>NC_024795.2:17764950-18380306 GCF_000309985.2 Brassica rapa | reverse complement strand
AAGTACATTAAGATTTAAACATCTATCTTAAACTGTACATCTATCTTAAAATGGTAGTAAATTATATAAAAATGGAAATACCACATTTGACAAAATAAATGTATAGTTTTACATCAAGAAAGTCCCTATAAAACTCATTATTCCATCAATATCAACCTCACTCTATCAAGGAAAACTTCAAAGCACTCGAGCAAAAAAATGGTTCCACCATCAACTTTTGCCGTCCCAAAAACCTTTAATGACCTTGAATGAGATTTTTTATGACAACAAATTTTTTGTTAGGTGGATTCATTGTTGGGAAACCCGCAACTTCCAAAAGCCAAACTTATTCATGGGAATTGAATTGCTTTTCATAGACTCAAAGGTATTCTTACAATTGTTAATATTCATACTAACTCTTTCATGATCAAACCATTACAGTTAATAATCATTCAAGCGTTTATCCTGAAACACTTCTTTCCTCGCCGAATCAGGTATTGGTTCATGTTGGTTTAATATTGTTTTTGGTTTATTAACCGGTTTAGGATAGTCCTATTGTAAATATAATTTAAGTTGGTTTTGCATATATTATGCTTAAAATTAAATAATAGTAATATTATGCTTAAAATATAATTTTAGAGAGTTTTCAAATATAGTTTAGAGAATATTATAGGTGATGAATTTAATTTATTAAATTCGTTTATTACTTAAAACTAAGTTTTCTTAAAAACATACTGAGTTATAAATATCAATGATGGATTGGTGAGTATAACATGAAGACAAAAATATAAATATTTTATTTTCAAGATAAGAAATTCAGTTACTCAATATATAATATCTTAAATTATTTTTTAAAAATATACATAATTTATATATATAGATTAATCTTCCAAACTTAAACTATTATATTATATATGAATAATTTTTTTAAATAAAAACAATTTCTGATTAAAAAAAATAAATAAAAAAACAAATGGTTAAACATCAATATCATCTAGGTTAAGTATACGAACAACACAAATTCAAACATCACAAAAAATATTTACATAAACATTATAATACAATAATTTAATCAAAAAATACAATAAAAAAATAATATTCAAAAAAATAGTTATATACTTAAATTTGAAAATCAAAGATATTTTTGCTAAAATTATAATTACCTCGCCAAGAAGATCGACCATCTTTTTTACGGATTGATCGATTGTTAAGCATGTGGTCGATCCGAAAATACTCTGCAGTTTAATTAAATATCTAAAACATTTATTCCAACACTCAACAGATAGTTTTCCTAAATATGATAACTAGATAGCCAATAAAATTACAAAAAATATTTAAATAGTAAAAAATATGTTAATTTAACGTGTTAAAATTTAAAAATAAATTTTAATTATGACATACATCTTAACATTTATATAAATATATATCATAACCTAAATATAAATAATTTAACAACTTAAATTAGAAAAATATAAAAATCCCGGGCGTAGCCCGGGTTAATCCCTAGTTTATAATATAATAGTACAGTTTTTTCTTTCATGAGGTGACACGTCAGCATTTTAGTGGGTTTCACTTTTAAAAAATGTGAAAAAGTGTCAAACATGTTGTTCAAACCCGGGTTATTGAGATATAAACACCAACATTTATACCACTAAACTAAAGGATACTTTGTATATTGATGGCTGAAACTAATATATATTTATGAAGGTCGAAAACCTTTGCTTTTTCGGTTTTCTTTGTGGGTCGGGCCTACAAGTATATTATGAGTTTTATTTTTAAATGAGGTTCATCACGTTATATGAAAAAAACAACAATTATAGTTTTCCATATTGTAAACTGTCTTTGTTTAAGATGAGTTAGGGTTTTTTTCATCATTGTCTCAAACAGACAAGTCTGAGTTACATATTTGCGTCGTATGTCTGTTCGTAATCTATTTTTCCACCGATGAACTCTTCATCTCCCCATCTTAAATCGCTTGATCTTAAATGTTCTTGATTTGTAGCCTTTCTGTAAACCCTATATATATGATTCTCATCTTTGATGAACCCAATCTGCATCTCCACAAAACTCATTGATTCCTCGTAGCTTTAACGATCTTCTAGAAAATGTCTCTCTGCCTCTCCAGTTCCTCAAACCGGCGTTCACGGCATCCGTCACTCAACCTTCGAGTCTCTCTATGTTGGTCATAGTAGTCAGAGCATAGCCTCTAACCTCCTTGCTTATGGAATTCCCTGAACTTCAAGAAAGACAGTGAGTTTATGGGAATCATGGTTCTCTTCCTTGATGAAAAGGTAAGTTAATCTTCGATTTATCACACTTATTTAGTATAATTATTTTTAATTGATTTCCTGATTCTGTGTTAAATAATATTATTTGCAGATTTCGTGATTCACGAGTTTATTCCCGCCGGACATGCTAATCATTACATGCCATCTTTGAAAGCCAGTTCCATTGTGAAAGTCGATCGTTTTGAGGTTGCTAGGTGCTCAAGCATGTACAAGATAATTGATAATTCATTCCTCATTTGTTTCATCTCACGAACTATTATTGATGAAGTCATCACGGGTGCTACTGAGATCAATCTCCAATCATAATTAGACTGTTTGACAATTTCCAAGTGATTGCGAACACAAACATATAACTCTCAGGTATATTATCATATTGCATATGAGTTTATAATATGTTTGGTTATTATAACTGATATTTAAACTCACAGATGTGGTTGGACAAATCCGTTTTTTCCAATGCTCTGACCTTAGCAAAGAAACAACTCGAGTCGTTATCCGTCTCCTCATTGATCTGTAAGAAACAATCAACACACAATTCCCTTTATATTATTATTTATATTGTGCCAACATCAATAATCAAAAATATTTCCTACCCAAATTATGTGGTCATCTATTTATCTCCCTTACTTATCAAACTAATTTTACAAAAATTTTTATTTTACAGCTTAAAAGAAACCACAACAACCCAAACAATCAAAACACCAAAAACTAGAATTCCAAAAAGACGAATCTTTAATGATCACCTCTTTTTTTTTTGTCTAAGCTTAGAAATAAACTTGAAAACAAATATACCAAACCAATCACCTCAACTAAAATTCAACGACATATATATCGAGTCAGCTACATAAATACAAACTACACAGCCAGCTATTTAACAATTTACAAATTTACTTTCACAACGGCACATACATCAAGTTAGCTAAATAAATACAAACTACACAGCCAACTATTTAACAATTTACAAACTTACTTTTGCATCGAAGAAGACGAATACGAAAACCAAGATCAGTGAAATTACCTAAACAAAAAAAGCAGAGTAAGTTATGAACTCTGATAAATACAACTAACAATGATTTTTGTTTACATATTACCCATCAAATAAAAGATAAACAAACACAGCCACAACATAAGATACAAGAGACAATCCCAACAGAAAGGCGACAACAACATATCCACCTGCTCACTCCTCTTGTCTTATAAAAATAGCTTATATGCTCAATGTCAGGCCGATGCTATTATTGTCTTCTTATGAGAAATACATAAATTCGTTTAAAACTCATTAAAGCTCAAATACTCAGAACTTTCAATCATTTTATAGTTATTTCTACAAGTCTTCATGTATTTGTTTTAAAAGTTCGGTAAAAGCAACAAATTTAAAAATAAAATAAAAACATATAACAAACACAATAAAGACAATAAAAATTATTACTTAATACACACAACTAAACTGGAGAAAAAAAATCCAGAAACAAAAGGTATTCTCAATAACTTTAATATAATTTATGTATAAATAAATTAAAAAGACAAACTAACAGTCTCAGTGACACATCAAACAACAACACGAACTATATTAATCGCATTACTAACACTGTTTAGTCATTCATAAGTGGAGAGCAATGCATACACAATTCATCATCACAACTATAATCTTATAATAATAATAAAAACTTGAAAAATAATTTAAAACGTAAAAGTCACAACTACGATAACCCTAACAAATACTGAAATGAAACAATGCGCTTGCACGGAGGTGATATCTCTAGTTAAAATAATGCAATTGCTGCTGTACGAGCCTAGTGAGCATGCATGGCGATCTAGTAACCATTGGGAGCGGTGCAAATTGATGTGTTGATTAAACACGTAATCGATTAGTTTACATAATTTCGGGAATAGTGATCGACCCAAATCTGGTCGACCTAGGACTACCACTATATATGGTCTTTAAAATATTTAACATAAGGAATCACGGGGAAGTTAAACTTTACTCCATCTGTTTTAAAATACATGAAATTTTAAGATTATGCACAACTATTAAAAAACTTATTTTTTATCTTAAAAATATCATTAAAATATAAATTAAAAATTATTCAACCAATTACAAAACAGACTACAAAATATCATTAGCTACATAGTTTTTGATAAAGTGAAAAAGTGCATTGATATATAAAAACATCATCTATTTTAAAACATCAAAAACTCCCTAAAACATCATCTATTTTGAAACGGAGGGTATAGCATTTTACAAAACAATGTTTTTCTCAAACTGTAGGACTACAAATAAAACTTCGACGAGTGTCCTTTTTTGAGTCATTGTCCAGTGTCGTCCCCGCCTTAATAAAGAACATAAGCCAAAAAAGGGAAGGTGCCGAAGCGATAAGAATAAATTTCAACCAATCAAAATAATTAACGGTTGGAATAAGAAACGAGAGAAACAACCTGTCTGCCAAGAAACTTTGAATGGGTCTCCTTCTTGTGGGGCCTTCACTTACAAATAATTTATATATATATATATATATATATATATATATATATATATATATATATATATATATATATATATATATTCATATTTTATATAAAAAAAGTGTATATATAACTTTTTTAGTCAATGTGAATATATAACTACAAAAACAAAAAAATACTTTTTTATTGTAAAAATTAAATGAAAATAACAGGTTTTGTGTTCTTATGATTGAAAATTTTAAAAAATAATAAATAAAATATATTATGCTTATAATGTTACTAAAACTAATAATTTTTTTCTTTAAACAAAATATATAATTTTTAATAAAAAAAATAGAACATATAATTCAAATTAAGTTTTTGCTAAAATAAAAAATAATGAAAATATTATTAATTTAAAATAAAAATATTTTTTTTATGAATAGAGATCCGGAACCTCAAGATCAGCTATGGTCACGTGAATAAAGCCAAAATTTTCATTTTCAATGAGTCAGAGAGAAAAATTTCCTTGTAGTGTGCATGGACTCTTAAAAGTCATCTTTAGCGGAACATTTGAAGCTCACATGTCTTATAAAGATCAAAGACACAAGCTTTATTCATTTATTTTTTTTGATAAAATGTTAAAATTCATTACCAATTTTCAGATTTTTTACAGAAAGTACTGAGCAACAAGGAATAGAGGAGACAGAAACAAAGCTAGACACAGACTCAATCCTAAGTAAGCAGAGACTGACTCAAAGCTAAGAAACAAGCTTTACCTACACGATAACAACTTTTTCCCTCTGATCTTTTTTTTTGTCAACCCCTCTGATCTTACTTTCAACCTTAAGATCAGTTCAACACACCCTCAATTCAAGAATAAATCGTCTTACAAAGAATTTATGAAAACCAGATAAAAAATCAAGGTTTTTGATTACTTAAATAAAAGCTTTAAAATGAAATCCAAATAGATGGCACCACCTATGACTCTAACTTCCCCACTGTTGACATGAAGATAATAAAGATTAAAGAATGAAGATGAAGAGATCAAGTTGGCCTACAGCATTGAAGTGAGGGCTTCGAGAAAGCTATATTGATCACTTTGACGCTGTAGAGAAAAGAGCAGTTGCTGGAGAAAACATAGTTCCTACGGCACCAAAGTGGGCACTTTGATAAACTTGCATTATGCACTTCGACGCTGAAGGGATTCGCGAGCACTGTTCACTACAGTCCAAAGAAGTTCAAAATTCAAAATATAGCTGTTGGGAATATAGCTGTTTGAACCTTATCTCTTTATTATCTTCTCAGATCTTTTGTAAGTATTGTGTGGCTATAAATAGCCTTCTGTATACACTTAAGAACATTAAGGAAATATAATTCCTCTTTACTCTCTCTTAATCTCAAACTCTCTCTTTCCCTCATGGATACTTCTAATTAATCTCATCAATCTAAGCTTAAGTCTCACCAAAACAACTCTCTAATTTCATATATTTTTTCACCCACTTCCTCATACGTACAGGAAAAATGATTGGTGAGTAATGAGAATTATTCAGTGAGAGTTCTATGATCCCACGAGGTCATCTAAAACCACATAACACAACAAGAACAAGTCGCAAGCTAACAGAGACTAACATGCGACAGTCAAAAAGCAACCCAAAACTCTAGAATCTAGCGCATGCTCAGAGAAGTCCCACCTCCACTGCAACATTCTTGCGGGCTACTATCCTGAAACTCTTACTTGAATATCTCACATACACTTTATAGGCCTCCTTTACTCGTCTGGCCACGTTCACCATATTCACTTATGCCCAGACTCGGCATGACTCGATCTTATCCGGCGCGCTAGCCTAACCCCTTTATCGCGGTCACACATCTCATCATCGCATTCATTCTTATCACATCAATATCATTCTTCACACATCTCTTCGTCTCATTCATTCTTAACACACAACCGGTTTATCCTTTAACAACCTATCATCAGTTAGGTGCTTTCCATCACATCAAAACAATCAACAACTATATCTAATAGTTCATCATATTAATACAAGTAATACAATCAGTACTAGACAATATTAACAAGGGACTAACGCCCTGAAGTATTACAAGACGTGAAAAGAGTTCACATTCAGTTCCTCAACTTCGCCTTACTCAAAGTCACGAATCCAGATCTAAAAGAATAAGAACGCAACAACACCACCGCAGATCATTACTCTCATGCTCAACAGAAGATGTGAAAAGGTATTAGAGATCAGATCTATCACAACCAGTGACAAACCATGGAAAAGAAGAATGGGAAGAAGGAGATCGAAGGCTTACTTTTCAGATATGATGCACAACAACAAAAGACGGTGGAGGAGAAAGCAACCAGCGGCAACCCACAGTGGTACGGAGAGTGACGAACAGCAGCCCGGCGAGGGGACGGCTTTGTGTGAGGAGGGAGAGAGAAGCATGAGAGAGAAAGAAAAAAAGAGAAAATAGAGATCTCATACGGCTAGGATTTTCAGGTCTATCAGAATCTCTGCAGAGCTTTTCTAGGTTTTCTCCAATGAATAATTAAGGGGGGTAGCGGTGTCAAAATGAGTTATAACTCATGAGTTGACTCATCTCAGCTCGATTTTTATGAGCATGAACTCTAGTTTAAGTCCTCCAATACTACTTCGGCGATATGGAATAGAACACTCAATGCATATGTACGTGGTCAACAAATGTATAACATTGATGTCTCTTTCTTCTTTCATGTTTCTAGTTTTCAGTCACTCCTAGCCATATATTATTTGTGATACGTCATGTTTACCGGATAGCTGCAAATGGGAAGGTTATAACCGGCTCACTTTGGATGTAAATGTTAGATTCTTCATTATGTCAAAATCGATGTCATCTATTTAATTTCACTTCCAAATTTGGTTAGAGAGCAAATAAGCCCAAAATAAGTTTGATACTCCCTATGTTTCTTTATAAGTAGTGCTTAAAGAAAATATTTTTGTCACAAAATAAATAATCTTCTCAATATTCTAGATAAAATTTAATGTTATTTTAAATTAGTTACCAACTACAAAATATTATATATTTTTTTTAATTTGTTGAACTATATTTATTTATTGATACTTTTATGTAGCCAAGATAACTTGTATATAATTTTATATTTTTATATTTACTGTGAAAAAATATTAAACACCACTTATATTAAAACAGAGGAGTAACATTTTAAGATATAGTGATGTATTTATTTTTTCTGAGATGTTATAGCAGTTTAACTTAGGTCTTGGTCATTTCATTAAATGTATGGTGTATCTGGCTACATGAGTCCCTATGATGTTCGCCTTTTCCTTAAAATTTTATATTCAGTTGAAGAGATGGGCTTGGACGCTAACACGTTTCAGGTTCGATTCACTTATTGCGTAAAACTAAATCACATTTTCCTAGACATCTACACGGATATAGATCCATATTTTTGGCCTCATATGCATATCCGGAGATATATATCCGTGTAGATGTCTAGAAAAATGGGTTGCACTTTCCGTTGGAATTACTTTAGACCTTTCCATAGGTATGTGATACCCCTAGGTTAATTGAAAACAAAAAAAAACAAAAATATATTCAGATATTGAATCTGGATGTAAATTAATTTCCATCCCAAAAATCTGGATTTTTCTATTTTCATTTCCCTTTTCAACAACTATATGCGCCATCAATTCATCAGAGAAGTCTCATTTTCTAGTTTTATTTGTTTTAGTCACGTTACTCAAGTAAATAATCAAATAGTGATAGTATTAAAAATAAAATTTGAAAATATTTATATATGATTGAGCAAATTAGCTCAATATACTAAAAAAAGTGGAATACCATAAAATGGGGGGAAAAAGGTAATGATGGGGGAAAAAATTGGAAAGAAATAAGGTATGGAGTGCAAATAGGGTAGATGTTGTGTGTAGGGAGTACAAATTCTCTATTATGATTTATTTATTTATAAATATAATATATGGACTATTTATTTAAATATAATAGTTAATTATTAATAACATAGAACATGTCTATTTTAGTATTTATAATTAATAGCATCTAGATGTTGTATGTAGATGCAAATGCTAACTGTACTAAAACAAACAAAGTTTTTATGCAACATCAAAAAGCTATATTCAAATGCTGTATTTTGATGAAATTTTTTTTTAATTCAAAATCAAAAAACTATATTCAAATTCTGCATTTAGATGTTTTATCCCAACGAAAACAAACATCGCATTAATCATCTATTGTATATATTATTAAAATTGAAATACATTTTGGTACTGTTTGGAAACATAGATAATAATATAAACTAGATAGTAACCCGCGCTTTGCACGGGATTAGATATCTATATGATTGTTGATTGTATATATTATGATTATGTATAACATAAGGTGTACCTTAAGTAAACGGTGCGTAAAAACTAAAGATATGATTCAATTAAAATCAAATGTTATCGACTCTGATATTATACGTGATTAATATGTGTAACCAAGAGAGTCTATGACTCGAGTTTATTGTGACCTGATGTTGGTATACATGTTAAGTATTTGACAACCTCTGTTCTTATACATGTTTTTTTGATAAACTGAAGACTACAACTCCTCTTGATGTAAATAAACTTCGAAAAGATAGGTCAAAACACTTGAAATTTGTTTCTATAAAAAGCAAAACCATTACTGTGTGAAATAAATAAAATATAGTTTTCGAAATAAAGAAAACAACATTGAAGCATAAAATCAATCGAAGGTTATTCGACCCTCAAAAACACATAATAAGTTTTAATAAAAATTTTGTTCAAAATGCATAGTTGTAGTGGTTTTAAAGTTGGTGGGAAACATTTTGAACTATTTTCTTTCTGTTGCAGACTTCCCAGATGCTCCCCCAGCAAGATCCACATATCAAGTGGCGGCTTTGCTACTAAACGCCAAGATCGAGAGATCGATTGTATTGCAGTACTCTAGAACAGCATCAATCTCTGTCAGAACAAATAAGAGGAAACCATGGTTTAGAGGCTTATCATTCAATTCATGTTAACGTACTTTTCAACCATTAGGTTGTTGCAAAACCTAAAGCCCCTTGCAGCAAATTTCCTCTTGTTCACGCGCCCCCAACCTGCGAAAAAAAGGCGAAACCCTTATCAAACCTTCGACGTGAAATTCGGCGAGCTCGTGGTGAATCGTCGCCAATAGGGAAGCTCCAGCGTCCTCTGGTCTCTTCTCCACCACCCCTTCTCCCACTCTCACCATGGAATCTGGGATTGAAGCTCCTCTGCATTCGTCACCTACAGCAAAATCGAACGATGGTTCAGATCTTGTCGTCGATTCTCTGTCTCTGCATCCGTTGCCGACCATGTCGTCTCCTGCTCTGCTGACCGCGTCTTCGTCGACTCTAGCAGAAACAGTCAATGGTGGCTCTCTGTCTCTACCCTCGTCGACTTTGGAGGCGTCTGTCTCTTTGTCTACGCCAGATCCAGTCTCTCAAGTCCAAGCCACTGATTCTCCTCTAGGCTCAGATAACACTCTTGCTCAAGCTACTGATTCTCTTTCTCTGTCGACTGAAAATGTCAACGCTTCCGTAAGCAACGGTTTGTCCATCAGCTTGAATGTGCCACCTCCATCGCAGCAGCAGGTAGCAATGACTCAGGATGTCAACAAATCGCAAGTTCATCCATCTGAAACTGCTCAGGATACAACTAAGTTTGTCCCTACTTTAGGAGCTTGGGCAAAGCCCCTCTTCTTTAAGCCTCCTGCTACTCCTCCTGAACCAAGTACCGCTCGAGATTATGATCCGGCTCTAGTTGGAACTCAGTTAGCTACTCTCTGGCCATCCTTAAATGATGAGATATTGAATAAGAAACCAAAGAGCAAGCATCCAACTCGTACTCTTCAGCCTCCTATTGAGAAGCTTCCACCACCGGAACTAAAAGCCGATGGTAGTCTTCGATTCCCGTGGGCTGCAAGACTGAGCCCTCAGTCGCGGAATCTATATCGGGCAGCCACTCCGACTTACAGATTGGATGGTACTCCTGAGGTAACTATTCCTTCTAAAGTTCTTAAGCTAGGCCCTGAGAACAAGGATGAGTATATTATAGGCAAGTTTCATAGGTGTTCTCTACCGCCAGGTGGTTTGGTTCATGCGGTGGTTAATAGAATATGGGGAAGAAGCTGTAAGATTAGCTGTAAGAAAATTGGTGAATCATCCTTCATGTTTCATATCCCCCACGAACCTACTCGTCATTGGGTTGTTCAGCGTGGGGTCTGGCATATTGACGATTGCTTACTCTTTGTTCTTCCGTGGACTCCTGAAGGCTCTTTCAAAATTCCTGAAATCTCTACGCTTCCGGTCTGGGTCACTTTGAAAAACATTCCTGATTGTTGCTACTCTAGATTAGGGATAAGTCATGTTGCTTCAGGGTTGGGAGAACCGATTCTTACTCATAAACCTCGACTTGATCCTACCAGCATGGGAGAAGCAAAGGTTTTAGTGGAGATGGAGCTGGATAGAGATTTTTCGAAGCTTATTGCACTAGATGATAAACAAGGTAGCATATTTCTTGTTAATGTTGAGTACACGTGGATTCCATCAACATGTGAGAGATGTGGTAATCTTGGCCATAAAGCCAAGAGGTGCCTCTTGCCTCCAAAGCCGGCTAGTGATCCAACCTTGCAGCCTCAAACAACAGATGTTCGAAGTGAGATCCGTGTTGTGGATATTGATCTTATCTTACAACAAAAGGACTGCTCGACATCTACTCCAGAAGTGTTTCAGAGTACTACCAGCAAGTTAGATGGACAGGGAGTTACTGTCCCTGTTCCCGCTTTACCCAGTGTGGAGGATGTTCATGACCTTCCTTCAGGTACTTCAGTTATTTTAGATGGTACTGGAAACCAAATACTTGGAACTTCATTCACTTCTTCTCACTTACAACAAGAGAAGCCAGCTGATCTTTCTAACTCAGTGCCCACTTTGCCCAGATTAGTAGATTCATCATCTACTCCCATTGTTACACAATTATGGAATCTTTTCCATCAAGCAATATCAACACCGAGGTCCTTGGATCTTTCGTTGTTGGTCCTTTAACCACAACTCCGAACCATTGTGTATTTCAGAGTCCTTCTGGTTCAACAGTGATAGGAGATGGGGATGAAGTTGAAATTGAGCCTTCAAGCTCGTTCAGCTTGACTAGAGGTGGGAGGGAATCAAAACCTCCTATCAAATATGAAAACATGGAGTGGAAGACAGTTCGAGGGAGAGGAAAGCGTGGCCGTCGAGGCCGTGGCTCCTATCATTAGTTATTGTCTTTCATAGATTTGTTCTATCTAATCTCTACCTTCATTGGTTTGAGATTCTATCATCCATGAAACTTGTTTCATGCATACTTTTCTAAACTATAAGATCTTTTGGTCTTATCTTGTAATGTTTTATGTTTTAATTTGAAAGCCCTTAGTCAAAAAAAAAAAAAAACCTAAAGCCCCTTGGCTTAATCAAGAATAAGTGATTTCCTGTGGATTTGATATGTATTGAGTACAATATTTGATAAGAAACCCATTAAGATTTGAGGTTCTTATATGGTTTGTTTAATTTAGAAATATATCTCCTTTCGTTTTGAAAGTGAGTGGACAAAAACCGTAACCACGCCAAATGTGACTAATAGTTTTGATTGTGTTCCCAATTGGAGCTGGTTAAGGAGCTGATTAAGAAGTGATCTCGGTCAAAAATGGATCACGGTTTGAACATAAGCAGCTATGAGTTTAAACCATAAAATCTCTATTATTTGTTGTCAGCTTCATCCTCTTCTCTTGCGAATGACTAATTTCATCATCACCACTATCATCATTATCATAACTGCATTTGTGATCCTCCTCATCAGATTCTTGCAATGCAAGTAAAGGCATGTAATTAAGGTTATTATTAGTCTTGGAGTATATGCTAAAAGATGACAATGATGATCTTCTCCTTAGCTTGTTAGCAATAAGCAATCTCCTTCTCTTGATCAACGGACTCTCCACTTTCTCGAGATCCTTGGCGTTGCTCCCTTCCATTAGATTCCCAAATGATTTTGATTTCCCTATGTAATGATTTGATAACCCTCTCCTAATTTTTTAAAACAACAGCAAATAATAATTAAATTTCGAAAAATTAATTATTTTTTGGAAATTTAAAAGATTGATGAAGGGAAAACGTACTTAATAGGAAGAGAATCTTCAAGAGATGAACCAAACCATGTTCCATGTGACGAAACGGCACCGTCCTCTTCCTCGTTTGCGCTGCTTTCTCCCGACACGACTACAGATGATGAAGAATTCTCTGATATCTCCTCCGACAGAGACTTAACACATCTCCTTAATCCGATCCCGCTTCCACCGCGGCTAGATTCCTCCGTCAAGAACGGAGCAGCCGGTGCAGCTTTATCCTGCGCTGCCGTACCAGCTTCAAACGTCGAACCTGCTAGAATCTCCATTTCTCAGTTCTTCTAGCCTTCTCCTCTTCGACCTCGACTCCTCCTGTTTATCCACCAACCGGACTTAGCTGTCATCAACCGGCATTCCGCGTAAGTTAGGGGCTCGAGTAGGCTCATGTTAAGAACTAATCTCCGGAGACAAAAAAAGTTAGCGTATAAACAATTTATTATATACGCATACCATGTCTCACACTCTCACATTATATGAGTCTGTCTATGTAATACGCGCAAATGTTCTAAAAATAGTACCCCCGAGGGAAAGACGCTAACGGCGACTTTGACGTTTTTGACACGTTAATAATGACGTGGTCTCTGCAGATTGGCTAGCTCTCGGACCTAAGCCGTACGTTTTGGAGTTACTGTGAAAGAAAGAGTTCTAGGATATAGGTGCAAGTATAGGCCTCATAAAGCAGTTCTTTTGAAAACTACAACCAAACAAACTTGGGCAAACTCATTGACAACACAGAACTCTCGTTCTATCTCAACCGTGGAATCTTGTCTTAGACTCTCGTTCGTTCTCAACCGTGGAACTCGGTGATTTCTTGTCTTAGACTGTGTATATCTTCTGCACTGTTGTGCAACAGAACCGAGTTATGATAACCTGAAACGTGGTAACCAAAACAACGAACGTCTTGAACACATCCCCAGCAGAGATTTGGGCGTGTAGATGCTGGTCCCCAAACGTGGTAACCAAAACAAAGTTGTGATTGTCATCTTGAAGAATCTGAAACAACTCACCCTGTGAAAGAAAGAACTCCATCACATAGGTGCAAGTATAAACCTCATAAAGCAGTTCTTTTGGAAACTACAACCAAATAAACTTGCGCAAACGCAGTGACAACATAGAACTCTCGTTCGTTCTCAACCAGTTGACTCTTGTCTTAGACTCTCGTTCGTTCTCAACCAGTTGACTCTTGTCTTAGACTCTCCTTCGTTCTCAACCGTGAAACTCAGTGATTTCTTGACTTAGACTGTGTATATCTTCTGCACTCTTTTGCAACAGAACCTCGAAACGTGGTGCGATAACATAGCGTAAGTGTATCTAACCTCGATATCTTGTCTTACAAGCTCGTAAGTATATGTTGTCTTAGCCTAGCACTGGAAACTCTATCACGATCCTCGTTTTCTTGTCTTAGCCTGTGTATATCTTGTCTCACGTACTCTTCTAGCACCAACACATCTCGTCTCTATGATTATATTTAGATGATGAAGATGAAGGTGGTTAAAGTAATCAAACTTGTCTAAGTAATTTAGATGACGAAGGTCCATCTCGTCTCACGTAGTCTTCGAGCACCAACACATCACGACATCACGTACTCTTCCAGAACCAACATAAGGTCGAGAAGAGAACTTGGGTGTTACGTGAAAATAATGCCAAGTAAAAAATATCTTCTTGAGAAGTGTCAAGATTATTAAGGAATGTAATGTTTGCATTTAATTCCTAGTGTTTGGGACAAACGTTTCCAAGTGACACGTATGCAATTTCTTAAATAAAAATCTCTCATGAAGCCACGTCAGAATATACTTAGAAAAAAAAATTTTAAGTGCTTCTCCTTTAATATATAGGGAATGAAAATTATTTGTAAAATATGGATAGCAGTATAAAAAAAGTATAGTGTCCTTTTAGTAATTACATTAATTGTCTTTTCATATTTTACTCAGCTTAACAATTTCATTAATTATCTCCTATATATTAATCCTGGAGCACTACAACATATTTTTGTAGCCACGTGACATCACGAAAATGATTTTTAGAATTGTTAGAAAAATAAGTTGTTCCATATAAACATATACTATGTTTTTATTAACCAAACTATCAAATTAACTAATAGTCTACAAAAGAATATTCTTTCTTTCCTTAAATAAAAGCTACGAAATTACCTAATATGGTTAACATATATATGACAATTAATGATTATGAATAAACATATTTGATAAAAAAAATCTAACATCTCTTTTTTTTTTATAATTTTATACTATTAAAAGAAATTAAACAATCACATTAAGCATATCATAAAAACAATTAGATTTTTTCTTATATGTTATATTTTGAATTTTGAAAAACGACTATATATTACTAAAAAAGGTAAAAGTCCCACATTAAAAAATTTGTGATCAACGGTTTAACTTTTGTTGTTCAAGCAAGATACAAATGATCATATATAATAGGGGTGGGCGTTCGGATACACGTTCGGATTTGTATCGGATATTTTAGTATAAAGGTATAGAACCCGTTCGGTATTTCTTCACTTCGAGTCTGGTTCAAGTATTTTATGTTCGAGTTCAGATATCTTGGGTCGGGTTCGGATGTTTGGAGTCGGGTTTGGATATTTAAAATTTGAAAAGAAAAATAATTCATTGTTTAAGTTTTTTGTATTTAAAATATATTTTAACTTAACTGTTTTTTCAATTTTTAAAGGATTAAACTATTAATAAGTTTGGAGATAAAACTTTGAAAATAGAAAGACACTAGTTTAGTTGTTGTTTTGAAATTTTAGATGCTACCTTTGTTAATGCAAGGAACAAAAACTTGATATGTATTTTAAGTGAGTAGCAAATAATTTTGTCCATAATTATATGTATATTATCTAATTTTGAGCAATAAAAATCATTAATATAAATATTTTGAATAAAATGAGAGAAATAAACTAGAAATATAGAGTTAAGTATACTTATGTTTGGTTATCTTTGGATATCCATTTGGGTTCGGATATCCATTCCGGTTCGGATATTATCCGTTCGGATTCAGATATTACCGGAACTGGTGAAATAAGTAATTTGTTTTGTTATTCCAATTAGATGATTTTTAGACTGAGTTGGTGAATATATACTAGACACACATTTATATTTCAAGTCCGTACTTATATTCTATAACAGCTTGATATATTAGATCTAAACACTAACATGTTAGTTTGCCAGTGATTTTCAAAATTTTGATTCTTAAATATGTATATGGAGTGAAACTAATTTTTACAGATGTCCATTTTTTTTAATTGACACTTATGTAATTCACTGAATTCATAAAATAAGTTTAAAAAAAAACTTAACTCATATCAATGAAACAGAGACGAGAACAAAAGCACAATTCTATAGAGGTAGAAAATGAAATCACTTATGGAGAGTGAACAATAAACAAATCGAGAGCAGAAAACCTAATCCCCTTTCGTCATTATACAATCGATGTTGCCTATTTGGTTTTGGTGATTTGTGTCAGCCGCAAAAGTTAATTTCTTTTTGTGCATACGAAGTCTTAAAAATAATTAAAATGAGACGTAATATGTTAATTCTTCAACAAGGATGATATATTTAAGAGACCAACATTTGTATTCATCATTTTATAATCGATAAAGATTGTAGTGTTGCAAAATGTTAAAATCATTTTATAAACAAACATTATTATAAGAATTCAATCCGCGCATGCGCACGGATTATCATCTAGTATTACCTTAATAATACACCATATCATTAATTATATTACCTTAATAATAATAGTGCAGATTTTTATTTATTTGTTAATCAACATTAACTTTGTGTCAACAATAAAATCAAAAATGTAAAATAACTGGGTTTTACATAATGTTACACTTTCGGTTTAGTTTTTTTTTACTAAATTTTTTTTTTAATTTTAGTTTCAATCGGTGGAAAATTACGTAGCCAAAAACATAATTCAAAGACATGTTTTTGTGAATAAATAATAACTTAAATACAAATAATAAAAATGTTATATTTATTGTCACTTAATTTTTCACTCTATATAATTATTTTACTAAATAAAATCTCTTTCTATTTCATTTAATTTAGCTAAACACATAGAAAGCATCTTTTTTATTAGTTTATAAAATCAGTTAGACATGAACATTAACTCCATTTAGGTACAAGTTGTACTTTTCGGGTATCATTCTTTTTTTTAAATTAGGCTTCACTTGAATATTATAAATTTATGTGTGAGTTTTGAGTTAGGTTCTTCTGGGTCTGGATGAGTTCGGTTTTGATGTATAGGAATCTAAAAATATCTAAATAACAAATATATCTGAAACAGATTCAGATATTTATACCAAAAATAATCATTTTACCCAATTTGGTCCAGAGCTTTTGAATACAATTAGTTATATTACGACCATTTAAAATATATAACACTAATTATAACGAATAAATATCAATGTATAAAAATGTAAAAATCAATACATGTGTGGGTGCGCATATCAATCTCTAGTTATCATCTTATGTATGGAGTTCCAACACTGTCAAGTTTAAATAGAGAAGACCATAAACTCAGAACTTTTGAATTTATAAAAGAAAACAGAAAAACAGTTAAAATGTCATTCCTTATTCTATCTCTTCATTACTGAGATCCGGGTAATCCAATACTTCCCAAGAGCGAATAACTCCCTCAAGCACGTCTTTAGTAGTAGATCTGGTTTTTTCCTTGCTCAGCTCATCTCTGAGATCCGACACCGTCTGTTCCAGCGACAAAACATGAGCAGACTTGACCTTTTCTGTGTCCAGTTCAAGGTTGAGATTCTTAACTTGTTCCTCGAGTTCTTGGACTTGTTCCTCGAGTTCTTGGACTCGAAAACCATAAGAACTCAAGGAACCATCACCATTTTCTTTCTTCCGCTCCAAGGAAATCTCATCAAGCTTTTCCTTCAACCAGTCTAGCTTGAACCCTGCTTTTGTTAGATCTATCAACTCCATGCGAGCGTTGCTTAATGCATTATTGCTGAAGCTACGTGGAGGCTTGTTCAGTTTCTCAATGAGAAACATGAGGAGTTTCATGTATACTGTCTTCACCAATTGGCTCTTTGGTATGAAATTTAAGGCAACGTCCGGGTGCTTCTCGAAAATAGTAGTCACTTGACCAACCTGTCAAGCAGAACCTTCTTACAGTTAGTTAATCAAAAAGAAAGAAAGAAACAAAATAGCAACAAGAAGCATCCGTGTATAATCAATCATACCTCACTATAAAGAACTTGGAAACCATTCACATCTATTGTCTCCTTCCCAGTAACTTCTGCTTCATCAACAACTTCAACTACTTGTACGTTGACTTGGACTATCAGTTTGTTCTTCTCCGTAAAACCATTTTCCTGAAGCATTTCAAGAGGCATGGCATCTGCCCAACCCCATGCTGGAATCTGAGCGCAGAAAGTTTTGCACGGTGGTCCTGTACCACACAAAAAAAAGGCTTAAGTTACATTTTCTTCTTCACCAATCATATATATTTGTATACAGTTTACTTCTGATAAGTAAATTACCATCTCTATATAATCTGTAGAGTCTTTTGCCGGATACGTTTAATAGAACTAATGAAAGAATAGCTCTTCTTTTCCATCCAAGTAGCAATGATTCAGGATTTGCAACACAGAGGAACGTAGACAAGTGATCTTCAATACCGCATCCTCTGGGATAAACATCAACAAACCTGAGAAAATACAGGAAACAGATTAACTAAACATTGTTGAATCTAGATGTGAGATCAGAATTTAAAATATATTATCTTTGCATTAACCATTCGCAGCCTCCACTAAAGAAATTTGGTGAACGTATCAAAGCTTCCTTGTCCCAGAAGTTATCTATCTCAAACGTGAAGCTTGTCTGCTTTCGATCCTCCATTTTTTCTACAAAACAACGCTTTCCCACAAAAACATGTCACTTAAATAAAAACTCACTACTCTGCCTATGAAAAGACATTAGCAAACTACTAATCTTCCAAAACCACTACTTTATATCATAATCACTTAACTAAATATTTTTTCCACTTTTGAAATTCATCCTCGCAGTTAACATCCAAGAGATTTCACGTTTTTTGGCTACTTCGTTTTTCAGAGTGATTTTAGAGAACACTGACCAGACAATGTCAGTTCCACTCAATGCAACGAAAGCAAAATTTTGAAATGACTATAAAGTGAACGGAAAAAAACAAAAAGAAATATATGCCAAATCAACATATTATTTGACTTAAGCTTAAGTCCACAAAGACAATCAAAACTCACGACAAAGAACATATACATAAATCGAAGTTAGAATAAATGGATAAAAAATAGCAAAAGAGGATTTAACCTGACCACAAAGCAGAAGATCGTAAAGAAGCTACTCACCTATAGGAAGACGTATATGAACAAAATATTTTGGGTTTAGGTTTACCTGGCCCTGGGAGAATCCAAGAATCCTTTATATACTTACTAATCAATTTTTAAAAATTAAAAAATTAAACATCTTAACAACTTTCCAGATTACGTGTCAACTTAATCTCCACGCGCGATCACCATTCAGCAGCAAATATATTTACCAAATGTATATCTATCTATCTATTATATTATTTGCAAAGTAAATTTTTGAAATCGAACTCTCACGTTAAAAATTAGAGTAGTTAATATCGTTTATATCTTTAATGAATAAAATGTATAACTAAATTAAAAAATAAAAACGAAATTTTAATTTATTTGAATAGATAATTGATTAAAATTAATAATAGTAAGAATTATCCAAAATCTGAAAATATAATTTAAAAAAGAGATAATTTCTGTATATATTGTATTGTTATCTGAAAAAGTCTTTTCGTAAGAAGTTAAAAATATGAATTATATAACTAAATATTAATCAATAAAATTCTTAATTATATAATTAAAAATAGAATATTGAATTACCCAAAATCTAAAAATATAATTAAAAATAATAATTTCTATATATATTGTGTTGTGTGAAAAATTATTTAAGTAAAAAGTTAAAAACATAAATTATGTAATTAAATATTAATCAAATAATTTTTTTAATTATATAATTAAAAATATAATATTAAGTTATTTTAAGATTTATTTTAGTATATTGAATATAGTGTACAAAGAACTTTTTAAAAATTAAAAAAATGTTTAAGTCCGCATCGCGGGTAAAACACCTAGTTTCTTTGTTTATTTACCAAATCAACATGTTTTAGAATGATAAGAGAAATTAAAATAAGATCCGTTTTCATAAGAAGTAATAATATATTAAGGAATATGTTTTAGTGGGCCTTTTTAGTTTTCGACTTTTCTTTGATGGGTGTTTAATCTTCCATATCCCTCCTAAGTTAGGATGCTTCTTAGTTAGTTTGATTAAGAGTTTTTTTTTTGGTCTTCAGACTAGTTTTTATAAGACTAATGTCTCGTAAAGTTCTTAACTATGACCTTTTTGAGAGTTACAAATTTGTTCTTAATGTTTTTCGTATGTAGAGACCAGAGAATGCATCATTTCATGTGCAATAATAAGTACATTATATGTTATAAGTCTTCCTGGTATAAAGACAAACTGATTTTTAGAAATTATATTATGTAACCAAGGTTTTAAGCATTCAGCCAATATTTTAGAGATAAGTTTATATATAACATTCGCCAAACTAATGGGTCTGTAATCTTTGATGGTTATTGGGTTTTGTATTCCTAGAAGTAAGCAGATATGAATATGGTTTATTCTAGGATCTAGATATGTTTGCTCAAAAATAGCTTAACATGAGAAATAACACCTGATTTGATGGTTTCCCAATGTTGACTATAGAAACCAGCAGTCATCTCATCAGGCCCTGATGATTTAATTGGATTCATTGCAGAGATTGCCTTCCTAACCTCTTCCTCAGATACTGACCTAGCGAGTATGCAACAGCTTTATCAATTCTAGACATGATCATATATATACTTTGATCTTTTACCTATACCCATGTGTATTTGCCTTCTATGATTTTAACACCTTGTAGACCTAGGACATCAAGCATTTGACTAAATAGATTAAAGGAAGTGACTGACAATTGTATTTCTCCTTATTTTTCTGAATTTCACTTGATGTCATTAAAGTCTCCAATCATCAACCTCTAGGAATATTCTGCCAAAAAAAAACTACATATTCTGAACTCATTAACAGATGCAACTGATTTTGTCTAAGTTTTCCAATAGGATTTTCATATAATATAAGACAACCAAAAAATATTTGTGTACCATTGTCAACTGGCATATTTGTACAATATAGAGTATGATTATCCAAAAATGTATCTTAATCCTATCATTCGAAAAAATGTTGAGACACCACTACTTCCACAAGCTGTCACTACAAACGATTCATGATAACCTAATTCTTAGCTAAGTTCTTCACTAAACTATTTGCATTCTTAGTTTCTATGAGAATCATGATATCAGGGTTATGACATTTTCTAATATCCTTTACATGTGGTATTGTCAAGGGGCTTCCTAACCCTTCAGAATTCTAATGCAAAAGCTTCATGGGACTGTCTCATGACGTTTTGAAGATGTTGATGCTTCCTCTTCAGCATCTTATGAGATATTTATTTTGGTTCCTTGATCTGCATGAGCATTGGGTGGAACCACTTGTTGCTCTACTTAAACTGGGATAGCTTCATCTTGTCTTTGTTGTTGTGCTTCCTTGTTCAATTTCCTTGATGATTGTGCATTAGGCCTGCTATTCCAAGGGATTCTCCAGCTTCCCTTATAGTGATGTACTCCTCTATCGCAACATTTCTCTCTTGAACTGACATATAAGGATTGGTGCCAATATCCATCAACTCATATTTTCTCTGTTGCAACTAAGATTGTTCTTTACACACTCATGTTTCAAGCTTCCATATATGGTACAAAATTTCTGAATTCCTTGTACCTGAAATCAAGCTCAACTGGGTCTTTGTTTTCAATACTTCTACCACTCGAGTGAGTGTGATTGAGTGTGATTAAATCACCAACATCAAGCTGGATTTTACCCAGACTTCAGCTTCCTTAGTAGTTGTTGGTTCAATGATTGAAATCTCATCCACCTGACCAAGTTTTGAACCAATACTCCTAACTATCCCATGACAATGATAGGGGTTGGGAAGATTGTAGATTCTTATGCAGAAAGGGATATGTTTTAGAAAAGTTGGATATCCTCTGTTTCTCCATCGATCAAGAGCTACAATCCAACAATGGTATGTGCACGGCTGCTTCTCCTGAACCAATAAAAGATGGTGCTCTGTATCAAAGTAGAATTGGACGCAACCATCATCGTTAACATGGGCTTCGACCTTGCCAACTAGTTGCCAGAGCTTATGAAAAGTGACCTTGATTCCGGTAGGGTTTTGATGATCTTGGTTGAGCCCTATCATACTCTTGTTGGGCAACTGAGTACTGACCACCATGGCCTATCAGATCCAAGCTTAAAATCATGGGGCGCCTTCCATATAACCTTTATCAGATCTGTTTGTTTGTATATGTGTTGATTAGAGTCACCTAGTTGATCATTTGATTGTATGTTGACGATCTTGATTTTTTAACCAAATTTGATCGATTGAAATTTTCTTTCAAAGAGTTCAAGAAGAAATCGCCTTGTGAAAGGCTGATCAAATCTATTAAACATATTAATTATAAACAAAATGAATTATCTTCATTTCAATTTTAAATCTTTATAGTTAAATATAAACAAGTTATCATATTTAATTTGTCTATTATATTTATATAAATTTATTTTATTCCTTAAAAGTAAAAAAAAAAATATATTATAGATCAATGTAATATATAAAAGTTTAGATTTGTTATTTTGTTAAAATTAAAAATATTAATTTTCTTAAAATTATCATCACATGTTATAATGCGGCTAAATTTAACATAAATATTAAATATATTATTTATTCTTTTCAAAATCCAGATATTTGTCACACCTATAAGTAGGCCTAGGATTTTTATCCATAACAGAATACCCGAACCGGAACGACCCGAAATGGACCGGTTCGGTTCGGTTTCGGTCCTAGACAATTTATCCGATGGATATTAGTGTTAATTATCCATGGGTATCGGTTCGGTTTCGGTTTTTACCCGAAACCGAACGGGTACCCGTTTAACCCGAATTCTATGTTTAAAAAACATAGATTTGTATCTTCTGAGGGTCGAACCCGAATTGGATAGGCAAAGCAACAACTGTTATACCACTAGACTAGTTCAACTTTGTTGTATTTAATACATGTTACTAATATATATACGATTTCTATTTACTTTTCCTTAAAAAAATAAAATAAATAAATAAAAAACTGGTATATAATTATTTTATTTTGCAAATATTTATATAATTCACATAAGAAACGGGTATCCGGAACCGACCCGAAACCGGTAGTACCCGATCCGAAATTCGAACCGAAATCTACTAAGTACTCATTGGGTATAGAATTCATTTATCCGAAAAACCCGGACCCGATCGGTTCCTATCCGAACCCGAACCGAATATCCGAAATCCCAGCCCTACCTATAAGTCAATTAAAACAATTATGTACGCAAATTTAATGTAAATTATGTAAAATGAAATAAAATATAATTATGTAAAATTTATAATTTTTATTAAATAGAATTTTTGTCAGTCAAAAATGAATTCCACATTTTAAAAATACGTATCAAAATTTAGTATCTGTTCAACACTGATGTGTTAAGTATGAAATAGAACGAAATAGTGCAAATGTTTTTTTTTTAATACATCTTATTTTAATGTATCTTCATAGGACAAAAATACGTATGCAAACAAAATAGTAATAGGTATCAAGGAGAGATCAGTCAATTGGGAAACTATATAAGAAACCGTAGCAACTAACTGAAAAAGCAACTCCATCAACACTCGTTCTTTCTTCTTATTCTTGTTCCCTTCGTCTCAAAGAAACAGCTATTCTTCTTTTAGCTTCTGATCGGCTTACTTCTTGCGTTTCTTCCTCTCAAAGATACCTTCATCTCCATAGTATTTTTAACTATTGATCGAGACTGAGTTTCACTATGGAGGAGATCCGGGCAGCAAAGTATCCGGATGTCAAAGACGATCACAGCAAAGCAACTGACGAGAAAATGATGTCAATTTATCTGCAAAGTATCAACGATAACGGAGAATCATGGCCTGAAGAGTTCATGGAAGACAGAGACGTGTTCACCAAGAATCCAAGCGAGGTATTCGAAGCCGAGAACCCTTTCGTCGTATTCGTTTACCCTAGAACAGAAGCCTGTGGTAGAACCAATGGATGCGGCTCTGATGGCTGGAGGATCATAGGTCATGATAAACTGATCAAACACGAGGATACTGGGAAGATTCTCAAGTTCTGCGGAGAAACGAAAGCGAGAGGTTACAAGAGAACATGGGTGATGCAGCAGTACAGGCTCCCCAGTAAATGGAGCCCTAAGCAAGATCACGTGGTTTGCAAGATTCAGCTTTTGTTCCAAACCGAGATCAGTTTCTTGCTAGCCAAGCACTTCACTTACTCAGCAGATCCGCTTCCTGCAACGCAGTCGCTGACAGCTTATGGAATCCGTTTAGCCAATCAACAAGACGATGGTGCATATTATCTGCAGGTGATATTTGATTCTGGTGGAAACGAGTGGCCTTGCTACGTTACCAACGACGTCTACCGCGTGCATCCATCGACGCTTATGGATCATGAAGATAAGAGGTCTACAGCATCTGGACTCTGCGTCTTCGCTAACCGGACAGAGGCTTGTGGTTACACCGACGGGTGTGAAAGCGGTCGATGGAGGATCGTGGAAGAGGATAATGCGATCTTCTCGATGAGCCATGAGGGGATGGGTTACAAGAGGGTCTTCAAGTTTTACGAAGAGGATAAAGGAAGATATTTTGATATTGTGGACGGAGAACAAGTGTTGAGAACCTGGATTATGGAAGAGTACAGGCTTGTCGAAGAAGCAATGAAGGATAAAGTGTTGTGCGTTATCAAGCGAGGTCGGAGGTAAATATAGCATTGATGATCATCATGATTCACCAGAGCTCTTTGTACATATTTCATTTCTATTCACTGTCACATTTTGATCATGATTCACGAGAACGTTGTACATATTCCAGATTCCATTTCTATTAAGTGTCACACTTTGATCATGATTCATGAGTCTCTGTGTGTGTTTTTCTCCCTCTGTATTCTAGCTATGATATAGTTTCTTAATTGATAATGATTCATGAGAGCCTGTGAGTTTTTATTTGGTCAAATCTCCAAAATAGCACATTTCTAAGTTTATATCACAAAAATAACACCCAAAAACTAAAATGACCAAAATAGCATTTTATCTTTTGAAAATTTTAAATTTTTTTATTTTTCAAAATTTGAAATCTTATTCCCAAAACCTCAATTCTCAACTCTAAACCCTAAACCCTAAATTCTAAACCCTAAACCCTACCCCTTGAGTGCTATTTTTGTGACTTATGGCCTCGAGTGCTAGTTTGGGAACAAAAACTTGATTTAGTGCTATTTTGGTCTTTTTCACTTTTTTTATTTCTCCCTCGGTGTTCTAATTATGATAATATGTTTTTTAGCACACAAGAACGCAAATGGCATATAGACAACGATATTAGCAGCAGCAGCAGTAATTTGATATTGTCAAATCAAGTTAGCTTATTCTAGTTGTTCCAGTAGGTTCCTTGGCTTGACAAGAAGCAAAGTCTGTGTCAGCATCTTGATGTTATCACGCCATAGCACTTCCTTTTAGTTCTGTAGTGTATCCATCAGAACAGTCTCGGTGCACAGTCTCATAATAGGTTCCACAACTTTGTTCCATTCAAGGACAGCAGAGTTACTCAACCTGCATCATCACAGAGATATATATGTCTTGTAAGGTTTATTCACGCAAACTACCAGAATTCACCATCCTTCAGATTATGTTTCCATTTCGTTTGTTTCTCTTTAAAATCTATGGTGATGATAGATTAGCTATTGTATAGTCTTTTAACCCTCTATGGGAAGCACACATTGTTCCACCTCTATGTTTTCTCTGAGAGAAACTCTGTTTTCTTTTTTGGGTAATAAATTGCAGTTTAGCTTAGAAATTAATGCATTGTTGCGATTAAAACGATTGGCCGGCCTTACAGAAAAGGAAAGAAAAGCATATAGAAACAGAGCAGAGCTCTCTGCACCTTGGCTTAGAGCAGTTCTTAATCCAAAGAGAGGTACTTTGGTCGACAAGAGGATGCTCTGTTTGACTGTTTCTGATAGTTTGATCGATAGCTTTGAACATTTGAGTTTCAGTTGTATGTTTGAGAAGTGAAGTGAAGTCTATTGTTTGGCGAGCAAGAGATTATATATAAGTTGTCCCACATCGGAAAGACAACTTATTTTACTAAGCCAAACATGAGTATATAATGGAGTCCCATATATTTAATTAAATAAATGTATTTTTTATGAAACGTTACAAACATCCTTTTGAAGCAGCAATTGAGGAGGAGGAGCGAGATGAATCTCCTCCAGAATCACCTGTTTCCGACAGTGGGAGAGGTGTAGATGGCAGTGAAGAAGATGTTGGCCATCTCCGTCAGGTGAAGAAACTTAAAACCTCTGACAATATGGAAGTTGATCTCACCCAAATCCCAACTGTTGAAGCTAGTGATCGTGAGAAGAAGGTAGCCAAGATGCATGCCATTATATCGCAATTCATAAATCAAACATGAAGAAGCTATTAGAGAGTATAACAGGGATTAAGAATATGAACAACGACGACCCTAGGCTTTCGGTTATTAGTGGTATAGCAAAAATGTTTGTTGGTGAGCTCGTGGAAACAGCTCGACTAATTATGGTAAAAAGGAACGAAGCAGGACACATCAGGCCTTGCCATATCCGAGAGTCCTACCGTAGGAGCAAGCTCCAAGGGAAAGTGATACAAAGGACAGTTCCCCGCCTTTTCCGCTAAGTCAGAGAGTGACTCTGAGAAAGACAAAATCATTATCTTTTTTTTTTGTGCAAGACAAATCATTATATCTTAAAAGCCAAACCCATAACATATGAGTTGTTTTGTTTTCTGTTTTGCTTTATAAATGTGCTGGTACTATTCGGATAAAAAAGACAAATAGACCGGTAAGGAAATGAAAACATAGTTTACAAATCACAACCCAAGAAAACAGACATAAATAAAAGTCTTTGCTTTAAAGTCGTGAATGATTTATGCACATGTACCAAAACCTGACTAAGCCTCAATTCACATGCTCAAAATCTCACTATCAAGTTTTTTCGCTTTTTGTATTTCTATGTATAAATCATGTTTCTTTTCATGATTCAGATTGACAGTTGTCTCCTAAATACCATTTACTGTAATGTCCCGAGCCAAATGCAGTCATAAAGAACAAGACTGGTTCTCGTGGGAGGAGAATCATCAGTTACTTCCTGTTAGGAGTCTTCAGATAATCTGGTACTCCCATTATTTTGCATCAATTCAAAACTTCGACCAAGTAAAGTAAAAGTCTAATAGAAACCCATCAAACAATTTCAAAAAAGTTTCACAAATCCTAAAATTCAACATAAAAGAAAAACATTTCACAATATCAAAAAGTGCTTCAACAAATTCTCTTTTTTTTTGAATGATGTGCTTCACCAAATTCTCTGTTACATTCACAAAATTTGAAAACTTTTCCTGAGTGAGAGATGATCTTCTCAACCCAGAATCTCGTAGAGCCACCGAGACCTTACCCCACAACCGAAGAGACTTCCAAGAAACGTTAATCAAAAAGGGTTTAAGCAAAATGAGATTCTGATTATTAAGAAAATAAACCTTTGTTTCACAGCTTCTTTCATCAGACATTGAGATAACTAAACGACGGCGTATCAGAGGCATTAGTGTGTTGAGATATGAAACGGTCGCGTATATGCATTTGAAGTTGTTTATTCCTCCCACATCGGAACACACAGAGAGAAGCTGTGTTGTTTATATAGCGAAGAGAAGAAAGTAGAGGTCACGACCTTACTTGAACAGGATCTGTTCTATAGGCTCGTACCTCTGTATCCTTGATTTCTAAGGAGACAGGCCCCTAAACCTGGTTGATGAATCATGGCCGTGCGATCTGAGTGTGATTAACGGCTACGACAGTCCTCGGACTCTCGGCACTGTAGAGGATCGCTATCCGGCTTGGTCTGACCCTCTCCGGAGTTGTCGCACGGTTGTCTGACAGACTTTTTTTTTAATTGTTTTTTTTTTGCCTCCCTTTTTTCCTGTTTTTTTCACTTCAAGTTTGCAAAAACAATAAATCCTCATGTGCGTTTCAGCTTTTGTTTTTCCTTGCAACTTTTAGTTTCTTACATTAAACCCATAACTTTTTCTAATTATTTCATAACCCAGTTTTCACCTTTCCAAACTCTACATTTGTCTTCTTCCTCTCAAGCTGTGTTGATTCATACAATAATCTCAATTCGAACTATTGATGAGTTTTGTTAAGTAGAAGTTGAAATTTAAGGACAATCATGGAAGCATGAATTATTGTTACTACAATTTTGAGTTGTCTTTCCTTATAGAACCCCCCTACGATGATTTGTGATATGAAATCTTTGTCTAAGAGATGAGGCAGTGAAGGCTAGTTAGTGACATTTTGCATACTAGTTTGGACGGTTGGTGCTTACGTTCTCTCGCAAATAATTGAGCTATAGCTCTAAAGCTGAGACAAGAACATGTTTGGAGCATTAATAGCTTTCAGACCTTGACGTGTTGATTTGTTTGCAGATAAGGCTCTCATTGATCTTCTTTCAGTTTCTTGTTGAATGAGAAAGATTCAAGCTTTGATTGACCATCATGTTGTACTTTTGGGCAAAGTCACAAAAGCTACAGTCTCGCCTATGCCACCGTGCTGTCATCATAACATACTTTGGGACTTTCTTGCTCGTTCTGGCACCCTCTTGATCATATCCTTCATCACGGAGCAATAAATTTAGAAACCAGTTAGAATGTTACTAGAAGAAAACAGCTTTATACACTATATCAGGAATCAAGACTCAAAATAAACAAAAACAATAGAGAAAACACAACAACTTGAACATATGATCCTTCTCCCTTTGTAACAACTAAAAACTAACGTCTGACCAATATCAAGACCATATCCGAGACAAATGATTACTGATGTACGATGAGAAGAAAGATGTTGCTTCAGAGGATCAACGAATCAAGACAAACATTTGGTTGGATAAGGTAATGTAGAGATGTATTAGTAATACACTTGATCACAATTAATGCGTCATGTGAATTGGTCTATTTATCTTGGTGTAAAGTCTTCAAGTCTAGGCCCTTAAGATTTCTTGAGAATTAACTGTGTAGGTTCTTCTGTGCATTAATTTTCTTAGTTCCGGTGATAGTATAAGCCAGCGTTAAGAGGTTGGGAAATAATAAACGTAGGATTATTGCCTTGTAGAGTATTCTCCTTTGTTGCAATGCTCTGTTCTTTGTCAACGACAAAAGTTGTTGGGACTAGACAAATGACTATAGAAAGTGTAGGTTTAATTGATAGAAATGTTGAATATGTCGATCAATACAAATAGGTGTCTAAGAACAAGGGAATATGAATGTAATGAGACTATAGTTTTGGTATGGAGAGAATTGGATCACCTTTCTATCAATAAAACATACACTTTCCATAGTCATAAGCATGTACCATATTTCTAAGTGGATTTTAGGATCCAACATTTTGTGCTAAAAGGAGGAGGGATTCAGCCAAGATACCCCTCTAAATACCTTACATGAATCACAAAGCCTGACTTCTGGAACCGGGAAGCTTAATTCTAACAAGCTCTCATCTGTTTCATTTTGTCACTGAAACAGGTAAAGACAATCCAATCTTGGGTTGAGTGGTCCTTGGATCTCTCTTTTCGAGTCGGCTCCTTCGAAGAGGAGTTGAGTTTGTGCAAACTGTTTAAGGGCACTCTTCACTTGGTTAGTGCTTCTTTGTATTCTCCTCTCGTGTTCGTTTAGCGCTTCATAGTCAGTGATTATAACAAGCCTCGACGAGTTTATAGGGTGGGAAGTCTCATAGCATCCGAGAAAACGAAGTCAAGTTCACCTTCATGTAACTCTCGTTAAAGGTTGAAACGATAATAGGATTTTAGATTCGATATGTTACGTGCCGGGAGTGATAGATCGAGCGAAGCTAATTAGAAAATATAAAACGCGCCTTGAGTGAAGCTAATTAGAAAACATTTGAATATAATGTTTTTGTTCGAGTCAAACTTATAATGAAAGTGTTATTTCTGTTTTGGGTTGATTTATGAAACAAAATTTAGCTAAAAAATGTATCATAATTTACCACAAAAAAATCAGTAAAAAAAACATTCGTTAAATTTAACAAAGAAAATTTAATACTTTGGTAAAAGTCCTAGTAATAAATCTGAGTTTTATAAAAGAGTTTTATAAAGAAAAGCCTACAGTATAAAAAACACGTGTAAAAGCAAACAAACAAGGGTACAGCCCAAACAAGTTGACAAGAGTTAAAGATTGGAGAAATCGATTTTTAGGGCAAAACTCCAGATACGGTGAAGTCATTACCCATGGCCGACAATTCTTCTTCTCCGGCGACGGCAGATCCCAATTCGCACAAACCAGAGCCATCTACTCCGATTCCCAATCCAAATCCGCCTCAACAACAACAACATCCACAGCCACTCGACCCAACCAAACCACAGATCTTTCAACCTGGTCCGCCGCCGTATGCTCCGCCTCAGATTCCCGGCTCGCTCGTCCCCAATCTTCCGCCGCCACCACAATTCCGTCCCGGGATGCAGTTCAATCAGGTTCCCAACTTTCAAAACCCTATTCCTCCTCCAGGATCCATGCCTTATCAATCCCAGCCTCCTCCCAATGCTATGAGACCTTTCACGCCTATGCCTAATGGCTATCCCGCTGCTCCTCCTCCCGGTGGGTTCCTCTTATCCTCTCTCTCTATTTCCTTTTTTTTCTTTTTGTTTGCTTTTGTGTGTGTATGTTGGAATCTGATTCGCAAAAGTAGCGAAAGTGGAACTATATATATGATTGTAGTTTAATTAGGGTAGAAAGTAATAGATTAGTGACACCGATGACCACCGGGTGTTTTCTCATACAGCGTCTTTGATTGAGAAACGTTGCAAGGCTTCAACTCACTTCTACGCCTCCCTCATGTTGGTATGCGCAATATTCTCCTTCCTTTTGTTTAGTTAGTTAGTTAGTGTAGTAGCTCTATAACCACTCTCTTTAAACGTATTTTAACCAAAACCCCTTGACCTTAATAATGATGCTCCCAAATTTTATGTTAAATTGAGATTCATTGTAGCTTTTTGAGAACTTTGAACAACAAAGCTTTTTGTAGCGACTGACTTTTCCTTGGTCTTGGCTTTGAGGTATTGCTATTTCTTTTAAGGCTTCCACACATATCTCTTTCTTTTCCAACCTGCTAATGGTTGTGATAAAGTTATTATAATGGGATGATGTGAGGATGGGCGTTCTGATATTATCTAATCTCAAATCCAACGTTTGTGAGATGGTTATAGATTCTTCTCTCTTTCAAAGTTTCCCCCATGAGGTACAACTACTTAATGTGGTAACAGTGACTGCGATACTGGTGCTATCTTCTTAATGTGTCCTTCAGGTTTCTGTGTCCATCCTGGTGGTATTTGTACTGCCTCTGGTGTCCATATCTAATTTGCTCTAGTTTGTGGTAACAATACAGAATGCATTTATTTTCAATTCCGCTTTATGGCACTCTTGATTTATGCTTAATGCCGTTGTTCTGTTAACATGTAGAACATTTACTGATGAATTTCCAGAGACTTGTTTTGTTTTGTTGATGCAGGGGTTCTCCGGTATCCTTCTCCATATCCAACAATGGTTCGTCCGGGTTTTATTATGCGCCCTCCTGGTACAGTCGGTGCTGTTCCTCTTGTGCAACGTCCACCTATCCCAGGAATGCCTGGTCTCCGTCCCGTTATGCCTCCTATGATTAGACCAGTTCTTGCTCCTTTCGTACCACCTGTAGAGAAACCGCAGACCACTATTTACATTGGCAAGATAGCAACCGTGGAAAATGACTTTATGATGTCTATTCTCGAGGTTTGCTTTCTTCTTTCGATCTGCAATTTCCCCTTTTATAACTTCTAAGGCTGTCTCTGTTTAGTTCCTTCTTTTTATATATTTTCTAAGAATTGATCTTGCCACTGTTTTGCAGTTTTGTGGCCATGTCAAAGGCTGTTTACGTGCGGAAGATCCGACCACCAAGAAACCTAAAGGTTTTGGATTCTATGAATTTGAATCAGCTGAAGGGAGTCTTCGTGCAATACGCCTTCTTACCAAACTAACTATAGATGGACAAGAGCTTTTGGTAATCATGCATCTCTCTTCCAAATTTTTTAATTATGTTTTTGTTAATCCAAGCTGAGGCAATTCTGCCAGCCTTTCACCAATATCTCTACATAAGCTATCTCTTAACGTGTTTCTCATCTTTTATTTTATATGGCTGCTAGGTGAATGTTAATCAAGCGACAAAGGAGTATTTGCTAAAATATGTTGAGAAGAAAATTGATAATGCAAAGAAAGCCAAGGAAAGTCAAGGTGAAGGTCCTGAGAGTGAGCGAGAAAAAGCTGTAATATCTGCTGCGCCCACCGTTGGGGAGACGGGAAAGGATGGAGAACCAAAGAGTAAAGAAAACATTGATATTGCTAATTCTGCACTTCTTACTGATGAAGAAAGAGAGGCTGACAAAGAGGCTAAGGAGAAGATTGACAATGCCATTGAACAAAGGTCAAAGACCAACCCTCTGCCTCCACCACCCCCACCCCCACCTGCTGATGTTTCAGGCATAGAGCTTGCTTTCAAATCTAAGGATGGAGACTCCAACACTGACGTATCTCGGAGTGGTCTGTTTCTTTGCCTTCACTAGTCCTTTTAAAAAAAAGAATCGGCTCCTATTTTCTGTTTTACTTATATCATTTGTCTGACAAAATGTCTCGCTCATGTAGATTTCGCTGCAAATGATGTTGAGACTCCTGGAGAACATAGTAGGCCTGACACAAGTTCACCTGATTGGAGTAAGAGAAATGACCGAAGAAGCAGAGACAGGGGTGAAAAGGAGCAAGAAATGGATAGATATGAGAGGGAGGCTGAACGAGAACGATTGAGGAAAGAGAGAGAGCACAGGAGGAAACTTGAGGATGCGGAGCGCGCTTACCAGACTCGTCTTCGACAGTGGGAACGCAAAGAAAGAGAAAAGGAGAAGGAACGACAGTACGAGAAGGAGAAGGAGAAAGACAAAGAGCGTAAGAGGAAAAAGGAAATCCGCTACGAGGAAGAGGAGGATGAAGACGATGATGATTCGAGAAGAAGATGGCATAGAGGTGCAGAAGAGAGAAGGAGACGGCGGCAAAGAGAGAAGGAGGATGACTTGGCTGATAGACTGAAAGAAGAGGAAGAGGTTGCTGAGGCGAAGAGGATTGCTGAGGAGCAAAAGTTGCAGCAACAGCAGTTAGATGCCTTAAGGCTCATATCTGGACAGGCAGTTATTGGAAGTGAACCGAATCAGACATTAACCATTGAAAACGATAATAAGACAACTCTCCAAACTGTAGGTGAATCTTTCAGTGAGCACCGTGCATCAGGTAAGGAGTGTGTTCCTCTCTGTCTTATCCTTTCTCCTTCTGTATCTCTTTCTAATGGACTCCTTTCCTAATTGCAGATATGGAACAAAATGGCTCTGGTAATGAAATGTCCATGGCTGTTGATAATAACAGTGGGTCTGAAGCACATGCTCCCTCCAAGAAATTGGGATTCGGGCTTGTCGGATCTGGAAAACGGACATCTGTGCCTTCTGTTTTCTATGAGGAGGATGAAGAAGAAGCACACAAGGATAAGAAGATGAAACCTTTGGTTCCTATAGATTACTCAGCCGAGGAACAGGAAGCCGTAGCCCACGGTGGCTCAGGGAATACACCAACACCACCTCATTTGGCTTTAGCTGCTGAATTTGCAAAACGAATTTCGAGTAGTAATCCCAAGGACGAGACAACAGAAGGGGAGAAGCATAGGAGCAAACGTTCTCATGATAAGCCAAGCCACCGGGAAAGGGAACGGGAAAAGGACAGAGACAGAGCCAGGGACCGAGGCGACGGGCATGGTGGTTCAGCCAAAGACGGTAAAGATTCTGGAAAAGCAAAGACACCTGATACCAAGAAGCTGATGGATGCCAAACAATTGATAGATACAATCCCAAAGACAAAGGAAGAGTTATTTTCCTACGAGATAAACTGGGCTATGTATGACAAGGTAATCTCATATTGCACTTCTTCTAGATTAATGATACCTTAATAATGCCTGTGAGTTTGTTTTGGTGCTCACATGTTTTGTTCGTTGTTTTTTAACATGGAAAGCACCAATTGCACGAAAGAATGAGGCCATGGATCTCAAAGAAAATCATGGAGTTTCTTGGAGAAGAGGAAGCCACACTGGTAGATTTCATTGTGTCAAACACTCAACAGCACGTGCAAGCGGCTCAAATGCTTGAGCTATTGCAATCGATACTAGATGAAGAAGCTGAGATGTTTGTTCTCAAGATGTGGAGAATGCTCATCTTCGAGATCAAGCGGGTCGAAGCTGGTGTCCCGGTAAAATCCAAAGCCTGAAACTTTTTTTTTGTTTAAAGACTTTTCTTCCTTTGCTGCGTCCCCAATTTTTTCAAGGTCTTGTTGTTTTTGGATTTAACGAAGAATCACCATGTTTACAAGCTTTAATGTAGAAGAAGAGACTGTAAAAGATATACACATTCTAGTTGACAATAAAATATTTGCGCTTAATTATTCTCTTTTATCTTTGTGCAGTAAATATTGGTTTTTACAATGTTTGCTGTATTTCCAATATTATTCACTGAGCACATAAATTTGGATTATTTCATTTGAAATGCTTTTTGGGTGTAGATTTGTGGACTAGTCTAACTGTTTAGATCACAACTGAAAAGCAGTTTAGATCATAGTGTAGATATATTGGTTTCTATGATAAAGTTACTCATCTTCCTATTTCCAGAAAGTCAGTTGTATAACCACAATATATACACTTTGATTTTGTGCACAGCTTCTATCTGAAAACCACAAACTGATTACAAAATAGTAGAGTATTATTAGCTCTTGGGTTATTACAAAAATCTCAAAAGCTAAGAGTTACAGATGATACAAGTACATATTTATACAATAATAACATATGAAGTTTATGTTGAACATATACAAATGAAGTTAATGTTGGTATACATAATAACCCTCTGATAAAAAAAAGCTCAAAAGAGTTGCTGTATAGTGTGTGTACCAAATCACCAGGCGTGTACGAACCGTTCTCTTTCTAAACCCGTTTCGGTTTTCCTCTCCTGGAACTCATGAATCATTTTGATAAGAGCACTTGCCTTTCTCCCGCCTCCACACTCGCCGTTACTTAACGCCGTGTAAAGCGACCCCATGACTGACGGATCCTTAGCCAGGGCTCCAACGACGTCACTCCCTCCGTTAACACACAAATTCAAAAGCAGAAGGACACAGTGCTGCTTCGTCACCGGCGAAACCTCCGATGAACCCAGAACCTTCACCGCGAGTTTCAATCCTCCACGACGGAGCACAGAGATCATCCCGTCGGGATACTCCGCAATTTTCGCGAGAACCGCAATCGAATCCGCCTTGGCTCCGTCACCGATCTCGCCGGATCTCACGAGATCCAAAAGAACGGAAACAGCTCCAGCGGCGAGGACGCGCCAGTGATTATCCGAATGTTGAATCAGCAAACTCCTAATCGCGATCAACGCGTTGCGTTTCGCGGAATCTCCGTAATCACAACCGTTAACGATTCTCAACAATCCTGGAATCGAATCTGGGATCTCGCCGATGGATCTGCTGTAGTCTCCGAGAGAAGAGAGATAGAATATCGCAGCTGCTGCGTGTTGTCTACTCTCTCTCCTCGCTCCTTCGTTTAAAACCTCCACGATCATCCCCAATCCACCGCCGTCTCCGCCGATTCGAACTTTCCCGGCGTTATCTTTCGAAAGATTGAAAATCACAGCCATGGCGTTCTCTTGAATCGTCGGATCTCCAGAGCGAAGAAGCTTCATCAGCGATTCCACCACACCAGCTTCCACCAAACGAGATCTGTTGAAGCTACTCGTCTTCGTGAGAATCCGAATCTCCACTAACGCCTTTACCATCTCTTTAGAGCCGCCGTTTATCAATTCTCCGGCGAGAAAGTCCGAGATGAGCTTCCCGGCTTCTTCCGCCGCTAAACTTTCAGGAACACTCGTTTTCTTCTTCTTCTTCTTCTTACTCTTATTATCAGTCTCTTGCTTGAAGTAACTCTGAATCAATTGCTTGACGGAGACGTTACCAACCAAAACAGTACTCACTAGATTCTTCCCGGTCTTAGGGCACGTGATGTTACCGGCGGAGAACCACTTCGCGATAGAGCTCCGATCATATGTGTGACCTGTTTCCAGAACCACTGGATCATTCATAATCTCTAGAGATATTGGACAACGTAGATCGTCAACGTTTAAGCCACGAATAACCAAATCGTCTTCTTCTTCCTTATCTTCATCTTCATCAACGCCGCCAAGTATCACGCATCTGCAGTAGCATATAAATCCAATTAAGCTGCTGAGAAGCTCGATTTCGTTCTTATCCTTACCCTCTACTGTAATCTCTTCTCCTAAAAAACCAATCTCTTTGACGCAATCGCTCCATTTTCGGACACCAACGTGATCGAGAACTCTGACTACTTCATCCCGGTTCGGGTTTATCCTGTTCTCGAACAGATTAAAGATCCAATAGACAGAGTCTAGGGCCCGTTTGTCATCCCGGTCGGGTCTTGCTTCGTATTTACGGGTCTGGCGGATTAGTAGATAGATTAGCTCGTTGACTTCTTCAGGTAAGTCAATGGATCCTACTGGGAATGTGTCGAGGCACGTGGATATGGATCGGGTCAAGACCCGGAAATGAGCTGAGATTTGGTCCGAGTTTGTCAACATATAAAGCTTACCTCCTTCTCGTGTACAGTCTTCTAATAAAAACATGAGTTTCTGGAAGATGACGTGGAGCTCTGAGAGGCTTAGGATTGCTGAACGAGGAAAGGAACGACCCGCTGGTATTAACCCGACCCGGATTTCTTGGAAGACGATCAAAAGACTAAGGACATGTCGGAGAGTTTCCTTAACGCTTCGTTTGTTGGTGGAGAAATGCTTTGATTTGAAGCTGAGAATCTCGCCGGCAATTTTTATCAGTGAATCAATGAGAGTGGTTATGGAGACTGATTCGCATGGATGTACCGCCGTAAAAGTTAGAATCCGACGGTTTTGTGTGAGGATCATAGTATGATATTGTGAGTTTGATATTTTGTTCGAGTGTGTTGAAGTTTCTGAATGTTTGTGTCGTGAGTATATATACAATTCGTGTGGCCTTTCATTTTTCAACTTTCTACATATCTTCGACACATGACGAGGTTTGATTCGTTAACAAACTTTTGGGGTCTGTAAATCTGCCACGTGATATGCAGTGGCGATTATGTGTTATGTGGGACCAGTTTGTCCTGAGTGCATGGATGAGAGTAGCCGACAATTTTGTAGGACCGTTCTGATAATTTTCCAAGTTCAATTATTTATTTAATTTTTGTTTTTTATAATATGTTTAGCTACGAATAAACACGTATTTCAATTGATTGATTGATCCAATGATGTGAGCTGAAGGAGACTTCGAGGATGGTGGGAAAACAATTTCAAAGAATTTTTTTCTGATTTTCAATTTTAAGCGGTTAGTTCTTTATGGGGACATTTGATCATATAACCAAAAAAAATTATAAGTAACCAAATAACCATCACAATTAAATTAAAAAGTATTGTCATACATATTAGGGAGAATTTCATATTTACCATATTTATATTATCATTATTTATTTCTATCACTGCTAAATAGATATTTTCAAAAATAAATTATTCATTAAGTGGCAACAAACTCTCACGTCATTGTTCTCTCTATATATAATATTAATTATTTAAAGAAATAAAAATAAATTTTTTTTTAATGTTTTTGAATTGTACTTTTTCAAATTCAAATTTTTTATAATTTTATAATTTCTTTTTGAAAATAAAAAATTATGTTTGAAACTATTTTAAGTATTTATTTATATATTTATTAAAAATCTAAATTTTACTTTTTAAAAACTCTACCTCCATCTCTCAACTCTAAACCTAAGTCTAGATTAGTTAACTCTAGAGATATAAATGTCTTTTACTCTTTATTAAAAGTGAAGATAAAAATAATTAGTATAAACATAAAAAGTGATAATATAAATGTGATATTTGTGACAATTTTCATGCATATTATTGCTATATCTCCTTTATCTATACCTATGTGTAATATTCAACCCTACTAACAGCCGAGAGAAAAAAAGGAGAGAAGAAGAGCATTTGTCATGTTTTGTTGTCTTAAGATATTATTGGTTTCTTCGCTACCACCCGCAAACACATCTTTTGCGGTTGGTAGCGGTTGTTGGCGTTTTGAACAATCATTCAAACCGCTTTAAACCGTTTTAAACCGCTCTAAACCTCATAAATTTAAAAGCTGGTTTCAATTAACGTTTGCAGTTGTGGGCAGTTAGGAGATGATAATTTTTTTTCATTTTTTAAAACAATATAAATACAAAAATAAAAATATTCAATAAATTTTTTTAATTGGAATTATAAAAATACTAAAATATATCTATTGTATTTTAATTAATATGGTAAAATTTTAAAATAAAAATATTTAATCTAGGTTGAAAATGTAGTATTTAATTATAAATATACAAATGAACTATTAGATGTTATATTGATATATATATGGACCACCAATAAAAAGATTAGACATATGAAATAATTAATAAATTTTAAAAAGTAGTGATGATTTATCAAAAAGTGAATTTAACTTTGTTAGTATAAATGTTTATAAGATGTTAGATTATTTCCAATGTATTTTATTTTTTTCTCTAAAATTGATTTTTTTTATAACAAAAATGAAATTTAGTTTAATATATTTTTGTATAATAGCATTACTCTAAATATACAATAAAAATAAATATGTTATTTTCTTAAATATAGAAGTAAAAAGTAAGTTCTACTCTAAAGAAAAAATAAAGATGGAATGATGTTGGCCTTTTAATTTTTAATCTTTAAATGTTATTCTCTCCGTTTTAGTAAGATAGATGATTTAGAAAAAATATTTTACAAAAATAGATTTTTGTATTTTCTATGAAAAATTTTAAATTTCAAAAAAATTAATTGATTTTAATAAATTATTATTGGTTAAAAGTTATTAAAATTACAAAAAATAATACATTTATTACCGTGATTTAGTGTGTTTTCTTAATTATGTAAAATTTTACTCCCACTGTTTCAATATAAGTGGTATTAAGGGTTTTGTACATGGATTAAGAAAATACAAACTTTTATACAATTTATTTTAGTTGCAAAAAATATTACTAAATTAAACTAATTCAACCATTAAAAACACAGTATTTTGTAATTGGTCACAAATTTTAAATGATATTAATTTTTTTCTAGAATAACGAAAATATCAATAATTTTGAAACAATTTTTTTTCTCTAAATACCACTTAAAATTAAAATGATACGGATGGTAGGATTATATAAGAGAAGATAACAATAGGTTTGGAAATACTCCTAGAAAAAAACCACCCTAAATTTTAAAGTCGGTCAACTGAAGTTAGTAAAGTTAAAATGATGCTTGCGTGCGCGTAATAATAATATTTGTATTTGTGATTAATTGTTTGTACGTTGGTTATAGAAGCTGCTTGGAAGAAAGATATTTTTAAGATTAAAAAAAGAAAGATATTTTTAGGATTAAAAATAAATAAATATATTTTTAGGATTATTGATTAGGACTCGGGAGACAAGAACATTGCAATGGAGTTGTCTTTTTATAATATTTTTCTTTGGTTAGATAGATTTCAAGAAACAATGGACGGTGCCATTTTCTTATACAAAATTCTTAGAACCGTCTTGATATTTTTGTTATCGTAGGGAACTTTCATTTTCATAAAAAGAGACAAAAGAGTATCACTGGATACGAAAAAAACATACCAAACCAGTTCATTCTCAACCGGTAGATTATCTCACAACCGTAAAATTTAACACCAAAGCAAACCAAGATCAAACAATCCTTTACTTATATTCAGAATAAGTTTTCGTGCAAGGGACCATCAAGGTTTCATGTCGGGTGGTGCCATAAAAGTGATTCGGTAGAGAAACCTTAAAACATAAAAGGGAAATAGAAAGCAGTTAAACACCACCGTGTCTCACTCGCAACACTTTGAAAATTTCTCTCTTGCAAGTTTATATCTTCTTGAGCTTAGAGAAGGTCCCTGACTCTGAAAAGTAAGTGCTTTGAGTCCCACTGCCTAACCCTAAAGCCTGTTGAGGATTGCACAGCTCTATTCCCTGCACAATATTGGAGTTTCTAAAGTCAATAAATACAGCACGAAAGCTGAGAAACCTTTGAAGAGAACTGAATTGAAATGTTTTGTTTTACCTGCACAGGAGTAAAAGCCAGACTCGATGTCAATCCAGAGGTAGTGGCACCACCTGCATAGTTTCTTTCTTTCAGCCTGAAAAAAAACCATTCATAAACATAATCACAATGAGATACACTGAAGAACAGGACACTGAAGATCAATAAAAATACAAAACAAACAGGAGAAATAGAGGTAGAGTTACTTTTTGGCGATGGTAGGATTAATCTTGAGCTTGCTGGGAACACTGGATATACGCAGCCTGTTGCTCCCAGCCTGGCCAAGCATCCCGTATCCTTCACCTAACCCATCACCTATTATCATCAAGTATTAGATTCAGTGCCTTACAAAAAGTGATCCTATTAACAAGTGTGTGGTCTTTTTACCAAGAGAGCTCTCTTCGGGTGTACCAAAGGCCATCCTGTTGGCAAGCTTCCTCATGTCTGTCACTGCATACCTTTCTTTCATTTTCCTTAAACGGCGACCACCTCTTCTTTTTTTAGGCTCGGAATCAGGAACGGGAAGCGGTTTAGGCTGCCTTGCGGGAGGAGGTTCTTGCCACTTCTCAATCTTCTTACGGATCTCTTCCCTCAAAGCTTTCCCATTCGTTCCCGACGGGTCTCCTCTAGTAGCATCAACTCTCGCCGCCAAAGTAGATTTTGCAGCCAAGATCCTGCCAGCGCGACTCTTAAGCGCGGGAGGCGTGCTCTGGAAAATCTCCGTCTGCTCCAGATACCCCACACGTAACTGTGACGTTGCACTAGAGAACCCGGCAAGGTTCTTCCTCTTGTGGCCAAGAACTTGTACATTACAGGCAGGCATTTTAGCAAGCGCCGACAAACCTCCAGCAGTTCCCATGAGCTTGGCTGCAACAGCACTCCCGACAATAGCAGAAAGATTCGGTGCAATAGACCCCATCTTGCTTTCGACAAAGTCAAGAACCTTCTTCCTAGCGGAATCAAGATCTAAAGCTCGATCACAAGCCTCTAGAGTCTTCTGCAGGACATCCTCCGGGAGTGGGCTCCCTTTGGTGGTCAAGGCAGTGACTGAAACAACCATGATAATAGCAGATGGAAGAAGGCCTTCAAGATCAACGAGAGTTAAATCCGTCTCATTGCCTATCTTTTTGACAACGCGGGCGTAGTCAATAGGGTGGTTTACCAGAGATTCAAGCTCTTGAAACTTGAGTCTGTACTTGTCACGGATGAAGTTGTGGACGATGGCAATCTCGTTCTCAATGTCAACCGAGAGCTGGTTGCAATCCACGATTAGCTTGTATTCAGGATCGTCTTCTAGCACAGTTCCTTTCTCCGTTCCATCAGATTCCTTTCCAAGAGCCTCTTCCACTTTCTGCAATACATAAAGAAGTATTAAAACAGATAAAGAACTTAAAAAGTTTAAATCTTTGAAACTAACAAACCTGCATAATGTCAAGGTATCTCTGAGATTTCTGGAGCTTAGAAACGGAATCGAGATCATCGTAGTTAAGGGTTTCTAAGTCAGCCATGTCCATGTCGATATCTTCTTCATCCTTTTTCGCATCATCACCATCAGACTCATCCTGAAATTTAGACCATAGCTCCTCAAAGTTAATATTACGAACAAAATAGTGAATCAATAACTTTAAAGGCTCACCAGTTCTGCTTCATTGTCAGATAAGTCGTCAAGGTCTGCGAGGAAAGAATCTTCAAGAGTTGCCTTCAACAACAGATCAAAGTTTGTGTTTCAGAAACTTAGACACACTCTCATATAAAAATCAAACAAAACCAATATGTAACATCACGGACACACTAAAACTGAAATTGAACAATCGACAAGATAAATCAAATCAATTAAGAAAAAACTATATATGTCGTGACAAGACAGCAACTGGCGAGTCATTTATCAAACGACGAAGACTCGTGATTTAGAGAAGAATTGATAACAAAAGTAGAGACAAATGATGAGAGGAGGGTTGGTGAAGCGCTTACCATATCTTCCACTCGGAACGAAAACGCTCAGAAACCCTAATTTCTATGAAGCTCGGAGATTCGAGAAGAAATTGAACAACTCTTTTTTTTTTCTCTTCCTTTGAAAGCGATTGAATGAATGGATGCTTAAAACGAAGTCTCAATCATTTACTTGGGCCTTGATTAGATGGGCCTTAATAGCCCATATATTAATCAATTTTGTAAAATGTTAAAATCTAGATACCAAGAGTTGAGTACCCCAAGATGGATCATTGCAAATTTGAAACTATTAGTCATATGATCCTATACTAGGTCCGTGGATTGGACAGATTCTCATGCGCTTTTGACTCTTACTAATGGATATCTAGGGTTCAAAATTTTATATAGGCTTGGAATGAGCCATAACTTTATACTTAGATGATAACCCGCGTATGGTGAATTTTTTATACTAATGTTTATTCACTAAATGATTTTAACATTTTGTAATACTATAATATTTATAGATTGTAAATGACGAATACAAATATTGGTCTCTTAAATGTATCATCGTTGTTGAAGAGTTAACGTATTACAACTTATTTTATTTATTTTTAAGATTTTATGTGCACAAAATAAATTAAGTTTTATGGCTGACACAAATCAAAAAAGTTAGATAGGCAACATCAATTGTAAAATGATAAAAAGAAAATTAGGTTTTCTGCTCTCAATTTATATACTATTGACTCTCAATCAATATTTTGAAACCCGACCCGGACACTGAACTGGAGTGCTTTCTGGGTCACCGAGTCACCGGTTGGACTGCGGGCGAACCATGGATCAACAGATTCATTAAAATTAATATATAATTATATATAACTATTAAAAATAAATATTTAAAAGTATAATATGAATGATACTCTCAAAATTTAATTAAAAAAATCTAAAACATCAAAATTGTAATAGATTGTCAATAATAAAAATAAACTAATACCAAATAACATCATCTAATTTTAGTTCTCTTTATCATAGTACACTTCATTTTCTTTAGAAGACATAGTAAAATCTTCATCAAATTCTAAAAATCACAAACAAAATAGTTACTCAATTTATACACCATAAATATAAAAATCAAAAGTTCAATCAAAATTATAAAATACCGTTGAGATTTTCTTGGTTTGTCTTCATCATCTTTGGGATATTCTTCAGCAAGAGCATTCTCTAATTCGTTATAATCAAGCTCGCCAGGTTCTTCTTCTTCAACAATCCAGAACTCCATTTCAACAATCCAGCAAGAGCATTCTCTAGTTTTTTTTTTTTTTTTTGTGACAAATCCACATTCTAAAACCAGTTTTCCTCTTGAATCTTTTGACTGAATTACATAAGACCATGCAATATCTTTTTTTCCTCGGACCGAACGGTTTGCAGCAGATATTTCTTCGTACTTTTCCTCAGGGTCAGTCTCCATTGCCTGTAAAAATCATACACAAAGTTTAAAAAAAAATTATGGGACAAAAAAAAATATAAGTGTTGTACAAAACAAACAGAACATGACACAACATTGTGATTAAACAAAACAATAGTCACAGCAAAAAAAAAGTCACGCAGAACATGATTCATGTCATATGGTATTTGTATAAACAATTAGAATAAGATTACTGACTTTGATTCATACCAAACATATAATGATGAACAAATAAAAACTATAAACCTAGTCGGGGATACAGAGTATGTGAGACAGCCGCAAGAAAAACAATACTAGTCTGAAAACCTAATCTTTTTACTTGGAATATCCAACCATTTTAATATCATAACTAAAAAAAAACTAAAATGGTAAATAAAAGTAATCCACTGGTTCAACCGGTGCCCGGGTTCCGGGTTTTAACGGTTTTTTGCGGGTTTTACCGGGTTTTTAAATAGTGGATATTTTTTAAAACCTAAACCGGAATACATGCTGGGTCACCGGGTCAACCGGTCCGACCGCGGATCCGGGTCGGGCGTAAAAACACTGCTCTCAATAAATGATTTCATTTTTTACTTCTATAAAATTGTACTTTCGTTCTTAGTTATGTTTCACTGATTTGAATTTGGTTTCTTTTTTTAATTTCTTCTGTGAATTCGGTGAATTACATAAGAGTGAATTTAAAACGATGCACATCTGTAAGAATTAGTTCCACTCTAGATACATATCTAAGAATCAAATTTTTGAAGAAAATCAACGGCAAACTCTATTTATATGTTAGTGTTCAAATCTAATGTATCAAGCTGTTATAAAATATAAATACACACTCGAAATATAAATGTATGTCTAGTATATATTCACTAGTTCGGTTTAAAAATCATCTAATTCTAGAACAACAAAATAAATTGTTTATTTTATTAACTTACGCCTTTGGGGTTTAGTTACTTAAGAGTATACCGATAAGAAAAATATAATACTTTACCTTATTCTAGTATATGTAAACTATGTATAAAGTAAGATTGTTTGATTTATTAAATGATACACCAGAAAACTTATAATAAATAGTTCAAATATTGGATTTAAAAGCAAAGGATGTATGATCAATGAAAGAAAAGAAACAATATATTAAAAGAAATTAAGTAAACGTCAAAGCATAAAGAAAAATCTGTTTTTTTTTTTTAAAAGGATCTAAAGAAGTTAAGAAAAGATCTGAAGAAATTGAAAAAAAAATTGCAGGAATCAAAAAGAAAGCGAAGAAGATAATAAAAATTTAAACAATTGTTTATATGAAAAATTAATAATAAGATAAAAGTATTTAAAGCATAAACAAAGTCTAATTAAATTAAATTTACCTTCTGTTAATTCCAATACTGAAAATATAACAAATAGTGAGTTTTAATCATTTCAAATTTGTTGAGCAACACATTGAATAAATAAATAAAAAATTCTGAATTGGCATATTAATTATATTTTAGTTGTCAATTCTAATGTAATATATATCTATTAAAATCTAACCCAATTATAATCGTATTTGATTTCTCATACTCTAATTGTTGAAACTCTCATTTGATCAAAAACAGAATATAAAAGGCCTATGCTCCTTCTTTGGCTACATAGGAAAAATAAGAAACTAAGTCTCAACTTTTCACCCCATAAGATCTAAAGATATCCTTACTATGATTTAACAAGGTTTCTCTATTGTGCTTTCTTTTGATCGATTTTGTTTAATTTAACTTATAATGCTCGAAGTTTAAATTTAGAAAAATGTTATGAGTATTATAACACTATAAAATTTTATAACTGAATAAACGACAATACTAAGTATGCTCACATGTCATTTTTAGTTATATAATTAGAATTTGATGTAAATAACACTGATTGCTTAACATAATCACACTCACAACCAAATGAACATTAAAATAAATTATATCATCGATAAAAACCAAGACATCACAACCCGCCCGTAGGGCGGGCCGATCCTAGTTTTCTATAAAAAGAAAAAAAATTATTTTTATATAAAAACTCATAAATGTTGTTCTTTTGGTTTTTCTTCGTAAATTGGTTAATTTTCTCAAAAACTAGTTTTCCTAAATTTTAGAAAATTTGATTGGTAAAACAAATAGTTTTTACAAAAACCAAAACCAAAACCAAAAACTTGATTAGATGAAAAATGGTTTTTGGAAAAATATAAGCAAAAACCTAAAGCAAAAACTACAAACATTCACCACCTTAGTTTATTATGTTTGTATCTGTAGTTTTCCCACTAATCAAAACCCAGGGTCTGAAACCATAAAGACTGCAGTGAAGTAAATAGACAAATAAAAGATAACGTTTGGGAGGATACAGAATCGAGAAACACAAAAAAGAAATATATTATTCTAGTGGTGACGTTTATAGAGTTATTTTAAAGAATTCAAAATGATCAATCAGACCTTTTGTCAGTTTCTTAGCCGTAACTCTTAAACATGTTACCCGTGAGAGAGACTGTCATTGAAGTCACATTCACCCAATAAAAATCATTGAAGACGAAGAAGAAACCAATCCAATACTCAAAATCTTTGCGTTTGTGAGAATCTGTCAATGGATGAAGAAGATAGGATTGAAGAAGCAAGCAGCAACACCAGCTTGAGACGTGTTGGCACCGGAAGTAGCAGTGACCGGAGATGGGTCGACGGAAGCGAAGTCGGCTCCGAAACGCTGCCGTTTCCGGAGTTCAAAGATGTTGCAGACTATAGTTTTGGGAATTTGCGGAGAAGACTCATGAAAAAGCCCAAAAGAGCTGACTCTCTTGATGTTGAAGCTATGGAAATTGCAGGTGTTCATGGCCACGATCTCAAGGTTTGATTTTTAGATTGAAAAGTTTTGATTTTTCCTTTCTTTTTTTTTTTTTTTTCTGTTGTTGACATAATAATCCAACTTTGTGGTTTGTAATGAAAGGATATATCACTTTTGGGTACGATTGGGATAGCGTTTCAGACGTTAGGTGTTGTGTATGGAGACATGGGAACAAGCCCTTTGTATGTGTTTGGTGATGTGTTCAGTAAAGTTCCTATCAGATCAGAAGTTGATGTTCTTGGTGCCTTGTCTCTCGTTATCTACACTATTGCTGTCATTCCTTTAGCCAAGTATGTCTTTGTTGTCCTTAAAGCCAACGACAATGGCGAAGGTAATAATATTACATCCCTAATCCTTGTTTTTTTTTTGTAAAAAGTGGTGTTATGTGGTTCTAAGTATATGTGTGTGTGTGTGTGTGCAGGAGGAACGTTTGCGTTGTACTCGCTGATTTGTAGGTATGCGAAGGTGAATAAGCTGCCAAATCAGCAACCTGCGGATGAGCAGATCTCGAGTTTTAGGCTTAAACTCCCAACCCCTGAGCTGGAACGAGCTTTAGGCATTAAAGAAGCTTTAGAGACAAAAGGGTATTTGAAAACTCTTCTTCTGCTTTTAGTACTAATGGGAACTTCCATGATTATTGGCGATGGGATTCTCACACCAGCTATGTCAGGTGAGTCTGTATTTACTGGAATAGAGTTTCCCAAATGATTTGGATTCATATGGTGTAACATTGGCTTTTTGGTTATTATGCAGTGATGTCTGCAATGAGTGGTTTACAAGGTGAAGTTGAAGGTTTTGGAACAAGTGGGTTATTACTATCACATGATCTCTCTTCTTTATATGTCTATGCAATATCGTCTTGATTTTGTTTTTGATCGTTTACATACACAATCTTGTTGTGTGTCAGATGCATTGGTTCTGTCTTCGATTGTGATCCTTGTGGCTTTGTTCAGCATACAACGGTTTGGGACGGGTAAAGTGGGGTTTCTGTTTGCTCCAGTTCTGGCGCTCTGGTTCTTCTCACTCGGTTCTATTGGAATCTACAATCTGTTGAAGTACGACATCACCGTCATAAGAGCACTGAACCCGTATTACATCGTCTTGTTCTTCAACAAGAATAGCAAACAGGCTTGGTCTGCTCTTGGTGGATGTGTCTTATGCATTACAGGAGCCGAAGCAATGTTTGCAGATTTGGGACATTTCTCAGTTCGTTCTATACAGGTTAGCACCACTTTCTTGATCATTAATGATTTTATTGATGATGGCTATAATAATGGTATTTGGATCAGATGGCATTCACTTGCGTCGTGTTCCCATGCCTCCTCTTAGCTTACATGGGCCAAGCTGCTTATCTAACACAGCATCCTGATGCCTCAGCTCGCATTTTCTATGATTCAGTTCCTGGTAATATGAAATTGACATACTATTTGTTCCTGCTTATCTAACTGAAGTTTTTTTGAAAATGCAGAGAGTTTGTTCTGGCCTGTGTTTGTGATTGCCACATTAGCAGCAATGATAGCGAGCCAAGCTATGATCTCTGCGACTTTCTCATGCGTCAAACAAGCCATGGCTCTCGGCTGCTTCCCGAGGCTGAAGATAATCCACACTTCTAGGAAACGGATGGGTCAGATCTACATCCCCGTCATCAACTGGTTCTTGATGATCATGTGCATACTCGTTGTCTCCATCTTCAGAAGCACAACTCACATCGCCAATGCTTATGGTACAGTTTGATTCAGTTCAGTTCAGTTTCCCCCAAAGCTTTCTGGTTCCTGATGTTCTTTCTTGTTTCAGGCATAGCAGAAGTAGGTGTGATGATGGTGAGCACAGTGTTGGTAACACTAGTGATGCTTCTCATTTGGCAAACCAATCTCTTTCTTGCTCTTTGTTTCCCGCTTGTCTTCGGATCCGTTGAGACCATCTACCTGCTTGCGGTTCTCACCAAGATCCTGGAAGGCGGTTGGGTGCCGCTTGTGTTCGCCACTTTCTTCCTCACCATTATGTACATTTGGAACTACGGAAGCGTGCTCAAGTACCAAAGCGAGGTCCGGGAAAGAATCTCCATGGACTTTATGCGTGAGCTTGGTTCAACTCTTGGAACGATTCGAATCCCCGGGATTGGACTGCTTTACAACGAGCTTGTTCAAGGCATTCCTTCCATTTTTGGACAGTTCCTGCTCACTCTTCCCGCCATTCACTCAACGATCGTCTTTGTCTGCATCAAGTATGTCCCTGTCCCGGTTGTTCCTCAGGAAGAGAGGTTCCTCTTCAGACGGGTTTGTCCTAAAGACTACCATATGTTCAGATGCATCGCGAGGTACGGTTACAAAGATGTCAGAAAAGAAGACTCTAGAGTCTTCGAGCAGCTTCTCATTGAAAGTCTAGAGAAGTTCTTGAGATGCGAAGCGTTAGAGGATGCTTTAGAGAGCACTCTCACTGATTTCGATCCGGATAGAGTTTCCGTTGCGAGTGATAGTTACACAGACGACCTCATGGCACCTCTCATTCGCCGAGGAAAGCTGTCTGAGCCAGAGGCAGAGCAAGAGTTGGAGACAGATGTTTTGCCGTCTTCAAGCGTAGGGGCGTCCATGGAGGAAGATCCAGCTCTGGAATATGAGCTTGCGGCTTTAAGAGAGGCCACGGACTCGGGGCTAACGTATCTGCTGGCTCATGGAGATGTGAGGGCGAAGAAGAATTCGATATTTTTGAAGAAGCTTGTGATTAATTACTTGTATGCGTTTCTGAGAAGAAACTGCAGAGCTGGGGCTGCCAATCTCACTGTTCCTCATATGAACATCTTGCAAGCTGGGATGACTTATATGGTCTGATGTTTTTGATTCTTTGAATCATCTCTCCAAGCATTAGGCTTTGTTTCCTGCGATCCACTTTTGTGTTTGTTGTTACCGTGAGGAAGATTTCATAATATTCATGTTTGTAATAGTTAATTGGGGGGAGATAAAAATTTATCATGTCCTTATAAGTAAACATAATTATATACTTTTTCATATTTATGTCAAAAACAAATTTTCGATTACAAAATGGATTCTACTTGTACGTTGTAAATTGTAACTGTATTTTACTACATGTGGCATACTTCATCACTACAAAATTGAGAGCATTGCACATGGAAATTTTGGTTTGTCAAAATCTTACACAATTGGCTACTTTGCATGCGTATTAGACTGACATGCTCCTAGAACAAACGAGTAGTGAGAAGTTCCAATTTGTTTGTAACGTGTTTGTAAATATGCTTTCATGTACTTGTTAGGTTTATGGAAGGGAAAGATTAAAAGTGGCTGTTGGACTATTGACAGATTAAGTTGATCATATGGGTGATCATAAGTTGATTAAAGCAAATACTTAATTCTTTTTATTTGAATGTTGTTTCAGGTTGTATTTATCTGAGAAATATTTTTCTCAAATGGTTTTGTTGTCAGGACAATAGTATATCTCCGGTGAATGTGGATGAGTCAGACGAGATAGATACGGTATGCTCGCGTTGTGTGGTTGTGGATGTTAGGAGTGGGGAATGTGTTGTTGAAAGGCTAAGGGAATATTGGATGGTTGTAGTCTTGAGTGGAGATGTTGTGTACATGGAAATTCAAGTTAGGTGAATCTCTTGATGGATTGATGTTTAATAAACTTTGTGAATATGGATAGTGACTGACATGAATTTATGCAAGTTTTGCAAAATTTTGATTCTGAATAAAGATTCAACCTTTACTTATGCTTCGTATCCGAGATCAAAAGTATAATGAGGTTGTTAAGTTGCCGTAAATCGCTAGAACAAACGAGTAGTGGGAAGTTCCAATTTGTTTGTAATGTGTTTGTAAATATGCTTTCATGTACGTGTTAGGTTTATGGAAGGGAAAGATTAAAAGTGGCTGTTGGACTATTGACAGATTAAGTTGATCATATGGGTGATCATAAGTTGATTAAAGCAAATACTTGTATTCTTTTTATTTGAATGTTGTTTCAGGTTGTATTTATCTGAAAATATTTTTCTCAAGTGGTGTTGTTGTCAGGACAATAGTATATCTCCGGTGAATGTGGATGAGTCAGAGGAGATAGATATGATATGCTCGCGTTGTGTGGTTGTGGATGTTAGGAGTAGGGAATGTGTTGTTGAAAGGCTAAGGGAATATGGATAGAACGTTTGTTCCTTTCTATTCATTTTTTCAAAGGTTTTTTTTTCTATTTATTTCATTCATTAAATGGTCGCCCATTAAAACCATATAGTAGAGATGCATAAATTTGTCTTATTCATATTCTAACAATTATGACGTATTAGTGGTGTGTCCGCGCTACACGCAGATTGTTGTCATTTGTCCTATTCACTTATGTAATTTATTTTGCAGTTTCTTGTTTTTAATTTTATAATGTATTTAATGAATTTGATATTCGGCCAGATGCGCAAGTATCGATTTCTTCATGGAAATTGTAAGAAATTTTTATGGGGAACATGTTTTTTTTGTTTATAATGTTTACTATAAGTGATGGTAACATATGTGCCCGAAGCGTCACAGTTTAAGGCTTGAAAGATGTGGTTGGTGTCATGTGTTTTGATCTCAGTCTCCCTTTGCATTGTATAAGGTTTCTTGTTAGGCTCTTGAGTTGAGAGGAAAGAGATATTTTGCTGGGAATCCTTTTTTTTTTTGGTTTTAGTATGATTACCTTGTTAACATGTATTGGAAACTCATTGAGGAAGCCTTTTATAAAACAGACGTGTCTGATTGTTCGAACGATTGTTTGAACTCTTAATGTTTATAATAGCTATGAATGTTTCAGTGGCTGTTTATTTGTTTATATTTAGTGCATACTTATTTTAGACGTTGTGGGAAGACTTTTTGTGAACTTGGGCTTAATTGCTCCTTTGTTATGAGTTATTAAGCCCCTTTGTTATGAGCTATTATTTGTGAAATTTTTGGCTAAGTATTTTTATTTACAGATGTAAAACTTACCATTTGGCTTCTAAAGAATATGTATTTGTAACTTAAAGAATCGTTGATCTTAGAGTTAATGAAAACTTGGTATATTGTTATTTGAGCTTATTCTAGTGTGAATGGTGACTTTGGAAACTTGGGTGGGGGTATTGGATTTAGAAATTTGATAGAATTAGAAGGAATTATAGTTTCCATTAAATTCCACTGTTATTCAATTATTGATTTCATAAATTCTTTTAAATTCTTGTGTTATTGGATTAAGCATTTGTAATCATTTTTCAGTTACTTTAAATTCTGTTGTTATTCAATATTTGATAGATTTTGTAGTAATGTTATTTGATAAGAATTTAATGGAAAATGTCCATCAAAATACAAAGAACCAATTCTTTGCTCTGTGGGGAGATTTGTTATGCTCGTGGAAAAACACAATAATAACATCTCTCTGTACTTTCATTTGTTCAAAAAGTACGTTAAGAATGAACAAAATATATTCTAATCGAATAATATATCATAAAATCTCAACAAACCATTTTAAAAAAACATTTTTTTTATTATAGATCTATCATACTCAACCATACAGCAACGAATCCCTATAAAATAGTTCTCTTGTATATACAGCACTGCGTATCCAGTCATTCTCAAAACAAAAAAAATTCATCAAGAAAAGTATAGTTTTCCCAAAAGTTAAACTACTAGTTTTTGTTTCTGTTATCATTACTTCATGGCGTTTTTTTCAGTAGTCTCCAATAGTTTTTGTCTATCATGAGTTTTTATTTCTGTATTTTATATGTTTAATTACTTACGTGTGTATATATCATATAATCTGCTTTTATATGAATGTGAAAGATGACTAATAAAAGTATATTATTTCTGTATTAGGATGGAAAGTGGAGAACCGTTGCTACCAAAAAAAGCTAGAGCTGGATATCTGCAATGGACATCTCAAGAGAGTCAATTGTTGATGCGTCTTCTAGTTTATGGTATCAGGCGGGGATGGCGTGATTCAAATGGCTCCATGACCAAAACAACAGTCGAGGCAAAGATATTACCGGTTCTAAACAAACAGCTTCGATGCAATAAGAGTTACAAGCATTACATGAATCAAATGAAATCTTTGAGAAAAGAATATAATGGTTATGCTGAGCTTTTCCGATGTAGCTCTGGTTTTGGCTGGGACCCTATCACAAAACGATTCACAGCTCCAGATGAAGTATGGAAAGAATATTTTAAGGTAATTTTTGTAACTCCTCTTCAAAGTTTTATTAACTTTTTAAATTTTTCTTTTTAAAAAAGTTTCACTTTGATATTTCATATTTTCACCAGGGACATCCAAACTCGGAAAATATGCGGGACAACACTTTTGAAGATTTTGAAGACTTACAAATCATTTTTGAAAGTGCTACAGCAAGGGGAAACAACTCATTTGGACTCGGTGATGATACAAATGCTGAAGCTTTTGAAGTTGAGAATGATGTTCAAGAAAAAGAAGATGAGATTCATACAGAGAATGTCATTGAAACCAATGAAACCACACGTAGAGCTTCTAAAGAAAAGTTGCCTTCTAGGAAGAGAGCTAAACCCAATGGTGATGGAGATGCATCAGAGTCAATTAATCCTGGTGATCGTTCTGAAAAGGTGCTAACTGAAATGATTGGAGTGAGCACTAATATCATGAACCTTATGCAACAAAGAGAAGAAAGACATCAAAAAGAAGCTGAAGAAAAAGAAGCAGAAAAGAGAAAGAATAATGTTTGGGATGCAATAAAGAGATTCCTGACTTGGAACATGATATATGCTATGATGCAGTAACTAAAATTCATACGTTGAATATGAAAGACGTATTTCTTAGGATGAAGGTTGAAGAACGCTTGGGTTGGATCCGACGTAATGTTTAGGTAAAAATTTCCAAGTACCAAAAGGTAAAAATTTACAATTTATTTATAAATTACATGTCTAACAATTATTAATATTTATCTTTTATACATTTTAGGTAAATTCTGTCTAGTTGATTGTGGCTTTGCAAATCGAGTCAATTTTTTGGCTCCATTTCGTGGTGTTCGATACCATCTACAAGAATGGACTGGCCAAGGATGTGATCCTAGCACTGCATCCGAATTATTCAATCTTTGTCATGCTAGTTTGAGAAATGTGATCGAAAGGATATTTGGAATGTTTAAATCGAGGTTTGCGATTTTTAAATCTGCACCTCCTTTTTCTTACAAAAACCAAGCTGGATTAGTATTAGCATGTGCAGCGTTGCATAACTTCCTTCGTAAAGAATGCCGATCAGATGTTGGTGAATTTCCTGCCGAAGAAGACACTCAACAATTTGCAACGACTACAAATCAAGTTGTTCAAGAGCCTTTAGGAACATAAGAGCAAGATAGAGAAAATGCAAATACTTGGAGCAGAAGATATGCGGAGAGATGCTACGAGTTAAGATGATCCATAGATTTTATTTATTAGTTTTATGATTTTATAATAAAATTGCTACACTCAATAAAATATTGTAGTACTTATTATTATTTTTCTTTCAATTTTAATATTAATAAATATTTTATTCGTGAAATTTTTAAAATATACATTTCAACAATTTCATAGAATTTAGAGGAATTAGTATTCTATCAAATTTATGTATACTCCTTTAAAATCCATCATAAAAAGAATTGGATGAATGCATTAAAATCTCATCAATTCTTTTAAAATACTGCAGAAGCTTTTACTTATGAATTCATTCAAATTCAATTACATTCCTGGATTCAAATTTATTTTAGTTGTGTCATTGGAGCGTGGGACATATGTTTTTTTTGTCAAAGAGTGAAGCAGAGATGTATTTGGAAGAAGATCATATAATATATTTGAGATGGCTTATCGATGGATTAAGACTCGCTTGCTCTGCTTTCTTAGAATGTGTTAGCTTTGGAGTTTGTCTAACGATATCTAATAATATGGGGGTGTTGACAATTATTATGATGAGTTGTGATATAAGAACATGGAGCGAGACATTTGTTCGTAACTGCACCATAATTCTTTGTTACTAGGGAATTTTTCCAGATAGATATTTAGTAGATTTCATGAATATACTCTGTGTTTTTAACTATAGGAGTCCATTCACCAAGCTGTCTAATATTTTAATCATTTCTTATCCTTAATAAAAAATGCTTGTCACCACGAACCTGGGGCTATGTTTCTCGTTAAATCATAAAATAAACTAAATATGTAAGTTGTTCTAAAATTTCAAAAACGTCTCAGACATAGCTATTTCTAGCAATGTGTTCGACTGTTTCGACATTATCCCATTGAGTAGTTTTGCTTGTTGCTATGAAAACTCGGCTGCTATCCCAAACTGTTTCCTGCAATGTATGTTAGAAAGTCAAGCTGATATATTAAATTAGACAATGAATTCTGGAGAGAGATAAACTTTTTTTTTTTGTTATGTAGTCAATGACAGATACAACAACAAATCACAATATAACCGACAAAACACAGATAAAAAACTAAAATTTGATACTGATATGCTATCAACAACACAAGAAGACTAGACACTAACTTCAAACTTGGAACGGCCATGGGACAATGGAAATCCTTAGATTCTCATCATTCTGCACCTTACCACTTTTTTTCATCGCAACCCCTCCACGACAATCACCACTGTCAACATAAGCTTAATACTTCAAGAAGAAATCCAACAGTAACACGACTCAATCAAGACAAAACATCGCGGGCATACGACATGAGACTCCGAGGAAGTTAGACGTGTTGGTGAAGATGAGAACAGAGACAGATCCTTGGAATATAGCTGTGAGCACAGTGGTGACCTTGTGAGCTACCAACGGATTCTGCCACAGGAAGAAGCGGTGCAGCCGGAGACCAAGGCTGCGATGGTGGTGGCGTGGAGGATGATGATGAGGAAGCCGCAGATGGAAAGGATGAGACGGAAAGAGAGTGTGAGGAAGATGCAGCTTGTGAAACTTTTCAAACAGATACATCGTCTTCTTTCAAGTAAACAGAGAAAGAAAAAAACAAATTTTCCTGAGCACTACAATAAAACTAAGAAATAAAACTTATTATTGTTAAAGAGATAATTATAAAAAGAATGATTATCCAAAGGAGAACAGATGTCTTTCATCTGTAAAAACAGTCACCCATCACCTCTTGGTGATTTTGTCTTCTTCTTTCAAGTTGGTCAGAATTAACCGACTTTACCCATCTATAAATAGTGCTTCTCTCCCTTTTGTAAAAAATAGATGAGCAATAATAATTATATCTTTCTTTTACTCTCTCATACCTTTCAAACAAAACACAAAGCTACTCTCTGTCTCTCTGGTTGACTCACACCAAGAAGAAAATACATATATAATAAATCAGTCATTTTTCTATCTCTCTTTATTTTATTCAACACGTTATCAACACGAAGCTCTGACCAACTGAAGTTTATCAATCCAAAAGTTCTTAAACCAGCCGAGGTAATGTTTAAATTTATGTATTTCAATACACTTAATTTATTTAAATTTTATTATTGTTTCAAAGTGAGAGGCTGGACCTTCTCCGTTCGGGATGATACGCGCTGCCTTCCCCGACTGATCGTTATGGTAGGCTATGCCTTCACGATCAGAGAAACACGTGGTAGGCTTTGCCTCCGTGAATAAAAATGTCAAAAATGGTAGACTAAGTCTCCTCGGACCTTGGAAAAGTAAAAGTCAAAATGGTAGACCATGTCTCCTCGGACTTTGAAAAATGATCAATATGGTAGTCTATGACTCCTCGGATCATGTGGTAGGCTGAGCCTCCCGATTTTATTTATGCTATTTAAATTCCTGTAATTTAAATTTCTGCAATTTAATTTTTGCTTTTATTTTAAGCCTTTAATTTCTGCATTTAAATTACGCATTTAAATTCTCGTAATTACTATATTTATATATTATTCTATGAATACAGTTATCATGTCGAATTTAACAAAGCTCGAAATTAATGCCTTGTATATTACGGGAAGTAATTATATGACCTGGGCAGTGGGTGCAAAGATGCACCTAAGAGGAAACTGGCTTTTGGAAACCATCGGTAGTTCAAAAACGGTGTCGGATGAGAAAAAAGCAAAAGCCATGATATTTTTACGACACCACATCCATGATGGTTTAAAGGATGAATATATTACGAAAGAGGATCCTTGTGACCTCTGGAAATCTTTAAAAGAGAGGTTCGATCACCAAAAATATGTGATCTTACCGAAAGCTAAACACGAGTGGATCCATCTCCGGTTCCAGGATTACAAAAGTGTTAGTGAGTTTAATTCCGCGATGTACGGAATTACTTTGAGGATGATGTTATGTGGAGAGAAAATAAGTTATTATGATATGATCGAGAAAACTCTCTCCACGTTCCATCCTGAAAATGTAATCCTGCAGCAACAGTACCGGGTGAATGGATATACCCATTACTCGGAGTTGATGCAAATTCTCCTTGTAGCGGAGCAGAATAATCAACTCGTGACTTTAAACCATCAAGCTCGTCCCACTGGATCTGCTCCATTCCCGGAAGCGAATGTTGCATCATCCAGTTATGATAATAGAAGAGGACGAGGTCGTGGACGTGGTGGAAACCGTTATCATGGTCGTGGAAGAGGACGAGGAAGAAGATTCCGTTCCTATGATGAAAGAAATAATAAAGACTTCCACGAAAATGAAAGGAATGAAAAGGGCCAGGATGATAAAAGGCAAACAAGAAAAGTTTGCTACAGATGCGGTATGAAAGGTCGTTGGGTACGTAGTTGTCGTACACCAAAACATTTAGCCGATCTGTATAGAGAATCCCAAAAGGGAAAAGAGAAAGGAAGAGGTGAAACTAATTTCATCTCTGATGAACCTGGGCCATCCTTTCATGGTTTAAACGATGATACTCATCTCGACGTGTCAGACTTTCTGGTTGAGCCAGAGAGTATCAATGAGTGATATAAATCGATGTGATATAAGTATACTGTATTATATTATCTATATCTTTTGTTGTAAGATATATGTTATGTTTGTTTGATGTTTAATAATATATGTTTTATGAATATTTTATATTCAGAAAATGTCAAACTTTGAGACTATGGATGGAGATTTGTGTTTTGCAGATAGTGCGTCAACGCACACGATAATTAAAGATAATAAATATTTCTCCAGTCTCAAAATAAGAGATTACGCTGGAAGCGTAAGTACAATATCTAGTAATGCAAAGATTATTATGGGCTCAGGAAGAGCGAAATTTTCAATGCCAGGGGGAACGATATTTGAAATAAGTAATGCATTGTATTCCCCCAAGTCTCATAGTAACTTGTTAAATTTTAACGATATCCGAAGAAATGGATATCATATTGAGACTATGAGTAAAGATGGTATTGAATTTCTTTGCATTAAGTCCGAGAGGAAACATATATTGGAAGAGTTAAAAATGTTATCCTCTGGACTATATTGTACGAAAATAACCATGACTGAGTCCTATGCCGTGGTAAACATGAAGTTTACTGATACATTTAAAATATAGCATGAAAGGCTAGGACATCCTGGTTCAGTCATGATGAGAAAGATAGTGCAAAATTCGAATGGCCATCCATTAAAAAACGGAAAATTTTTGCAAACGGGCGAGTTTACATGTAATGCATGTTCTCAAGGAAAGCTTATAACTCGGCCATCACCAGCAAATGTAGGCAATGAATCACCAATGTTTTTAGAAAGAATAAATGGTGATATATGTGGGCCGATCCACCCACCGTGCGGGCCGTTTAAGTATTTCATGGTATTGATTGACGCATCTAGTAGATGGTCAAGTGTGTCTCTTTTGACGACACGAAACACGGCTTTCACAAAGTTCATTGCCCAGATAATAAAGCTGAGAACGCAGTTCTGAGAGTATGCCATTAAGAAAGTAAGGCTTGATAATGCTGGTGAATTTACATCGCAAGCCTTTTGATGATTATTGTATGTCAATGGGGATTGATGTGGAGCATCCAGTCCCCCATGTGCATACACAAAATGGCATGGCCGAGTCATTGATAAAACGGTTGCAGTTGATTGCAAGACCGTTAGTCTTGAGAACAAAGCTCCCAATTTCTGTATGGGGTCATGCTATATTGCATGCGGCTGCACTAATTCGATTAAGACCAAGTGCATATCATAAGTACTCCCCATTACAATTGGCATCTGGAAAAAGCAAGATGTATCCCATCTCCGTGTCTTTGGGTGTGCGGTATATGTTCTGATAGCTCCGCCACAAAGAACAAAAATGGGCCCACAAAAGAGATTGGGAATATATGTGGGTTATACGTCACCAAGTATAATAAGATATCTGGAACTAATAACTGGTGATATGTTTACGGCACGATTTATCGATTGCCATTTTAGTGAGGATGAATTTCCAGCATTAGGGAGAGGAATTGGTAAAATTCCTCAAGAGATTACATGGTGTACACCATCGTTGTTACACCTTGATCCCCCTACGAATCAAAGAGAACTGGAAGTTCAGAAAATTGTGCATTTGCATAATTTGGCAAACCAGTTACCAGATGCGTTCACATATACGAGAAGGGTGACGAAGTCATGTATACCCGCTGAAAATGTTTCATCAAGAGTTGATGTTCCCAAGGAACAAACTGATGGAAATAAAATGAATGAACCTAGGGTTCAGTTAAAGAGGGGGAGACCAGGGGGTTCTAAAGATAAAAATCCTCGAAAGAAAATAAAATTGGATGAACAAAGTAAGGTTCTAGAAGAACCTGATATTGAAAGATGTCTGAAAGATGACATAAATAGAAAGGTTCCAGAAGAACCTTTTAATGAAAAATGTCTGAAAGAACGCATAGATAAAGATAATCCAGATGACGAGAAGGGAACAGAAAAGTATGAGATTTCCATCAACTACGCCCGAGATGAAAAGATATGGATCAGAAATAAGATAAAAGACGTTGATGGAATGTTCTCCTTTTCTGTGTCCAAAGAGATCGATCATGAAGATGATGTTCCTGATCCAAGGTCAATTTTAGAATGTCAGAAAAGACATGATTGGGAGGAATGGAAGAAGGCCATTCAAATTGAATTACTCTTCCTAAATAAAAGAAATGTCTTTGGATTTATAGTCATAACGCCTGAGAATATAAATCATGTTGGGTATAAGTGGGTATTCGTGAGAAAAGTAAATGAGAAAAATGAAGTAACATGATATAAAGCCCGATTAGTTGCCCAAGGTTTTTCTCAGAGACCGGAAATTGATTTTGAGGAAACATATTCCCCGGTAATGGATGCAATTACGTTTAGATTTTTGATGAGCCTAACAGCGTCTAAGAATCTTGAAATGCATCTCATGGACGTTGTGACTGCATATTTGTATGGATCGTTGGATAATCATATATATATGAAGCTCTCTGAGGGATTGAAAATGCCTGAAGCATTGAAGAAAATTCCAGGGAGATTTGTTCGGTCAAGTTACAGCGATCACTATACGGATTAAAGCAATCCGGACGCATGTGGTACAATCTCTTAAGTGAATATCTTTTGAGTAAAGGATATGTGAATAATGCGATATGTCCATGCGTTTTTATAAAGAAATCGTCATTTGGTTTTGTGATCATTGTTGTATATGTGGATGACCTGAACATAATTGGAACTCAAAAGGAGGTTGATGATGCTCGAACTCATATGAAAGAGGAGTTCGAAATGAAAGATCTCGGCAAGACAAAATTTTGTCTTGGGCTCCAGATAGAGCATCTCCGAGAAGGAATATTTGTGCATCAATCAAACTATACGAAAAGGTTATTGAAACGCTTTCGTATGGACAAAGCGACTCCTTTGAGTACTCCAATGATTGGTAGATCTCTCAATGTTGAGAGTGATCATTTTAGGCCCTGCGAAGATAACGAGTGAGTGCTATCGGTGGGCTGTTGTATCTTGCAGAACTGTACCAGACCAGATATAGCTTTTGCTACTAATCTACTGGCGAGATATAGTTCTGCTCCTACTCGCAGGCATTAGGACGGAATAAAGCATTTATTCCGTTACCTTCAAGGTACAGTTGATTTAGGGTTAATGTATTTTAGAAAACCCGAGTTTGGTATGGTTGGTTTTGCAGATGCAGGATACTTATCAGATCCTCATAAGGCTCGATCGCAAACCGGCTATGTTTTTACAATTGGTGGAACCGCGATCTGTTGGCGGTCCCATAAACAAACTCTGGTTGCGACATCTTCAAATTATGCAGAAACTATTGCGCTTCACGAAGCATGTCGAGAATGTGTGTGGCTTCGGTCAATGAGTCACCATATACAAGAATCAAGCGGAATAGTCAATGAGAAAGAACCGACGAAAATATTTGATGACAATTCGGCTTGTATCGCTCAACTCAAAGAAGGCTATATTAAGAGTGACAGAACAAAGCACATCCCTCCAAGATTTTTCTCGTACATATGGGAACTCGAGAAAAATAAAGAAGTGGACATCAAATATGTACGATCATGCGACAAACCAGCTGACTTGTTCACCAAAGCTCTTCCGACTACAACATTCCGAAAACACGTCTACGATATCAGAATGCGGCATTTGCGTGACCTTTAACGAGGAAGCTAGGTCCACCATTTTCAGGGGGAGATTACGGCAGTGTACTCTTTTTCCCTTGTCATGGTTTTTGTCCCAATGGGTTTTTCCATGACCAGGTTTTTAACGAGGCACTACGTAATACAAGTTTGGATAATCAAGGGAGAGTGTTAAAGAGATAATTATAAAAAAAATGATTATCCAAAGGAGAACAGATGTCTTTCATCTGTAAAAACAGTCACCCATCACCTCTTGGTGATTTTGTCTTCTTCTTCCAAGTTGGTCAGAATTAACCGACTTTACCCATCTATAAATAGTGTTTTCTCTCTTTTGTAAAAGATAGATGAGCAATAATAATTATATCTTTCTCTTACTCTCTCGTACCTTTCAAACAAAACACAAAGCTACTCTCTCTCTCTCGCTCTGGTTGACTCACACCAAGAAAAAAATACATATATAATAAATCAGTCCTTTTTCTATCTCTCCTTATTTTATTCAACAATAATATGGTTTAAGTATCTTATAGGTCACACCGGTCCGTCTTTTTTCAAAGCAATTACGCAAAGCCAATAACGGAGATTTTACTTTCTAAAATATTTTTGGTCAGATATTTGAAGTACCTCAAAATGAAATTGTAATTCATAGTTTGGAGAAGTTGGAATCGGTGGTGACGTTATGGTGATCTTGTTGTTATCTCACGTAATGGAAACATAGTCAATAAGAGCCCTGATGATTTCGACCACATTTAGATGTTTAATCAGTTTCATTGTCTATATTTCTGTTTTAAGCCGCACAAGAAAAATAGACGTATGCCCATTATATATCTTCTAGATCTTGCTCATAACAGTACTATTTTCTCGGATTTAAGAACCAATTTGAAAGAAAAGAAGTTACGCCAGTTTAAAATCATATACATACCATGATAGATTTTAAAAAGGAAGAAAACTAGCCAGCACTCTTCTGCTCCTATTAACCATCTTAGGATCCTTCTTCTTAGGAAAATGCCTTGGTGCAGGCTCAGGCAATGTCATAGATTCATAAACCTGATAAAAGCATAGCGACTAATACTATTGAGTAAAACAAAATCTACACCAAGTAAAGAGGAGTTCTTTGTAAAAAGAAAATGTAAGTGGATATTGATTACCTTCTTGGTCCCTCTTTGTTCAGCATCCCTCTGGGACCAACTTCAACGATGCTGGACATATAGCTTCTTGTCACTTTGATCTTCACCTTCAACCTGAGTCTCCTAATAATAATTTAAAGAAAAAAAAAACACTTCGTATGATCTATTACTGAGAATATATTACTTTCTGAAGAGAAACCATGTTAGTCTTAGCGTACCTTAACAACGGCGGAAGAAAGTCTCCACTTAGCAGGAGGCTCATCTTCTGCGTCATTCCTCTCAGCCTTCAAAATCAGATAATCTATAAACACAGTTTATTCCATCTCAAAGAAGAGAAAGATAGGGAAGCCAAAGGAAAGTACAATTACAGGTCGAAGAAAGCCTCTCGGGATTGTGCAGGGAGCAGCACCTGAGAGTTATCCTTGGCGGAGTCAGCAAGTATCACGAAGCCTCTCCGTAGTCTGATTACGATATAGAACTGCCTTCAAAAATAGAATGGAACGTAGACTTAAGTAAATACCATTAACGTCTTCTACACCAGTCTTCAGTTCAGAATGCGAAACCTGCAATGGCGCCATTGTGGATTACTATGATTTGAAGCAAAAGGAAATATCGAGTATGGTGCAGTGATGAGAATAACACAGAGAAACTTGCCTATTTGCAGGAATGAGTTCCTTTTCGTGAAATTCATCACTTCGACGGAGTTTAGGTTAATAATTAATTCGAGGGAGTGGTGGAGTGGTGAAGAAGACGTTAATGGTTGATTAATGTCTTCAAGTGACTATAAATGAAAACGTTACAAAGACGACCTCCGGAATCGGTGAAATGCAAAGAACCATGGCCTCTGTCTCTCCAACTCCAACTCATAAAAAGAAATAATCTCTAATCTAAACTGGCATTTTCAGATTAAAAAAGAAAGCCCACATATTTAATCAAATTACAGGCCATAGCCCAGACTTAAAACAAAACGACGAAGACATGAGAACTTTTGACATTCCGCCACGTGTCAAGAAAAGAAACATCTTTCGCTGAGGTAGCAGACTGAGAAGTGACAAAACCCAATTTATTGTAATAGATATGAACAAGAACATCATTAACACTGAGGTAAGTATTTCATAGTAACAATAATAATTATTTATAAATTAATTAGATAATTTTAAATGACAACAAATTAAACTAAATAGACAATGAAAATGTTACGCGAACAATTTGTATTTTTATAAAATTTTCAAATAAGAATTGTTTTTCAACCTTTTCTTTGCCTTCTTTTTCGATCTTTTATCAATCATTTATTTTTGAAAGACTGATAATAATAATAATAATAATAATAATAATAATAATAATAATAATAATAATAATAATAATAATAATCTGAGTAGTGTTCTAACACCATTAGTTACAAATACAATACAAAAGACCATTTAAAGATGTGGATTTTGTCAAATAATTTTCAAAATCAGGATATTTGGATTGAAACTTGTTTTTGATCATCACAACAACTCACAGCATTTCACCGCAACAAAACGCGACGTGTGTAAGAAATTAAAAAAAAAAAGCGTGAGAAACACATATAGCACAGCGTGTCGACACGTGGCGCGAAAAGCACCCATCTCGTTGATGTCGTGGAAGCTTGTGGAGAGATCATGAGCTGACTTTATTATTATAGATAAATATGAATAAGAGCATCATTAACATAGAGGTAAGTATTTCATAGTAACAATAATTATTATTTATAAATTAATTAGATAATTTTAAATGACAAAAAATTAAACTATATAGACAATGAAAATTTTACACGAACAATTTGTATTTTTATAAAATTTTCAAATAAGAATTGTTTCTCAACCTTTTCTTTGCCTTCTTTTTCAATCTTTTATCAATCATTTATTTTTGAAAGACTGTTGATAATAATAATAATAATAATAATAATAATAATAATAATAATAATAATAATATTTTTTTTTGACAGCAATAATAATAATAATAATAATAATAATAATAATAATAATAATAATAATAATAATAATAATAATAATAATTTAAGTAGTGTTCTAACACCATTAGTTACAAATACAATACAAAACTAGTTTTTGATCATCACAACAACTCACCGAATATGATATCATATCCCAAACTAGTTTGCAACAATTAAAAAACATGAATTTGTTTTGTCAACTTGCAGAGAGAAAGATGGAAATAAACAATTGAAATGACCTGAGAGGATCTTAAGGATGAAGGTTGTAGTTGGGACAGAGGACTTCAAGGTTTGGAAGTTAAATAAGAGTGGTGAGTATTTATCTAAATCAGGGTACTGGTTTGGATCCCAAATTCTCTAAAAGAACAAATCTGGAGTCTTAAAATTTCGCCAAAACTCAAAATATTTCTCTTGAAGATAGAATTGACTCTACTTGTTGATCTGTGGTGAAGGTTCTCAATCTACGAACCAGTTATTGTTCACCTGCCTTTGGCTAAACAGGTGTGGACTGTTGCTAACTTCCCATCTCACCAGAACGGGTTTACTCCGTGTCCACCTTTTAGAATATATAATTCCTTCTTCGAACAAGTAGGAAAGGTGAGGTCCCGATAGAAGCCATAATGGTTTTTCCTTGGCTATTATGGATATTGAGGAAAAACCAGAATGCTTTGATATTTGAAGGAGGTGTATTTGTGGTTGGTGAAATGGTAGATAGATTTTTCTTAGATTTCAGGGAATGGTTACAGGCTCAAGTCATTGATTCTCAGGTGGATCAACTTTCCTTGTATCCTTCTGATTCTGACAGGAATAGATGGGTGCCACCAGAAACATCTTGGCCTAAGTGTGACATAGGTGTGACGTGGAACAACTCATCCTTGGTTAATAGTGTATCTTGGATTCTGAGGAATGAAGCTGGTGAGGTACTCCTACATAGTAGGAATTCGTTTGTTAATGTCAAGTCGAAGTTGGAGGTGTATGGTAATGGATGGCTTTGGGCTATTGAAAATATGGCTAGCCTTCGATACACCAAGATTGTTTTTCGTGTTGAGGCCTTGATTTGTTGGGGGCGGTGTTTAGACCACCTGCATGGCCATTCTTTAAGTGGATTTCAAGTAAAATTTTGTGCTCTCTTCAAGCTTTTGGGCTGTGAAAACTGGAATTGATTAACAGGGAGGCTAATGTTCCGACTAATCTCATCGCCAAATGTATAGTTACCAAGAATTTTTCTCAATCGCGTGTAGCTAGAAGCTATCTTCCCTGATTGTTTTTCAATTTTTTGGTTAAGATAGCTGTTGGCTTGGTTGAATATTTTGGTGTTCGATTAAGATTGATTCTTGTATCAATGGTTCATTCTTGTTTTGGTCCATTCTACGGTTTGTATATCTGGTGGTGATTATTATGAAATGAAAGTTCAGTGTTAAAAAAAAAAGTTGAAATGACCTTTGATTTATGTCGATATATGGCATAACAGACTTACACGTTTGTCTATAATAAACTTCAAGACAATTAATTATTCCTTTTTGGTCTGTATATATCCATTCGTTAATCCTTTTCTTATCTCCATATATGTTATCTTCTTTAATTTTTGTCCTTTTGAAAAGATTGATGAGCATATATTATTATTGTCAACGACTGATATAACAGAACTAAATCATAAAAAAGCACACTTGATTTGTTTTCCTCAGTAACGATTATTGAGTAACTCAACTTTTTTTTGTCAGCGTGAATAACTCAACTGTATACCATTTTGTGGGTTAAATTATTTTTTTTTATAATAAACCAAAACTTATATAAATCAGAAAATACAACTAAACTAGGGGTGTTCAGTTCGGATTTCGAGTTGGTTTTGATTCGTTTTTTTTTTGGTTTTAATTTTGGTTTCGGTTTATTGAGTTTTATATCAAAACCACAAATATATTTATCTTTTATAATATTTTGTGAATCTTACTTTATATGATTATATATCGGTTTCAATAAAACACTAGAGGTTTCAATCCGCACATATATTGGTTCTTACAATTTTATATATTGATATTTGTTTTTCATAATTAGTGTTATATATGTTAGATGAATCGTACTATAACTAATTGTATTCAAAAAACATTGATTGAATAGGATAATATGATTATTTTTGGTACAAATATCCGAACATGTTTCAGATACATTTGTTATTTAGATATTTTTTTTAGATTCGTATACATCATAACAGAACTCATCCAGACCCAGAAAGACACAATCAATACCCACACATAAATTTATAATATTCAAGAGAGGCCTAACTTAAAAAAAACGATATCAGAAAATAATAACTCGTACCTAAATGGATAGCCAATATTCATTCCTAACTGATTTTATAAACTAATAAAAATGACTCTTTCATTCGTAATAAATTTTTATTATTTTGATTTAAGTTATTATTTTATTCACAAAAACATGTCTTTGAATTATGTTTTTGGTTACCTAATATTCCACATATTGAAACTAAAACTAAAAAATTTTTTTTAGTAAAACAAACTAAACCGAACGTTTAACCATATGCAAAACTCAGTTATTTTACATTTTTGATTTTATAATTGCCACAAAGTTAATGTTGATTAACTAATAAATAAAAATGTACACTATTATTGTTATGGTAATATAATTACTGAATTTGTTAAACTGGGTGAAATATAAAAAGACAATTAATATAATTATATTAATGAAATTAATAAAAAGACACTATGCTTTTTACACTAATATCCATGTTTTCAAAAATTATCATTTATATTGATATCCATGTTTCAAAACAGTACTAAAAGATACTTCAGTTTTAATAATATAAATGAAGATATGTCGTTTTTTAAATAGACTATTTTTTCTTAATAGGTAAATAATTAGTAGATATATTAAAATAATAGTAATACTAATAATAGCTTTTATAGAATCAAAATAAGAAAAACAGTAATCCATAACATTATTAAATAATTAAATATTAGCGCAAATATTTGTCAACGAAAAAGAAAAGTAAAAATTATTTTTTATTTAATTTGATAAATATGAAAAAATAAATTTTAACTTAAAAATATTAAATTACTAAAATCAATATTTTAACTGTGAAGATCATATCAATAAAATAAATTATATATATAATTTTATATTATATAATTTATATATAGTTATACTATTATATTTAATTAATCAGTTTATTTGGTGTGATCGGTTTATTCTTTGGTTTCTTAAAAATAGCATTCATTCGGTACATTCGATATTATCAAATCTAAATTATTATTTTTGTTTCAATTCAGTTTAGTTTTAATTGATTCAGTTTTATTGGATTGAACATCCCTAAAATAAACACACCAAAGTGTACATGTAAATAATTCTTTTAACAAAACCTTTATAGACACTTTTATGGGACTTTTATTAAGGGACTAAAATGGTATTTTATTTATTATCTTTACGTCTAGAACAGAAACTGTGGAAGAAAACAAAATTCCAATTGTCAACTCGCCAGCTTGCTGTTTTACTTTTATATCTCAAAAAGAAGCTTTACGGTGAATTCGTCGGTGAGGAGATGAGGATGAGGCCATTGAAGCGTAGGTCCCACTTGTTATGTAATACTGTGTAACGCGGCGAAGTGGATAATCAGTGGGACCCATTATCTCCACACCACCACGAGTCACCAACGATGTTTTACTTCTTACCCCGTGGCGACCACATACTCTTCCAACCTAAAGATGTTTTTTTTTTTTTTTGACGTCTGAGAATTTTATTAAAGGGCAAAGCCCAACAAGGAAACAAAACCCAGTACACAAACATACAGCAGGCCTAAACATCAGGCCACATTTACAAAAAACTCCATGGGCCAACAGCCCAATAAAGGAAACCGTAGAGGAAGGTAATCATCGATGGCCACCACGTATCCGATCGACACACGATTCGAAGACACGCGTCAAGCTAGAAACCACCACCTCCTCCGGAAAGGTTACGTCGGAGCTCCGCCATGAGAAAAGATAGATCGGTGAAAACCGTCTAAACGAAGAAGTCTTCATAGAAAGCAAACGCAACCGGATCGTCTTTTCAGAAAAAAACACCGTCTTCAATCAATTCAAAGAACTCCGAACATCGGAGACTGAAATCGAGAGTCGGTGGAGAAGTGGAGTGCTTGAATCGACGATCAAACATAGCCGGCGAAAACGACGCTACTCAGCCGCCGAATCCCGGAGACAAAGCCGGCGAAGCAGGTGCTATAGAAGCCACCGCTTCCCAGAGTCTAAAGCCGGACGACCATCGGAGGAACAGATGCGACGCCGGAAACAGGGGCCGGTCGGAAACACCGAAACCGGAAAGCCAAAAAAACACCGGACTCTCTCCTCCTTCGATTCAACTCCAAACCTTCTGAAAGATTTTTTTTGTGATAAGAAGATCGGAGGATTCGAGAGAACAAACCTCTCGCAAAGAGAGGAGAGAGAAAACTTACCCATGTTGTTTTCTTGTTTACCTAAAGATGTTTTTATTCGCAAAAAGAAAATCAAACATAAACTTTAACACAAAGACAGTCTTTTAGCACGTATAAGTGGAACGTTCAAACAAGATCCAAAATTTTTGAAAGTTTATAATTATTTTATTTTAGTAATAGTTATAAATTTAAAAATTAGATAACTAAATATAAATTTAATTTTTGTATTTACTAACCAGTAAATATATATATTACAAATTTGATTTTATTTACATAACCAACAAAAATGCAATAAGTGAAGAAGTAATTAACATTTATATCAATTATATATTTTGGAAATTACAAAATAGCTGTCGGTGTTTGTTTTAATATTCAGTGTAAATTCAAAAATATAATATTCTAATTTGATTATGTTTAGGAAACTATGATTAATTAGTGATTATAAATAAGGAGATAAATATTTAATTTTTCAATAATTTTTACAAAAAATAGTAAACACAAAAAAGACTAGTCTAAGCTTCTGTCGAGAAGAAAATGAAGAGTCTCCAACTATTTGTTTAATTAAATCAAAAGTCTATGGCTTTTTGTCTAACGACTATCCAGGTTCTTTGCTTTATTAGTTTTTTTTATATAGATTATGACTCCTAATTATGGATACAATAACAAAATAAAAAGAAAAAGAAGCTGAAAATTTTATAGTTTCAAAAAGGTATTTTTCATAAGTTTTTTTATTATAAAACAAAAAGATGTTTTTTCTACTCATATTAGATTGTGTGTATTTATTATATTTTATAACACTATTTTGTCAAAAAAAAACATAAATTATTTCAGGTTATAATAGAAGGCCTTGTTTTTTTTTTTGAACAAGGTCTTTATAGAGTTTAAGACGACCCTATGTGACACCCATTCAATATAAACTATAGTCCATCCATTTCAAATTAGATATAACTTAAAAATCTTCTTGTAGATTAAGAAAATAATTAAATGTTTAATATTTTCTTGTATATTACAAAAAAATAATGGTATAGCATTTATTCTTATTTTAAATTTAATTAAATACAAAAGTTTTTTATATATATTTTAAATTAAAAAAGAAAAATTAAAAAAAAAATTGTATTAAACTATAAAATGAACATAAATTCTATTGTAAACGATAGTTATATGAATAAAAATCGGCTTTGATTATTAATTTTTTCACATGAGAAATTTTTGTCTATTTTCCTCTTATAAACCATGATAATTGAATTTCATGTAAAGCCAACAACCGTAAAAAACTACAAATTTATATTATTAAAATTGATGTACAAAAATAAACTAACCCTTAGATTATTAGTTTAATTACAACAAATGCCATTAAAATCTAACTAATCATATATTTCAGCATTAATTGTTATTTCATCATAAGATCACGTTTACATATTTGAACAAAATATTCCTCAAATATACAATCCAATAATTTATATATGTTCATCATCTATAAAACTGAAGAACAAATAGGACCAACCTTGTTTTCAACAAGTTATTACATTAATTGGCATTCCTTTTTTAACTCAATTTAACCAATTCATTAATAATATTATCTTAACAATACATCACATCATTAATTATATTATTATAATAATATTATTGCAGATTTTATTTATTAGTTAATTAACCTTAACTTTGTACTAATTATAAAAATCAAAATGTAAAATAACAGGGTTTTGCATATGGTTAAAAGTTTGGTTTAGTCGGTTTTACGCTTTTTATCTTAATTTCAATCGGTGGAAAATTACATAGCCAAACACGTAATTTAAAGACATATTTTATTTATACAAAATAATAACTTAAATCAAAATAAAAAAACGTATTACATATATTGTCACTTAATTTTTCACACCATATAACTATTTTACTAAATAAAACTATTTCTATTTCACTTAATTTAGCCAAACACATAGAAAGAGTTTTTTCTTTTGTATACAAAAGCAGTTAGGCATGGACATTCAGATACCCATTCAAGTACGGTTTGTTTCTTTTGGGTATTAGATTTTTTTTTTGAAACTAGGCCGCGCTTAAATATTATAAATTTATGTGTAGATTCCGGGTTAGGTCTTCCTAGGTTTAAATGGTTCAGTTCTAATGTATATGAACCTAAAAATATTCAAATAACAAATGTATCTGAAACGGATTCGGAATATTTTTACCAAAAATAACTACATTACCCGATTCAATCCGGATTTGAATACAATTAGTTACGACACATCTAAAATATATAACACTAATCATCAAAAATAAATATCAGTTTATAAAAATGTAAAAACCAATATCTGCGCAGGAGCTCTAGTGTAAAATTAAGTCTGTTTGGTTGCTTTATTTTTATTATGCTTCTTACTATTTATAGTATATAGTATTTAAGTGTGTTACAAAAACAACCGCGTGACAATTAAATAAGTCAAATTGTGTTAGTTTTAAAATTTGGCTGTAATAAGTAAATAGAAAATTTATAATATTTTTTTAAAAAACAATACCAAAGTTTAACATTGTTTTTTTGATGAAAAATAAGAAGGTTCTATGGTGTAGTGGTTAGCACTCTGGACTTTGAATCCAGCGACCTGGGTTCGACTCCCGGTAGGACCTTTGCTTTTTATTAATTTAAAACCAGCCACGAGGTGAACACAAAATACAACTGTTCTAGAGTTTCTCAGAATGGAAGCTACGCTACCACAAAAAATATTTTTAATTAGATATCAATATAAAATAATCCTTTAGCACTCAAGTTTTTCTAGTTTCCAATTTAATATTTAAGTACAATAAAAATTATAATTAGTACGTAACTATTAAATTGTAACATAAAAATATAAATTAAAAGCGGTGGAGTAAAATACTGAATTTTACTAAGCAAAACTATTATTAATGTTCAAAGAAAAATGAATGTTGAAGTGGAAACAAAAGAAAAATAGGATGTGAAGTGTTAACAAGGAAAATATGGTGTTGAGTTATGTAAACCAGTGTAGATAGACTTATTCCAAATAAATACTCCCTCTAGACTTGAAAGATTGATGTTTTAGGATTTGCATACATATTAGTAAACATTAAATACATATTTTTGATTTATTAATATTTTTTAGTTTTATTTCCTTTCCAGTAAAATTTTACCATCCATTTTTAGTTTTTAGTTTATGTTTTAGTTTTTTTTGCAAAAAATGCATTAATTAAACATAGAATACCAATCTTGTGTATACAATGAACTTTTCCTAACACAAGTGAATCAGCCAGCGTCTAACTTTTATCATGACAAATCTTAAACCGAGAATCTGGTTCGTTGGACTCTAATATTTCATGACAAATGACTTGCTAAGCTGCTCTTTCGGCTTTTTAATTCTGTCCAAGTTTCTGCTCCCAATAAACATATCATCCACATACATCAGTAAGATGAGAAAATCATCATCACTAAACACCTTCACAAGTATGCAATAGTATGTATCAGTCTCTCCATGATGATTGATCATGGTTCTATGGGTTTTAAACCTGATATTAGTCATATTTAGAACTTATATTATATGTTGGAAGTTGGTTTTAGTTTTCCATAGATGATAGTTAGCACCATTCAAACTTATCATCATCTCCATATTTTCCATCTTTGACACAAGCAAACAATAATATGAACTTATAAAATCCAAAGTTCGAAAACCAGAAGCTTTGATAACATTATGTTGGATAATATCGCACAAGCAAACTACCACTCAGCCAAATCTTTATAATATCAATCTGTTAGAAAAACATACGCCTCATGAAAGTGTAGTGAAAATATAATTGTTCTCCGCACTTGTATGAATCTGTGACGAAAATACGTCAACAATACCAGAATATAGTATAAGCAAAAACTAAATGAGACAAACATTTTTATGTGGAAATTTATTTCAATATGAGTACAACCATGTCCACCATGTTCAACAACCCGAACAGATCCAGATAATCTAACTACAAAAAGTTATTTCCAATACAAGATAAAACAACAACAAAAAAAGCAATACACGAGCTCTAAAACCAGCAACAACAAAACGACTTCAGCTCACAAGGATTCTGGAAACTAGAGACTAATTCCATATACAATCCAAGATGAAGAAGTCAAAAACACTTCTACTAAATTTTAACTCAATCAGAAAAGATTTTACCGTAAATTTACTAAACACTTAAGACAATACTGCAAAAATTGTAGTGACCAACTTCACTAAAATCCACATTACAGAAGATCCAACCATTGAAACACAAATTCCTTTGGTAAATCTTCAACCCAGTAAGTGACGAAACTTCCAACAAAATATTAGCTAGATCATGACCCATTTGATTCTCTAAACCTACCTTAGAGTATTTTCAATCCCACTTTATTTTTCACTTTTGCTTCGGTTTGAAGAAATTTTTGCTCCAACTACATTTCATTTCTTGCTTCAAAATGAAACCGTGAACATTGTTGCTTCAAATTTGAAGATCTATTGTGCATATCTTCATTTTTTTAAGATGAACTTTTTTAATTGTAAATTGGTCTTTAACTTTTATTTACTCTTATCTTTTGCCACTGTTTTAATATAATCCAATTAATTTCTAATTTCAGTTGTTGTTTTCATCATATTAATTTAAAATATTAAATATACTTAAAACTTATACTAATAAATAAAGTAAAGTTACATAATTAATATAAAAAGTCAAATACATGATATCATGATCACTTGTATAATTTCACATAACATGATAACTGAAGATGAGTGTGATCTCAATGCACCAATTAAAGTTGCCAGAGAAGTTCTACCTAAGAGGTTGATATAAAAAAAAAACATGAGGATATTCGTTTTCAAAAATTTCTTACTCGATTTAGAAGAATTAAAGATCAAAAAGCTCATTTCGCACTTCAGAACGATTTAATTGATCACCCGTGAGAAAAAATATATGCCTGATACTTCTTTTAAAAATCTAATGTTTTATTTATTTATTTATGTTGATTGTAATAATATTATTATAAGATAATGTTAAACAAGTTGGATTACATTAAAATAAAACAGATGGGCAAAATTAATAAAAATGAGAAACTAGAAGGTGTTATTAATAACTAATGATAAAATGAAGATGTAATATATTTGGAATATTTATTTTACAAGAAGAAAATGAAGCAAACCATTGGAGTGAATGTTGTTTTTTTTTTTTTTTTTTTTTTTTGAAAAAGGTGAACATTTGAAGATAAAATGAAGCTAATTATTAGAGATGCTGTTAATAGACTCAGAGAATTTTATTTTATTTTATAAGAGTCCTTTTGAATACTCTTTTTTTTTCTTCTTGTGTTTGGTTTTAATTTTTACGGTGGGATTCGGAATAGGAAAAACCCAACATATATCTTATCTAATCCACGATTAGAAAATGTCATACAAAGAAAAACATAAACAAATAAAAATAAAAAAACAAAAAAACAAAGAGTCTGTCAAACTTATCCAACTTTGTAGATGAAATCGCATTAAAAAGAAATACAAATGCGTAGTCTCTCTCACAGAATATCCCATCTCTCCGTTTCCATTTCCTCTCTCTTTCTGCAGATCGAACGAACGCCGTTGACGGAAAACTTCAACGGGGCTACCTCTCGCACGGTGACCGCCGATTATTTTTTTGGGTGTGTGTGACTTTCCTTTGGTAAGCAAAAAGCTGCTTTTGAGTTTGTTCCCAAGCGTTCACTCCTCTTTTCCTTTTTTCGCTTTCTCCTCTGATCTGACCTCTTGAATCGCTTCGTTGTCTGATTGATTTGTTCTGATCCTTTTGTTTCTGTGGTAAACGTGCCCTACGTATTTGGGGTTTCGGATCGTGTTTGTTTCTTAATTTGCTTCCTTAAAGTAGTTTTCTTTTTGGCTTTAGAATTTCAGATTTCACACTTATAACACTTCCTTGATAATGATTCAGGCCACTCACTGCTCAACCTTCTTCTCTTTGCTTTTTTGTAGTTTTGCAAATTTTAAAGAAGATGATTAGCATCATAGCTTATGTTGAAGCCCTTCTCTTTAAAGACTTTGACTTTCTTTCTTTTTTTTTGGTTTTGAGTATGACCCTGATTGTGTTTATCACTTGTCGTGAATTAGTTAAACAGTGTGTGCAGTTTTCTTGAGACTTTTCCGACACTTCTTTGTTCCCTGGACCAGTTTCGTCACGTGTGCGTGCATATTTATCTTCTCTGCCCTTGTTCCCGTGAAAAGGATCACACCTCTCAGCTTTATTATTGCTCTCTACATAACACTTGTCTTGTCTCTAGTGTATTTCTCTGATTTAGTTTGATTGATGTGGCGATTTAATATGCTTCATTTGCTAAAAATGTTGATTCTGTTCCCTTTTGTTTCAGATTAGGAGTATCTATCTCCATCTTCTGTTTTAGTAATGGGGTCAAAATCATTTGGAAACCTCTTAGACTTGGCCTCTGGGGATCTTTTGGACATTCCTCACACTCCCAGATCTCTTCCTAGAGTTATGACGGTTCCTGGCATCATCGATGGTTATGGGATTAGTGACCGTGATTCAGATGCCATCTCATTACCTTGCCGCGAGCGCAAAATCATAGTGGCCAACTTTCTTCCTTTAAATTGCAAAAAGGATTCAGAAACTGGACAGTGGATATTCAGCCTGGACAACGATTCTCCCCTGTTACATCTCAAGGATGGTTTTTCTCCAGAGACTGAAGTCGTTTACGTTGGATCACTCAAGACAGATGTTGATCTCAGCGAGCAAGACGAGGTCGCTCAAATACTTTTCGAGGAGTTCAGTTGCGTACCCACTTTCCTCCCACAAGATGTGCATAAAAAATTCTACCTCGGCTTCTGTAAACAGCAGCTTTGGCCACTGTTCCACTACATGTTACCCATGTGCCCTGACCATGGTGAACGCTTTGACCGCAGTCTTTGGCAGGCATACGTTTCCGCCAACAAAATATTTGCAGATAAGGTGATGGGTGCGATTAATCTCGAGGAAGATTGCATTTGGATTCATGACTATCATTTAATGCTTCTCCCAACGTTTCTGAGGAGGCGTTTCTACAGGGTTAAGCTTGGTTTCTTCCTCCACAGCCCATTCCCTTCTTCTGAAATTTATCGAACCTTGCCTGTTCGAGAGGAGCTACTAAGGGGCCTCCTAAACTGTGACTTAATCGGCTTTCACACCTTTGATTACGCACGGCATTTCTTGTCGTGCTGCTGCAGAATGCTTGGGTTGGAGTACGAGTCTAAGAGAGGCCATATTGCTCTTGACTACTTGGGCCGTACAGTTTTCCTCAAGATTCTTCCTATAGGTATTCAAATGGGGAGGCTCGAATCCGTTCTGAATCTACCTTCTACTGCTGAAAAACTGAAAGAGATCCAAGAGAAGTACCGGGGTAAGAAGGTGATTCTCGGTGTGGATGACATGGATATATTCAAAGGTCTAAGTCTAAAGATTTTAGCCTTTGAACACCTCTTACAGCAGTATCCCAGCATGCTGGGGAAGGTAGTTCTGATTCAGATTGTAAACCCAGCAAGAGGATCAGGTAAAGACGTTCAAGAGGCCAAGAAAGAGACGTATTATACTGTTAACAGAATCAACGAGCGTTACGGTTCGCCTGGTTATGAGCCAGTGGTTCTTATTGATCGTCCTGTTCCTCGGTTTGAGAAGTCTGCCTATTACGCCATGGCGGAATGCTGCATAGTCAACGCGGTGAGGGATGGGATGAACTTAGTTCCGTACAAGTACACTGTTTGTCGTCAGGGAACTCCTGAAATGGATAAATCTATGGGACTAAGTGACGATTCTCCTCCTCGCACAAGCACGCTTGTTCTGTCTGAGTTCATTGGTTGCTCTCCTTCTTTAAGTGGCGCCATTAGGGTTAACCCTTGGGACGTTGATGCGGTGGCTGATTCTATGTACTCTGCTCTCACCATGTCTGATTCAGAGAAGCAGCTACGCCATAAGAAACACTATCAGTACATTAGTACACACGATGTGGCGTACTGGTCGCGCAGCTTTGCACAGGATTTGGAGAGGGCGTGTCGGGATCATTACAGTAAAAGGTGCTGGGGTGTGGGTTGGGGTTTGGGGTTTAGGCTCATCGCTCTCTCTCCTAATTTCAGAAGGCTATCCGTTGAGCAAACCGTTAGTGCTTATAGAAGATCGAGCAAGAGAGCAATATTTCTTGATTATGACGGTACTTTAGTTCCGGAGACTTTGATTGTAAAGGAACCAAGTGCTGATGTGATGTCTGCGTTGAAGGCACTGTGTAGTGATCCTAATAACACTGTGTTTATTGTTAGCGGGAGGGGGAAAGTTTCTTTAAGCGAGTGGCTTGCACCGTGTCAGAATCTTGGAATAGCAGCTGAACACGGTTACTTCACAAGGTAGGCTACTCTACTGGTTTTGTCTTAATAATTCTGCTGTTTGGAAAAGAAAAAGACAAATCTGTGTGATGCAGGTGGAATGAGTCTTGTGACTGGGAAACAAGCGGCTTTTCTAATGACTTTGAATGGAAGAAAATAGTGGAACCTATCATGAGACTGTATACAGAAACTACAGATGGATCTACGATAGAAGCAAAAGAAAGTGCTCTAGTGTGGCATCACCAGGATGCTGACCGGGACTTTGGTTCTTGTCAAGCCAAGGAACTTCTGGACCATCTAGAATCTGTTCTTGTAAATGAGCCCGTTGTGGTTAACAGAGGTCACCAAATCGTTGAAGTTAAGCCTCAGGTAAATACACTTTCGTCCCCCTATCTCCAAATCTTCTATGATCTCAATTGTGTATTGCATTGAATAGTAGCCAATTCTTATAGAGTCTGATTAAACATAGTTCTAAACTGGGATCTTTGGACTAATAGGGAGTAAGCAAAGGTCTCGTCACCGGGAAAGTTCTTAGGAGAATGCTTGAAGAAGGGAATGCACCGGATTTTGTGGTATGCATTGGGGACGACAGATCAGACGAAGACATGTTTGAGAGCATAACAACAACTCTCTCGGCTCAGCCATCGTCAGAGATATTCGCGTGTACGGTGGGAAGAAAACCAAGCAAAGCCAAGTACTTTCTGGATGAAGTAAGCGACGTGGTGAAGCTGCTTCAAGGACTTGCCAACACTTCTTCTAGCCCAAAGCCTAGGTACCCTTCTCACCTTAGAGTCTCCTTCGAAAGCGTGGTATGAGTAAGCTGTAAATCAGAGATCAACTCAAGAGTTATTTAGGAGACAACTGGGAATCTGAACCATGAAAAGAAACATGATTTGTACATAGAAAACAGAAAGAAAACAAAGGCAAAACTCATTGTCATGGTTTGATAATAATTTAAGAATTATGAGCAAGAGACGAGTTCTTTGCTATTGTGTGTTTATAAATGATATACGTTTTTCATTCCTTTATCAATCTACAAGGTGTACCGCACATCGTGCGGACATAAATATTTTGGACAAACCTAAATTTTATAAGATCATTAAACTTCATCGATGGAGTAATTAATTGTTCGAAGTAGATGACAACCACGCCAAACCGGCTAAAGAAACCACTATAACAGAGCGGAGATCAAACACACAAAGGATAGGAGCAAACATCATAGCTAAGCAACTAAAGTCGTGGAGGAGTCCTCTATCCTTGACCACAATAATACAAAGGTTTGAAATGCTGCAAAGGGATTTAGATAGCACGTAGAGTGCTCTAAAACCCAAAATTGACACAACACCGAGTGTTGAATAAACCAATCAAGAATTCGGCTGTTGAAGCATATGCGACCATTTTCTAAGCCTTTATGAAAACCAGACAACAAAGTGTCTAAGCTTCAACACAATACTTCATGCAACACAATCACTAAACGCAAGTGGAGAGTATGGGAAGAAAACAAGTTCCATAAAGGAAAATTTTGAGAAAACGCCAAGATTCACGGGGAAGTGAATATATCAAACAATAATTCTTTACTTTGCCACAAAGGAAAAAGAGGAAAGCCACCTGATAATGTCATAGTTTGTAGTGAATACATGTAGGGGAGTGCATATTGCAGTAGAAGATTGCACAAGGGCAAAGAGTGTCATCAACGCACGCACAAGTAGAATCATAGCAGCAAAAAGAAAAAATAGATTTCATAAAGAAATAAAAAACACTTATACTAAACATGGGTAAACTAACTTAGGGTCTAGATCTGGGGGTGGGGTTTAAGATTTTTAAAAATATATAACTAATATTTAGAAAACTAAAATAATAATTTTAAAAATATTTTCAAAAATTATTTTTCGATTTTAAAATAAAATTTAACAAACCGAAATTTTTTTTTTCCAAAAAAGTTTCTAATTGAATGATTTTTTTTTTGAAAAATTTATAATTGTCGTTTACCTCTTTAATCAAACAAACATCTTTTGCTTATTTTTCTACTTATGTGTTCTTTTGGTCAAAAAAATACATTTATTGTCTTTTGGGAGATTTGCCCCATTTATAATTTTAATAATTTTTTTACAAAAATAATTATTTATTAAACATATAAAAATAAATAAATATTATAAAATTTAAAAATGATAAATAAAATCTTTTTTTCAATATTATTTTTCAAAAAAAGATTTCCAAAATTTTTAGTTTATAAAAGAGTTTTCTTAAAAGAGAAAGTTGAAGATCTTCAAGAACATGTGATATCTTCTTGAATTTATAATTTTTTCTGAATTCAAAAAAACATTTCATAAATATGTAAATTGACTTCTTGAAAGAAACTAATATATATATTTAGGAAATTCTTCCTAAATGTGTAACATCTTCCTGAATTTAATTTATATGTATATTAAAATATTACTCAGTATATAACATCTTTCGAAAATTTATGAAAATGCTTTCAAACATGTATAATAAAGTTTAAATACCGAATTTATGAAGGTCTTCTGAAAAATTTAGGAAGATGTTATACATATTTAAAAATATTTCACTAAATATACATATAATACAAACTCAATAAGGTTCATGAAGGTTTTTCTATATATATATTTATTTGTTTTTAAATATTTATTAATGAATGTATTCCTAAATTTTATGAAAATATTATACATATTTATCAATATATTTCTAAATTTTATGAAATATTATACTTATTCAGGAAAATCTTTATAATTTCTTTTTTGTTAATTATGATATTACAAACTATAAGAAACATTACATATACGATATTACAGCCGACAATTCTATCTGTAACGTCTAACTGCATCACTCTGGAGTCGCCGTATGAGATCCATTCCTGAGGGGACTCTTTGCGCTATGCTGAAGATCTCTGATAAGCCTTTTTCTCGAATATTCTGCATAATTCGTCTTTGCTGTGAATCGAAACTCAAATCTTCTAGTGTAGAAACATTAATGAACTATTGGTCAAGGGCTTCCACTAAAGTCTTTATAAGCATAGATTCTGAATGATATCATATTTATATAAAAAACTTTACAATAAACTTTTCAAAAGAAAATTAGAAATTGTTTTTGTACATTTAAAAATAATAATATTTATCTAAATATTATATATATATATATATATATATATATAAGGGGTGTAATTATCTTTTATCTCTTTTCAAGAAATATATTTTGGTCATTTGACCCTTAAATGCTAGTTTAAAAACAAAAATTTGGTTTGTGATTTATAAAGCTTTTTCTTTTGTCAATAGCATACACAGACTCAACTAAGACTCTGCAAACCACACCGATAACTCGGCATCCATATGAACGACAAACGACGATTTCTGCCTAACACTCCGTGCAAGACTATCCACCTTTGTATTAAGCGTACGAGGTATATGAATGAGCTCCGAGTGATTGAAACTTTCTTTCATCATCTTGATGTCTTCCAAATAATTTGCAAATGCCGGCCATTCTTCTGGTTCCAAAACCATCTTCACTAATTGAGAAAAATCCGTTACAAACGTAATATGATACTCCCTTAAATTCTTCATGCATTCCATTGCCCAGATAAGGGCTTCGACTTCCGAGTGAAGTGGTGTTAAACTTTCCCTTGTGTTTTTGGCTCCCATTAATCCTGCAAAATCTTCAAGAGTACTATACCATCCTTGTCCGGAAAGAATATCATTCTCCTTCCATGACCCATCCGTGAAACACCATCTCTCTGGTATATTAGGTAAGACTTGTAACTCCACTTCCCTAGTTTGTATAACCCTCTCAGTTATCGATCCTTGGGATTCTCTCCAAATCAATGATTCAGTGTCTGCCAATTTTAAAGAATCTCTTGGATCAATATCTATGTTGCTAAAAACCTTGTTATTCCTGGCTTTCCAAATATATCATAGAATCCAAGCAAAATGGTGGTCTTCCATCTGCAAGACTACCCTCAAATACAAATAATCCATATTTGTGTAGAGCGACTGAGTAGGAAAGTTTTCTGGATTTGAGGGAATCTTTGATAGAGCGCATACCTGAACTGCCGGTGGATATTAAAAAAATACATGATTTATTGATTCTTTGGCCGCTCCACATCTTGTACACTGTGTATCCCCTTGTATCCCTCTAGTCTTCAGATTTTTCATTACCGAAATACAACCCGAAACTATCTGCCACAAAAAGTATTTTATCTTCGGTGGGCATCTGATTTTCAGCAAAAAGCCTTACGAGGTGTGACATTTGAACCATATAACAATATTGATTCCTCCACATCCGGATAAACCCGTTCATTTCACTATATATCTGCCATTATTAGTGAAATGCAGGTAAGAATATATTGTTTTAACGGTAGTGATTGTTTAAAGCTATTTCTTTATAAGAATATATTGTTTTCTTTTATTTTTTTTAAAAAAATATTACACAAATTATTTTAAAACATATCAAAAGAACTAAGACTATCTACAATGGTTACTCATTTACAACACCCACTTTTTTTCTTTTAACACTCCACCTCATATTCTCTCTCTTTCACATCATTATTCAACATCTACATAACTTTTACTCTCTACAATAGTTTTGTTTAATAAAATTACAACACCTTACCCCACCATTTTTATTTCATATTTTTTATTTTATTTATGTTTATGTTTTTTGTGATTACATATTATTAATCACCGTTAATATCAAATTAAATTTAAATAAGTAAAATTAAATAATTTTATAAAATAATTTTAGTTTTAATATTTGTTTTTAATTTTATATATTATTTTAATTTTTTTATACAAATAATAAAAACGAGAAATAGAAATAGTCATTACTAAAACACATACAATGAACATAAATTTAAAATGCAATACAATAAACACACAACAAGTAAGGAAACACCCATAACTTAATTAGTACAATAAGCATCCCCATATTCTTCTGCATCTAGAATGGCTTCATGAATACCGCTAATATCACCAAGAGCCATTTGTGTAGAAAACTCAGGAAAATCAGTTGCTCCAACATTCAAATCAGCTACATTACCCGTTGGAGCAGAAGAATATGGGGATGCTTGAGATGGATAAGACATCATTGATCCATAATATGGACGATAATTTGGAACGGCTGACGGCATGAAGAAATTTGGTGGATAACCATAATTTGACATATGCTGGGGTTGGTTGGGAGATTGATTTTGAAACTGATAGTTGTTGGGATTTGGGTAGTTAAAAGGGTAATTAGAAGAGTTTTGAGTGTTGAAAGGGTTATTGTTTAGATCCATTTAGGTAAACAGATATTTAAAGCTAAAACAAAAGTTTATTGGAGACTAAACCTTTTTTTTTAAAGACGGATTTTTTTTCTGTGTCCAAATCAAATGAAAGTGGTATCTATTTATAGAGAATGAAGAATTATAAATTTTGATATAAATTTTGATATATTTATTTATAAATATTATGAAATAATTGAAATTATATAATTGAGATGCAAAATAAAGACATGAAAATCAAAGTAGCTAATCATAATGCAACACTTGTCACATTTATCCTCTTCTTTCTACTTTCAGGGGTGTTGAAAGTTTTCAACACTAAATTTGCCATCTCACGCCACATCACTTCTTTTTTTATTACAACAAACCATTGGAGTAAGATTACTTTTTTCAACTGTTGTAAAATAGTTTACAACAAACCATTGTAAGTAGTCTAAAAAGGAAAAAAAACTGTAACAAAAGAACACAAAAACGAAGTACATAAGTAAAAAGATAATATAAGATGGAAAGTTTGTGAAATGGTAAAAGGACAAAAAATCAGAAAAGGAAGTCTTATACTAAAATGATAAATCTATGGAAAGTAAAAATAAAAATAAAACATCATACCACCGACTTCCAACCCTAAAGAGGATTTATCAAAACCTATTTAACCCCACGAAGTTTTCTTTGTAGCTAGATCATAATGAAGCCCTCTAGCTTCCCATCCAAGTCAACCATTGATGTCGAGAAAGCCAATAACAACCAAAAGGACATAGCGCTGATCGTTTCGAAGAATCTCTCCTCTACCAAAGCCAAACACTCGAACTCCGTTTTCTCACCAGTGTCAATAAACTCCGCGCTCACTTTGGCGGCTTCTTGTCCCGGCGGTTCTTCAGTCTCCGATGAGATCCTCTCCTTTCTGAGGTCTTCTTCAACCGATGAACTCAACGCCGTCTTCAGCAAGATCGTTTCCGTTGTCTTTGCTTACCATAGCGCGAACGGTGGACCGAAGATCTCGTCCGTCAATGGTGTCTGGATCGATAAAACGCTACCCATTGATTCATCGTTAAAGGATCTCTTTGAGAATTTCTTCAAAGCTGTTTTCGATCGCGTAGACTTCCGCTCAAAGGTAAGCTTTTTGTTACTGTTTATATGCTTTGTTTCTTTAAAGTAAACTCTGTTTCTAAGTTCTGTTTCTTGAATTAACTCTCTGTCTCTGTGCTCTATTTCTTGATTTAATTTTGTTTATATATTCTGTCTTCATACTTTATGACATAACATGCCGAGCAAGTGCGTAGAGAGCTGAATAAATGGGCTGAAGATCATACCAATGGTCTCATCAAAGATCTTCTTCCTCGTGGATCCATCTCGAGTCTAACCAACTGTGTTTATGGAAACGCCTTGTACTTCAAAGGAGCATGGCAAGTTCCATTCCTCAAGTCCAACACGAGGGATAGAGTGTTCCACCTTCTCAATGGAACCTCAGTGGCTGTGCCATTCATGAGCAGCTACGAGAACCAATACTTAAAGGCTTATGATGGTTTCAAGGTCCTCAGGATACCTTATCGACAAGGCGATGATGAGACCAATCACAGCTTCTCTTATCAACAAGGCCTTTTCGGTGATGCTACCAGTCACAGCTTCCCTTTTGGACAAGGTGGCTATAGTACCAATGGCAGCTTCTCGATGTACTTTTATCTCCCAGACAAGAATGATGGATTGGATGATCTTGTGAAGACAATGGCATCAACTTCAGGATTCTTGGATTATCACGTTCCAAGATGCAAAGTTTTAGTTAATGAATTCAGAATCCCAAAGTTTAAGATCGCTTATGGCTTAGACAATTAAGACTTGGGATTACGTTCAATGGCGTTGTATCATAAAGCATGTGTGGAGATTGATGAAGAAGGCGCTGAAGCTGCTGCTGTCACTTTTGCATACAGTGATGATGAATGTTCCATGTATATGAACCCTCCTAAGAGGATAGATTTTGTGGCAGATCATCCATTTTTGTTCTTAATTAGAGAAGACAAAACTGGAACTGTTTTGTTTGTTGGTCAGATATTTGATCCTTCCGACAAATCTGCTTAGGCTTTCGGTTTGGTTATTTGGCAAAAAGTGGAATTCGCTTTTTTTTTTTTTTTTTTTTTATGGTTGTTACGTTTCTTGTCTTCTATCTAATCTATTAAAAGGGAAATACAATTTGTACTTAACCCTAAATTTTCCTCAATATTTACCTATTTATGCCACTTTTATCAAACACAGAGTTTTGATTTTAATTTGTACCAAAAGATCCAAAACCCACGATTCTCTTATTAATAAACCATTGCTAAACCATTTCTTCTCTTATTAATAAACAATCACTAAACCACTTCGTCGCTTATTAATAAACCATTACTAAACCACTTCATCCTTGGTTATCTACATATCGTATTATCTAATTAATAAAATACAATGTTTAGCCTTTTACTAAACCATTCAATTACAAACCATTACTAAACCAAACATTGTATTAATTTGTGATATTACCTTCCTTCCTCTCCGTCTACATCACATCCCAAGGTTGTTAACACTTTAGGTTTTCATCAGTTTGGAGAACCAAACCATCAAATTAGATAGATACAAACCCATGTAATTGATTAATAAAACTTAACAGTATTAAAAATGCTATTAAACAATTTATAAAAAATAAAATAAAAAACAAAACAACACCCGCACGTGCGGTCAAGCTCTACATTTGGCTGGAAAAGCTTTTGATCTATATCTGTCCGGATCATTATCTCATATAATATATCTTGACTCCCAAGTTCCCAACTTGATTTTCAATTTCTTAGGTGGCATCTAAAACCGAGTCAAACAAAAATGCATGCAAAACGCTATCCTATATGAATGCGTTCAAACGATAATGAGCATCGAAGAAAATGGTGGTTTACGTGTCCTTGCAATCAATATCTTGGGAAAATTCTTGTCCAACCGAGATAATAACATCAGGTTTTTATCGACTGTACTAGTATCTGAGTTTTCTGTACCCTTGTCTCTGTTATTTTATTATTCGTCGACATTAGTCTTCCAGCTCTTCGTTTACTCTAATGCCATCAGAAGTTGTTCATTCATATGTCTAGTTTTCAGTGATTTTTTATTTGTCTACTTCAAGGAGTAGGGGTGTTAAAAGATAAAAGAAACCAAACCTGACATGTTTTGATAGTTGTGTATAAATGGGACAATTGTATGTTGAAAACAAGTGATAACACACTTCATCTGATGCCTTTCCCAGCTCTCCATTGACTATCTTCCACAAAAAATAAAATACACCTAAGCTTTGCTTTCTCATATACGTAGCATTAAATATGCTGACGAGAGCCTTAACCGTTGATTCCAAAGCGGTTCAGAGACACAGAGCTACAATACTGGAGTGTGTTAAGGTACTTAATGTGGTGTTACAGTTGCCATTTTGGTGTATCTTACTGAAATACCAGGGTTTTTTTTTACAGGTTACGGAATGCTATTTATTCCTCAGAACTAAAGCATGCTACCCAGCTTGGTATCACAGTAGAATGACTGAATCTTGTTTTTCTTTTTAACATTTAACCATCCAATTCTGTTTAAATGGCCTGAGATTTTATTAAGTGGAATATGTTCTTTGATATCTTCTGGTTTAGGATTCAGATGCTTCAATTCAGAGAAGGGCACTTGAACTTATTTACCTTTTGGTGAATGTGAATAACGTGAAGCCACTAGCAAAGGAGCTAATAGAATATTTGGAAGTAAGAGAACAAGATTTTAAGGGTGTTCTTACTGCAAAGATATGTTCCATTGAGAGAAGTAAGTTGTACGACATTTGAATAATGAGATTTCATAATTCTAAAAGTTAGCAACTGAACATTATAATTTGTAACATAGATTTGATTATGCTCTATTAAAAGTAATCCATAAATTTTATTAGAATGCTAGCCTGGATGAATGGTGTCTATCAGACGTGATTAGTTATATGTGTGCTAACTTTTGGTGTTTCCTTGCTGACTAGGTTTGCTCCTGAGAAAATCTGGTACATTGATCAAATGCTAAAGGTTCTATCTGAGGTATATTTTTGACTCATGTAGTGAAGCTACATTTTCCATCAATTTATTGGCACCAATGGTCATGTAGATTTCTTTAATTGATGTTTCTTTACATGTTTATGAAAATAAGTTGATCTTAATTTTGAGATTTCTAATCTTGATTATGTCATAACAGGCTGGTAATTATGTGAAAGATGATGTATGGCACGCGCTGATTGTTGTTATAACAAATGCTCCTGATCTTCATGGGTACACTGTCAGGGCTTTGTACAGAGCATTACATACATATTCTGAACGGCATTCTTGTTTTTGTCAGACATTTCCCAATTTGATCTTGTAATTTAAGAGTAAGACGGTGATTATGATGTTTGGGCAGGAAACCCTTATGCGGGTTGCAATATGGTGCATATGACAATATGCTGATCTCTTGGTTAACAATAATGGAATGCTTGTACTAGAAGAACCAATTACGGTGAGTACCATCATCCGGCGGTTTTTGTTGTGACTTGTGACTGGTACTGCAGGTGGAAGTTATGCGTTCCTCACATCCTCAAAAATGTTAACTCTTGTATTGTTGATTTTCTGCGCTAGCTCGTTCTTCTGCTTTTTTTTTTTTAAAGTGAAAAAATGGTTTAAGTTGTTATATACTCTACATATTAAGGGATACTTATTCCTTAATATTTAGATGGGGTTTTTGCCAAAATTAACACACAGCTTGATTTTAACCCCAAACCTGTATCAAAACTTGAATCAAATGCAAAACTAATCTAAAAACCTTGTGAAATTACAGCTCAGCCCCTTGTGACCAAACAAGAAAATATAAGATATTTTTACGAATAAAGCCCTAGTAAGTCGTCTGAGTCGTCTGAGATGTTGGAAGTCGTCTGGACAACTTCAAAGTAAGTCTTCTGGTGTAGCTGATCTTAAAAATAATTTATAATTTTTTAAAAAAATATTTTGATAAGCGAAAAATTAAAATCATGTAATTATAAACAATTTTAAGTGATATAAATTAAAATATAACAAAATTGAATTGTTTTCAACATAGATGAGTGTAGGTAGTGAATCATGGTATTCTTTGGTCTAGGGTTTGGGAACATATGTTATAGTATTGTATTTATTCTTAGGGTTTTAGATTTTGGAAAGCTTGAATGTTTTTTTGAAAAATTAATTTTTTACTTATACGTGTTTATTTTTGTGTATAGTAAACACTTTTGAAGTTTAATTTGATTTTATGAAGTGTTTAGTTAGTTAATTAAGTTTAGGGGTTATGTTTAGGGTCTAGACGACTTACATTTCAGTCGTCTGGTGAAGAAATTAAAACAGACGACTTACATGTAAGTCGTCCAAATATTCCCGCCTAAAAATTTTTAAAAAATTATTTTCCCGCTTAAATAATTTAAACAAGACGACTTACTTATAAGTCACCTGGGAAGTCTTCTATTTTAGTTTCCCGCTAAAAATATTTTAGTTTCCCGCTAAAAATATTCTAGTAAGTCGTCTGAATCAAAAATATTTAACCTAATTAGATTTTTTGTCTCCCTATATAAAGAAAAATTTACACATTCTCTCTCCTCCTCTCCAATGGCTGCAACAAAAATATAATGTTCATCATTCTAAAACTCTTCAACCTCTCTCTAATCTCTTTGACTTGAAAACACCAAACTTTATATGAATTTTTCATTTTTGTCTCATGTATTTCCTACTAATCTATCTCTTTTGCAGGTTTTTAATCAGCTGGTACTCATCTTCCACTAATTTAAAGGTAGATCTATTAATTTTAGATATGTATTTTTTTGTGTTCTATAAAGGTAGATTTATCTAATCTTCCACTCATTTTCTCTGTTTTTAAGTCATTTGAACGTTTTTGGATATGCCGGTTTTTAAGATCTGGATTTGATATGCAGGTTTTTCAGATCTGGAAGACTTCTGAGACTACTTACATGTTAGTCGTCTAAAATATAATGCGCTAGACGACTTCCTGGAAGTCGTATGGACTTCCTGGAAGTCGTATGGACTTCCTGGAAGTCGTCTGGAATTCCTGGAAGTCATCTGGACTTCATGGAAGTCTTCTGACGAAGTCTCCCTTTCATAATAGATCTGAGTGTTTTGGTAAGTTTTTATGTCTGATTTTTCTTCATTTGGTAACTTCTTGTTGTATAAAGTTCTTACTTTTTTTTCCAAACTAAAACTCTCCAAACCCACTCTAATCTCTTTGACTTCAAAACATCAAACTTTATATGAATTTTTCAGTTTTGTCTCATGTCTTTCTTACTAATCTATCTTTTTTGCAGGTTTTTAATCAAATGGTACTCATGTTCTACTCATTTAAAGGTAGATCTATTAATTTTTTATATGTATTTTTGTGTGTTCTATAAAGATAGATTTATCTAATCTTCCACTCATTTTTTTCTGTTTTTAAGTCATTTGAATGTTTTTGGATATGGAGGTTTTTCAGATTTGGAAGACTTCTCGGACGACTTACCTGTTAGTCGTCTAAAATATAATGCACTAGACGATTTCCAGGAAGTCTTCCAGACTACTTCCATTTCAGTCGTCTGGACTTCCTGGAAGTCGTCTGGACTTCCTGGAAGTCGTATGGACTTTCTGAAAGTCGTCTGGACTTCCTAGAAGTCGTATAAACTTCCTATAAGTCGTCTAGACTTCCTGGAAGTCTTCTGACAAAGTCTTCTTCCATATTTAAGTGGAGTCCAAGCTTGTTTTTGTAGAAGAATGATCTATAATAGTTTTGTTTGTGGTCTGTTTTGTGAATTGCATGTCTACTATTTTAGTTGTGACTTTTTTTGTAAAATCAGTAATAATGTATCCAAAGATGTAATACATGTGCTAACAATGTGTTTACACATTTACAAATCAATGAAATAATAGATTTCAGTAGTCTTTTTCTTATCTTTGGATCTCTCATATGCAATAATAAACTCCAATGGCCTTTTTCTCATCTTAAGAAACAAGAATGTTGGTAGCTTCATATTGATACAACATTTTAAGAAGCATTTTAACCATTCTTCCAACTCGTAACAATAATCATTATTAGTGTCTATAACAATAATACTTAAGAGATGGAAACAAACAATAGTAACTAATCAAGGCATATCAATTTTTTTTTTTGAAAAACTTAGTCAAATTTAGTAAAACTAAGGGAGAGAACATATTTTGTAAATATGAGTTTTACATATCTTGAAGTTACTTATCACTCTTAAAAATACAAGTTATTCAAAAACTAGCGTAGAAGACTTTAAAACTAGCGGAGAAGACTTCCATGGAAGTCTTCTCGGATTAGTTGAAAACTTTAATTAACGTGAATGTTGGTAACCTCATAAATATCACCAATTAAGTTATAAATTTCATTCAGTAGCCCAAATATTCATTAAGAAACATGAATTAACAAAAAAATGTTAAAAAGTCTTTATAGTTTTAGAGAAAATGCAAGTTTATTAAACATTGACACATACGACATCCACGAAAGTCATCTAGTAGACTTCCAAAGAAGTCGTCCATTTAGGTCGACGCGGACGACTTCAATCTAAGTATTCCAGACGACTAAAATATAAATCGTCTGGTCAACACAGAGGTTATTTTTGCAATTGACTTTGAAATCTGTTATTTGAGACGACTGAAAAATATGTCGTCCACTTTTGTTTGGTTAAAAAAAACTCCGAAAAAGCTAGACGACTTACATTTCAGTCGTCATAGGTTAGTTTTGCATTTGACTAGATTATTTCAGAATTTTGACTTTCTTGGACGACTTACATTTCAGTCGTCTCGTAAAAATTAAAATATCAATATTTTTTAAAACTAGACGAGTTACAATTAAGTCGTCATAGGTTAGTTTTGCAATTGGAAAAAAAACTTCAATATTTAATTATACATAGACGCAAGTGGGGTAAATTAAAGGCTGAACAAATATCTGTAAATTTTGATTCGATTCGTTATCCGTTTTGATTCGAACCGAAAAATCCGGATAGCCATAACTCTACGAAACAAAACAAATACTAATATCCAATATCCATAAAAAATGAATCAAATCACAAATACTAATATTTTTAGTAAAGAATATCCGATCCGATCTATTATATGCATAGATATACAAATATTTAAAGAATTATCTACATAAGTTATATAAATAGTTTCTTTTTTATAAGGTTTGCACTATTTTTATTTACAAAATTTATTATATTAATTATTAGAATTTTAAAAAGAAAATAACATTTTATTTTTGTAATTAAATATTACTATTTTATATTTTTTGGATTTTTAAAAATTTTTTTTATTTTTAGTGATTGAATCGGATATCCGGTCAAAACCTAATATTTTTTAGATATCCAAAACACCGAATATCCCAATAGTTTTGAATTAAATCGGATCAAATAATTAATTATTCGGACGAAGCAGATCGATCATCACGAATACCTACCTGTAAAATCCAGATATTCGATTGAGTAAAGACAAAAATGAAATGAAAATGAAATTTACACCAAAAAAAGACAAAATGAAATAAAAAACGTATGGATAGTATTTTTTTTGTCGGTGTTGGATAGTAATAGTACTAGTATTAAATATTAAATAAGCAGTATGTTTGTCAATGTGACTTTTCTTTTCGTATCCACACATTATTCGATCGATTAATCTTATATATTAAAATAGAAATCACAACCTTATTTCATATGTGATTTTTTTAGTTGGACCATCTCCTAAAAAAAAGTCATATTTAATTTCCTTATTATTTATTTATTAATGTTATCTAAATGCTCTTATAAATTGTCACTACAAAAATCGTGTATTGTGTGTTTCACTATATAGAAAATAAACTAACTATAGAGTCTCAATTTCTATGACCATTAACGATAACTATTTTCTTATAAACTTGCTATGAATCAAATTTCATGTGTCTTTGGTATTACAGGTGGTTGATGATTCCATTCTAATTTGTGTTCTTTCTTTGAACAAACTTCTATGAACTTAAACAATCATACTCAATACTCACGAAAACAATAAATTTGCTAACAGTGTTTTTTTTTTCTTCTGAATTTCTATGAACATGAATAACCATACTCCAGAACACAGCAAACTCGCTAGACGTGTTTTTTTCTGCATAATCTCTACTCAAGTCATATTTCATTTAAAAATAAATTATTTCAAATGTGGCAGTGTTAACAACGAATAAACTTTTTATGTTGTTAGTCTTAAACATGAACACTGCTCTTTTTGTAAATAAGATTATTATTTTTTAAATCAAACACAATTTACTCTTGGAGAAGATGAAGTGGTGCACTATTGACGTAAATATTAAAATCAGATATAAAATATCACACAATTTAATAAAACATATAATTCAAATCTACCGCAAATATCGTTATACATATATTCCCTAAAATGTTGTTAAATTACAACATATATATACCATGATTTATTTTATTAATATATGGGAATATTCTTTTTAACTATATCAACTGTTGAATATTATTTACAAATTGAGCTAAATACATGAACATGATCGTAAAATATCTTTTTAATAAATTGAATACAAATATGAATATACTTTTTACATACATGCCAATAATAGTCTACTATTTATTAGTCATATGTATTCAAAATCCGGCTAGCTATAAACCAAGAATATCAAAAATTGGTCTTTACTCTTTAGTTATTTGTGTACCGGTTAGCACTCCATTTAGTAAATATTCACATGTTATTATGAATACAGAGACACATTCAGTAAATAATACATAAAATTAAATGAGATTTGAGAACACATATATTTATTGAACTATTTAAATATATCATACAAATGATCTAATATATCAAAACTGCAATACAAATGAACCAATTCTGCATAAATCACATATGTTTTTATTCAAATGAAAACCACAACTAAATGTTTTAAAAACCACCAAGATCCAAGATCAATCATCTCTTAATTTTGAAATATATATATATATATATATATATATTTTAAAATATATGCACGTGATGATCCTATCATTTAAAATGATCACATAAATTTTAGTTCTCAATTTTTAAAACAAAAAAATATCCACAAAGATTGCATTCTAAAAACACAAAGATATAGCAAATCTTAAGCTGTGAAAATGAAGTTTTTATTAGAATATATATATTAATAATAAACATATTAAATGGTATGCTTTAAACAAATACACATTAAAAGTGTCATTTTGACATTTTTCACACCCATTAAGAAAGTGATTAAAATGTATTTAAGTTGTTACAAATTACACATATTTGACCAATAGTATTTGAGATAAATATAATTATTTATAAAATTAATGCAGTTTTTAATTAATTTTAAATTGGAAGTAAGTATAATTTGTATTGAAATTCTAAAGTGACGCTTTTGTGTAACAAAAAAAAATGTTAGAATGACTCTTATTACGAAATAGAGGGAATAACTTCGTTTTATATATATCAAAATCTGGTATCATACAATAATACGATTTACAAACAATTAGGAAATAATAACAATAATAAATTTTGAAATATAAAAATTGAAAAGAACATCGGGTTGTGCGGGTGAAAATCTAGTAATAATTAAAAATACACTTGCTTGACTCGCAACGACTCATTCATAGTCTCCTTCCATATTATCAATTTTCTCTTTCTTCTTCCGGTCCCTTTTTTTTTTTTTTATCAAACTTCTTCCGGTCTCTCTTAGTTTTCTTCTTGAAACTTTTCTCTAGTCAAATATTTTGGCTTGAAATGGCTCCTCCCAACGAGAACGATGATGCTCTCAAGCTTCCAGTTTTAGACACATCTTCATCATCTCGTACTAGGCCTTTCACTTTCAGGTCACGTAATGTTTCCCTCCCAAACACATCTTCCACCAGTGAGGGATTAGACAGCTCGACCGTTGTTTTACGCTACACAGATCCGCATCGAACCCAGAGACCACCTCCATCAGTGCAAATGAATGGCCCTCTTTTCTCTACTAGCAGTCCTGAGCCTCTCATTCTTCTTCCTCCCCCTTCTACTGGTGGTTCTTCTGATCCTGTTGGTGTCTCCTCCTCTCAGCCTGAGAGGTATCCTTCTTTTGCTGCTCTCGAGCATGACAACTCAGACGACAATTCCGTCTTAAACCCACATCTCTTGAGATCTGAAAAATTTGGGGTGTGTAATGATCCTTACTGTACCACTTGCCCTTCTTACTACAACCGCAAAGCTGACCAAGTCCCCACTTCCAGAGTTCCTGCCATTTTTTATTCTATGGTATGTTGTACTGATTTATTTACTTCACAGTCACAAAACTGCTTAAGGATCAAGTAAGTACTGTTGCCGAAACACAAATTGTTTCTTTTCTTTTGCTAGTTCCATAGTGCTTTGTATGAGGATGCTAAAGCCCGGGCGAGGCGATTTGCTACATCTGTTAATAGACACTTACCTGGAATCATGAATCCCCACTCCATATTCATTCAGAGCTGGACTAGATTGTTTTCCCTTTCATGCTTGTTGTCTATTTTCTTAGACCCCCTCTTTGTCTTCCTCACATTAGTCAAACAAGTATGAAATATCTCTCTTTTGCTTCTCATGTTTTGTATTCTTGCGCTTGACCACCACTTTCTTTCATACTGCAGAACAACAAATGCATTGTAATCGACTGGCCGATGGCTAAAGCATTTATAATTGTTAGAAGTGTAACGGATGCTTTATTCTCTGTAAACATTCTGCTTCAGGTGTGTTTCTTTTTACTTACATTATGTTATAAAAGAATTGCAAGCTTTTAATTCTTCTTCTTTGTAATTTGTATTTCAGTTCCGATTGGCCTATGTATCTCCTGAGTCTATGGTTGTTGGTGTTACCTGGTTGGTTGATCATCCAGTAAAAATTGCTCGCCATTACTTCCAAGGAAATTTTTTCCTAGACTTGTTCATAGTGATGCCACTTCCACAGGTACCATAATGTTAAATCGACACCAGTTTTTAAATCAACCTAACTATAATATGTTCATTTATCGTTGATCTATCCATTGTCTTCTCTTTTGGTTACAGATATTGATATCATGGATAACACCAGCATGGTTAGGCGGATCTTGGGAAAATAATGCATATAGCCTTTTACAGGCTGCAGTTCTTTTACAATACACTCTTAAGTTATATAGGCTTCTTCCTCTTCTTGCCGGAAAAACACCCATTGGGTTCATACTTGAATCATCTTCTAAATTTGCTATTAATTTTCTCACCTTCATGCTTGCTGGTCATGTTGTTGGCTCTTGCTGGTATCTTTTTGGTCTGCAGGTATGGAAAAAGTTCAGAAACTTGTATCATTCACTTTAAATTAATTAACATCCTTTCTGTTTATTAAATTACTTTTCTTGTCCTCACCAACAGAAGACGTATATATTTCTTCTGGTTTGTTGATTCTGTTGTTGCCCTGATTTCCTTTTTTTTCTTTTGTTTTTCGTTTGTCTCTTGCAGAGAGTTAATCAATGCCTTCGAGATGCTTGCGGTAATACTGATCGTGCATGCAGAGAACTTATAGACTGTGGTCGTGGAAGTAGTGATGTAGTATTAGCTGCATTGAAATATAATACGAGTGCCAGTGCTTGTTTTCAAGAGAATGGTTTTCCTTATGGAATCTATTTGAAGGCTGTCAATCTCACCAATCAATCTAGTCTGATCACAATTCACAAGATACATTTACTCTCTTTTTTGGGGTTTTCAGGTAACTGGGTTTATTCAAGTTTTTCATAGCAGATTTTATTGCAAAACTGTCCAGCTAGATTGCATAGCTAAAGTTCTCATCAGAGCCATACTTCTTTAGAGGTTAAATTTGAAACAATATATAATTTTCACAATTTTTTTTTGAAAAAGGTCAATCTAAACTATTTCAAAATTCAAAAACCATAAAATTAATAACTTTAAAAGTTATTTTTTATATTTATGTGTAAATCATAATAATATAAAATGTTACCTGGTTATTAAAAAAAAAATATATATATATATATATATATATAAAAGGTTACCTAATATTTTAGTTAATAATATAAAATTTACCTAAAATTTTAAAATAAAATTTCTCTTTTTTGTTTTTTTGGCTAATTTTGTATCCTATAATATTTTTTATATAATATGCAATATGTTTTTGAAATTGAAAGCTAACCTTATTAGAATGTTTTATGGGTTTGATATCAAGTCCGCTCTGGTTGGTATATGTGGAAGTCTGACTCTGGCCTATTGTCAATTGTCAATTGTTTACTATTCTCCGAAGCAAATCAGCACGCTTGCTGGAAACCAAGTCCCAAGTTACTTTATTTGGGAGGTCTTATTTACAATGGGCATTATCGGACTGGGACTTTTGCTTTTCGCATTTCTTATCGGTAATATGCAGAACTTCCTACAGACTCTTGGCCAAAGGTAATTAACTCCCATCGTTGTACAAAAGAAGATATGTCAAGACATGGTGGATGCTCTCTAAATTACAAAGTACTCAGTTGAGTCTGTTTGCCCACCTTAGGAATTTGGAAATGACGCTAAGACAGCGAGATGCAGAGCAATGGATGAGCCATAGACGGTTTCCAGAGGGGATAAGAAAGTATGTGGACTATGCCTCTTAAACTTTGCCTCTAAAGTTGAATTCTGAAGAATTATGTCGTCCCAGTCTGTATAATGTCACTAAACATAAAGCTAACTAAATAGTTTTTTCTATATTTTCAGGAGGGTGCGAGAGGTTGAGCGGTTCCACTGGGCTGCTAGAAGAGGAGTTGACGAAGAATTACTCTTTAATAATATGCCTGATGACCTTCAAAGAGATATAAGACGACATCTCTTCAAATTTCTCAATAAGGTAAACATAAGAGTAGGCATGGGTGTTTCGGCTGGTTCGGTTAGGATTGAGAATTTTGGGTATTGGATAGTTCGGATAGGGCCCTATTTTCAGGATCCATTATTTTCAGTTCAGATCGGTTTGAATTGTTTGGTTTCAGATCGGTCCTGGTATTTATTTTAATCCAAATAATAACTAGAAAATTTTCAAATACCAAACAGTCTAGGCTCGGTACAGTTAGGTTATTTCATGTAAATTATCGTATAATTCGAATGATTTAGATAAAAATCTCGGATAGTTCCGATTTTGGGATAAAAATATCTGGATAGTTTCAGATAGTTTTGAGTAGTTTGGATAATTTAATTTTTCAAATACATTCAGATCTTTTTAATATATTTTAAATAATATAACTATATATATGGATACCCATTAGATTTTTTGTTCAGTTCGGATATTTAAATATAGGAAAAATTTGAATATTTGAAAGTTTTGGTCCGATTCCGGTTTTAGTTATCTCGGATTAGGTTTAGTTCAATTCGATTCTTTGGATTCGGGTACAATGCCTAGGCCTACATCACACTCCATCTCCCCATTGTTCTTACTCCCTCACTATTCACTCACTCTCGCTCTTACTCTCACTCACAACCTCACAACCTCTCACCCACCCACCCACCCACCCAGTCTCACTCACTCTCTCTCACACAGGTAGATTATTGAAAATGTTAATGGGTCTGCAGGTAAGGATATTTACGCTGATGGATGAATCAATCTTAAATGCCATCCGTGAGAGGCTAAAACATATAACTTACATATCGAGTAGCGTGGTCTTTTCCGCTGGAGATGTAATTGAGAAAATTGTATTCATAGTAAGAGGTGAGATGGAGAGCATTGGAAAAGACGGTTCAGTTATATCTTTGTCAGAGGGAGACGTTTTTGGTGAAGAACTTCTTTCTTGGTGCCTGGAACGAGCAGCTTCAAACACCGGTACATCCTTTGTGTACTTTATGTGCTCATAACTCTCAATGTTTTGTGATAAAATCTGAAAACATGGACTAAACCACAATATAACATTGCATCTGGGTACTTAATATGCTTTGAAATTTTCAGATGGGACTAGGATATGGATTAAACGAAAGGGATTGTTAAGCTACAGATCTGTTAGGTGTGTGACAAATGTGGATGCGTTTTCCCTCAGTGTAGCAGATCTTGATGCGTCACGAGATTGTTCTCGAGATTCCTAGGGAGTTGTAAAGTGCAAGGAGCCATAAGGTACGAATCTCCATATTGGAGGCTACGAGCTGCTATGGAGATTCAAGTGGCTTGGAGATACAGAAGGAGACGGCTTAAAAGATTGTACTGTTCAGTCTAGTCATCGGTTTTAGATTATTGTCTTCATTCTCGATGGATATTTGATGATATATGCTTGGTGGTTGTCATATAACTATATGAGTTTTTTTTTGGTTCACCTTCTAAAGACCTAAGGTGAATATATATGTTCACCATTAAAGTAATTATCAGTAAGAAACTGCCAAGTAATATTCTATTTATAAAAGAGAAAGTAAAAATAATAAAAATAGTATTAATTGTAAAAAAAAAAAAATTGACATTGTAAAACTCTCACTACAAGAAAACATCAATTTTACAACTACAACAATAGTTACAAGGTAGTTGCAAATATCGAAAATGTAACTATTTTGTAACTACTAAATGTAGTTAAAAAAACCTCGTCGCAGAAAATATTTAGTTGCAAATTAGTTGCAAAAAAAGCAACTATTTTAACTGCGGTGAAACTACGGTGAAACTATTTAATCGGTGGTAAATTAGCAACTATTTTAACTAATAGTTGTAGTTGCACAAAATTTTATACCACTTTTTCTGTTACGCTTTAGTATAAAAAAATAGTTGCTAATTAGTCTCAATTCTAATTTGGTTATAAGTTAGTTGCTAACATTAGTGACTACAATATTATAAACCTTAAATCCAAAACACTTTTTCTCTAGCAAAAATTGCTTCTCAACACTTGATTCCATAGGTTCTAGACAATCTTAGGAATTGTTTTGCAGGTTGAAGATGAAGTCCCTAAACTTCACCACCTATGTCAAGAACCAATTTGGTAAAGACATAAAGTCACTTCAATGTGATAACGGTGGTGAGTTCGATAACAAACAGTTTCATGATTTCTTCGCTACAAAGGGCATAACCTTTCGTTTTTTATGTCCCTACTCTTCTCAACAAAACGGAAAATCTGAGACGATGATACACACAATTAATAATGCAATGCGTAGCCTACTCTTTCAAGCTCATCTACCATCAACTTTTTGGGTAGAAGCTCTTCATACGGTTGTCCATATCCTCAACCTCTTACCCTCAAAGGCCATTCAAAACAGGAGCCCTTTCTCTGTTCTTTTTAACAAACCGGTATCATACTCACACTTAAAAGTATTTGGTTGCTTATGTTACCCAAACATCAACCACACTCATCTTCCTAAACCCTCACCAAGATCCTCTAAATGTGTTTTCTTTGGCTATCCTCACGATCATCGAGGATACATGTGTGATGATCTCGACACCAGACGGATCATCATCTCACGAAATGTGAACTTTGATGAAACAAGCTTTCTTTATGAAAAATCTCAACAGAACAAACCTATCTCCTATGACTTCTTGTTACATGAAACCGAGCCTTCTCCTATCTTCAAACAAATACTTCAGACTTCATCTACACCAACTCTTCCGGTTGTAGAGTCTCCACAACAGGGGGCGCCAACTCAAGTTGCTCAAGTAGCAACAGAGGAACCTAGGCACGCTATGTCAACAAGATCAAGACATGGCATCTCCAAACCCAAAAAGATTTTCTCACTTCTTACTCAAACTCAATCACCTTTACCAAAAAGCTATTTTCAAGCTCTAGATGATCCAAATTGGAATCCATCCATGAATGTCGAGTATGATGCTATTATTAAAAGTGATACTTATGATTTGGTGCCAAGGCCTCCAAACACTAACATAGTGCGATCAATGTGGCTTCATAAGCACAAGTATGATGCTAATGGTGTTTTCAGGAAACATAAATCGAGACTGGTAGCTAATGGAAAATCCCAGGAGCATGGCATAGACTACGGCGAAACGTTCAGCCATGTCGTCAAGCCAGCCACCATACGCACGCTGCTACACCTAGCTCTTGCCAATAACTGGGATGTACATCAACTTGATGTGCAAAACACATTTCTCCATGGCACACTCGATGAACCTGTCTTCATGTTTCAGCCACATGGGTTTGTTAATCAATCAAAACCAAATCATGTATGTAAGCTTAAGCGATCTATCTATGGCCTTAAACAAGCCCCAGGGGTTTGGAATGCTCGCTTTATGAATTTTATTACTAATGCTGGTTTTGAGCAAAGCAAAATGGATACAAGCTTGTTTATATACAGGAAAAATGGAGTACAAGCTTGTTTATATACAGGAAAAATGGAGTACAAGCCTATCTGATTCTATACGTCGACGACATCATTATCACAGCCTCGACGACAACTCTAAAGGAAACGATCATTAAGCTACTGAAGTCAGAGTTTCCTATGTCAAATTCAGGCATCATCCATTCTTTCCTTGGCATCTCAACTACATTCAACGACAAAGGGTTATTTCTAAATCAGTCCAAGTACGCTGAGGACATCATTGCACGAGCTGGAATGTCCGAGTGCAAACCATGCGCTACACCGGTGGATTTGAAATCAAAAATCTCGGAAGATGAAGGCAAACCACTCCAGAATCCGACTGAATATCGAAGCTTGGCCGGGGTTCTACAATACCTGAAATTCACTAGACAAGACATATCCTATGCGGTGCAACAACTCTGCCTCTTCATGCACGATCCACGCGAAGGCCATCTCCTTGCTCTCAAACGCGTTATCCGCTATATACAAGGTACCAAAAAGCTCGGTCTACAGCTTCTAAGACAACAGAAATTGACGCTAACGGCTTTACCTGATGCTGATTGGGGTGGATGTCCAACAAAAAGATGCTCCACTTCCGGTTACTGTCTCTATCTTGGCAACAACCTGGTCTCATGGTCAGAAAACGCCAGCCCACTGTTTCAGGAACAAGCGCGGAGGCTGAGTACAAAGTCGTGGCGAATGCGGTAGCTGAAGCTTGCTGGCTACGAAACCTCCTCCTCGAGATGGGCAATCCACTTCAACAAGCTACATTGGTATACTGTGACAATGTTAGTGCGGTATACTTCTCAACGAATCCGGTACAGCATCAACGTACAAAGCACATTGAGATAGACATCCATTTCGTACGGGAAAAAAAGTAAAAATGGGTGAAGTTAGAGTAATGCACATACCTGCTACTCTCCAGTACGCTGACATCTTCACAAAGGGCCTACCAACGACCTTGTTTACAGACTTCAGATCCAGTCTTGGCGTGATCAAACCCACGCTCCAACTGCGGGAGCACTACAAGAAAACAAGTAGTTCCCGACTGCAGAATCAGAAGCGAAACAGTCGCAAATGACGTTTTACGACTGAATAGCGACTACTAAGCATGGTCGTCAATCAACGCGTCAGTAGTTATATTGGTCGTAAATCAGTCGCTATATTACGACTGTTCTACGACACATTTACAACTAAACAATTCAGTCGGCATATAGTCGTCTAATAGTCATAATGTGTTACGACTACACTCCGATTGCTTCACGTCCAATATAGGACTATTTTTAGTCAATTACTTAGTTTATCAGCAGTTGTTAATCAGTCGGTTATTAGGAGTCATCAATTAGTCGGAGCATGAAGTCGTAGTGTAGTCGTTAAATTTGCGACCGTTTAACGACTAATTGTTTAGTCCGAGTGTAGTCACTGATGTAGTCCCAATGCAGTCGTTAATTTTGCAACCATTTAGCGACTACCTGTTTAGTCTGAGTGTAGTCACAGTTGTTGTCGCAGTTCAGTCGCTAATGTTGCGACTACTTCGCGACTACATGTTTTTATCAGTCGCGGTTTAGTCGTAAAATGTTGTAATTTTATCCAACTGAATTACGACTCTTCATTTTGTTTCTTTGAATTTGCCATTCCGATTTTAGGTGCTTTCTGGTTTGTAATGCTAATAAATCTATGCTATCGAGCATTGTAAAATTAAAAAGCAGTGGTTAATATTGAAACTGAAAATGTTAAAGCTCCAAAAGTTTGAAACAAGCAACTAAACAAAAGAACTTACAAAAGTCATAAGTTTCTAGGTAAATAAACAGGAAAGCATGATCAGGTGCTGGTATTAGCAGCTACAAACTCATTATATAATGGATTAGTTGCAGCTAGAAACTTCCCCACTATAGAGAACTCCTTGATCTGCTTTGATTGCTCTGCAATACAAGCACCTTGCTCTTCAATAATAGCAGCATGTGCTGCATTAGAAGCAGCCTGCTCTTCTATTTTGCGGTGAGCATCTTCAAGAAGCTTCTTCATGTCGAGGAATGCAGATGAAGATAATTCACTGAACGTCCGTTTCCCATTGACGAGAGTTTGCTGGAGGCTTTCAATGCCATAGTGCTGTCCTCTTTCATTTGTGAAAGTTGACTACAAAAACAAATCAAATTGTTACTACAAAGCAGAAGAAAAGAGTATCAAGTATAAAGAACAAACAAAAAAAATAAAAGAAACAGCTTACCAAAAGGAATATCTTATTATCCTCCTCTATGGAGAGCTGTGGATCATTGGAAGCACTGTCTGAAGTCTGTGAGTTTTCAGCCTCAAGGGCAGTCAACTTGGCTTCTTTGTTCTTCTTATACATCTCTGCAACCTTCTCTGCTTTCAAATCGACAAAGGTCCCATCCTTTCTTGTATGTGTCTCCATGAAAACTTCACCAAGAGTAACTGGTCTGCCCAATTTCTCAACCTAAAATGGATAAAAAAAGAAGTAAAGGTTAAATGCCACAAATACAAGTTTAACTTGTATGATTGGAGGGAGAAAGGACTTACCATTTCATGTTCGATTTGTTCGAAAGACTTCTGGCCGGAGTTGTGCTTGTGTGGACCAAGTCCGTTCCGGTCAGACAACCGAGAGTCCGATGCTGTCTGACTCTTTTTTCCGCTTCGGGAGTGTCCCAATACGCAGTCATTTGTTCCCACAGTTCACCGTGGATCCAGGGTGGTCGCACTCGTGACCTCCTACGAACGCTAACCATGTTCTTCATACGTCGCTGACATACCGCCTCAAACTTCTCCTGAACAATACCAGTGTGTATTTGATCCCAAGTGTGAGTTTTCTACAAAAAAAAAAAACAGAGAAGGTTGATGTTAAAAATCAAATTAAACAAAAATTGATATTAAATATAGAAGATAAAACTTAACTGCAAATTCTACAAATATCGTCTCTCTTTTGTTCTGAGGCACAACACTCCAACTGTAATAAGCTTCATCAAACTTTTTTGTAAAAGTCTTTGTGATCCTCCGGGTCAGTTTCCCTTTGTCACGACCAAACCTCAAAACACAGAAGCAAAATAATGAATATGTTCGAGTGAAACACAAGTAATTATTCAGTGACAAAGCCAACCAAAGCAAGCCAAAGTCAATTAAAGAACCAGTGACTAGCGAAAATGCAAGTAAATAACATCAACAATCACTCCAAACACAGAAACCAGTGACTTGTCAAGCCTCAAGTATATAACATCAACAATCACTCCAAATATTAATCTTACAGTAGCAAAGCCTCAATTAAAGAACCAGTGACTAACGAAAATGCAAGTAATTAATATTACAGTAGCAAAGCCTCAAGTAAATAACATCAACAATCACTCCAAATATTCACAAATTGACAAGTCGAGTTCTTTAAAAATATATATAACACTCAAAACACATAAACAAAAATAGTTACCATGTTGTTCCAGGCTCAAAGGCTGGAGAAAGGATTGGTATGTCAGTGCCCCAGTTTGGCTGGGATAGCAGTTGGTTGAGTAAACGAGTCTGCTCATCAGAGAGCGTCGGTTCCACAGCTTCTGGACTTTCTGTACTCGCAGAGTCTTGAGACTGAGACCTGCTGGGAGAACGTCGCGTCGCTGACGTTTCGGACCGTCGAGATTGTGACGGTGGAGATGGTTGATGAAGAGGCGGTGGAGATGGTTGATGAAGAGGCCCTGAAGCAGCTTGAGTTTGGGCCTCTGAGTCTTGGAAGAGCTGCCTCGGAGGTGGGTAGTCACTCACGCCTGGTGGAGATCGGCGGTTGGGGACAGGAGGAGCTGTCGTCTTAGGAACGAAATGGTACTGCGAGGGAAGGGGAGATTTTTTTGAAACTTTCTGCTTCTTTTTTGATGACATCGTTTCAAAGAGAGATGAGAGATTAGGGTTCTTTAGGTCTCAAAAGAGAGATGAGGCGTTTCTGGAATTCAGCGATTAGGAATTGGACATAGTGAGATTCGAGAGAGGGTGAGAGATTAGGGTTCTATGGTTTCGGTGGAATCGAAAGAGAGTGAGATTCGAGCGAGGGTGAGAGATTAGGGTTCTATGGTTTCGGTGGAATCAAAAGAGAGTGAGATTCGAGGGAGGGTGAGAGATTAGGGTTCTTTCTAATCGAAAGAGAGTGAGATGCGGTTGTCTGAGTGTATTAGGCTTAGGTTGGTTTTGTTTTGGTTTTGGGTCTAAAAATTGGGCTTAGCGGGATTTGATTAATTGGTTAGGCGGGAGTTAGGAAAATTTTTCAATTGGGTTTACACTTTACCGGGGGACTTAGAAAAATTCAGGGGGAAAATTCGGGTTTAGGGTAAAGGGTGTAGCAATTTTTTTTTCTTTGCTTATAACAATTTAGGGTTTAAAATTTTATTTTTCTTTGCTTATAACAATTTAGGGTCTAGCAAATTTTTTTTTGATCAATGGATATAGCAATTTAGGATATAACACTTAACAATATAAAAACACATTATTAGGAAGTAAACAACACATTATTTAAAAGTAAAGAACATAAGTTTAGGGATATGACTTAATAAGTTATGGTAAAACATTTTAGGATGGTGTTTCTCCATCTTCACATTCATCATCAGAAGAAGTCGAGGATAGATTACACTGGAATTCATCCTCCGGTTCTGCATCTTCGACATCAATATCAAGATTAATCGGTTCTCCTTGAGCATGTAACAAATGGTCGACTGGTATATCTTCAATTGTAGTCATCAATACAGCATCATCATTGTCTTGTTGTAACACTGCCGGTTCGCTGTCTTCGTATTCTCCTGAAATGATTCCCCTCAGATTCACTTTTAAAACATTGTACCACAACTGCTTTGGTTTCTTTACGTACGGATACGGGATATAACAAACTTGATGTGCTTGAGATGCTGTTATCATATAATAAAAATTTAATAATACATATTTATTTATATTAATTAATATGTATAAATAATACGTACGTACCTAGAATAAATGGTTCGTATTTATAGTATTTCCTCGATGAAAGAACGTCCACGATGCCACCATTGCTCCGCCGAGTGCCTCTACCAATCATAGGATCATACCACTTACACTTAAAAAGTGTAATTTTCAAATTCACTGCCCCCTCATACTCAATTTGAATGATATCAGTTAAGATCCCATAGTAATCAGCTTCATCTGATGCATTTGTCGACCGACCTACATGTGTAAATATATCAGGTACTCCGCTGACACAGTATACATGAACTTCACCTTCATCAAATCGTGTAAACCTGCACAAATTAATGGACCACATTACATTGAAGTAAGAACACGAGTATACAAGAAAAAAGGAATCTGCAGGATAATGAAGGTCTTTACCTTGATTTTGTTTGTATATGATCAGCAAAGTAGTGCTCAGAAAAGTAAGCAATCTCCTCATTGATATATGATTCAACAATCGATCCAGCAACAAATCTTTTGTTCTTTGCTTTTGCTTTCAACTTTTTGAAATTCCTTTCAAAGATATACATCAACCTATAATTGACAGGTCCTCCTAATTCAGCTTCATAGGGGAGGTGTATAGGGAGATGTTACATCACGTAAAAAAATGATGGTGGAAAGATCTTCTCTAAATTGCAGATGATCAAAATAATGTTTTTTTTTAGAATTTGGAGACGATCTTTCTGCAAAGTTCTCGAGCAAAGGTCACGAAAAAACAATCCACCACCTACAAAATTAGAGATATTCTTCAAATCACATATTGATATATGGTGTTTTTCACATCATTGTATAGGTGTTTTTGTATTGATTCGAGTCCTTAATCCGAGTCAATCTAGTCCTTTTTGATCTCTTACAGGTCTGGAGTTGGTAGAAGAATGAAGAAAGCGTGCTTGAAGAGAAGCTGTCCTTTTGGAGCATTTTGCGGAGAACACTCAAGACGAACAGTCCCGAGACTGTTCTCAAGCAGAACAAGCAGACGGAGTGATCCCGAGGTTGTTCCCGACAAATAAGGAAGCTTCTATTTTTGGGAATTAAGGCCTTGTTGCCCTAATTTCTCTTCTACCTATTGGCGCCTCCATATAAAGACGCCACCTATCCTATTTTATTTCAGACGCTAGTTTTTACAAGAGAACTATTAGCTTTTGCGATCTGCAACTTGTAAGGGAGAAGAATCCATTCTCTCATAGAGAAGACCTTCTGAACCCTTGTTTACTACTCTTATTATTATGCAATTTCATTCAGTATCTATGTGTTTGTTTGCTTGCATCATGATTGAGTAGTGATCTAGCTCGCCTAGGGTTTTTAGGGTGTTGAAATATGAGCTAAACATAGATAAGCTATTCTTGATTATTCTTCATCCATACTATTCTTAAGGCTTCCATTAGTCTGATCACTTGATATTAGATCCTAAGTTTATCGCCTAGCTAACCGCTTAGGAGATAGCTTGACATGTATTGAATGAGCTTAGTATCCCTGATCAGCGAAAGTAGATATTAGGGTAGTAAGTGAACTGATCGGACCTGACCTCTAAGGCTTGCAGTCGCTTCTCATCTCAACGACAGTTAGATGATGGGATCGACCAGCAAAGAGATCACCACCACGACAGTGGGGTGTTCCAGCTGAGTGATCCGAGTTCTAGAAAGCACTGCACCGCGCTTGAATAATTGTTTGGCTCTCGCTCAACACCCAATGAAATACCCTAGGCTAGCCGCTTTTTAAATTGAATCAATCTCTAGTTTACTTGTTTTCTGCGTCACCAATTGAATTAAAAACCATTTTCTTCTTAGCTTGATATTGAAATTTATAAGAGTAAAGTGTAGACTGGTCCTCTGGATTGAATCTAAAGTACTATAATCACAACTGTTAACTTGGCAGTAGCAAGGATTCATATTTAGTGTATCAAGTTTTGGCGCCGTTGCGACGGGGACCAGATTTTTTTACCTCTACTTTTCGGTTTCATTTTAAGTCTAAGATATCTAACTCGCCTCTGTTTCTTGTTACAGCTAATGATCCAGGTGCATGACCAGTAGACATACTCGGAGAAACGCACAAGGACCATTGCATCAGCTCACCAACGAAGAACTAGCGAGATTAGAACGTCAGAACCGTCAACTGCCTAGACCGACAAGCACCAACATGGGTGATCATCAGGATGATCTTACTGCTGCATTTGCACTCATGCAACAACAGATGCAGCAGATGCAACAAACTATCCAAGCGAACGCTGCAAACCAACGGAATGCACCGGAGGAAGTTGATCAGATTGGCCAAAGGAATCTATTGCGTAATCTACCTGCTACGCGATCCGCCATCAACCCTCCACCTTGCACTAGACAATACTTTGAGATCAAGCCCGCCTTGATAGGTCTGGTGCAGAGGAAGATCTTCAACGGACTTCCTGCAGAAATACCGATGGACCACATTGAAAACTTTGAGAAGATGTGTGGGTTCACTAAGGCGAATGGAGTACCACCAGATTACATCAAGTGTACCTTGTTCCCTTTCTCTCTCGATGGGAAGGCTGCTCGCTGGCTAGATTCCCTACCAACTGGATCGCTCACCACGTGGGAACAAGTCAGATCCGCTTTCTTGAGCCACTTCTACACAAAATCAAAGACGGCAGCTCTGAGACAGAAGATCGCCACCTTTAAACAGCTGGTAGATGAGCTGTTCTGCGACGCATGGGAGCGATTCAACGTCTACCGCAGGGAGTGCCCACATCACGGTTTCGAAGAAGATTATCTACTCGGAGTTTTCTACGATGGAGTAGGTTGGGAGGACAGGAATGCTTTAAACTCAGCCAGTAATGGAGATTTCATGACCCAATCCACTCAAGGCGCTTTCGCGTTAATTGAGAACATGGCCTCAAGCTCAGCTGACAGCAACCGAGAGACTGACCGCACCCAAAAGGTGAACAGCATCGACAATAGCAAAATAGATGAGCTCTCTGCCAAGGTCGATCAGCTGATTAAGAGTAATCAGAACCATGTCTTCATCATGGAAGAGTCTCCTCAGGATAAAGGAACCACAGATACTACATCAGAAGCGGACCAGGCGACTGAGGACCACCATGAGGTTAGCTATGTGAATGGGCAAGGATGGCAGTTTAAGAACTATCACCCGAACCCTAACGTGAGGAACAACCCCCACCTGTTCAACAACCCTAAACCCGATGGTAACACAAAAAATGCTCAAGGCAATCAGGTTCAGAACAGTGGCTACCAACGGGGGTATGGAAATCAAGGAAGAACCTTCGTCCTCAGCCCAGCTCAGAATACTCAGTTCCACAACCAGAAACAACCGACTAACCAGCAGCCTGCACAGCCTGCTCAAACTGCTCCACAGGACGAGATGAAGAGTCTCGCCAATATGATGAGCCAGCTGCTCCAAGGACAGCAGATTCAGGGAAAAGCACTGAACCAGGTCACAAACGACATCAATACCCGAATGAATCACATGTTCAATGACCTGAGTGCCAAATATGATAATGTCTCGAGCCATATGAGGCAGATGGATATTCAGATTGCTCAGGCTGCTGAGAGTGTGAAGAGACAGCAAGGCACTCTTCCTGGAAAAACAGATAAAAATCCCAAGGAGTGTAATGCAGTCGCGCTTAGGAGTGGGAAGCAATTAACTGATCTGGCACCCAAGAGATTCACAACAGCTGAAAAGGGGAAGCAGAAGGATTCAGAACAGCCACCTGTAACCGCACCAGCAGATGAGGAAGAAGAAGAGCTTCCTGCTAAACATACTCCGACCACTACAGAGCAGCCTACTGTGGTTGTTCGCCCAGCGGCAGAACCTGTTCCCACCCGTGACTATGTGCCTAAGGTTCCGTACCCTGTTCCTGCTAAAGCCACACGCAAAGACAAGGAGGAGATGAAATGTAGGAAGATGCTGGAGGACTTAACAGTCAGACTACCTCTCATGAGTGCAATCCAGATGATGCCATCCATGAGTAGCTTTGTGAAAGGACTGATTTCTGGAAAGATAACCGATGACAGTGAGTTCATGGTGGTCTCTAAAGAGTGCAGCGCTGTTCTCCAGAACAAAAGGATCAAGAAGCTGGGTGATCCTGGAAAATTTGTCATATCCATCCAAATAGGGAGAACAGTCTTCTCGTGTTCGCTAGTCGATCTGGGATCAAGCATCAATCTCATGCCATACTCTGTGGCTAAGCGCCTTGGATTCACGGATTTCAAACCTACCAGAATGTCCCTAGTGTTTGCTGATCGATCAGTAAAATCTCCAGTCGGAATTATCGAGGATATCCAAGTTCTGGTTGGGAACACACTTGTCCCTGCCGATTTCGTTGTTCTGGAACTCGAGGAAGAATCAAAGGATCCTCTGATCCTAGGCAGACCATTCCTATGCACTGTCGGAGCTATCATAGATGTGCGATAGGGAAAAATCGATCTCCACCTAGGAGACATAGTGATGAGGTTCGAGATGAATCAGATGCTCAAGAAACCTATGCTGGATGGACAAACCTTCACTGTCCAAGAGGAGGGTGATCCGCTGGAACCGAGTGATCAGATGATTGAGGAGATCCTTATAGATGATCCCCTGGAACTAGCCTTGACTAGAGCTGAAGCAGAACAGAATGTCCAGAACATCGACGCTGAGGGGTACGCTAAGATGTTAGACTCCGCCAGAACCATGGAAAGATTAGTGGCATATCTCAGTCTGGGGGAGAACAATGCCCCAGACTCATCGAGCTCGCATGTTCCACCAAGTAGGAACAATGACCCGTGGAGTGAATCCAAAGCTCCAAAAGTCGAGCTCAAAACACTCCCTAAGGGGCTCAGGTACGCATTTCTTGGACCAAATTCTACATACCCAGTAATCGTAAATGCTGATCTGAACAATGCTGAAACTGCTCTTCTCTTATGCGAACTTAGGAAATATCAAAAGGCATTAGGATATTCTCTAGCTGATATACCTGGCATTTCACCTGATCTGTGCATGCATAGAATACACCTAGAAGATGAATCAATGACTTCTGTAGAACATCAGAGGAGGTTAAACCCAAATCTGAAAGATGTTGTAAAGAAGGAGATAATGAAACTTCTAGAAGCTGGTGTAATTTATGCGATCTCTGATAGTAAGTGGGTTAGCCCTGTTCATGTAGTACCTAAGAAAGGAGGGATCACTGTTATAACAAATGAAAAGAATGAATTAATCCCTACTAGAACAGTAACTGGTCATCGCATGTGCATTGATTTCCGTAAATTGAATGCTGCGACTCGCAAGGATCACTTTCCACTACCCTTCATTGATCAAATGCTTGAAAGATTGGCTAACCACCCTTACTATTGCTTTTTAGATGGTTATTCAGGTTTCTTTCAGATTCCCATCCACCCAGACGATCAAGAAAAGACGACGTTCACATGTCCTTACGGAACATACGCCTACAGGAGAATGCCTTTCGGGCTGTGCAATGCTCCAGCGACCTTTCAACGCTGCATGATGTCAATTTTCACTGATCTAATTGAAGACATAATGGAAGTTTTCATGGACGATTTCAGCGTCTATGGGAGCTCCTTTAGTGTCTGTTTGTCAAACTTGTGCAGGGTTCTGAAGCGATGCGAGGAGAAGCATCTCGTGCTAAATTGGGAAAAATGCCATTTCATGGTCAGAGATGGGATTGTTCTAGGACATAAGATTTCAGAAAAAGGCATCGAAGTGGACAAGGCAAAGATCGATATCATGATGAGTCTGCAACCCCCAACTTCAGTGAGGGGAATAAAAAGCTTTTTGGGACATGCTGGTTTTTACAGAAGATTCATCCAGGACTTCTCGAGAATCGCAAGACCACTCACTAGACTGCTCTGCAAGGAAACAAAGTTCGATTTCGACAACGAGTGCTTAGCTTCATTTCACACGATCAAGGGAGCTCTTGTCAGTGCACCGGTTGTCCAACCCCCAGACTGGGACCTCCCTTTCGAGATCATGACGGACGCGAGTGACTTTGCAGTGGGAGCAGTGCTTGGACAGCGGAAGGATAAGAAGCTCCATGTGATCTACTACGCGAGCAAAACACTGGATGAAGCTCAATGTAGGTATGCCACCACAGAGAAGGAGCTCCTGGCCATCGTCTATGCTTTTGAGAAGTTCCGATCATATCTGGTTGGGTCTAAGGTAATAGTCCACACATATCATGCAGCTCTCAGATACCTGCTCACGAAAAAAGATGCCAAACCGCGACTCCTGAGGTGGATTCTCCTCCTTCAGGAATTTGGCCTGGAAATAAGAGACAAGAAGGGGGTAGAAAATGGAGTAGCGGACCACCTTTCCAGAATGAAAATAAACGATGACACAGTGATTGACGAAGAACAACCAGTGGAACACGTCAGTGCGATTGGTCTTTGCTACGCAGAACAACCAATGCTCATAGAAACAGCTTGTTCTTCGCAACTAGAGCAGTTTGTGGCAGCAATCCAGAAGCAATATCCTGATCTACCGTGGTTTGCTGAGATTGCAAATTTCTTAGCTGCTGAAAAGGAGCCTCAGAAGTTCACGGGGAACGAGAAGAGGAAATACTTAAGAGAGGCAAGGCACTACTTCTGGGATGAGCCTTATCTATACCGACAATGCAAGGATGGGATATTCAGACGATGTGTTCCGGAGGCTGAAATTCCAGGGATCCTATACCACTGCCACGGATCTTCCAACGCTGGACACTTCGCCACATTCAAAACAGTCTCCAAGGTTCTCCAAGCGGGATTCTGGTGGCCAACAATGTTCAGAGATGCTCACGCTTTCATATCCAAATGCAATGCATGCCAGCGAATGGGCAGTATCAGCAAAAGGAATGAGATGCCTCAGAACTACATATTGGAAGTTGAGGTGTTCGACTGCTGGGGGATAGACTTTATGGGACCTTTCCCACCTTCTCACAAGAACGAGTACATCCTGGTTGCAGTCGACTATGTCTCCAAGTGGGTAGAAGCAATTGCTAGTCCGACCAACGACGCACGAGTTGTAACCAAGATGTTCACCTCCATCATCTTTCCAAGATTTGGAGTACCTAGAGTGGTTATCAGCGATGGTGGAACTCACTTCATCAACAGAGTGTTCCAAGGATTACTGAACAAGAACGGCGTGAAACACAAGGTTGCAACCGCCTATCATCCCCAAACGAGTGGCCAAGTGGAAATTTCCAACAGAGAGATCAAGAACATTCTGCAGAAAACAGTCAATACCACGCGTAAGGATTGGTCCATCAAGCTTGACGACGCTCTCTGGGCTTACAGAACAGCCTATAAAACCCCATTAGGGACAACTCCCTATCATCTGGTCTACGGCAAGGCATGTCACCTACCTGTGGAGCTAGAGTATAAGGCAGCTTGGGCTGTCAAGCTGCTTAACTTCGATATCAAACCTGCTAAGGAGAGGCGAACAATTCAGATCCATGAGTTGGAGGAGATTAGGCATCTGGCCTATGAGAGCTCCAAAATCTACAAAGAAAAAACCAAGGCATTCCATGACAAACGGATCATCAGCAGAAGCTTTTCTCCGAATGATCAGGTCTTACTCTTCAACTCAAGGATTAAGTTATTCCCTGGAAAGCTAAAATCCAGATGGTCAGGCCCTTTCACCATCAAGGAGGTTCGCCCCTATGGAGCTGTCGTGTTGCTGGACACAAGAGGAGGAGAATTTGTTGTTAATGGGCAGCGCCTCAAGCCTTACCTTGCTGATACAACAATCGCTGAAGGTGTAGAAATACCCTTAAGTGATCCCCTTCAAGCCTAATCGGCTCACAAAAGTCAAGCTAGTGACTGAAAAGAAGCGCTTGGTGGGAGGCAACCCACTGGTGAGTGTAAATATTTCTTTTATTTCTAAAAAAAAAAAAAAAAAACAAAAACTAACTTGCAGGAAGAAAATCAAGAAAATCGAGCACTTCTCAGCAGAACACTCCGGCGCTTGTTCCACTGATTGTTCCCAGGTAAGTGCTCGAACAAAAAAAAAAAAGAGGAGGAATGGGAAATGGCCTATTTAAAGCCCACTAACTTTACCCCCCCCCCACCCCCCCCACCCCCCCCACCCCCCCCCCTTTATACCTAGAGCCGCAAACCAACCTCAAAGAACCCTAAATCGAAAACTCTCATTTCCAATTCTTCTTCATCGATTTTGCTCTAATCTCTTGGATCCTCTAGAGATCGGTTTGGTTTTGCAGGAACACCAATCCAATCAAGGTAACCGCTCAGACCCCCTTTCCTTTCGCGCATCCAAAACGCGGTTTGGAAGTGTATCCTTGAATCCTCCTTACTTTTGCTTAGCGATTGGATCTTAGATTGTAGCTATAGATTTCACACTTGCTACTAAGATCTAAATTGTGCTAGTTAGGAACATATTTGTTAATTGCGGTTCTTGAGAAATTGCGATTGTGTCGGGAATTGATGGAAGTTGAAGGTTGTTTAGGAATTGATGGACTTGGGCAAAATTGAGAGATAGGAATGTCCCATCGTTTCTGAACAACCGTTGAGCATGGCTAATTTGGAAAATTGACTTTGTTTTGCAGATGCCTCCAAGAACAAGGAACCCTAAAGCACTCAAAGCCTCTCGCGGAGCAGCCACGCCTTCTCACTCCGCGAACGTCCCAACCTCCTACCCATGGCCGAACAAGGCTGAGGGTCAACCGATCAACATCAATGACCCACTACTCCTTGACTACAATTGTGAGGGGTGGGACAAGGAGTCCGCAGCAAGGTACAACAGGCTTCTCGCAGCAGAGATCCTGCCCACACGATTTGCTCACGCGGAGACCTTAGCTGCTCTTGGTCTCGAGTCTGATGTGTTCGAGACGCTCGACGTCATGGGCCTCGCTCCTCTCTGCTACCAAGCCCAAGTTCTCTATCCAGATTTGGTTCGCCAAGTGCTCGCAACAGCTCAGATTACTTACCAGAACCCAACTGCGCCAACGTACGAGAACTGCTACTTCTCCTTCATGGCTGACGGCAAGTTCTGCTCCATCTCTCTCCACGATCTAAACGAACTACTCGAGATCGCAGACACGCCAAGAGAGGTCTCAGTTGACAAAAAGTTCGCGCCAGCAAACGCATTTTGGGATCTCATTGCGACAGGGAAGTTCACTTCTCGCAAGGCTTATCAATCACAAATCCGTAACCCCACTCTGCGTATCATTGCCAAGATCGTCTCGAACATCCTATTCGCAAAGGAACACACCTCCAAGGTCACAAACGGAGAGCTACAGGTTCTATACACCGGCCTAGAGGATGAGATCCGTAGAGACAGAGTCATACCGATACAGACTGTGAAAACAAACCCTGGATTCCTACTCATCACGATGCTCTCTGAGCGCAAGGATTCCATGGTCCGAACGGAAGACAAGAGAGACCGCTGCGGCAGTGTTCTCACACCCTTGTTCAAACGCTTCAACATCGACCTGGATTCCTACACGATTGTTCCTGAGCTTGAGTACATTGACACCGCCTACTTGATCACGTGCCACATCCTGCGCGACGAAAGCACATACAAGTTCGCAGACAAGGACGGGATCACTCTCTACTGCAAGCTCCCTCTTCCAGGGTTAACAGACTTCACAACCTTGGAAAACATAGTGTTCTTGCCCAACGCAGAACACTTGTGCGACGACCCCCGTGCGCCAATTCCAGATGGGAATGCGGCCAAGAATGATGTGGAGGACATGGCTCCACCTGCTGATGGTGCTTACGACCTAGAGGACATCACGGATGTTACAGATGACCACGCCTACAGACGTTGGATGGTGGACTCCCAGAAGAAAAACAACAGCCTCATGAAGAGGATCCTCAGAGCACTCACTGGAGGCTGCATCAGAAGTCAGGTCGAGCAGACGACGCAAGGAACAAGGCGCCCAGGCAAAGAACCAGCGGGCACTTCAACTAGAGAAGAGTGACTTCCGAGAAACCGGAGAACAGCCGGCCACTCCAGCAGTGGCGATTCAGACTGAGTCCGAACGGGCTATTCCTATTCCCTTGTTTTATCCATCTGAACTATTTATTTCCCTGCTATTTGTTTTCGGTTTGGTGTGTTTTATCCTCCTCCGATTTATTTTCACAACCAGGGATGGTGTGAAGTAAGTCTGGGGGAGAAACTCTGTACGATTTCCATGTTTTTATTGAGTCAGTCCCTAGGATCGAGTCAGTCCAGTCAAACTTATTGTGGTAATCAGGACCTTATTTTGTGATGATTTCTTAACCACCTCGTGCTTTAACCTTCTTATTCAGTGACCTTAGCAGTGATGAAAGACCCACACATGGACCTGGAACACCCTGACTTATCTCATTTGACATTCCAGAAATTCTCCACCGATCAGGTTACACTGGGTAGACTCGACTCCACTATATCTGAACCTAATCTGGACTTTAATTCTTCTTGTTATGGGTACTAGATCAGGGAAACGAGACCTATACTCAGGACTTCTTATCCTTTATATCCATCTTGCTGTTCCTGAGTAGCTGGCTCATCTTTATCTAGTTCCCACCTTGTACCTTAGCCTTCATTCCAACTTCAGGCATTTGTTTTTCAGTGATTATATGTGCAGATATGTGCAAAAAGGTTGGAGAGGAAAGGATCAACGCAGCCTCTTACTCGTTACTGCTGTAGAAAATCAATCAGAAAGGAGAACAAGCAGATCAAGGGACCAACTGCTCCATGACCAATGAATCGTGCAAGTATAGCAGAATGTTGCGAATCAGATCCACCAGTGGCCTTCTCAAAATCACATGCTACCTCCTTCTTCGTCACCTCATCTCTATTTTCATGCTATGCAAAAAAGAAAAAAAAAATATATTTTACCTTTCATTTTTAGCATTTGACGATGGAGAAGGAGATGAGTTCAAGGGAACATGAGCCACTGGAAAAGCCAAGAAAGAGTTTAGGCTAATTTTCGGAGAACATAGAAGGGGGCGAGCAGAGCAGTCTGATGACTGTTCCAGAACAGAGAGCAACCGTTCGAGAGAGGGCAAAACGAGTAGAGGCTGTGGACATCAATGGATCCGTTCTCTCTTGCCATTTTGTGCGATATCCTGCATCCTCTAAGAAATCGGTAACCCCTAAACACTTTTAACTCCACCATTAAAAAGCCTGTTCCATACCTAGACCGTCCACCCTGAGTAGCGCCCATGACAAGAAGCTCACGAAAATTCTAATTGAACAAATGGAGTTTGGTCTCGAAGGTGTCGCTTTTTCAGGTCAAGATGTAGAGTAAGGAGCCGATCTGTGAACAGCGATCAGGGGTCTCCAGTAAGTGTGTGTGGTTCTAATCTACTTCTTGTATGGTTCAGAGATTTGTGGTAAGAGTATGGTTGCTGAGAATAAGCGAATTCCCACACTTTCAAACTTTTCTCCTGTTCTTGATACTTGCCTTGTTCGAGGACAAACAAGGATCTAAGTCTGGGGGAATTGATATATGGTGTTTTTCACATCATTGTATAGGTGTTTTTGTATTGATTCGAGTCCTTAATCCGAGTCAATCTAGTCCTTTTTGATCTCTTACAGGTCTGGAGTTGGTAGAAGAATGAAGAAAGCGTGCTTGAAGAGAAGCTGTCCTTTTGGAGCATTTTGCGGAGAACACTCAAGACGAACAGTCCCGAGACTGTTCTCAAGCAGAACAAGCAGACGGAGTGATCCCGAGATTGTTCCCGACAAATAAGGAAGCTTCCATTTTTGGGAATTAAGACCTTGTTGCCCTAATTTCTCTTCTACCTATTGGCGCCTCCATATAAAGACGCCACCTATCCTATTTTATTTCGGACGCTAGTTTTTACAAGAGAACTATTAGCTTTTGCGATCTGCAACTTGTAAGGGAGAAGAATCCATTCTCTCATAGAGAAGACCTTCTGAACCCTTGTTTACTACTCTTATTATTATGCAATTTCATTCAGTATCTATGTGTTTGATTGCTTGCATCATGATTGAGTAGTGATCTAGCTCGCCTAGGGTTTTTAGGGTGTTGAAATATGAGCTAAACATAGATAAGCTATTCTTGATTATTCTTCATCCATACTATTCTTAAGGCTTCCATTAATCTGATCACTTGATGTTAGATCCTAAGTTTATCGCCAAGCTAACCGCTTAGGAGATAGCTTGACATGTATTGAATGAGCTTAGTATCCCTGATCAGCGAAAGTAGATATTAGGGTAGTAAGTGAACTGATCGGACCTGACCTCTAAGGCTTGCAGTCGCTTCTCATCTCAACGACAAGTAGATGATGGGATCGACCAGCAAAGAGATCACCACCACGACAGTGGGGTGTTCCAGCTGAGTGATCCGAGTTCTAGAAAGCACTGCACCGCGCTTGAATAATTGTTTGGCTCTCGCTCAACACCCAATGAAATACCCTAGGCTAGCCGCTTTTTAAATTGAATCAATCTCTAGTTTACTTGTTTTCTGCGTCACCAATTGAATTAAAAACCATTTTCTTCTTAGCTTGATATTGAAATTTATAAGAGTAAAGTGTAGACTGGTCCTCTGGATTGAATCTAAAGTACTATAATCACAACTGTTAACTTGGCAGTAGCAAGGATTCATATTTAGTGTATCACATATCAAGTTGTATCATTAAATATAAAAAAAATATAACAAAAAATTAGCACCTGATAATGCAAGATGGACGTTTTTGTTTAGAAGTTCTGAAAAGATAAATGGAAGTAGCCGCTCCATAAAAACATGGCAGTCGTGACTCTTCATGCCAGAGAACTTGTTGTTCTCCATATCAATACAATTAGCTAAGTCTGAAGCATAACCGTCGGGAAATTTAACTGCGTGTTTCACACATTCCAAGAAACTTTTTTCCCGGCTTCGTCCAATGTGTAGGGAGGAAATGGAGCTTGACCATCATCATCAACATGTAAGTGTGGCCGATCACAAAACTCTGATATATCCAATCTTGACTGGATTGTGTCTTTCGACTTACCCTTCACATTCATAAGAGTATTCATGATGTTGTCGAAAAAATTCTTCTCGATATGCATCACATCAAGATTATGACGGAGAATTAGATCCCTCCAGTATGGTAACTCCCAAAATATGCTTTCCGTGTGCCAATTATGGTACTTTCCATATCCAGGCTTCTTCTTTTCATGATCGTTTCCACCGCAAACAGACGTTTTAGGAGGATTGACACCATTTAACCGCTCTGAATAAACTTGCTCACCAGTCAAAGAATCTGGTGGAACTTCATTTACCGCATTTTTTCCCTTCAAGAAGTCTTTTCTATTCTTCCTCAGTGGATGATTACGAGGCAGAAATCTTCGGTGACAATCAAACCAACACGTCTTCCTTCCCTTAGGCAGATAAAAAGACTTAGAATCTTCCATGCAAATTGGACATACTAATTTACCATGGGTCGTCCATCCGGAAAGCATGCCGTACGCCGGAAAGTCGCTTATCGTCCACAGAAGCACGGCTTAAGTTGAAATTATGATTCAAGGACACATCATATGCTTCAACTCCAGTTGACCATAGTTCTTTTAACTCCGCAATCAGAGGTTTGAGGAAGATATCAAGACTAGCTCGTGGATGATTTGGCCCAAAATTTAGAATTGTAAGAAACAGGTACTCTGTTTTCATGCACATACCGGGGGGCAGATTATACGGAGTCAAGATTATAGGCCACAACGAATGATTATGAGACATTCCAAATGGATTGAATCCATCAGTACATAATCCAAGATAAACATTACGCGGTTCTTCGGCAAACCGGGGATGTATTTCTTGAAAGTTTTTCCACTCCGCCGCATCAGATGGATGACACATTTCTCCCTCTTTTGCTTGGTGCTCATCATGCCATCTCATTGCCGCTGCAGTCTTCTTGCTCTGATACATTCTCTTTAACCTATCAGCTATAGGGAGATACCACATACGGCTATATGGGACTTTGGTTCTACGGCGTTTGTCCCACCTTTCAGCACCACAAAATTGACATGTTTCCCACCTTTCATCTTCTTTCCAAAATATCATACAATTGTTGATACAAACATCAATTGTAAAATATGGGAGCCCTAAATTGCGCATCAACTTTTCTGTCTCGTAGTGTGAGTCGGTTGCCATGTTTCCATCTGGTAAATAGTCATTCAACATTTGACACACCGAATCCACACACTTTTCACTCATATTATAATCTGCCTTAGTTTGTAAAACTCGAGCAGCTAAGGATAACTGCGAGTGACCTTCACGACAACCATCATACAAGGGATTTTTTGCTCCTTCTTACAAGTCGTAAAACCTTTTTGAATGTACATCGTCTACTACATTCTGGTAATTACCAGGACCATCCTGGTAATTACCGTCCTGGTAATTACCATCCTGGTAATTACCATCCTCGTGATAATTATCACACCTCACATTATCACAAAATGCATCATTTACCATATCAACATATATATCTTCATTACCAACTTCTTCACTACCACTTAAAGGTGTCGGATCAACATGACTCGTTCCTAATTCCATATCAACTTCTTCTCCATGATTATACCAGACATAATAGTCACGCATGAAACCTCTACTATATATATGTTTCCAAATTTTTGATCCCGGAAGAAATTTATCGTTCTTGCAAACACTACATGGACAGGAAAATTTACCCCCATTGCTCTGCGTGATAGGCTGGCTATTTGCAAATGTCATGAATTGATCCACCCCTGCTATGAACTCTTCTGAGAAATTTCCCGTCTTTTCATCGATCCTCTTGTACATCCATTCTCGAAAATGGTAATAGTTGGAATTTCCCGACATTGTAACACTGCAAAAAAAAAATTTTTTTTGAATGTCAACGATTTTTTGTTGTTTTCACTTTCTTTTTATGTTTTTTAGCAGAAATGTATGGTAAACATCGTGTAGTATTTATAGAAACATTTCCGACTTATTAGCGGCTCAATACCGACAAAGCCAGCAAAAATTAGTTACACCAACCATGGAACGTAAATCATGTGTTTCGTACCGGTATTGACTGACTGATTAGCGACTCCGTTACGACCACAAAAAAAGCAGTCGCTAATAGTCACAAAATCTCCGACTATATTGCTACAGAATTGCTCCGAAGACGCCGTAGTCGCAGATCAGTCGTAATGGTTCGACGAATTCGGCGGTTGACTTACAAAAATTAGTTACACCAACCGTAAAATGTAAACCACGTGTTTTGTACCGGTTTTCACCGACTGGTTTGTGGCTACCGTATGACTCTATACATCAGTCGCGAAATAGTCGCAATATTCAGACTATATTGCGACTACATAAACTCCGACAACAATGGGGTCGCGGATCAGTCGTAATCTGACGATGGCATAACGACTAAACGTCGCAGTCGCTATTGTGCGACTGATTAACGACTAAAATTTCCGCGTTGCAATTCAGTTGTCCGTCAGTCGCCAAACAGTCGTAAAACTTAACGACTACGTTTTCAGTCGCAAACTGTGGTCGAGAATCACATGTTTTCTTGTAGTGGAGGGTATTAGATGATAAGCATTATCTCTTGTATTAGTTAGAATATGCTTGTGTATATTCCTATTAGTTAGGAACTTCCCTGATATCTCTCATTCGATTGTACTATATATTTTGAGGAATGATAACGTAAATATTCACGGGAAATCATATTCACTTACAGGGAGAATCTTCGGCCCTGTTGCTATTTACTATATAAGAATCACTGTGCTTTGTGGCTATTTAGAATTCAGTTTTGTTTGGCCTATCTTTAGAAAGGTAAATAAGAAAATCAAATCTACTGGAAGCCAATACACTGTTTGCGTGTTTGCTGATGATTCCATAGAAAATGAGTAAACGGGTAGCAAGCGACCCCTAATACAACTTTATACAAATGTTAAAAGTCGATTAAAAACCAAAACCAAGTGAGGCTGCAGACCTGAGTTTTACCCATATGCAAAAGTAGAAGGTGGCTAGCCTTCCGAAGAACATGAACAAAAAGTATTAGATATTTGATTATGTTCCCTAGTTTTTTTTTTTTGACACATTACGTAGCAAAAGAAATTCATAGAACTGATTCTTCAAACTTGCAGATCCATCTTTGCTTCTTTTTTTGATTACTTTCCTTCAAAGCATTAATCTTCATTTTATATTATGTTTTTGATGTTTTATAGTTTGTTCAGTGTGATTATCCACTTACCCTTGCCACCTTTTCATACAGTCTTCATCATATTTCTCTGCAACAGCTGAAATAAATCATGATGCATTACAACATATGAGGTCTCGATCGTCAAACAAAATATTCTCTTAACCATTAGTGCAAGAAAGATCAGACAGAAATAAAATCAGATTGACTCATTTCGAAGCTGGTGCAAGATGGTGTATAAGATATTCCGAACGACGTCAATTAAAGCCAGTGAGAGAATGCAGAGAAACTGACTTTGATCAGATTAGAACATCAGTAACTCAAGATTTTTTTTTGTTTCGGATCACATCAATGAAGTCATTCGATCTATATTATCATAAAAGTTATCGACCAAAGAAACTATAGATATTCAAGTTTTATCAGTCAAGCATGGTGCGTAAAATAATAATGAACGTGGTGTTATCGTCACATTTAAGTATACTATTTGTCCGTTTGTTTCTTACGCCCAGATAACTCTTGAGGATGACATTGAGGTCAGGCCGTCATGCGAAGGATATCTGTTGTATTTGGTATAACCATTAAAAATGACACAAAGTGAAGATATATAAGTAGATTATATAAGTGCTCTAATTCTAATGTACGAATAGATCTAAGCATGATGGGTCTCTCGCTAATGTAACCAGATCCAGTTTTGTTTACATAGCTAATTATGAGAGTTCTGTACTAAGTAATGAAGCAACAACATAAGGTGGGGATACGTTATTAAAGTGGTTGCCAAACTGTATACTAATCTGTGTTTATGGTTGACTCCAACCATTGAACATGAAAGGAAGGTCTTAAACACCACAGAAGAAGTAAATCACAAGATTCAAACACCACAGAAGAAGAAGTAAACATAAGAGTTGACTACAATGTAAGAACCAAACTAAAGAAGTACTTTGTCTGTTAGGATTTAAACCTTTTCCTAGTGCTTTAAACTTAGATTGAAATCAATATCAAAAGCTCTTCCCTTTATACACTCAAAGAAAACTGTTTCTCAAGAACAACTATAGAGATTACAACCAATGATTAACACAAAAACCCTAACACTCGTAATTGCTTAATCTCTTGTTATCTCTCTCTTATGCTCTTGCTCTGTCTCTCGGATGATTTCTTTTTTTGGGATACCCTTAAAGCCACGATCACCTCTTCTATATATAACACCATCAACTTCTTAAGTTTCCTTATCCTTGTCGTCTTTGGTCGACATAGCAAAACTAACGTTTCCTTTTTGATTATGCAGGGATTCATTATTGGGCTGGACTTAGAGAGATGGGTCAAGACAGAATTGGGCCTTTAACTCTACAATCTCCACCTAAGGCCCAGATTGCTGTCTCTTCCAGTCACCATCGCTTCGACGACATCGACGCTTTGTTCCTGCTCCTTCCTCTGCGATCAGAAAACTGATCTGAAAAGCTACCTGTGATAAGTTGTTGAATCACTTGTAGTCATGTTCCTTGTTTCATCTTTCCTGTGTGACTTCAAGCACCAAACCAGAAACGAATCTCTCTCAGCTCTTTTTTTTTTTTCGAGAATCTCTCGACGGTGATGACGTCTCGCCGACGAATCCTTCCGTCTCCGGCGAGTCCCGTTTCTTCACCCTCTCTCACCTTGATTCTTCACAACGACAACCTTTGCATCTCCAATGAAGATGACCTCTGACCAGAACCTGTCTCATCCGGTGAACTGTGAATTGTTGTTTCTCCGACCTTCACATCGATCCTTGTCTTTAATCCCCTCCATGGTATTTCTCTGCAACTCCAATATGTTCCACGCCATTGACCTCCTTGTAGTGATAAAAAACCACTGATGTCATTTAATCGCTTATCCTATTCCTCTGTAGGATAGCGATTCAATCTTCTCAAATCTCAAGCTCATTCCTTTACCAAATTAGACCATTCTAATCGCAACACCAACATCTGCATTGTGCTAGACCATTCATCTCCAAAAAAGCTCGCGATTTCTTCTTGGTGACTAGCGAATCTAATTTTTCATGTTGGTGTTGATCAATTCAATCAATATTACCGGCCATACTGCAGCTTTTCGGTAAGATTCTCTGAATTTTGAGTCTTCTTGATAGAGTTTGATTATTCCCATTTGAAGTTGCAAAGCCTTACCCTCTATTGAATTTTGACAGTCCTTCCTGCGTTTCCGTTGATCCTTTGGAGACTCCCCTGTTACTCCGACGAACCCACGAACCCCTTTCCACTTCAACTTCCTGGTAAGGTAATTCATGTAGCTTTAACCTGATTAAGATGATGCCTGTGATGTTATACTTGTCTGGTGATCTGCTTTGATTTCCCGGTTGTGATACTCGTCTCCCTTCAGCTCTCCTTGGTGTTTATCCTCCACCACAGCAGCTGTTTAAGACGTTCTCTCCTCTCCGGTGATCTATTTCTTCTTTCCCCGACCTAGATACTCGTCTCCATTCAGCTTCTCTTTGCTGTTTAAGACGTTTTCTCAAGTCATCCCTTCAACTTTAAATTTTCTTTTAAAGTATACTCCTCATCCGACCTTTCAAACCTTTTGAGCGACTTTTCTTGTGTTTCAGCTACTCCACCTTGAGCTGAAACTTCTGCCTCGCATCTATGCTCACAGGTAACTATCTAAACTCCACCTTGAGTTTTCCATTATCAATATAAACCTGAAACTGACTTGTTTCTCCTCCTCTGTCTCTGCGAGTTTGAGACAGCGTTGATAATGGAGTTACCTGGAGCGTCTTCCTTCTTAGGCGGAATCGCAGCGAACCTGAAGCTCCTGCCCAGGTACTGCTTTACTTTGTGAATCCTCATGATTATTGGTATGGATCTTAGATAGTGTTGCATTCTCCTTGACTCTATCTCCGAAGATACCCTCTCCCAATATATGTGACACTTTTCTCACAACGCCATTCCCGAGTCTTGTATTCACGTATTCCCTTTTTACAGCCTTCTTCCAGTCTTTCTCGTAGTCTTTAGATTCTTCTTTTGTACTAAGCTCTTTAGGTGCAGTCAAAACATGTGCTAAGAGATCACCATCTTTATGCCTTACTTCTTTTCCAAACAATACATCATCCGTTGAAGATTCTGTTTTCTGAGATTCTTCACTGCTCGCCTTAGACTCAATTTCTTCTGATTTTTCTGTCAAGAAAGAGTCTCCACCTTGAGCTGATGAGTCTTTTGTTTCAAAACCATATGGAGTAGGTCCCTGAATCAGAACTTTTGCGAACGTCACCGTTTTTGACGTCTTCTTCTTGATTATTTTCTCCACTCTAGGCATATTCTTCTTACTCTTAGCAATTGTGCCTTGTAGATAATAAACTCCCTTGTGATATTTTCCTGATATTACCCTCTTATTATCTTTGTAGAAGTGCACCATAAAATTGCTTCCTTTGTACTTGCAACCTGATTTCTCTAACATCCCATAAGAAATTAAATTTCTTCTCACCTCCGGAATGTACCTGACACCTGTGAGTATCACTTCAGAGCCATCTGAATTCTGAATCTTTATTTTCCCAATTCCTTTGATGTCACATTGAGTGTTATTAGCCATTAACACTGAACCACCATTGAACTCCTTGAGATCAAACATAACCTCCCTGTCTGATGTACTATGATAAGAACATCCAGAATCCATGATCCATTCTTGCTTAGTGTCTTGCACACTAGCTGTTAACACTAACGGTTGCTTCGGCTCCGTCGCAATGTTTGCAGATTCTTTATTTCTCCTCTCAGGACATTCTCTTTTCCAGTGTCCTTCTTCTCCACAGATAAAACAACTTGTTTTGCTTTTATCAAACCTTTGTCTTGACTTAGATCTGCCCCTGCCGTTAGATTTTCCTCTATAACCTTTTTTATCTGATCTGCCCCTTGATTCCTCCACGTACAAACCCTCTGCATCAGACCTGGATTTATTCAGCAATCCCTTTTCCTTTAACTCCACTTCTTTGGAGTATGCTGAATTAGTCACGTCGTTCATGGTAAGAGTTTCTTTTGCAGTCCCGTACTTGAGCGTGTCAACTAGTGAATCAAATTGTTGGGGCAAGCTAGATAGAACTTGAATTGCCTGGTCTTCATCGCTGATGTTGATGTTAAGACTTGCAAGATCTGAAACTAGCTTAAGAAAAATATCTAGATTTTCCTCGATGCTCTTGTGATCATCCATCTTGAAGCTCGCAAACCTCTGCTTCATGTAGATCCTATTAGGAAGTGTCTTTGTTTGGTAATCTCTTTCCAAAGCCTTCCAAACTCCTAACGCAGTTGTTTCCTTCATCACCTTACGCAGAACCAAATTTCCTAGGCTCATGCATATTAGATTCTTTGCCTTCTTATCCTTCAACGGATCTACTTTGACCTCAGGCAGTTCTTCGTCTTTCTCCTTGTCTGTTTCAGAAGACGTGACCGTAACTTCCTGAATCATAGAATCTAACCCTAGAAGCTCCAACTGCATTAGCATCTTGTACTTCCATAACCCGAAATCACCTTTTCCATCAAACCTCTCGACCTTGAACTTTCCGAACTCTCCGGATATCGATTCCATATCTCCTCCTAGCACTTGCAATCAAACCTGGATTGCTCTGATACCACTTGTTAGGATTTAAACCTTTTCCTAGTGCTTTAAACTTAGATTGAAATCAATATCAAAAGCTCTTCCCTTTATACACTCAAAGAAAACTGTTTCTCAAGAACAACTATAGAGATTACAACCAATGATTAACACAAAAACCCTAACACTCGTAATTGCTTAATCTCTTGTTATCTCTCTCTTATGCTCTTGCTCTGTCTCTCGGATGATTTCTTTTTTTGGGATACCCTTAAAGCCACGATCACCTCTTCTATATATAACACCATCAACTTCTTAAGTTTCCTTATCCTTGTCGTCTTTGGTCGACATAGCAAAACTAACGTTTCCTTTTTGATTATGCAGGGATTCATTATTGGGCTGGACTTAGAGAGATGGGTCAAGACAGAATTGGGCCTTTAACTCTACATTGTCAAAAAAGAAAGAAAATAAAGAAGAATTTGTAATGGAAAGATTAAAAAGTATCTACGGGTTTTGTGCGTACCCGAGGGTTCAGTTTGGTTTTCATTACCAAAAAGGTATAATCATGGTGCACTTAGTAAAATACAAAATAGAGAGACCGAATGATATACTTCAGTCCAAAATTAGTAACTCAGTCTCAGAGCTTAGCTGAAGTCTCAGTTACGTTAAGTATATAACAAGATAATTTTTTTTTGAGAAAATTGCCAAAACGGAACAAACATTTATGATGGTTGTCTCTATGATATAAAACCAACTTAATGAAATAAATAGTTTTATGAATAAAAAAAATAAGTAAAAATATAAACAATTAATAAAACACCCATATACACTAATATTTTTTTGAAAAACTTGATAAATAAAAAATTTAAATTATTTTCTAATAAAAGTAGAATTCGTCTTCTACGAAAGAAGGGTTATTAGAAAACGAATTCCAGAATAAACAAGTCCATCTACTTTTTTAGAACGAACAGTCTATTTTTAATTAAAATTCTAAATATGGAGAATACGAATTCTACTAATTGTAAATATATATACTTTTCTCTCGAATGCAGTTTCTGCTTTTATGAAGTATTCTAAAATTTCGGGAATGCGAAATCTAAATAGAACACATATGTCTACATGGGGTAGAAATTGCATTAAAGATTTTTTTCATGGTTCTACTCATTGTAGAAGGTGCCTTCTACGTACGCCTGGGCATTCGGTGGCCCATTCGGGTTTCGGGTCGGGTGCAATCGGGTGTCGGGTTTTCGGTTCTCCCATAAACAGCTCCATTCGGATCTTTTAAAAGTTCGGATCGGTTTCGGTGTAGTTTTTATCGGGTTCGGTGCGGGTTTTGCACCATACCAAAGAACCAGTTGTACCCGATTTACACTTTGGGTGTCGGATCTTAATCGGGTTTTGGGTTAAGAAACACTAAATTGTACTAGGTTTAACACTAATTACTTGCTAAAAAGAGCTAAGACATTCTCTTTGTAGTCTTGTGCATCAAGAATGGTTCACACGAGCTAAATAGAAACTAAGACATTCTCTTTGTAGTCTTGTGCATCAAGACATAAATGTATACAAGGAGTCAACTATGAAACACAAAGTCACAAACGTAAAAACCAAACATATAATTTTATTGAATCTAAAACCAAATAAAAGTCAGAATTATTGAAAAGAAAACCAAACAAGATTCATGATCCAAAACCAAACAAAAACCAACATTGTTCAATGAACTGAAAAAAACTAAAACTTTCAAACTTGAAACTTCAATCTTCAACCATCAAACTTCAAAACCAAGACTTCAATCACCAAGGTTGTGAACCTCAAACTCTGACAAAAGAACAGTATACAAAAGAATTAGTAAGAGAACACATATACAAATTTTAAAGGCGAGAACTTATGTAGAAGAAACATACCTTTCTCAAGTTTATCAAGCTGTTCAACTTCGGCAAGAATTTGTTCATTTGTGATGATCCTTTCAGTAAGTTTAATATCAGCATGCATCCATTGCTCACTACACAGAAGAACCTCTATCATGAAGTGAGTTAAGCAGCTTCTGTGCGGTTCTAATATTCTGCCAGTTGTGCTAAATGCACTCTCTGAAGCCACTGATGAAATCTGCATAGCAAGGAGATCTCTGGCCATTTCTGCAAGAACCGGATACTTGATTTTGTGCACTCTCCACCATGACAGAATGTCAAACTCAATTCCCGGTAAGAGTTTAGGAGTCTCAACAGCTTCCTTCAAGTAAACCTCAAGTTCATCCCTTGTGTCCTCACCTTTTTCAGCCACAAGTTCCTTGTACACAGCATCCATCCTTTCATACCCAAAATCATCAACGACCAGTTCCATTCTTTCTGATGCTTGCTCCTGAGACTCTGGAACAGGGACTCTAGACGCTTGAGTTGACTGTGCTGGCTGGCCAGAAGACTCTCTAAAACGCAAGTTATACTCCTTGAACATGCTCTGGAGAAGATCAATCACTGATCCTAGCATTTCCTTAGCCTCATAACTGTCTTTCCCATACAGTTTCTCAAAACATAGCTTAGCAAAATGCATCTTATTCCTAGGATCAAAGACTGTCGCTAGGATCAACATTTTATTAAGACCCTTGATACCTTCCCAGTACTTCAAAAACTTCTTCAACATATCAGATGCTGTCAACTTCAACTCAGAATCTAAGCTATTTGCTAAACTAGTGAGATTTCTCTCAATTGTCACTATCTCACCATAGCATTTGTATGCATTGACCTTAGATTAAGCAGAGACAATCAAAGTGCTGCTGTAGAAGATGACCAAAAACCGAATCAGCTTCTCAACGCCACTCCAGTCGCTAGCAGCAGGTGGTCCACACCTCTTAACCCCATTTTCTACTTCCAAGAAGTAGTCATTGTACATCCTATCCTCTGCTTCCATCTTATCAAATGCTACCTTAAACTGTAATGCTCTAGATAGCATAAGAAAAGTTGAATTCCACCTAGTCTTTACATCCAAAGGCAAGCTACCACGAGTCATCTTACCAGTTGTGACTCTTTGATCAAAAGCATTGACCCTACTGGTAGATGACCGAATATATTGAACCGCATTTCTGATAGCTAATACATTATCGCCTAAATCACGCAACCCCTCCTTAGCAATCAAATTTATAATATGCGCAGCACATCTCATGTGTAAATAATTTCCATCTAAGACTAAAGCATCAGGGGAAATTGAGCTAAAGACACTATAGAACCTCCCTAAAGCAGAAGTATTGGCAGTTGCATTATCTACTGTGATGCAGAACAGTTTCTTAATTCCCCAGTCTTCTAAACAGGCTAAAAGAACATTAGCAATGGTCTGACCTTTGTGATCAATGACGTACTTGAAGCCAATGATTAACTTCCTCAGCTGCCACAATTCGTCAATGAAATGTGCTGTGATAACCATGTAACTTGCTCCTGATATGCATGAAACACATAATTAAAATGTATTAAAATGTATGTAGAGTAAGTTCAAATATCAGTAAGTTCAAAGAGTATCAAAATGTATGTCTTACCTGTCACTTGAGCAGTCCAAATATCAGTGGTAAGGGAAACCCTTTGTTTGCTTCTGCAGAGTAAGTTCTTCAATGCCGCTTTCTTCATCACAAACATCTGCACAATGTTCCTGGTCGCAGTCCTTCTTGAGTGAGGCTTCCAGAGGTTAACCTTGCAATTTAAAAGAGTAAAAGTGGTTCGGTGGGCAAAAAACCCAAACCGAACCAACCAAACCGAAGTTAAACCAAACAAAACCAAACCGTGCTCTTTATGTAACCCAATTGGTTCATGTTTTACTCAACCCGAACGGTTTGGTTTGGTTTGGGTTTAAACCGAACCAAACCGAACCAAACCGATAATCCAATATATATATAGTAAAAATATATATGATATATATATGTATTAACATATTGCAAATTTTAGTTAAAGTTTCGTTTTTCATTTTTTCATAACTTCCATATCTTTAAGAAAAAATTATAAATACAATTCAAATAATACTATTATATATAAAATCATGTAGCATAAGTTTTTATATTCTCACTCTATCGTTTATGTCTTTATGAGTTGATTATTTTTTAATAAAAGTATAAAACTGATGTCTTCATATTTTATAACCAACATGAACTACACCGAACCAAACTAGACCATAATAATGTAAACCGAACTAAATCTAAACCAAACCGAACTGAACCGAACCGAATTAAACCCAAACCGAACCCAAACCAAAGCTACTTTGGTTTTAATTGGTTTGAATTTTATAAAACCCAAATTGCCCAAACCAAACCGAACCCAAACCGAACCCGAAACTAAACCGAAATGCCCACCCCTAAGTAAAACAATAAGTAATTTGAGATGACTTTAAAACGAGAATTAGAAATGCAAAATTATACAAGGTTACCTTATCGCAGAAGTGTTTGAAAGCGGTACTTTCAATGAATGAAAGTGGCAACTCTGCTGACACCACCAACTCATTACACGCTTCTTTGAAAACATCCTCAGAAACTTTAGATGGCTTCAGATTTCCTTCATTACCAATCTGTTGTTGATTCGTTTTCTGACCAATTAAGAACGACTGGTGTTCTTTGCAAATTTGCAGATGCTGCTTCAGGTTCGACGTTCCTGACTTGGATGCACATGAAAAGATCTTGTGGCAATGGTGACATACACACTTGTCTCGGGTCTCTTTGGTTCTTGTGAAATGCTCCCACACACGAGACCTTGGCACAACCAACTTCTTCACCTTATTCGCCTGAGAGGATGCTCCAGCTGCGGCATTCGCATTAGCACTTGTCTCTTGGTACTCTTGGTCTTCACACTGCATATCAACCTCGGTTTGTTGGTTATCGAAAGCTGAGGATGTCATCTGCAAAAAAAAAAAAAAATTATTAGCTTTACAGATGAGATTGAAAACAATGGAAGAAGTTAAGAACTAATATTAGTCTTTTGCGGTTAACATATATCAAAATCATAAACGATGAAGAACTAAGATCATAAACGATGAAGTGAAGAAGTGAAGTGAAGAACTAATATTGAAGAACTAACAAGAAGAACTAACGATGAAGAACTAAGATAAAAGAACTAACATCACAAGGCTTAATACTTATTACACAAACTACACTAAGAATAATAAGGTACAAAACGCTTTAAGACTCATCAAAATCATAAACGACAACTCAAGCTTCATATCTAAGTCTTTCAAGCTTAAGACTAAAAAGCACAAGCTTTGAACCTGAATCTAAAAGTGAAAAGAAAGATACATGATTTAAAGAAAACTAAGTACCTCGGATTGATTACTTTCTGCTTAAAGAGGTGGAATAGGTTGTGAAGTCTAACGATACGCATCAACATATATACGAGATGGACAAAGGGTTCCATCGATTTTTCGGGTTATGGAAAGGATTTCGGAAAGAATGTACGGAAGTTGAGATTTCGGAAAGGTTTGGTTGTGATTTTCGCAAAGGATCTTGCGTATCTCGGTGTAATCGAAAGAGGGAAACAAAAGGGGGCTAGGGTTGTGTCTGAATGTCTCGATGATCTTCGGGTTTCGGAGGTAATCAAATGGTTCTCGGTTTTCAACCGAACCGAACCGACCACCATTACACCACAAAAGCTCAAACCGTTTGATTTATTTAGAAGATCCGATACCGAACCAAACCGGTTTTATCGGATCGGTTTCATTGCGGTTGTTCGGTTCTCGGGTTATCTACGGATAAGAAAGCCAGTTTTTTCAAAAATTAAGGAAGTTTCAGTTATGAAAATATTCTAACTTCCTAAAATGTGTTTTGATCGATTTTCTTTGCCAAAAAGAAAAAAGATTTTGCATTTTCTTCTTCATCAATCTATGATTTCTCCATAGTTTGTCTTGTGGTTTTCACAAACTCTTGTTCTATGATATATATCTATACAACATGTGGTGTTTGGAAATTTGGTGCAACCATGGGATAGGTTTTTTCGGCTGGTGAAAAAGAGGATATGTTATTGTTTTTGGAATCAAATATTTTAAAAGAATGGCTGTGGAATATTTTGATATGTAAGAAGATTAGGGTTACGTGATATTTGGTTATGTGTCCTTTGTTCCCTTTTATAATTGTTTTTACATTATTGTTGCATTTCTAAAACATTTTATTTTTATCCTTTTTCATTAAATTTTTAAAAATGATTTTAATTTGTGTTTAATTTGATTAATGAAAGGTTAGTTTTGGGATTATGAAAAATAATATACTATAGGGACAATTTAGTGATGGTATTATACTAAGTGGACAACCATCCTAAATTTTTGTTCCATTTTGGCTACTTTTTTTAACTGATAACAAGATAAATTTTCATTGGGATCTTTTAAGATAAATGTATATAGATATATGAACAAATATGATTTTATATGATTCCAAGTGTTGATTATAACAACTAAACTAGATTTTGACACTTTGACTACAAGATTAGGGTGAAGCTTTGATTTTTAAGAAACTCCATCTAATTAAAAATAAACAAAAAAAAAATAGTTTACAAAAAAAAACAAAAATACAATTTTAAATTATTTAAATATTTATATTTTACTTTATCATTTGTAGATGTTATTGTTAAGAACTAAATAAAAAATTAGTCATGCATTTTGGTTTAAAAATAAATTATTAAGTTACTTATCAATTATCATTATGTAATATAAAAATAGAATCTTCTTGAAATATATAGTTGGTTAGAATATATATTAAAATAAATATAATTTCTTTACAATTTAGTCTTAATACTAATATTTTAAATAAAAAAATTTCGATACAAAAAATATTCGAATATTTTAGAAAATATATGTTGAGTGATATATTATACACAAGCTGACAAAAAAAGATGGCGATACACAGAAATATAAAACAAACTCCTAAGAAAGTAATCAAAATAATAACTCTGGTAATGAACCAACATAAGTGTGCAAATAAATTATAGAATCAGTTTTATAATAGTAATAATAGTAAGAAGGGAGATGGCGATGGCGATGGCGACAGCGACTTTTTAAGGTTCGATGGATTTTCAAGGTTGGGATCCCGGGGATCAAAGGATTACAAGGAGAAATCAGAGGTTTTCAATCGATAATCGGCGGGCAGATTCTCATTATTATGATGGTTACAATGGTGGATGGAAGCAAAAGGAAGGTCGCGCTCAGACAGATCTTTCTGATCTTCAAAGGAATCTTCGGGGAATAGAGATGTCAAGATTGGCAAGGCGAGGAGAATCGGAGAGATCTTCAATCTCCGACCAATCTCGAGAGTTATCTTCTCACATCCTTCAATCGAGAGATCTCTGTGGGAACCGAAATTCGCACTGTCGATTTCCGTCTAAATTAGGAAACTAGGAGAACTCTAATTTCCCAAAGGTCCCGAAGATCTGTTAATACCACACGCTAAGCAATCAGAACACGATATATCAACGACAAAGTATAAAAATTGTAAAAAGAGAGCAAAATAGATCTTATTCCGAATCCGTGTTTGAGCGTTACAACAAGGTATAAGTCTGGGCTCGAGAGCTGTCGGCGAGATTCCTAGTTCTAGCAACCCTAAGACGGCTAAACCAAATTGAGTCGCAGCTCGAAATAACAAAAACAGAAATATGCCTAAATCGCTCTAAGTGCTAAGTTTGCTCTGAAAAGTCATTCCCATGCCTCTCGCCTAGGACTCCTTATATACTGGCTCCTAGGTCAGTTTACGCTTTTCCTCTTCTGCCCTTAAGCCGTCATAGCAGAAAAATGGAGATATTCCATTTTTTCTGATCTTCGTAATTATCTTCAAAATTTCGTATTTATCCGCGAAAACTTGACATTTATCTTTCCTTACAAACCAAGCGTAAACCGGCATGCGGCTTACGGCTGTTGGTTAAGAAATCGTAAGTTGGGCCTCGAGTCATGTCTTAGGTCCCTTTGAGCCGTCTTCTGACTCGAAGCGTTTATTACGGCTTCTTTCGATAAGGAACGAACTTTCCGCGGTTTTAACCGCAAAGTTTGATCGATGACTTATAATGGCGGGAAACATGAAATGGGTTTGCTACGGTCTTCGGGAAATAGCATCGAAGGGTAGACGAGAATGCATGGACTAGTGTTGTATCGACGTTTCGTAAGAGCTCGGTCGCTACGTAGCGACCGAACAGAACGCACGCTCGGTCGCTACGTAGCGACCGGACAGCGTGCATGTGCGGTAGTTGCGTAATGACCGAGCTTGGTTCGTCCGTGTTCTTATCGTCATACTCGAACCTATCCGATGGCTTATGTTTGATCTGAATAGAATTCGAACAAAGCTTTATCTCGGGAACATACGTTGCGACGTTTTCTTGACTGAGCATGATTTGTTGCGGAAAGACATACTTGTATTTTGCGGGGATTTGAACGTTAACTTCGTCGTAACAGTTTTTGACCCCAACAGTTAGCCCCCCAGCTCGTTAGAATCGTGGCTTTCTAGTGAGATTCTAACGCGCGGTATGGCGAGTTCGGACGAGAATGGTGTATTTGGGCGAAGTTCGTGTCCAAAAATTCGCTAGTAAATAGTAATTTCTCATGCCTATAAGAAGGGAGGTAACTTCTTCTTAACCTTTACCCTTATTCATTCTCATAGAGAGTTCTCTTGAAAATTTTCATTTTTTCTTTCTATCCTTTTCTTCTTGATTTTCAAAAGGAAAATACGAAATGTCGAGTAAGAAAAGGAGTTCGAAGAAAGGGTCCTCGCCCGTGAACGTTCCTGAAGAGCTCCTTGTGCCGAAGATAGAATTCATTCCTCATTCGGTAGACCCGGCTGAGAACGAGGCATGGTGGTTCGCGTGTTAAGGTTCGATCACACCTCCCAAAGAGAAGTCGTTCCCGGTCATGAACCGTCGCTTGGTCTAGGAAGGTGCACCAAGTAGGAGTACTAGCGAATTCTTCGAGATCATGCGATCGTTCTATCAGATTTCGTACGCGGTGAAGTTCCGGGTTCCTCGTCAAGGAGAGCGTTCTAGTAGTCCCCCTGAGGGTTACTTTACTTGTTACGAAGCATTCGTAGTGCGCTGTCGCTTGTGGTTCCCGATTCCCGAAATTATCGTCCGTGTGTTGGATCGTTTCGAAGTGGCAATAAGCCAACTGAATCCCCTTCGCATCTAGCACCTCATTGGAGTCCTGATCCTGAGCTACGAGCATGGTCTCTCCCTTACCGTCGAAAACTTTGAAGCGCTTCTTAGGTTACAGATCGTCAAGGATACAGACAAGTATAGGCTGGTCCCTCGGAACTTCATGTCAGTGGTTAAAGGGTTTACTTACAACTTCAACTCGTGGAAGAAATTTTTCTTCTTCGTTCGTATAGACGCTGCGTCTGTTGAAGAGAGATGTATCCCATTGTTCCGGAGGTTGCCGAACGATCGTCCCTTCATCAATCCTCTTGCTTTGTTCCCTGAGGATATTATCGCAGTGAGGGATCTTCTCAGGACTTTCCATTTTTCTGGACTTCCTTTACGCCGAAGAGAGTTCGAAAGGCGTTGAGGTTTGTGCATCCCGATGCTGCTCCCATGGTTGCGACAGGGAAACAAGAAGCGACTCCAAGCCCGATGACCAAGGTCCCGATGCTGCTCCCACGGTTGCGACGGGGCTGAACTCTTCGAAGGGGAAAGATATTGACCTTGGTGATATAGAGTTTTCGGTGGACGATTCTATGCTTCCAGGATGGGATCCAGATCTTGCTTTCGGCGATGGAAGCGGTACGAGCGAGGTCCCTATTCCAGACTTTGATGATTTCCTTGCTGGTCTTCCCTCCAGCTTTGATGCTCCTCCAACTACAAACGAGTCGGGGAGGCCGAAAGTCGTCGCTGAAGGATCTCGTATCATCAACGGGGTTAGTTTTCAAGAATTTTGGCGATCGTCTCAACTATTTTTTTTTGCATATAACGTGTTAATCGGTTTTGCAGGGCTTGAACTTGCTTGGATCGGCCATTGAGGCGAGCCATAGAGACGCCATGATCTATAGCTTACAAAAGCAGAGAAAGCGGAAAGGGATCTAGCTCGCAGGGCATTCCTGTAAATATGTTTTTTCTCATAACGTAAAAAAAGGGCACGCTTGGTATTTTAAAAATGCCAGTAATAAAGAAAAGATATGTATGGTTCTTGTCAATTGTCCTAAAATTTTATATATATGAGTAAACTTCCCTAAATCTCATAGGAGTTGGTATGTAGAAGTTATCCCACTTTCAAATCAAGTGATTCCAAATTCCCAATTTGGAAATAGAAACGCTACTTCGTCGTTCCGACTTACAATTCAGTCGTCCGTCAGACGACTTACTTGTAAGTCGTCCACGATTTACGAGGTTTGACCAGAATCTCGGAATAAAATCATGGACGACTTACATGTAAGTCGTCGGGCGGATGACTGAATTGTAAGTCGTCTGGGTATAATTAAATATTGAAGTTTTTTTTTCAATTGCAAAACTAACCTATAACGACTTAATTGTAAGTTGTTTAGTGTTAATAAAATATTGATATTTCAATTTTCACCAGACGACTGAAATGTAAGTCGTCCGGGAAAGTCAAACTTCTGAAATAATCCAGTCAAATGCAAAACTAACCTATGACCACTGAAATTTAAGTCGTCTAGGTTCTTTGGAGATTTTTTTGTAACCAAACAAAATCAGACGACTTAACTTTCAGTCGTCTCAGAAAACATATTTCAAAGTCAATTGCCAAAATAACCTCTGCTTTGACCAGACGACTTCCAGGTAAGTCGTCTACAGTGTCTGGACGAACAGATCTGGAAAAAAACTAGATTTCATACTTTAAATTGGTGAGATAACTTTCTTAGCACACATAAGGCTTCTACATGAACACATAATCTTAAACGAAAGTGACCCACCCAGAATCGTTAGCTTCTTTGACTCTATGAACCATAAAAAATGTAGAATCAAAATCTTGGGTTTTTTTACCTAATGTGGAGAGAAAGTGAAAGAGACGTTGTGTTTAGTTCATAAGAATGGAGAAAGAAAAAGAATAAATCGATTTTGGGAGCATTAAGAGCTTCAAATTGGTTGTTCATGCTGGTTAGGGTATTGATGACAATGGCAATCTTGTAATTACTTGAAGATGATGAGGGTGTGAGAGTAAAAACGTCATTTTCGAAAAAAAAAACAAATTGATGGCATTTTCGTTAATTATATAAACTTGTGCGGTGAATAGGGCATAACTAATTTCCAAAAAAAAAGGAGGTTAGTTTTGTGTTTGACTTTGAGTTGTAGGTCAATTTTGCAAAAAACTCTATTTAGATTGCTCATTTATATCGGTTTATTACTAAACTTTTCTGCATGCAACTTTTTGATTGATCATCTGTACATGCTAAAGATAATACTGTTTAGTCAGGTATGTAGATATTGATTTATGTTCTCAAACTTCTGTAATCAGGTAACAGAATCAGATGCAGTGGATGTTGTCGAGACTGCTATTAAGCATCATACATCAGATGTCACAACTAAGGCAATGGCACTCATTTCTTTGTTAAAGATAATAAAAGATCTGATCTCGTTTCCCTTCTTGTTCAGAGTATGCCAACTCCTAGCTAGATTGATTATGTCTTCACAGCTGATTCTAGACTTTGTCCTTTATTAGGGTATAACCATGCATCAATTCTTTTCACGGCCCTGTAATTTTTATTTATAATTTGGTCGCAGTGGAAATTAGCCGATGCTTCTCACCGATGGGTTTGTTGTATTTGCTTGCAGGAGGGTTAAAAGTATTATAGGACAGAACAAAGGTAGCTTTGTCTTGGAACTGCAACAAAGATCTATGGAGTTCAGTTCAGTTTAGTTATCCAAAAGCATCAGAACATAAGGTAATTCTTTTGAAATTACTGGACATATCTGTTTTGATCAATTTGTATGAGAGAGTTCCACGAATATTAATCAACTAAATTACTTGACAAATGGATCTAAGTTTATGCAGATCTTCTCTGGTTGAAAAAATGCCGGTCCTTGATGAGGCAACATTTAGTGGAAGGAGAGCTGGTTCTTTACCAATAGCTGTGTCAACTTCCGGAAAGTCTTCACTTAGTATTCCGAACGGTGTTGTTAAAGCTGCAGCTCCTCTTATAGATTTACTCGACCTGAGTTCTGATGATGCTCCTGCCCCTACCTCCTCTAGTGCTAACTGTTGAATCCGAGTTTGGTTAGATCGAACAAAAGGAAACCAAACTCGATTTGTAGATTCTTCAAAAATGTTTATTGATCAGTATGAGATAACAAACGTGATTATAAGGAGATTAAGGAAAATAAACAAGGCCAGAGCTTTGTTGAAAGCACCGACGAGAATACAAAGAGGCTCGATCGGTTGTAAAACCCTAAACCTTGCCGTCAATGTTTTGGTGTCTATTTGCGGATCCCCTTTTTTCTCCCTCTCTGGTATTTTTATAGCTTCCATGCCTTCGTCCTCAGATTCGTTCGTCCTAAAGGCCCAAGCCTAAGACCGTGCTTGATGGGCCTTCGAGCCAAACCGAGGTTTGTTGAGCCGATGTTAAGCCGGTAATTCAATTGACCATCAGGCTAAGCTGATCGAATGAATCCTTGAGCCGGTTGATCTACTAGCCGAGCTGATCTTGACTAGGCCCTTGGTGTTAATAGGCCGAATCCTATTATTTGATGGACCTTGTGGAGGAATGTTAGATTCTTTTCCAACAGTAAGCCCTCCCTAGTTCGCTCGTGAGGTTCCTCGCGAGTGGAGTATCAAGGCTTAACTCTGAGAATAATGGGTTTGGGTCAACATTATTGCGCCTTGGCCGATTGCATGACGTTTGGCTCAGCAGAAATCCGGGACTTCTGGAAAAGTTAAGATTTCTCTTATTTTACAAATCGACGGTGTGAATTTCAGTTTTCGCAGTTACAAATAACTAGCACGGAAAGGTATTGTTCCTCCCCCATTCTTTTTTTTGCACAAAAACCTCGATCAGTTGCAAAACTCCGAGTTTTTCCGCCAAAACAGCAAAATCGAGTTTTCTGACTGAAAACCGCAAACCGAGTTTTTCCGTCAAAACCGCAAAATGTGTTTTTCTGCCAAAACCGTAAAAATAAATTTTGTCTCACAGAAGCCAAAAACGAATTTTCACGCCGAAACCGAAAAATCAAGTTTTTCTGCCGAAACCGCAAAACCAAGTTTCCTGCCGAAACAAAAAAAAATGAATTTTCCCGCCAAAACCGCAAAACCAAGTTTTCTCGCCAAAACCGCAAAATCGAATTTTCCCGCCAATGCTGATAAATATTTCTTTTTATGTGCTGATAAGTCTTAAGTAATTTTTTAATTTGTATGTATGATAAATAAAAAATTGTATTAAATAACTTTATTTTTCCATTTAATTAGATATTTGATTTCAAATACAATATTTGTATTAGTTTAAGTATTCATTTTGGTATGTTGAGTTGCATCTATTTTTTTTTAAATGGCGATGATTTTTAGTTTGGGTAAAATTTTCTTATTAGTAGGTAGTTCAGTTTATCTTTTTATATTTGTAAATATGTTTTACAAAAAATATTTAGTTTTGTATATCTTGTTTAAAACAAAAATAAAAAATATTAAATTATATATGTATTAATAAATATAAATTATAATATTTTAAACGTAATGCAGATATATATATATATATATATATATATAATAGATAAATCATTAAAACCGGTTAATTTGATCGTTCATATTTGATTGGTTTTGTTATTTATCTTGGGTATATTGGGTTATAACAATTTTTAAATGAATCATACTTTTTGGTTATAATTAGAGTAGAAATAATAAAAATCTTGTTAATCAGATTTTGTTCAGGTTTTCCTTAGATTCATAAATTTATTTATGTATAATTTGATGTTATTTTGATAAGATAGAGTATAAGTCTATATTTTAAATTTTATTATTAAAAATGATTTTTATAATTTCAATATATTGATGAATTTTTATAAATATTTACTTGTATTATTTTATGTGCTATTGTTAAAAAGGAAATTTAAGTTAAAATTGAATTAAATTTTAATTAAAAAAAAGAAGTACAATAATTATCACTATGGTATTTAGGATAAATTTAAAGTCGTTTACATCTTAAAATTTATAAGTGTATATTTTACAATTTTTCTTTTTTTCTTATTTCTTTGCTTTTATAAAAATGAAAATTTAATTAAAAAATATTTAGATTTTATGTAGAAAAAAAGAAATAAAAATAGTTGTTATTAATAGTTGTTCATTAAAGGTATCTATGTAATCAACCATCATGAAAATTAACGTGAGAACGACACGTAGAAAAGTTACTTCTCAAATAATATTATAGAGATGTAATTTGATTTTAATTTGTTTTTTTAGTGAAGATGAAAAAGGGAAAAACTCTCTAGTTTTTTTTTTGAAAAAACTCTCTAGTTGTATTTATTAATGATCTGCTCGTTATTCATATATGGTATAACAATTTTCGTTGATTCATTGTTCCTACATCCAAACATGGTACCTATCAGAACATATTCATAAATAATCAATTTGCATGTTTATTCAGTTTCAAAAAAAAAAAAATTGCATGTTTATTTAACTCACGGGTAGCAGTAGTTCAAATATCCGTTTTTTTAAGAATCACAGTAGTCGTTTTTCTCCTCACATGGAATTTTTTTTATTTTGATACAATAAAAGTACTCCCCTCTCAGGGGTCCGAGGCAAATACGATGACTTAGCATTAGATTTTCATTATAAAAATTATTTATAATCAAAATATTAAATATATTGTAATATAATATAAAATACTAAAGAAAAATAAAATAAAATAACATTAAAAATGATTATAGTATTTAAATGATTTCACTTTTTATTTTTTTTATAAAGCATTTTCTTTTTCTTTTTTAAGATATGTTCAATATCTTAAAAATTATAAGGAAAAAAAAAAGGCATTCTAATTCATATATGTTAAAATAGGATAAAGGATGCTAACCATCAACATTCACACCACCAAATTTAACAAATAAATTATTTTAAATAGAATTTTTTGGTAGAAACAAATTTGAGAAAACAAAATTAACTAAAAAACTTGAACTTGAACAAATAAAAGGTTATTTTCTTTTATATAATTTTAACAAAAAAGACTATTTTTTGTAATTTTTTGGTTTTGAATTCAAGCAGAAAACATAAGTTTAAATAATTTTCAATGATTTTCTTAGAAATTTAAGTCCTAATTTTTGTAAATTATGTGGGGACCGAAGGCTAATGCCTTTTTGCTAACACTATAGGTCCACCTCTGAAGTACTTTATGTTTTTTTGATACAATGAAATGACTTTTTTTTTACAATGAAAGTACATTTAACATTTGCTTCTAACAAATAGGGTCTAGAAATGTTAGAAGCGAAAACATGCAAGCACATCAGCTTCACTGTAACCAAGCGATGGTTGGGGTTGCCTCGGGGCCAAACCTTAAATCCATTAGTTTTGGGTTCAATTCTGCCGATAACTATAGCTGTCATAATTTCTCACTGACGAGACAAATTAAAGCGCGTTCTAAATGGGCTACAAACCAAATTGGTATATAACTGGACAAGACCAAAACCAAATGGAATTTGTCCATGTTCAAACTTTTTCAATCTAAGATTTTGTTGATTTGAAGATTTATTTTATTAATTTTAAAAACAATCTTTTTTTTTTCTATTTTTGATGGGAAAACATAATTTTTTGCAGCTTTTGTGAAAAAAAAAACATTTTACGGTTTTAAGGAATATACAGTTTTTTAGTTTTAGAGGAAAAGATGTAATTTCAAAGTTCTTACGAGAATACATAATTTTATTTTATTAGAGGAATATTTAATTTTAATATTTGTTACAGAAAATCACAATTTTTTATTGTCTTAGTGAAAATTAAAATTTATGCAATTATTAGATGAAATTTAAAATTATATTGAAATGGTTGTCCATAGATATACCTATTTGGACATGTTATTATTTGACATAAGACGTTTTTTTTTTTTCTTGACCAATGTATGGATCGATTAATAAATGTTAAAGTAAAAATGTATCATTTGGATAAATCCACATTTAGACGGACCATTTGACAGGTTTACCAAAAACCAAATTGTTATGTAACCAAAGGAATTGGGGTTTAGTTCATACATCTTCAGTTAAGAAAACTTCAGCTTTCTTTCCATTTTCAATTCTTAATTGAGATATAAAAAAAGTTAGATAAAAATGGCTACCATTTTCTCAAACAAGAGTAAAAAATAATAACTGAAAAACCAGATATACGGCTTCATAACCATCATCTTGGCGGTTTATGTGAGAAGTTTCGGGTATTCAAAATTTCTTTCACCACTTGAGACCACCATTAGTTGGTTTAGCTCTCTAGTTTATAACTTTGGTATAAGAACATCCATCAAACGAATAATAGGTTTCATTTCTTGCATTTGTTGTAGCTAAACAAAACAAAATTAAAGAGATCCATATTACCTTTTTTTGTTGCATTATGTGTGTATATATGATTATCTAGAATTTAAAAGTTATGTATGTATAACTTACAGTTCTAATCGGTTTTAGAAAGAGTTTATGCATTCTACATGATTTAAGAAATCCAATCAGATATATATATATATATATATATATATATATATATATATATTTATCTAAATATTTGCTCACTTCAAAACTAACAGGCAAAGCGATTTTCCAAACTGTTGTGCTAACTACAAAATAATTCCGTGAGTTCTTGAGTCAAGAATCTTGACCAAAACATGCCTAAAGAAGCAGAACATTGGAAATTCCATTGCTCGAAAATAATATTTATTGTAGGGATCTCTGTTTTTTTATTATTTTATTTTCCAGTACAAACGTAATATTTATTCAGGACATGGATTCTGCAACAATTTTACACAAGTACAGTCGAAATCAACGTACTACGTTAGAAACAAGACAGACAGACATACGAAGTTATAAGAGAAATATTTATTTATTTTGCCAATCAAGAGAAAAGTAATAAAATCTTAGAATTATAAAATGTCAGACTACGAAAATCTTAGTACAATTTATACGAACAAACAAATTTATTACACTCAATAATCCTGACCAAGAATCCCACCGATCTTGTTCTCTCTATCGTAATTATTATCGCTGCAATTATTGTTATAACTATCATTACTATTGTAATGATTATTGTTCTTACTATTACTGCCCTCACCAACCAAGTCCCTACGTTGAGACCTAAACGCATCGTTTGGATCTTCTTGACTCATTTCTTCCTTAGCACTGTGGTGAAATGGAAAGTACCCCGGCTGCGTCGCCGGAGGTACAACAGACGGAAGCTTCGAGAGAAGAGCCTCGAGGCTACTCATCGACGGCGTTATCTTCATCGCTTGCGGCTGGTGGTGGTTGCTCATCAAGAAGCGGTGGTTGTGGTCAGAATGGTAGAAATGCTGTTGGTGATGCTCAGTCTGCGACTGAGGAGGAGCTATTCCGGGGAAATGCCACGTGTCAGAAGGAGAAGCGTTGATGAAAGGGTAACCAGAAGAAGAAGGATGAGGAAGAAGTACTCCAGGGATGCTTTCTATATAGCTCAGCTTTTTCCTTAGCATCACAACATTGCTCAAATCTTCAACCACCTTTAATTTATTAAAAAAAATGAAGTATGTAAATTGTCCTGTCTATATAAACATAAATAAAAAGTATAATGTATATAGAGAGGGAAACCTTGTGAACAGATCCTAGCTGGACAACACCTTCTCGAACCGAAATCAAGGCAATTGTCTGCATAACATTTTCATGTAAATATGCTTAACTGAATACTTAAAGGTATGATCATGCATTAATTATATATGGAAGTTTGTATGTGTGTTGATGTAGTAAATTAGAAATATACCTTGATGCCAGATTGAAACTGAGCTTCCCATGTCCTAGGGTACTGCACAATTACAAATTTTAATTAGTATGTGGTTAATACAATGCAGTATAAATCTCTGTGTATAATTTGTAACTTTCAGATGTATGGATACTTTTTTCTTCTTCTAAGCCGATTATGCATGTGTATGCATATAAAGGCCATGCATATATAAAAAGATGTAGATAAAAGTGTCAGTATATCAGCATATGCTTACTGAGTCAGCAGAATTGTGCCAAGCAGATAAGAAGTTAATCTCTTGGTCATTAGGTTCTTTGTAAATCCACTTGTGACTGTGATCTGCAGCTACTTTTCCTATCAACCTGCACAAAATTTGATAAAACTTCAATCATTAGAGAGAATAATTAAATTAATTAACAATTATTAGAATAATACTTTAAGTTGACAATGATTAAATAAATACTCCCTTGGTTGACAAAAAAAAAATATACTCCCTTTGCCAGAAAATGATTAAATACCCCCCTCTCAGCAACTTTTCGATCAAACTTTGACCCATAAACTTTGAATAAAAAGATTAAATCCCGAAGACTTGTAAGTAGTTATAGAGAAGAACTTTGTTGACCCATTTAACTTTTTTAAACCAACTTAGTTACATATACATACATATGGATTTAAACTGAGTTTTTTTTGTTGTTGCTAAAATTTGGGGGATTTAAACAGAGTTAGAAAAATAGGTATTAAAATAGTATGGACCCAGGTCCAAAAAAAAACTGTTTACGAAAAACTCTAAACCAAAAAGAGATAGTACTATATGAAAAGGAAAATTGAGGAAAAGGATCTATTTTCGTAATAAATCTTATAATTAACTTCTGCTGAGAAAAAAAAATATATTATCCTCACATACCCTTCTCCATAATTGTAGATTTCATGGGACATCTTGAAGAACAACTCAGGCTGAAGCCCTTGATATTGCTGATAATCACTATTTCCGTAAGCCGTAGAGCTGTCACCACCGCCGCTACATTCACCGGAGTTAACTTCCGCGGCAGAAGCTGCAAAGTTGCAAAACCCATCTTCCCAAACCAAGATCCTGCAATAAATAATATACAACCTTATTATTAATTATATACACTTAAGAAATCGTTATATCTGTAATAGATTGTATACGTGGTTTAACTAGTACCAGTTTCTCCTGTTCCCTCTTGATCTATCATAAGATCCTTGACCATCCCATCTACTTGTGAACAGCACCGAATGATCAGAACATATTCATCATTCAAATTAAAAAAATACAAATACAAAACTACAGAAGAAAAGCTAGCAAAGGAAAAGAATTACAAGAAAGCCAAATAAAAATGTAAAAGAAAAAGGAGTTTTAAAGTTTAATCATAAGCTTACTTGGGGGGAGGATAATTTCTGGGCAAGATCCTCCAAAAAACAGCATAAACCCATTGGGAATTCTCGTGTATGCATAAGCTTCTTAGAGTGTGTTGAAGAAGATGAGTCACAGGTAATGAATTCAGATGTTCTTCCATTTAATCTGAATTTTCTAAGTTTTTCTTTGGGTTCTTTCTTTTCTGTTTTGTTTGGTGTGCAAAGACTCTTTTTGTGTGTAAAGACTTTCTTTAGATAGAAGAAGGTAGAAAACCCTCACCATCTATCCTTCCTTATATAATAAGCTTATAGATGATAGATCCATCCCCCAAAACATCTTTTTGTTATTATTTATTAAAGTTTCGATAGAGGTAATAAGAAATTAAATTATTTACCCATTTGGCTTCTGGTCGTGTTTAGCCCATTTACCCAACGTCATCTTATTCTTGTTTTCTTTACTTTTTTTTTTTTAATTTCAAGTAAAAGCCACATAATATTCTGACGCTTGTAAAACTGTATTCAGACCCGATTCCTTAGATATATCACTTCTTTACAAGTTGCAGTTCATTTTAATGGTTTTGCAGTACATGTTCTACCCTTTAACCAAACAAAAAAACTTACACCATAAGATTAATAAATAAGATTTGTAAGCATCTTTACAGATTAAATTTTACTTAAGTAACACTCATATTCCTATTAAATTAGTATTTAGTATAATATACAAACTTAAACTCAATTTTAGTTCTAGGTAAATGATAAATTAGGTGTTTGTAATTAAATACATATATATATCAATATACAAATTTAATAATTTATGTCAAAACATAAATCACGTTTATTTGTATATATACTATTTAATTTAAGATTGTTAAATAGTACAATAAAAATGGTTATATTCAAATTTTCTTATGTAACTTATCCACTATTAAAAACGAAGGTTTGATATCTTTGAGCAACCTTATCGGTTGAATTTTTAAAGTGAATATCTGACTAACATATTATTATTATTTATTAAATAACTACAATTTAAATTTAAAGGAAAATATAGCACCAATGAAAAACAGACAAGCAAGCAAATGGAGTTTTGGAGAAGTTTAGAAAAGTTCTGGATTAAGATACTTTTGGCTAGTTTTGCATTTGCTTTTCCTTTTTAAATGTTTAAATATTTTGAGATTCCCCACTTCTTCATATCCACGATGGAAGTGCTCTAACATACAGTGGTGGTGTAGTAGAAGTTGAAGTTTTTCTCTAGTGAGTAAAGCTGAAATAGTATAACCAATCATAGTTTCCATATTTATGCGTGTGCATCTTTAACAAAAGAATCAAGCAAACAACATGTACAATGTAGTATTGGTATCATTTGATACATAAAAGCCCATTTTGTCGATCTTCATATATTCTTTATCCTATCAAAAACTGTTGACCAGCTTGAGATAACTTAGGATATAAGTTTCCTAATGAGTTTAAGATTAGTAAAAGATTTAGTGTTATCTTAAAGATGTTTATCCTAATGAGTTTAGGAAACAATATGTGTTATATAAAGAGATGATATGATGTAGCATAACTTATGAGTTTGAGTTTGTAAGATTAAGTTTTGAGTTAAGTTCCTTAAGCAATAAAGATTTGTGTGTTATTACTCTTGGATATAAGTGTCTTTGATTTCAATAATTGGTATCAGAACTTTCTATTGAAATCTTAAAAATTCGAGAGAAGAGGATTGAAGTTTTTGAGAAAAACAAAGCATGGGAGACAAGGATTTGGTCGCGACGATCAACCAACCAAGGGAGAGTGGTTCATCGACCATTAAATATCCAATGCTCACTACCACAAACTATACGGTATGTAGCATGCATATGAAAGTAGCACCCAAGGTGCATAAAGTGTGGGAGACAATCGAGCCGGGAGTTGATGATGGAGATAAAAACGACATGGCTCGAGCACTTTTGTTCCAATCCATTATAGAAGCCCTCATTCTACAGGTTGGTAATCTTGATACCCCAGAGGAAGTATGGGAATCAATCAAAGCAAGACATGTGGGAGCTGATAGAGTTCTAGAAGCTAGGTTACAGATGTTAATGGAGGACTTTAGCCGCTTGAAGATGAAGGATACATACACCATTGATGATTTCTCCGCAAAGCTCTCGGAGATGTCGTTAAAATCATCTTCTTTGGGAGAAAACATAGAGGAGCCCAAACTTGTGAAGAAGTTTTCCAGTAGTCTCCCGAGAAAGAAATACATTCACATTATAGCAGCTCTATAACATGTTCTAAATCTCAATACCAAAACCTTTGAAGACATCGTTGGTAGAATGAAAGCATAAGAAGAAAGAATTCAAGAAGAAGATCAACAAGATGATCAAGGAAAGCTTATATACGCTAACATGGATTCTCAACCCACTCAAGAGAGCTATAAAAGAGGAAGAGGACGAGGTGGACGATATGCCAACAGAGGAAGGGGGCGTGGACGGTGGATTAACCAAAGAGACTGGAAGGATGGAAGAGACACATCAGGAGTAATATGTTATCGATGCGATAAAACTGGTCATTATGCGTAAAATTGTCCAGACCGGTTACTTAAATTGCAAGAAATACAAGAGAATGAAGATGAAAGTACACATGAAGCAGAGGATCTGATGATAAATGAGGTCGTGTACCTCAACGAAGAGAAGGTACAGCCAAGCAAGTTCAAGAATCATACTGATAGAGATAACATATGGTACTTAGACAATGGTGCAAGTAATCGTATGTGTGGAAATCGGCGTTATTTTTGCAAACTTGACGAGAAGATCACAGGAAAGGTGAGGTTTGTAGATGATTCTCGAATAGACATCAAAGGAAAGGGATCAATTATGTTCATATGCAAGGATGGTAAGCGAAAAGTTCTGGCTGATGTCTACTTCATACCGGATTTAAAGAATAATATCATCATCTTAGGTCAAGCTACAGAGTCTGGGTGCAATCTTAGAATGAAAGAAAATTCTCTCACACTGTACAATCAAGACGGAAACCTATTGGTGAAAGAAATCAGGCCAAAGATCATTTGTACAAGGTAACTGTAGACATTAATGACACAAGATGTTTTCTACTTGCAAAACTTGGTGATTCTGCTACTTGGCACGCAAGACTCAGACATGTTGGGGTAGAAACCATGAGGACTATGATGAATAAAAAGATCGTGAGTGGCTTACCTAATATGTCTATTGAGAATGAAACTTGTGCATCATGTCTGTTGGGTAAGCAAAAAAGACAAAATTTTCCCAAAGAAACCCAATACCACACGAGTCATGCTCTTGAGCTCATTCATGGAGACCTTTGCGGACCAATAACACCCTAAACATCAGCTAGAAAACGATATGTGTTTCTGTTGATTGATGATCACACACGCTAGATGTAGACAATTTTGTTGCAAGAGAAAGGAGAAGCCTTCAAGAAGTTTAAAGTGTTTAAGAAACTTGTGGAACAATAAATAGGAAGCAACATCAAAACTTTTCAAACTGATAAAGGTGGAGAGTTATGTTCAAGAGTTTCTATTCTTCTGTGATGATCCTGGTATCAAACGCCATCTAACAGCTCCCTACTCGCCACAGAAAAACGGAGTTGTGCAGAGACGCAATCGAACTCTAATGGAAATGACTAGAAGCATTATGAAACATATGGACGTTCCAAGTTATTTATGGGGAGAAGTAGTGCGACACTTAACCTATGTGATCAACAAAATCGCAACGAGAACCTTGAAGATACAAACTCCGTATGAATGTCCTAGGGGTGGGCACTTTACCCGATATCTGAAGTGGCACCCGAACCCGATCCGAAAAACCCGAACCGAAATCCGAACCGAAGTTGCAAAATACCCGAACGGGTATTGAATAAGGAGAGATTGGATACCCGAACCCGAACGGATAATACCCGAACCCGAATGGATATCCGAAGATAACCGAATATATGTATAATTAACCTTATATTTCTAGTTTATATCTCTAATTTTATATAAAATATTTATATTGATACTACACATACTTTAAGTTCATATGATATACATACAATTACGAAAAAATGATTTGCTACTCACTTAAAATGCATGTCAAGTTTTTTATTTCAAAAATTAATAAAAAGTTACATCCAAAATTAAAAAAAAATAACTAAATTAATGTCTTTTTAGTTTTAAAATGTTATGTCCAAATCTATTAACCATTCAATCTATTAAAAATAAAAAAATTAGTTAACTGAAAGTTATATTTTTAAATACAACAAACTTAAGAAATGAAAATTTTAATTTTTTTTTTCAAAATCTAAATATCCGAACCCGATCCGAAATAACCGAATCCGAACTAAAAATATCCGAACCCGACCCGAAGTACAGAAATATCCGAACGGGTTCTAGACCTCTATACCAAAATACCCGAAAATCCGAAATACCCTATCCGAACCCGAACGGGTACCCGAACGCCCACCCCTAGAATGTCCAAAGAAGAAAAAACCTAATGTTGAGCACCTATGGATCTTCAGTTGCATATGCTATGCAAAGAACGACTCACCACATCTCAGAAAACTATATGATAGATCACGGACTTTGATACATCTAGGGATCAAACCGGGAAATAAGGCATATCGACTTTATGATCCCACAAAGCGTAAGGTGGTGATAAGTCAGAATGTATTTTTCGACAAAAGTAGAGGCTGGAAGTGGAGCACAACTAGACAAGAAGAAACATGTGAACCAAGAATGATTACTTTTAGTGTTCATAATGAGAAAGAAGAAAGTGATAAAGGCGAAAACGATAATTGCATTGATGACCATGATGAAGAAGAAGAACAAGAAGCTAGTGAGACAGAGGACATCGAAGAAACAGATGAACCGATCTTGAGAAGATCAACTAGGCAGAGCACAAGACCGTCCTATTTGGAAGATTATGTTTTCCTTTCTGAGCTGGAAGACATAGATCAGATTCTTCTTATGATTAATGAAGACCCATGGGATTGGAATGAGGCTAAAGAAGAGAAAGTATGGAGAGATGCATGTGAAGAAGAGATAACATCGATAAAGAAGAATGAAACTTGGACACTCGTCGATCTTCCTGATGGCTGCAAGGAAATCGGATTGAAGTGGGTTTTCAAGATCAAACGCAACGCCGATTGGAGTCTAAGAAAATACCAAGCTAGACTCGAAGGAAAAGGCTACGTCCAGCGTAATGGAGTTGATTGCTCCTGTTGCGAGAATTGAAACTGTACGAGTACTCATTGCTCTGGCTGCATCGAATGGGGGTGGGGGGAGATACACCATCTCGATATGAAAACCGCATTCCTCCATGGTGAACTCAGAGAAGAAACTTTTGTATCACGACAAGAAGGTTTTAAGGTGAAAGAAAGTGCAAGCAAGGTATATAAGTTGCATAAAGCTCTTTATGGTCTGAAACAAGTCCTAAGCGCTTGGAACATCAAGCTTAATCGGGTTCTTAAGGAGCTTGACCTCACAAGGTGTTCTAAAGAACACCCGCTGTTTCATAGATGAACAAAGAAGTCACTTATTTTTGTCGCAGTCTACATAGATGACTTTCTCATTATGGGAACAAACCTAGAAGATATACGAGAATTTAAGGAGGAGATGGTAACAAAATTTGAGATGAATGATCTTGAAAAGCTTAATTATTATCTTGGAATTGAGGTTCTACAACTTGAAGATGGAGTGACCCTAAAACAAGAGGCGTACACGATGATGATAGTTGAAGAATCATAGATGGGAGAGTGTAATGCGGTCCATGTACCAGTGGACCCGGGACTAAAGCTCTCTAGATCACCCAAAGAGGAACATAGGATGCTTGCAGTATTTGATCCATACTCGGCTGGATCTCGCCCAGTTCGTAGGCGTGCTTAGTCGATACATGCAACGTTTCTAAAGCTAGTCATGGGGCTGCTTTGAAACATGTTCTCTCGGACTTTATTACAGAAACAATGGAAAAAGAGCTTGTAGGGTATAGCGAAAGCAGTTATAACTCTGATCCGGATGATGGCAAGAGTACAACATGGCACATTTTCTACTGAATGGCTGTCCAATCACCTGGTGTTCACAGAAACAAGAGATCGTCGCATTACCTTCGTGTGAAGCGGAGTTCGTGGCAGCTACAGAGACAGCAAAACAAGCTATCTGGTTGCAAGATCTACTTAAAGATATCACGGAAGGAGAGTCAGAAAAAGGCGGTCATACGCATTGATAAAAAGTCAGCCATTGCATTGACTAAAAACCCGGTGTTTCATGGTCGTAGTAAGCACATTCGTTCAAGGTTTCATTTCATAAGAGAATGTGTTGAAGATGGACTAGTAACCGTAGAACATGTAGTGGGGATAAGGCAAACGTCGGACATGCTCACAAAGCCTCTCGGAAGGATCAAGTTGAAAGAGATGAGAAGTCTTGTTGGGATTCAAGATGTGTCAAATGATGTTCTCAAGATTAAGGGTGGGAGAATGTTGACTTAAGCTTGAGATAACTTAGGATATAAGTTTCCTAGTGAGTTTAGGATTAGTAAGAGATTTAATGTTATTTTAAAGATGTTTATCCTAATGTTATCTTAAAGATGTTTAGGAAACAATGTGTGTTACATAAAGAGATGCTATGATGTAGCATAACTTTTGAGTTTGAGTTTGTGAGCTTAAGTTTTAAGTTAAGTTTTTTAAGCAATAAAGATTCGTGTGTTCTTACTCTTGGATCTAAATGTCTTTGATTTCCATAAAAACCAAATTACATAAATATTTTAGTTTGGTACATGCATAAACAAATTGATTACCATCATGTAAACTACCAAAACCTTATAAGTTGAATATATACAAATCTACTCTTAGCTCGGACCAGATATTATACCAAGTATATCAATTTCGGTAAGGTACATGAATATGATACCTATATACAAATCTATACCAAGTATATCAATTTCTGTAAAGTACATGAATATGATACCATTAATTCTCACTAAAATGTAGAAGTTACATATTCCCTCAGTTTCGATTTAGTTGTTGTATGAAAAAATTATCGTTTCAAAATAAGTGTCGTTTTAGAGTTTCAATATAAAATTTATTAATAAGATTCGCCACTTTATTTTTCTATTTGTTGAAATATGGTTAAGTGTATAGGTAATTGTGTTTTTATTTCGGAAATATACAAAATCATATGTTTTCTTAATCTGTGTGTATAAACATAGAAGGACAATTAAAATGATACATAAAGAGTATTCATCATTATTGGGTTTTACGCAAAATGAGAAACTGTCTATTTACCTGTAAATCATATGTAAGTTAATGTTTACTTTCATTGAATAAGTGTTCCTTCTGACAAAAAACTGTCAAACTGATTTAATTTTAAATCCTATGAAATAAAGTTTGAGATCTCTTCTTTTCATTTATTTTCAGCTCAGTGGGCTAACGGAAACTGTACGTCTTTCTTTGATTCTTTTGTACACTAATTTATTTCATCTATATTTACATATATGTAAGTGAGAAACCATTATTTTGTGCCAAGTTATCCTGAGTTTAAATCATGTTTTAGTTTCTACAATAGCGTGATCCATATATATTATAGAATATTATGATTTTAAATGCAACAAATGATTAGTGTGTACATTAACTAAGCTATGAAAAGAAAGTAAAGAAAAATGTCTTTACATGCACAAGATTTCATTCATTATTCATCCAACAATATTCCAATTTCAAGTAGATGCAATGTATCAATTTTTCTTGTCAAAAACTTGTTTTACTTGCACACAAACTCAAAACATACATGCATTGGTGTATGAAGTTATGCACATGCGATGGCCTTAGGAATCAAAATCTCATTGATGATACTCAGGACTTAATCAAGAAATTACATATACTGGTATACCCCCGGTATACCACACACCAAAATCAGAAAATCCATGATATATTCAAGTCAAATCAAAATCGAAATCATTACACGTAACACTTCTAGGATTATACCAACACATCTATCTACATATGGAGATGTTAAGTTTGTGAATATTACATTTAACGGACCCTACATTTTGTAGTAGAGCTACAACTTCAAACCTCACATGGATCCGTATGATAGTTTTGACGAATTAAATGATTCATTTTTGGACAATGCTACCGACAAATATATTCGAAAATTGTATACATTCATTCTTACAGCTACCTTAAGAATAGAATAATTAATAGGTGTATATAAGTATAGTCCAATGATTATTCTTCTGTTGGTCAAAGCTACAAATTTATTTTTACTATTGTATCATCTGCAACATCAGTTTCTCACTATAGGTCTCAATGATGTGAATTGCAACTGTAAGTTCAGTTTCGTCGATGGCATGCAGGCTCTCCCCGGCCAAATTTTATTTTCATATGCTCTATTTCCTATTGTTTTTATTTTTATTAGTTTTACTATGGTCAAGATAGTTATATTCAGTTTTCTATATTCAATTATCATCTAGCCATCTAATAAAATACTTAATTTCATGAAATTTATAAGTTTTATAATATCATAATTTCATTTTATTTTTCTTCTACAATTTTACTAATCTAGTTATACAAGTTTTATGGCTAAACTAATACTAAATTATACCAGTTGTACAAATGTAGTTTTGCCAAGTTATAAAAAGTTATATAATTAGTGATGGATACGAATTGAGTCCATTGGGAAAGATGTAGTACTTAATGTAGTGTTGGATCGAATGACAAAGACATTGTTGAAAAAAAGATGGCTTTTTCCGGATGAAATGAAAACAGGATTCATGTAATGTAACAGGAGAAAGTATACATGTAGTGTTACTTATATTCAGTTTTTTATAATCAGTTCTCATCTAACCATCTAATAAAATATGATTTCATGAAATATATAAGTTTTGTAATATCATAATTTCATTTCAGCTTGGTTCTATAGTTTCACTAATCTAGTTATACAAGTTTTACGATTTTACGTTCAACTAATATTAAGTTATACCAATTATACCAATATAGTTAATACCAAGTTACACAAAGTTATAACATTAGTGTTGGTACAAACTGAATCAATTGGAAAATATATATTGTTTAATGTAGTGCTGGGCACATATGTAGCGCCTCATGTAGTTATGGGCATGAATGTACACCAATAATCGTAAAAAAAAAATGCTTAATGCAGTGGTGGGTATGAATTGAATCAAATGGAAAATAAGACCGAAACAATGGTGTCTAGGAATAGAGAGAAAGAACATACGAATATGAGAGGAGAAAGAAGAAGAGAGAGAAATGAGACGAAAACACTTGATTTGTTAGATGATATAATGATATAATTTACTTTCACCATATTTTTTAAGAGCAGATTAAAGAAAAAGTATGGTAAATTAATAGTGTGTGAATTTTATTTTTTTCTTTTTAATTAAGAGCATATAAGACTTTTGTCCGAAAATCAATATCGATAAATAATATTTTTTTCAATTTCTAACATGGTGTAGCTAATATTTTTCATTTGGATTTTTAACGTTAAAAATTTAAAAAATAAAAAATAAAAATTCAAAATATTATAATATTATTTAAAAATTAGTAACTTTTTTGACAATATAAGCGAGAACTAAGTAACTGGATCGCGCGATTCAGAAAGCCAAACAGAAAGTATTGAATCGAGATATAACATAGCTGAAGGAGAACTCTTCGCATCACGTGCAAGCTTGTTTGCCATAGTATTTTGTGCTCTTGAAATATGTATGATTTGGAAGTTAGGAAAGAAAGTCTTAATGCATCTGAATTCTTTAAATAATTTTTTATTATATTTTCTCGGTTTTTAAATTTTTATTTTGTACATATATAATGTTGATGTTAAAAACACATCAAACTCATATATTTACAAAAACATTAATAATTCTAATTTTGAAAATTTAAGTTACTAATTTTTTGATAATATTATAAAATTTGATTTTTTAGATTTTTAATGGTAAAACCCCTCAACTATGTTTACTTAATGTAGAAACCCCTAAACTAAATATTTACCGGTAGTAATGGTAATTATGACTTACTATGATTTAATTCATTAAATAAAATTAGTTTGGAGGCTTTTTTATTAAATAATTAGTTTCAGAGTTTTTACCCAAAACAAACTTAGTTGAGGGGTTTTAACGTTATACTTGAAAAGTAAATGTGTTTATTATGGACACGTCATATAGAAAATGAATTTTCTCAAATAGTGTTTCCAATACTCGATCGTATACTGTTACAGTATTTTATTTCTAGTTCTACTCATTTAAATCTAACTAGGTGGGTGTCCGCAAATTTGCTGGTACAAATCATTTTAAATTTTTAATGTAATATAATATTTTATGTCTTTCACCTGCAATAATATATTTTAATATATTAAAACTGAATGTGAATTTTTGGTATATTATTTTTTAATAAAAATATTTTATTTTTAATACTTTTTAAATTCTTAAATAAGATTTATATAGTATTTTGTTAGATTTTTTTACATATTTTACAGAAAAATTAATCTTTTATTAAATTTTATTATAACATTATCGTTAGAATATGTATATATAGTTTAATTGGTTTGTATATAAAATTCTTCGTCCATAAACATTACTAAAATAAAAACATGAATTCATGTTACAAATAGACTCACATTTGCAACTAAAGTATAAAACACAAAAGTTATTAAGAAGAAACATAACTAACTATATATATATATATATATATCTATGTGAATTCTATTAATTTAATAAAAACGTAAAAATATAAAAGTTTCATAAATTTAGGAATATACTTTTACGACTGATGTAATTTTTGTGGTTATTCTTCTTTGAAAAAGGTTTAGAAAATGATGAAGTTGTGAAGAAAATAATATTCTGCGATTGATTCTGATTTGATAACATTTTTATAACCTCTTAGAAAGGAAACTATAAAATTATAAATAATTAATAAGAAAATATAATTTTTTTATTTTATAAATTATTTCTCAGAAATTTAAAATCCGTATAAATAATCTTATGACTCAAGAAATTTTTTTTTATCTATGAAGAATAATCTATAAATTTAAACAATGATTTAAGAATTTTATAAAATAGTCCGGTATATTAATTTAAAATTTAAAACAATCAATAAGTATTTAGAAAAATATTTTATAACATTCTTATCATTTTTAAAATTTAAATATTTTACAAACCTGTTAAACGTATCGATGGTTTTTAATTTTTAAAAATATTTAGAAATTTTTTTATAAGATGATTAAATCATTTTAATAATTTTAAATAATTTACAAACCAGGTAACCTTCATAAACATTTTCTAAATTCCTATAAATGATGAGAAATTCTTCCTTAGAAATGGTTTTATAAATCTTTATAACATTTTTTTATAGTTCTTTATATATTTATTTGTAAACTCTTATTAATGATATAATAATCATTATTGATGATTTGACACCTTAAAATGATTACCGAATATTTATATAATTATAAACTATTATATATGTTTTATACACCATTAGAAATGAATAAATATAAATGACATTTTTCTTACAAAATATATATTAACCATCACAGATGATTTTAAACTAATGCAAATAATTTATAAACTCGCTATATTATACATTAATAGTTATTATAATATTTTTTATTACAATTATATGTTTTATATATGTATTATGACTTATATAGAAAAATAAACCTTTTTACAACTTTTTATAATAGAAAATAAAACTAGTATATTATTTTTATTAACTACTTTGTAACAACATACTTCATATAATTTATAAATAGACTATTAGTGTTAAACAAAAATGATGGAGCATTAAATAGAATTTCCATAATTACTAACATTAAATACTATAAATGATTATGCATAAGAATATATATAAATCGTTTGGAAACTAACATTAATTGGTTTTAAGATTGCCTTTTTTAGACTTGATTAAAATAAATGAAAATTAAAAATTATTGACCAATGAAATTATAAGAATTTTTCTTAAACTGTATATATGAGTGACACGTCGGTTGAAATCAGTAAAGTGAATTCTCAGTTAATATATAGTAGGATATCTTTATTCGCTTATCTTTTGTCCAAACATTCACTAAATTAAATTAATTTTCTCAAATACTGTTTCCAATACTCGATCATACTGTTACAGTGTTCCATTTCTAGTACTACTCATTTTAATCAAATATTATTTTTCTTCGTTTCTCTGTTATCCAGACATTCACTAAGTAAAACTTTCCACCTGTCTTCTTCTTTTTTTCTTTAGACAAGTCTTGCTTGTTTTGTTCTAATTTTAACTTTAGATGGCATGCATCATCAAATATTATGCTTCACATACTTGAAGGATACTGCGTCTGCGTGGTAAGAAAATCATAGTTATATTTGCAGATACGTGTTTTTAAATTAAAGCTATTTACTAAAATATTCTAAATATATGAAAGATTTGAAGATAATTGTTTCTTCTCCATCCATGCAGATTTTGATTTCTTAAAAATAATTCATAGTAACAACTAAGCTAGATTTGGAACATTGTCCCTCCATTCATTGAAACAAAAAAAACATAAAAAAACAGTGTATATAAGTTACAAAAAAAAACAGTGTATATCAAATTAGTATGACGGTTGTGTGCTTCATTTAATGTATCATACATCCCTCTCTATACGGATATAACCAATTAATAAAAATGAGGAAAATGTTGGAATCATGCATATAATGAAAATAGATTGGAGGATATATTTTTATTTTTTATTAAAAAAAAAAGTAGATTGGAGGAAAAGCACATCATGACTAAAAGGAGCTTTCAGTGCTTTTAATTCAGCTCTGAGGCTGACACCAAGAAAGTGTTTTGGGCAGACCATTATGCTCTTGTCTTTGACCGTTCTTCCTACCTTCTCTCCTTTTATTTTCAACTAACCAGGTTCTCTGATAATCTAATTATGTATACACAATATTGGTTATACACAGCAGATGATTATATTATATCAATGAAACAGGTATCTAGATAGAAAACTATACATGTAACTAAAATATATCACATAAATATTCTCTTAATTTTGAGTTTGAGAAGCAGGGGCATTTTGTATAAAAAACAAAAAAATAAGTTTCTTAATTCATGAGAAAAAAATATGAAAATTTCACATGCATAGTCTTTAATGTTCATAGGTCTATAAAATTTGTCCGCAAAGTTAGATAATCTTATACTTGTTGACCAAAAAAAAAAGATAATCTTATAACTGTAATAACATCAATTGTCTCAAATAGTAAAAAAATAGTTCTAAAATACTGATTATTTAATTATTTTACTACTAGAATAAACTTAATATGAAATTATCTTAAATATTTTTAATAAGGGAAACTTAAATCTTAAACTTGAAAGAAAACCCCCAAATCTAAACTATTAAAACTGAAGTACAATTAGTATTCAACCCTAAGTTTTCCTCAATAATTACAAGTGAATGCCACTCTATTTTTAATTAACAAATAAATTTACAAAAACTAATATATAAGTTTCCATAAAAATCGTAAGTGAGATTCCCTAATATTTAGCTATTACAGCAACTTAAAAGATTGCAATCTTTCATTTCCTAAAAAAATCTAAAATATAAACACAGAAATCCTAAATATTCTATTAGAGACAAAATATGCTAGATAGTAGGTACATACGTAATACTTTCATTATACCATTTCATTAAAGTATTTGAGCAAAGTTATGATTGCTATGGCTTTTTGTACGTGAAATTGGTAATTGCAAACATAATTTATTCTTTATTAGTTAATTTCTTTTTATCATAAATATTTTAGCGTGTGCACTTATGAAATACAAAAACCATACTAAAATCATATAATAAAGTCAAAATCATATGTAAATGTAACTTATGTTTAATAATCTAAATACAAAAATCCATACTAAAATCATATGTAAATTTAAGTTAGGTTTAATAATAAAAATACAAAAAATCCATACCAAAATCATATAGTATAAATTATTTATCATTTAAAAATTTTAAATTTCATAGTTACATCCAAATTTTAAATTTTAATAATCTATTTCTTATAAAATTAATGCTGTAAATATATATAATTAAATGAAAACTATCCAACTTATGTTTTAAAAATATTTATTTATTTGATTATTTCAAATAGTTAATGTGCTAACACTATATACTACAATCATATAAAAATATTGATCCAAATTGTTGTTCATTTGCTTATAAATGGTAGATTTAGTTATTTACAAATGAAAAAACTTTACTCACATCAAAATGAAAAAACATAGCATATTTTGTTTTTAGATTTTGCTTTATTAGTATACAAGAAACGAGAACTAAAATGAAAATTTGAAACAAATAAATTCTATTTACAAATTCAAATTTTACAATTATTGTATTTATAAATGACTGAATTTGCAATTTTTATATTTAGTATGATTATTGTTATTTTATTTACCATTACTCAGGTAAAACAATACTGTTGTATATTAAATGAATATAATACCCGCACGGACGTGCGGGTTAAGCTCTAGTAAAGTATTAACATTGTTAGCAATTAATTCAGGATAAACACGTATTTTTACACAATAAGTTCTATTATATATGAAAATTAAACCTGTTATGCTAGTTTTAGTAAAAAAAACTATTTTCTACTAATTTATATAGCTGTCTTCTAAATATTGTGCTGCCTCCTAATTACTATGCTGACTATAGGTGTGTGTACTATTTCTTGTTTTTAAGAAACAATTGTAATATTTCCGACACGGTAAGATGCCATAGCAGAAACAGGGACAAGCTCTGTACGAGATGAGGTAAGCACTTGAGTACAATAAAACTTTTCAATAGTGACACACAGGGATATATGTATACATAAACGAGTATGTACTTTACACTCATTTGTGCAACCAATGAATAGGCAAATGGAAATTAGAATTATATAAGTTTAAAAAAAGAAATTATATTTATATGAGAGTTTGAATGGTGGTGAAGTCCACCGTTTTTCGGTAAATTATTTTTTTCTTTTACCTTTTTAGTTCAACTATATATTTAAATTAATTTAGGGGATTTGCACTAGATGGCTATGAAAGAAAATATAATTAGCTAGATGGATAAGTCACTGTGCAAATTCTATAAACCCAAATGTACCCTTGTATATCTACCTCTACCCAACTCTCTCTCTTACGTCTCTCTCTTCTCCCTCCTCTTCCTTTCTTCCATGGGATTAATGGTGACTTCTCCAGTTTCAGAATCATTGTTGCTCCTTCCCCTACTTCCTGAACACCGCCATCTGCTCTTCCTCTAGATCTGTTTGGTGGGATCCCTGCCCCCGACCCTCCTGATCCTCTGACCCTCCCGACATGTTCAGCGAATCAGATCTGTCGTCTCCACCTGTCTCTGTTTCACCATAACAGCTGCAAGGTCTTCTCTTTTTAATTGTACAACAACAGTTTGCTCGGTCTGTTTGCTGCCTGTACCTCTTAGAGTGAAGCTTGTTAGGCATTTGCTTCTCCCTACTGTTGGTTGCAGATCTTGGATTTGTGATTTTGTTTGGGAAAACAACGTTTTTTCATGTTCTTAAGTTTATTTTTTAAATATATGGTTTATGTGATCCGGTTAAATGATTCTATTTGGGATGAAACCTATATTAGATTTGGATTGCTTGCCTTCAATTTAAGGAACCAGTTACGACAATTACTTCAGGATGAAGATTTTGGTTGCAGATCTTTGACACACAATGAAAAGGATATTATTGTCATTACACCATCAATCTCCTACCAAATCTGCAAATATAAAAAACTTATGACCATCTGCCTAATTACCGACCACTTTTTGTATATACACCAAAATAGGCCATTAATTTAACCTATTTTTGACTATTCGCATCTAAAATAAAAGAATTTACAAAATAATATTTTCGTGCTGATGTCTAGCCAACTAAAGTAAGTGATATATTCTTACATCTAATATACAAGCTAGAGGTTGAAAACAAAACTAGATATGGATGACAGATCTGGTGTTACGGCGTCGGGTTAGGCTTGAGTCTGGTGGTGGGGGTCGGCTTTGTGGGAGTTTGTAGCTTCTGATTCATCACTGAAGTTTCTTCTGGTGGTTCGGCGGTACCAGGGCGGAGGTGAGAGAGGCATGAGGGTCTGCGTCTTCCTTATCCCTCGCTTGCTTCAGTCACCAGAGTGGGTCTCAGATTTTGGATGGATCTAGGGTTTCAGCTGAGTGTGACGGCGCGTGGTGTTCGGTGGGTATGTTTTCCTTCGATCTGTTGCTGTTCCGTCACTTGTGGTGGCTCTGGCGCGGTCTGTGCTCTCTGCACGGGATTAGTATCTCGGTTATTGGCTATCGTGGAGGTGTGGTGGTTGGGTAGCCAAGTTGTTGTTGTTCTCTTAGGATTCAGCTACTGGTTCTCAGTAGCAGGTGCGTGTGAGGAGCTTCTTTCTCGGAGTAGTCGACTGAGCTTGGAGTCTTCTGTGGCAGCACGTGGTGGACCTCGAGATTCCATCCGCATCTCATCAGTGGTTTTGTCTTTCTAGGACAGCTTTAGAACAGTGGCAGCGTGTTTGTTGGTCTCTTCCCCAATAAATGCGCCAGTTTTTGATCGGACTCAGCTTATGTACCGATGCGGATGATGCCTTTCCGGTTGTGAGGTTTGTGTGGGCTTCGACTATCTTTTGTGAGGCGTTCATTGGGAATCCTGCAATCTACCAGGCTCGTGCTCCAGCTTTTACTGCAGTCTTTAGCCCCTCAACGGTTGCAAGATGTCTCTTGCTTCCTCTCCCTTCAGTTTGGATGCTTCCGTAATTGGTCGAAGAGATGAAGGTCTGATTGGCATTTTTTCACTCTGTTTTTTATTGTTGTTTCTTAGATTCATATCACAAATCTGTTTCTTGTATGTCTCTGTACTTCAAACTCAGAAAATGGTAATAAACTTAACATTTTTACCAAAAAAAAAAAAAAAAACAAAACAAAACTAGATATATTCATATCAAAAATCAACATATTCAAATTCACCTAGTTTTTTTATCTAGCTCGCCAATTTGATTAATACCATCTAGTTGGTTCAACCCACCTAACTGGTTCAGTTTATCGAACTAAGATCAGTTCAACATTTGATCTTAGTTTTTTTGGCGGCCAAGTCATCCTTTTTATCGATGTTAATTTAACCTTTTGACCCCGTCCCTGATCATGCCAGATGATCACTTAAATAAACTATTTTTCATCTGGCCATCAGCAAACCATCCCTATTTTATTATTGAAGTCTAATTAACATGTGATCAAATCAGTTCATTCGATATATCTTATAGAATTCTATTAAAGTTGAGATTCCCATTTTTGCAGCTGATTCATCACTGTTCCAATCCTTTATTTAACGCTTCTCTTGGTTGTTATGGATGGTTAAAGAAAATCTGCTAGAAAATGTCCAAGGGAATCTCAAGGGTCGAGACCAAATTTAAATGAAAAGAAATATCAGTCTATGGTCTAAATTAGTTACCCACAATTTTATATCTATTTGTAAATTTATGAATAACTACAATAATAACTTCTTATTGGATAATTTTACTCTTTCAAAAAAGATCCATTACATATAACTTGTTCTCATCAATTCACAATGTACCGATTGTATTTTTTTTTTTTTTGATAATCCAGGTATCCGGACCTCTCACTTAGTCCGACTATCCCACCGCGTCCAACCGAAACTGGCGAAGAAGGTCCTGGAAACCAAACGGAAACCATGTTAAATCCGCTGTGGCCGGGGCTCGAACTCGTGATGGCGGGCACCTCAGCCGAGGTTCCTTTACCACCAGACTACGAGGCCCGGTTTACCGATTGTATTCTTGACGTGTAGAATCATTGTAAACGAATTTACTTACACCATACTGAACATGAAATTCATGTAAATTTGCTCATCATATTGTTCTTTTTTTCCAAAAGACTTGCATGGAAATATTTTTCGAGAAATACTTAAAAAAAATGCACTGTGTATATTTTGTAGATTTATTTTTGGGTTCATAACTTCTAGGTTCTTCAACTAATATGATTGTATTATTTCATATTTGATATCTTAAAAAAAATAAAATATTGTTAAATTATATTATATCTTTAAAATTAAAAAGAAATAAATAAAAAATAGTAGTAATTACAAAAAATATATTTTAACGTCGTCAGCAAACTAAACCCTAAATCCTAATCTCTAAACCCTAAATCCTAAATCCTAAACCCTTCGATAAATTCTAAACCTTTGGATAAATCTTAAACGCTAAAACAAAATCACTAAATACTAAAACACTCAAGGGTTTAGGGTTTATGATTTAGGGTTTAGGGTTTATGATTTATGGTTTAGGGTTTTAGTGTTTAGTGTTTTTTATTTAGAGTTTAGGATTTATTCAAGGGTTTAGAGTTTACCCAAGGGCTTAGAGTTTATGATTTAGGGTTTAGAGATTAAGATTTAAAAATATTTTTTTTTAATTCTTTTTTCTGTAACTACTATTTTTTTTTTACTTTTTTTCTTTAAAACATAACATAACTTAATAATATTTTGTTTTCTTTTTTAAAAGATATCGAATTTGAAATAATGAAATCTTATCGGTTGATGAACCTAGAGGTTGAACCCATGAATAACTTTAAATTTATACTGTGGTCTAATATAATAGAAATTTTTACCCTCAGAGACACATTTTGTCTTATTAATTTCACTCAGAGTCACATTGTGATACAACACACTTTCTTTATGCTAGGTTTACTAATATAACCCTCAACAAGAAACATCTTTACTTTTTCTTCTAACCAACCAAATTGATTTGCTTTTTTACTTTTTTCTAAAATACAATATTTTTTTTCTCTAACTAATAACCAAACCTTATCTCTTCAATTTATACAAAATCGTGAAAAATTTTTCTCCCCTGACATTTTCTAGATCCAGATGTTGAACTCAGACATGAGAGATTAAAGAGATTGAACCCTAACCTTCTCCATCTGAAATTGTCATTAATACTCTTTTTCACTTTTGTCTTTTCTCGATCTTTTTATCTCAATCTCGGAATCTCAATCTCTATTTCTCAATCTCAGAATCTCGATCTCTATTCCTCGATCTCAATCTCTCCTATGAACAAAATTTAGTCCCGTAAACGATGGAGGTTGCGATGAAGGCCGTGGTGTAGGAAGCAATGGATACCGCAATGGAGGCGGTGGTGGTTATGGAGGTGATGGTGGAAGGCGTGAGTGTGGATACAATGGTGGTGGTTGGTGGAGGTGGCTACTCAAGTGGAGGAGATGGTGGTGGATACAGTGGTAGTGGATACGGTGGAGGAAGCGATGGATACCGCAGTGGAAGCGGTGGTGGTTATGGAGGCTGTGGTGTAAGACGTGAGGGTAGTTACAGTGGTGGTGTAAGTGGCTCCACGCGTCTCCCGTCCACGCATCTCATGTCCACGCGTCTCCCATCCACGCATCTCTCATCCACACATCTTCCGTCCACGCATATTTTTTGTCCACAAAGTTCTTGGCTTTAACGAGATAGCTTTATCTATTTTAAAGTTCTTGGCTTGATTGAATTAAATCCACATAAATCCTCAAATTTGAAGACTATTGATGTTGAATTGCTTTTTATTAGTGTTTTCTCTTCTGGTTGTTGATGTAATCTTGCGCTGATCTATTAAATTGAACTTTTTTATCAGCAAGATTAAGGTCAGAAACCCGTCCACAATTTGTATATCCACAATTTGTTGATTCAAACAATATTATTCATTCTATATAATCAATATCAACCCGTCCATGATTTGTATATCCACAATTCATTGGTTCAAACGATACCATTCATTCTATATAATCAATATCAACCTGTCCACAATTTGTATATCCACAATTTATTGGTTCAAACGATATCATTCGTTCTATATAATCAATATCATTTATACAAGATGTAGATGTGTATAAGAGATATGTTCGTTAAAATTGTTCGTCCACAACTTGTTTTGTCCACAAACATTTATGTACCTATGTCCACAAATTTTCAAGTATCCATGTCCACAAACATTTTTTCCTTCTCATTAAGGGTAAATTTGTCAAAAAAACGCCTAGGCCCCACCATAAAGTGTGTCAAATGTGGAAAGTGTCTCTCAATGTAAAAGAAAGACAAAAAGTGTCTTTGGGTGTAATCAACTCAATATAATAAGTACACTAAGACAGGGACTGCCCCATCCCTTTCCTTCATTTAGGGCGTGGAATCTCTGCTCCACCCATTCTCTCATATTATCCCATATTTTAAATATTTTTTTTGGTAAACATATTTTTAATATATTTGATCCACCTATAATGGAAAACATTATAATATGGTTTAAATGAGCAATAAATGTTAAAAGCTTAAAAGAGTATAGTAGGAACGTATGCTATCTTGTGTTAAAAAAAGGAACGTATGTTTTTTTTGTAACTGAAAAGGAACGTATGTTATCTGTTGATATTAAAGAAACACACACACACACACAGTAGGTTTCTCTACAGTAAGTATGCACTTAAAGTAAACAAATAAATTAAGCAGCATGGAATTGATACTACATAAATTTTAGATATTGCTCTGTTTCTTTTAATCATAAGAATGCATATTGTTTTCGAATACTCTTAATCAGAACTACACAATATAAATTGTTCTTTAAATAATTTCTTAGTATTTTTGAAGTATCGAGATCATTGAATATTGGTATAAATTTTGCAAAACGCTAAAAAATAAGATGTTTAGCTAAAGAAGTCAGACGTTGTTGGATATAAAATAGGTTAAGTAGTGGATACCTTCTTATATATTAAAAGAGAAGTCACAACCTTGATTCATGTGTGATTTTTTTTAAAAATGGACTTAAACTTAATGGACCTATTCCTAGAAAGTCATGTTACATTTAATATCTAATTTTATCATTTAAATTTTGGGCTTACAAGAAATTTTTATTGGGCTATCAATAATTAAATTTAAACAATAGATGATCCATTGGATTTATATATAGTATAAATAAAATAAATATAATTTAATGTTGTAATACTATACCTCTATATGCTGAATATTTAAATATTTTTCGAAGTTAACTTTTAAAATTATAAAGATTTTTTTTTTTAAATAACAAAAATCATATTATCTAACAATGATTAATCTTTAATACCTTAAACCAATGAAAACAAATTTTAAACTATATAGTTTATTTTAGAAAATAAACAAAAATTAAATGTTTAATTATTTACTCGATAATATAAATCTTTGAAACGAAAATTTTAATTTCTTAAAAACTTTCTAAATTTGTGAAATGTTTTAATATCTTTGAATATGACAATAAAATAATATTTTACTAATCTTTATATATATAGTTATGATTTTAATAATGAAATAATAATTCGAAAATATATATATAGAAGAAGATACAAATACATGTGAAAGTATGTAACAATCTATTCAATGAAAAAAAATATACAGTAAGCTTATTAAGTTTTAAAAATTGATAGACACATATATATTATAATATATACTAATCTTATATATTAAAACATAAGTCATAACTTTGATTCATGTATGATTTTTTTTAAAGTTGACCCTCCCTAAAAATCAGTTATCATTCATTTATTACTAATAATATGGATTAATAATATCATTCCTAATATAACATCGACTCCTAAAAACCCGGATTGGTTAACAAACTCACCTTGATTCATGTGTGATATTTTTATTTGAATAATCATTTAAAATTTGTAGTAAATGTATTTCCTTAATGCTAATATATAATCTTTTAACTACTGAAATCATAATATAATTTGATATCTTTTAATTTAAAATATAAATATAAATATTTAATTTTCTTAACAAATGTGTTGAAAATCGTTATAACAATATCTTAATTATCAAAAATTGTATATAAATATTTTCTCTAATTTTGTAATTAGTAATAAAATTAATGTTATTATACATTAATATATATATATATTTTATTATATATTAATGTTATTATACAAATAATCAGTTATCTTTTATAAAATGAAAAACATTATATCAAATTTTACTATTTTATAGTTATATCTATCATTTTAAATAAAAAATTGTATTTAACTAAATATGATTAATTATTTTAAATTGATAAATTAATATATTTTATTTTGACAAACATTAAAAATTTATGCTAGAAATATAATATGTTTGTAGAACGGGTTAACATTAGTAAATTAGATAATTCATGTATAAAATTAACTTATCTTAAACTTTTTTATATATATAGTTATTATCTTAAATGAATAAACATAAAAATATACTGATAAAGGAAATCTAGCGCTTTGAATTACGGATCAGGATCATAATAATTGAATAAAAAATAATTTTAAAATATATATAATAAAAATACCAAATATATGTGATGCTTTGAAATAATCAATTAACTTACAGCATGAAAACTATCAAATTGTTATATTTAAGATAGTTATATATAAACATTTAAATATATAAGTAACTTTAAAAATATATTCTAATTATGTAATATATATATATAAACATGAAAATTAATACCCGCACGGTTGTGCGGGTCCAAATCTAGTTAAGTATTAAAAAGAGTATTTGCAGTGCATATACAAACATAATGATATGCAGATGAAAAAAGAAATGATATGCAGATGACCCACGATATTCCTGGGTTTGTTTGGAATCTATTTTTTTTAATATAAATATTGTTAATAACAAAATTTCTATCTTCAAAAATATGTTGTTGTAGTTTTGGTACGAAAAAAATAGTTGCAGGTATTATTCCATGGTCTAGTGAATTCTCGTTTTAGTAGAGGATGATTTGTTCGGTTAATGTTAACTAGATTTTGATCCGCACTTCCGTGCAGATATTTTTTTATAATATTATTTTTTGTATATTTTTGGCATTATTAATATATAGTGATTTGTGAATTACATTTTACTTTGTTATTATTTTTATTACTTACAAATATATTTTCAAGTTAGATACAATAAAATAATAATCTAATATAATCAAATAGAGAACCTCTTCCAAAATATATATTTTTTTAATTTATACATTTTGAATATAATACATTTTTAAAATGTATCTATATTATATAATATATATGTTTAAGATAATTTATATTTACATGTTATGTTCAAAAAAATATATTTTAGCATATATTATTTTAATATTTTACAGGATTTATAAGTAAGAACATTTTTGTTTAAATAATATATCCCTATTATTTTAGTAAATTTTATACATAGTCTCATATATCTTATTATTTTAGATAATTTTTTTGATATATGATATTTTTTGGATGTTATGATATTAAGTTTTCTTTTTTTTTAATTAAGATTTCAAAATATTATAACATATATAGTTTGTTTTTTCGTGGTGTATTTCAAAACATTATTCTTCTCTATAATTTTATATTTTTTAAAACTTGAAAATGTATATTTTGTCTAAAATTGAAAAAATACACAACTATTTTTGAGTTTAGAAGATTACATGAATTTTGAATTTATTTTGTTACAAAATTAATACTTTATTTTATAAAAAATATTTGAATTTTGGTAATATTTTCTATATTTTCTCAACACATTTTATATAATAAAAGCAATAATTTATAACTAAAATTTGATTTGTCATTAATATTTTAAATAAATTATTAAAATGTCATAGTTTTCTAATAACGTAATTTTAAATAGTATATGAACTAAAGGTTATTATATAAACATTTTAAACAATATATTGTTGAGTGTTTCAAAATAAATAAAAAGATAACATATAGTTGTACATATAAAAGTTTTTCTATATAAACATTTTAAACAATATATTGTTGAGTGTTTCAAAATAAATAAAAAGATAACATATAGTTGTACATATAAAAGTTTAACCAATGTTAAAATTTATTTTTGTACAAAAATATGATATAGTTTACGAATTTTAACCCATTTTAATAATGAGTGATAATTTATTTAAATAAAAAATGAATAAATTAAAATTTGTTAAGTTACCTATTTAATATATTTTTTATATTCAATTCACAAATCACTTCTATTTTTATATAATACATAATATATTTATAAATTTTATCTAGAATTTTTATTTTCTTATTTTAGAATAAAATTTAATTAATACTGATTTATAATAATATTATATTACTAAATATGAAATTAATTAATGTGTTATTTTATAAAAATATTTAAATTTTTAGTAAGATTTTGTTAGATTCTTTCTCAACAGATTTCGTTTTAATTACAAAAATTAAAATTAAAATTAATAGTTAGTTTATTCTTAATGTAAATAATAAAATATGTCATATTAACTAATTCTTGAAGTGGTTATACTATGACTTGTTAATAGCAGATAAAAATATGACTTTAAATTATTAGATTAGATACCACAAACTGTAAAGAAAAAGAGGAATTTGCATAAATGTATAACTGAAGCAATTTTTCCAAATAAACATAAATAGAGGGTTTAAATCAAAATAGAGGATGTTAAAGCAGGTGGGTGAGATAAGGGTTACCTCCATGCATTAGGTAAAAACATTATACAAATAAGTAAGATTTTTTTTCCGACAATAAGTACAAATATTTTAAATATAAATATATAGTGAATTTTTTTTTTACTTATTTATTTGGAATTCCTTCCGCCTCAGGGGTTTTTCCATCGTCCTCGGTCTTCACATGTATGGATTATCTATTTTGGAGGTTACCGAAAGAGGATGAATTTAGCTATTTTCCATGGATATTATAGTATATATGTAATTCTAGGAATGATAAGGTCTATTCTAATAAGGATGGAAACCCGCAGGAGATCCTGCGTCTAGCTGAAGTGGAAAGCACGACATGGATGGAGGCACAATTAACAGTGAAAAAACAGTATGAGCATCTTCATCATGGGAGTTTATAACATGGGACTGATTGGATTCCCTTGTACAATACGAGGATTTGTTATATTGATGGAGCCTGAAAAAAAAAAGATAAATTCACGGGACAAGGATGGTTCCGTCGAAGTACTGGCTCGGCAGATGTTATGATGGGTGCGATGAATCTCCATAGAAGTCTATCTCCTCTGCATGCTGAATGATAAGCATTGATATGGGTGATGGAGTACATGAAGACCCTTCAGTTCTCTGAAGTAGTGTTTGCGACGGATTATTCTCAATTGGTGAAGATGGTGTCGATATCTGAGGGCTGGCCAGCTTTCTCTACACACATGGAAGAATTTAGACACAGTAAGTGTTTCTTCCCTGATTTCCGGATCAGACATATTCCAAGAGCACAAAACACTTTGGCGGACAGACGTGCACGTGGTGTGAAAAGTTCTCCTACAGCTATGCTATATGTCGATTCCACACCTCCGGCTTGGCTCTCCAAATCAAATGGTTTAGTTACTTAATTTCACTGTTGTTGTCAAGAAAAAAAAACGTATTTATTTGGAATTAATATAACTAAATTTGTTACTAAGTTATGTAAATACATATGTAATTTTTTGAAACTTGGATTAATACATATCACATGTACTTTTGTTTTTCAATTAAAGATGGTTTGTGTTATGTTAAAAAAATAAAAATGGTTTGGTTACCTAACCTCCTCAAAAAAAAATTAATATAAAACTCTTCTAAAATAATTGTTGGTTAATATTTTAGTTTCACTATTTCTTAAATTAGAAACATTGAAAGATAACTAATACCCACTCTGTTTCATAAAAAATGTCCTATGACACTATCTTATTACAGAAAATAGAGTATTACTTAAAAAATTTAATACAATTTATATCTATTTTATATTTAATATTAATTATTCAATACTTTGATCTTATAAATAATTTTATTTATTTTTAAAATATTTGGTTAAATAAAGGTACTTATTAAAACATTAATATGTTTTAGTTAGTTTTAATGAGAGTATAAGTGATATAAATGATATAAAATGATACTCTTCATGAAAAAAACGAATATTTAATACTTAAATAAATATGGAAGCTAAAGTATAATCGTCGTCTCCCACATTCCATATTTTGTTTTCATTGCCTTTTCTTAATACTTGCACACAGATGCACTACATAAAAGGATAGAGATTTCGACCGAAAAAGGGACAAAGACACAAAAACAAGGAGACAACGTAACTACTAATAAATTAGATAATTACATAGGTCTCAAGTGTTTTTAGTAAAGGGTCTCAAGTGTTTGTATTAAACTAAGAATTAAGAATATAGTATTAACGTTGACATTATTAGATTTTCTAGCATTTTTTTTCTAGTTTTCTCCTTTTGCTAAGCCGGTTGACAGTGATATATTATGTCACTTATATAAAAATAAAATAAAAAAATATTGTTAGAGTGATGTTAGTTATAGCATCCACGATGATAATGATTATGGTGGTAATATATAAATAGAATAGAACATACTAAATGGTATAGTTCATATTAATGAAAATATAAAATGATTTAAATATATTAATATACTATATACGTCCAAAATTAACAAAACTAAATCTAATGTCAACCCAAATTTTCCATAAACTAAACTTAAAACAATAATCCCTAAAAAAAATATAAACCTGAATCCAAATATCAAAATATGCAAATAGTACATAATATGAAGCATAATTAAAATAGAGTAGTAATAAACAAATATCATAATACATATTGTTCAAATTATAAACATGTCTATGATTGCAGAGAATAAAGTAATGCTTACTCCAACGTCGACCGAAACCTTTCATAAACTAAACTTAAAACACTAATCACTAAATCCTAAAAGGAAATATAAATTCTTACCTAAATATCAAAATATGTACATAGTACATAATTTCAAAAATTATCAAAACAGAATAGTAACAGAAAAAATAGAATTGTAAATATTGTTCAAATTTTGATTTGTTTATGATTGCAAAGAAGAAGTTAATGTTTACTCCAACGTCAACCAAACCTTTCATAAACTAAACCCAAAACACTAATTACTAAACTTTAGAAAAAAATATAAACCCTTACCTAAATATCAAAATATGCACATAGTATATAATATGAAGTACTATGAAAATAGAAATAGTAACAACGAAATATCATAGTATAACCAATAAGTTGCAATACATACGAGTGGTGGTTACGACGGAAAAGATGATGACTAATATCAAAGAGATGATGATTGTTTTGAAAGATGTGATAGCAAAAATATAAAAGAGAAATTACAGATTTGATTATTAACTAAAAAAAAGATGATAATAGCTACGGTGATAAAAAATATCGAAATGATTGAAATTGTTTTTTTACAGAAAGTGATGGTGGATTGAAAAAAGTAGTGATAATGGTAGGTAACTGAAGAAGAAGAAGTTTATACACTTATTAACCGGCAAAGAAAAGTTATATAGTATATATTGTAATAATAGTGGAAAATATTTTTTCTAGTTAGATAGCTAGTTATACTTTATTTCATGGCAAGTGAGGCCAATTTCCTTTGTTCTTAGAAGATATGACATGATTAAATTGGGTGAAGGTGATGTCCAAACAAAAACCTAAATTTCAGTGTCCTTCTTGGAGTGCTAAATAAAAACAATATACTAATATAAGTGTACAATGTGTTCAGAACCATCACACACACACATTTATCTTTCGCCTTTCTAGAATACACCGATCCATATTTCCAACATCGATTGTTTTAGCTAGGCACTGCAAAAAGTTAAAATGTATCAGAAAATTTATCGACACAAATTAGAATTACTTAAAAATAAATGATGCAATTTATACAGTCTTACATCAGTGTTAATAAGTGATGTCATTGGAAATTCTTATTGTGTCTGTTCATACAAGTGACGCTAATAAATACACATTTGTATCACTTTCCAAACCTAATGCTAATATAAAGTCGGTTCATTATAAGAATTTTTTACTTCCCAAGACACTTTTTGAGTTTCGTATTTCACCGTAAGGCACTTTGCACTTTGCACTTGAAGCAACCTTATTTGCTAGTCAAAAACATTGATGCCCTTATAATAAAGAAAACCAAACCAGACTTCTATTAGCCTAAACCTAACCATACCAACCTCACCCTATACCAAGTTCAAAATCCTAAATTCTCATCTTTCCTCATTTTGAATCACAAGCTTTTTTTTGAGAGAGAAAAAAACTTTGTGTGGCGGAAATTAAGAACTCTAGTTCCTCTATCATCGTCCTCACCTTCTAAATCTTATTTCTTGATTTTCGTCACAAACCTCCATCTCACACGCACCTACTCAACACCATCTGAATCTCACCATCGAGTAGAGCACACAGTCATTTTTTTTCCACATGCGAGGTTTGTTACTTCGAAACCCACACTTTTTTTCTGTGTTCTGACACCAACCTACAAGATCTGTTAGTTTTTGATTTTTACATCTATTAAAACTCTTCAAATCTGTGAGTCAGTGGAAGTTTCAATTTTTACATAAAAATCCCAGATTTGATAGTTTCAATGTATCCTGTTTTTTTTTTCGATTTTGAGATCTGGTAGTTTCAACATTCAGTTAAGTTTTTGGTTCTAGTTTCATGAATAATACAAGGAAACTTTTGATTTTCTTCTTAATCTTCCAGACATCCTGTCTCCAAATGTGTTATGTTTTTTGGCTTTTTTGTTCTTCTGTTCTGATTGCGATTATTTTATGGTCCCAACTTTTTCATGTTCTTGTAGGAAACAACAAACCGACCACCGCCTCCCACAAATCCCATTGAAAGATGATTGAGTTCTGGGCTGGTGACATGTGGATAGGAGAGTTGTGGGCTGGTGACCTGTGGATGGGTGAGTTGTAGTTGGGTGACATGTGGTCGGGTGAGCTGCGGATTGGTGAACTATTGTAACGTGAGATGTGTACGGACGAGCTGTGGTCGGGTGAGTTGTGGACGGGTAAGCCATGGAGGAGCGAGCTGGGGACGTAATGTTGTGTGGCTGACCACATGGGAGTGTTGTGTGGATGGAGAGTCAACTTCCACCCATGTAGCTTTCGTACTCCCTGCTTACTACGCTCCACCCATGCAACAATCAGAAGTTTCAAAACTATTTTGTGTTCTATGTTCCCTATGTTTTCTCTTTTTAACTCGGCGTTTCTATAGCTCGTAAGATGTCCATGTAATCTTTTCTAGACTGTAGCCTCTTCATTGTTTTTGAGATCAAACAATCCGTATGTAATGTTAATGCTAAGGTTTATGTTTAAAAAAAATAGTTGTGTACATGACACCATCCACGTTCACTTCTATATTGTGGCGTCCACTATCGGATTTCTTAGAAAATTATTAAAATCCTGTAAATAATTTTGTTTAGACTGAGTTTTAATAATTTTTCAAACTCAGTTTGTCACAAAAAAGTTTAGAGTGGAACTTCCTCACTTACAAAGAAGAAGCAATAAATTCATTTTACCTCGTCATGTATTATCTAGCTTGTTTTAAACATCAGCCGTTAGATTTACAACATTCTTTTTGATCATGTGGCTTTTAATATAGCACAGTAGTCAAAATACAAGAATTTAATAAATGAAAAAAGCTAACTAAAATGAACTAACATATAACTTTATTTACATCGTAATAGACTAAACGAAGCCACACAACCGGTTCGCTTCATTAAGGGCAATTGTGTCAACAAACTACCTTGATCTCCGTGAAAATGTGTTACAAGCAAAAAATGACTCTGAGTGCAAAGAAAACTTAGAAAGTGGCCCATTATGTAATCAACTCTCATTATAAGTGTCGCTAATAAATATGTATTTGTATCACTTTCAGACAATAACGCTAATATAGTGATTTTGTAATGGTTAGATAACAGATGCATTAATTTATCTAATTTTTTTGGTTAATTAATAATTGAGAAGATGCATATCCGTTAAATTTTGTAGATATAAACTAATGATTAAAAAACATATTTCCTTGTGCTGTTGAGAAGATAAATAATGAATCTAACAACTTATTTACAAGTGTATATTTTAATAGATAGTGGCTGAGATTTGTTCCTATTGATAATTATTTACAAACAAATTTTGTTTTCAGATCCCCTAAAAATTCTAACAACTTATTTATAAGTGTATATTTTAATAGATAGTGGCTGAGATTTGTTCCTATTAATAATTATTTACAAACAAATTTTGTTTTCAGATCCCCTACAATATTCTACGTTAGGCGGGAAGTGTTTTTTTTTTTGTTTTTGATCAAAGCGGGAAGTGAATTATATCTCTATATATCTAATATATTAAAACATAAGTCATGACTTATTTTCATGTGTGATTTTTTTAGTTTGGACAATTTCTAAAAAATATCATATTTTACATAAGTTCATTATTATATCTTTTAATATCTTTATCTTTTTATTTGAAATATAAATGAATATATTTAAAATGTTCTAACAAAATCTTTTTAAAATCTTCTTAGAATCTTTTTAAAATTACTTTCGAAAATTAGTTAGTCTTAATTTTAATTATCATAAAATATAATTAGAAATAAAAATTGAATATAGTTTTGGTTTGTAAACAAAAATTTAAATAAAATGAAATTAATTAATTTCAAATACATTTACTAATAATTTTTAAAGATTTTGTTAGAAATAAATATTATTTCTATTTTAATTTTTTCAAATTTGTTTTCTAATAAAATAAAAATCATGATTTTTTGATGAGTGATATTTTTATTTGGACCATCATTTAAATTTTCTATTAAATGTATATCACTAATGCTAATATATATAATATTTTTAACTACTTTAATCATAATATCTTTAATATCTTTTAATTATTTTTAAAAAAATTAAAATTCTAACAAATCTCTTGAAAAAGATTATAATAAGATCTTAATTGTCATAAATTGAATATAAATATTTTCGACTAATTTTGTAATTAGCAATGAAATGTTACTAAAAGAATAAAATTATATCCTATTTTATCAATTTTATAATAATATCTATCATTTTAAAATAAAAACGTTATATTGAACAAAATATGATAAAATTATTTTAAATTGATAAGTTAACATATTTTATTTTCAAAAATATAAAATATTTATGCTAAAAAATATGTTGGTAGAACGGGTTAATATTAGTAAACTATATAATGGATGTATATAAATTTATCTTATCTTAAACTTTTTCATATACAGTAGTTTATTATATAAAATTAATAAGCATTAAAAAATTACTAAAAAAATCTAGCGATTTTAATTACGGATCATGATTATAATAAATTAAATACAAAATTTTTTTCATATATGTTGTTGAATGCATTAAAAAATTTAGTTTAGTAATCAAACGCAAATTCAATAGGACAATTATATAATAAGCAACATATATATGTGATGATTTTAATTTACAGCATGAATACTATAAAATTATTATATTTGGCATAATTATACAAACATTTTAATATGTGAGTAACATTAAAAATATATAATAATTATGTAAAACAAATATCTATATATATAAATGTGAAAATATATATCCGCACGGTTGTGCGTATGGAAATCTATCTAATATATTAAAACAGAAGTCATGACTTCTTTTCATGTGTGATTTTTTTAGTTTGGACCATTTCTAGAAAATATCATATTTTACATAAGTTTATTATTATATCTTTTAATATCTTTATCTTTTTATTTGAAATACAAATAAATATATTTAAAAAATTCTTTTAAATGTATAAAAATTTCTCTTATCTTAAACTTTTTAATATACAGTAATTTATTATATAAAATTAATAAACATTAAAAATTACTAAGAAAATCTAACGATTTGAATTATGGGTCATGATTATAATAAATTAAATGCAAAATTGTTTTCATATATGTTGTTTCATGCATTAAAAAAATTTGTTTAGTAATCAAACGCAAATTCAATAGGACAAATATATAATAAGCAACATATATATATGTGATGATTTTAATTTACAGCATGAAAACTATAAAATTATTATATTTGGCATAATTATACAAACATTTAAATATGTGAGTAACATTAAAAAATATATAATAATTATGTAAAACAAATATCTATATATATAAATGTGAAAATATATACCCGCACGGTTGTGCGGGTGGAAATCTAGTAATATCTTTATATATCAAATACTCACCACAAACGTATTTTGATTTAGGGCTTTTCAAGAGAAACCTATCATTGACGAGTTTCTTGAATCAAATCAGCTTACGACGTTTAGCGAGGTAAATTATACTACCTCTTTCACTACAAGAAAACACGCCGAATTCCGACGGAGATTCCGACGGACGACACAGCCGTCGGACACTTTGGACGGAATTCTGACCGATTTCCGACGAAAACAAAAAATCTGAAGTCGTCGGAATTCCGTCGGCGAATTCCGACGAATTTCCGAGAAAACATGGGTCGTCGGAATATTCCGACGACTTTTCGACGATATTCCGATAAACAATATAACCGTTGTAGTCGTCGAAAAGTCGTCGGAATATTCCGTCAAATTTCCGACGATATGCCGATGAAAAGATATAACCGTTACGGTCGTCGGTATTCCGTCGGTATTTTCCGACGAATTTCCGACGAACCAAGTGACCGTTGCCGACAAATAAATATGACCGTTTTATAGCCGTTCGAGATTGGAAAATACTGACGGAATTCCGACGGAATGCTTAATATCTGTCGGTATTCCGTCGGAAAGTCGTCGGATATCCGTAAGCAATTTCCTATAAATGCAACCCCTCCTCATTCATCTCATTCACACCTCATTCTCTCTTCTTTCTCTTTAGTCATAACAATTCCGTGAAAATCATGTCTTCAGGAGCTTATTATCGTTCGTGGATGGATAAACCTCATTTGGATCCCAACACTAATTTGCTTACGGAAGAATACGTTCAAGGAATTGGAGAATTCATGAGGCTTGTTCAACAGCAACCGGATGCAAAAAGTGGTATGTTAAGATGTCCCTGCTCTACTTGCAATAATAATAAGGTTATAAAAGAATTTGATGTTTGGACTCATTTGTATATGAAAGGGTTTTCACGTAATTATAAAGTTTGGTACCTTCATGGGGAAACTGGTTATGAATATGGTAGTACTAGCGAACCTCAGCCTGTTAGTGAACTTCAGCCTGATATTAGGTTAGAAGAACCTAGAACGGATATAGATTATGGTGTAGGTACTGAGCAGATGGTACATGATCATTATAGAGGGGAAGAACCAAATCCCGAATCTAGGAGATTTTTTGATATGTTAGATGCAGGAAAACAACCTTTGTATCAAAATTGTAGAGATGGTCATTCAGTCTTATCATCTGCAACTAGATTAATGGGTATTAAGACAGACTATAATTTGGCTGAAGAATGCATGGATGCGATTACTGATTTTGTCAAAGGTATTCTACCTGAGGATAACCTTGCACCGGGTTCATACTACGAGGTTCAGAAACTTGTAGCCGGTCTTCAACTACCGTACGAAGTGATAGATGTATGTATTGACAACTGCATGATCTACTGGAGAGCGGATGAGACACGAAATGTATGCAAATTTTGTGGGAAACCTCGTTATCAGGAGACGAGGGGAAGAGTTCCGATCCCGTTCAAAAGAATGTGGTATTTGCCTTTGACGGAAAGATTGAAGAGGTTGTATCAGTGTGAGCGCACAGCAAAAGCAATGAGATGGCATGCAGAGCATTCCACAAATGGTGAGATTAGACATCCTTCAGATGCGAAGGCTTGGAAACATTTCCAGTCAACATATCCAGAATTTGCGGAAGAGAGAAGAAATGTTTATCTTGGATTATCTACTGATGGTTTCAGCCCGTTTGGAAAGCATGGAAGACAGTATTCTCTATGGCCAGTTATCGTGACCCCGTACAACTTACCGCCGAGCTTGTGCATGCGACGAGAGTTTTTGTTTCTCTCAATTCTCGTCCCCGGTCCAGATCATCCTAAAAGATCACTAGATGTGTTTCTTCAACCACTGATATATGAGTTGCAACAACTATGGGCGCATGGTTTTGAGACATACGATGTTTCGTGCAAAGAAAACTTTCAGATGCGGGCAGTACTTATGTGGACAATAAGTGACTTTCCAGCATATGGTATGTTATCTGGATGGACAACACATGGGAGGCTATCATGTCCATATTGTCAAGATGACACCGATGCTTTCCAACTAAAGAACGGAAGGAAAACGTGTTGGTTTGACTGTCACAGACGATTTCTTCCACCTGATCATCCATACCGCAGGAGTAAGACTTCGTTTACGAAGAACAAGCAGGTGTTTGATGGTCCACCTGAGGAAGTTAGTGGGGAAAATTTGTTGAAGCAGTTTAGGGATTTTGATGCAGAAAGGACGCCAGATGTAGGTGGACATGAAAACATTCGAGTCAGTGCGGTTGGAGAGCTACATAACTGGCACAAAAAGAGTATTTTCTGGGATCTGCCATATTGGAAGACTCATCTATTGCGGCATAATTTAGATGTCATGCATATTGAGAAGAACTTCTTCGACAATCTGATGAACACAGTCCTTAACATCCAAGGTAAAACGAAGGATAATTTGAAGTCAAGGTTGGATTTAGTCGATATTTGTGATCGTTCTGAACTTCACGTTGATGAGAACGGTACGGCCCCTTTTCCCATTTATCGGCTGGATGGTGCTAGAAAAGAAGAGTTCTTTGATTGGATTACAGATAAAGTGAAATTTCCTGACGGATATGCATCAAATTTGGGGAACTGCGTTGATAGAAGCGAAGGAAAGTTTAGTGGCTTGAAGAGTCATGATTGTCATGTAATTATGCAGCGCCTCCTCCCGTTTGCTTTTTCAGCATTATTGCCACGTAATGTTCATGAAGCAATTGCAGGGATAAGTGTTTTCTTCCGCGACTTATGCAGCAGAGTAGTGACTGAAGAGGGTATTAATAATTTGAAGACAAACGCACCAGTCAGCATGTGCAACCTTGAGAAGATATTTCCTCCATCATTCTTTGATGTAATGGAACATCTTGCTATTCATCTCGCAAGAGAATTGGAACTTGGTGGTCCTGTGCAGTACAGATGGATGTATATTTTTGAGCGTTATATGCATCATCTGAAGAAGATGGTCAAAAATCAAAGCAGGGTGGAAGGATCTATAGTGGCACAGGTGATCAATGAAGAAACTGCAATCTTTGCTGAAAATTATTTTCCACCAGAAGTGCATACAAAACACCGAAGACCTGCTCGGCATGATGACAGAGGGGAGAGAGCAACATATCATGTTACTGTCCCAAGCATGTTCAAGGAAATAGGACGACTTAGCGGAAAATTCACGAAGCGCAGACTTACGGACACTGAGCACGCTCATTTGCAAACATATTTGCTCACCAACTGTGAAGATGTTCTACAATATGAGAGGTAAAAATATTTTTTCATTTACATTGTTAGATTAATATTCAATAAATTTATTTCATATTGATAATATTTTTGTATATACTGTATATATGGCGGAGTTGCGTATGACTCACAGGCATGCAACATAATAAGTGTTTAGTATAGTATTAGATCGCAACCGTTCAAATATAACAATTCATAAAAATATTTATGTATGCATATCACATGTTTTCATAACATCTCATCTTAACACTCATATACTTATACAATCACATTCATCTAATCTTACACTACAAAAAATGTTGTTGTATAAATTCGTGTTATCAAAACATTTCTACTGTTAAATCTTTATGAAAATACTATATATATTATCAAAGATTTGGATTTTGCTTTTAGAAACTTGTAACCAACCCTTAAACACTAAAGTCGTCAGTATTCCGTCGGAATGAGTCGTCAGTATTCCGTCGGAATATACTGACGAACTTAATTCCGTCGGAATTGTAATTTACCCGGGAAAACCAAACCGCGTGAAATTTTCGCGGACCGCCAATTGATATATATTTAATGATACCGACGGAATACTGACGAACCCGTATCCGTCGGAATTGTTAAATATAATTACTCATCTTCTTCCTTCTTCGTTATTTCCGCCTCCGGCTCTCTCTCAATTCTCTCCGCGATTTCTCTCCCTTTCACGGCGATTCCGGCCGTTCTCGAGCCCCCATCACCGGCGGCCCCCATTCCGGCCCCCAATCATCTTCCCCAAACCCCAAATCATGTAAGAATCATCCCAACCTTGTTTTATCCCAATTTTTTAGGGTTTTGGAAGTTAGATCTCGGATTTTAGGTTGTTTGATTGAAAATTTTAGGATTGAATGGATAGTTTAGGATATATAAGTTAGGATTGTTGTTTGGATTGTTGTTTAAGTTTTTTTTTGGAATTATTTTGTGTTTTTGTTAAAATTCAAAACGTTTTCCTGTTTTTAAAACGTTTTTTGATTTTTAAAAACGTTTTTCAAGTTTCCAATAATAAACTATGTATAATAAAACGTTTTTAAAAAATTTTAAAAATATTTAACAACATTTTTCTATAATTATAAAAATTTATAATTTTGTATACATATATATATATAAATCATGTATAATAAAAAATTTTAAAATTTTAATAATTTTTTACAAATTTCCAGTAATAAACTATGTATAATAAAACGTTTTTTAAAAATTTTAAAAATATTTAACAACATTTTTCTATAATTATAAAAATTTATAATTTTGTATACATATATATATATATAAATCATGTATAATAAAAAATTTTAAAATTTTAATAATTTTTTACAAATTTCCAGTAATAAACTATGTATAATAAAACGTTTTTTAAAAATTTTAAAAATATTTAACAACATTTTTCTGTAATTATAAAAATTTATAATTTTGTATACAATATATATATAAATCATGTATAATAAAAAATTTAGTTGTTTTTTTTAAACGTTTATAAAACCTTTTGTAAATATATAAATGAAAACATTAAAAATAGAAATGGTTTGAAAAGATTTTTGATAAATTAATTTTTTTTTAGGTCCGAGGATGTACCCCGCCCCGCAGCCCGTCTTCGACGTAGTTCGGTGAGCAGTTCCCGTGCATCGGGATCGTCTCACGAACAAAACTCGGTTCCCGCATATATTCCCGCTCCAGCTCCCGCTGCCCCTCCCGCTGCTGCTCAACAGGATCCGGGGGTCATGCCAGTTGATCTATTGGTTCAACAACCAGGTCGAGAGCATCTCCCGGTTCTCCATCCCAACCCACGACGAGGACATAGCACTTGGTTAGTATTTTTTTTAATTTGTAGTATTATGTTTTTTTCCATTAATTAACTTGTTAACTAACTTGTATTTTTTTTAAAGGTTCACCAAGTCGAAAAATGGCATTAGCAGGAGCATCAACCAGATGATGTACTCCATGCTTCGTTTTGGATATTCAAAGTGGAGTGTGATTCCTTTCGAAGAACGAGAGTTGTGGTTTCGTCAGTTTGCGGTAAACTCTTCATTTTTTTAAAGTATTTACATTTTTTAAAATATATTTACTTATTAAATTATGTTTGTTTTGTAGCAAGAGTTCAACTGGCACTCCGATCTCACGGAAACAGTCCGTAAGAAATTCAACGAAAAAGCCATGGACTCTTATACGAAGCAGATAAACGCGTGGAAGACAGTTTGGCAGAAGAACAAGAGGCCACGGTTCATCAACGGGACGGTGTGGGAGCAGTTGATAGCTCATTGGGAGAAGGAAGAAACTGCAGAGACGTCTTCTAGGAACTCCAAGAACCGGAAGAGCGATCGTGGCGGGAAAGGTATGTATGTGCACAACCTCGGCGCTTGCTCTATGTCTACTAAGGAAGATGAACTTGTAAGTTTTTTTTAATTATTTATCTTTATATTTTTTAAATAAATATTTTATATATTCCTTGGCTAATAATGGCGGTTTTTTAGATCGAAGAAAATGACGGTAATCCCGTTGATCGTCTCCAACTCATTAAGGTGGCTCACACTAACAAGAAGACAGGTCAAATTCAGGATCCCGTGATCAAAGGTGTCGTTGATTTGGTGGAAGCTGAAATAGCAACTCAATCTCAGCCTCTCTCTGATGACGGCGATTCTACGGGAGCTTCAACCAACTTGTCCCTATTGCAAATAAATGAGATGGTTGAAAAGGTAATTTTTTTTATTAATATATTTTTTTATAATGTCGATTACTAATTTGTCTATATTTACTAACTTTAAATATTTTTGTAGGCGGTTCCTAAAAGGAAAGGAGGCCGTTTAGTTGGGTTGGCCCGCCGTGCTTCTTCGTATCCGGCGTCTTCTTCGCAAGCTCCGTATGCCGATCCCATGATTCTCGAGGAGCTACATGACAAAGATGAACGGATTGGGGCATTGGAGGAGCAGAACACCACTATCCTTTCGGAGAATGCCACTATCCGTTCGGAGAATGCCACTATCCTTGCTGAGCTGGCATCCCAGAAGAAGTTCAACGCCGAGATAATGCAGAAGCTAGATCGTTTGATGTCTTCGAGTTCTTAGTTTTTTTCAGCTTTTTAAAACTGTCTGAATGTTTTTTTCTTTCGTTTTGCATGAATTTTAAATTTTCTGAATGTTTTTTTTCTATTTCGGTTTGTATGAATTTAAATTCTATAATATTATTAGTTTTAAATTTCAGATTTTATTTATTTATTAATTAATTTTTCATATAAAAAATATATATAAAAATGCAAAATTAATTCGTATTATTAAAATTGACATTTTCCGACGAACTAAGTTCTCGGTAAATACCGACGGAGTATGACTCGTCGGTAAATACCGACGGACTATGATTCGTCGGAACATACCGACGAATGGTGAGTCGTCGGAATTTACCGACGAATCGTAATCCGTCGGTATTTACCGACGAGTCATATTCCGTCGGTATTTACCGACGAATCAGACTCCGTCGGTATTTACCGAGAACTTAGTTCGTCGGAATCTTCGGAGGATCCGTCTCCGTCGGTATATAGTTTTTCCGATGAACTCTAGTCTCGTGTGTCCGCATCGGAATATTGTCGGAAGTTCGTCAGAATGTTATTTCTCGGTATTCGTCAGAAAGTCGTCGGAAATTCTGACGAAATTCCGACGAATTCTTTTTTTCCGACGAAATGATACCGACGAACGCCTTCGTCAGAAATGCGTCGGAATAGGCCTTTTCCGACGAACTTCCGACGATTTTGGCCATCAGAATCTCTTTGTTTTCTTGTAGTGTTTACGTTGTTAATATAGTGAAGGTAGACTATTGACATGTGACTATCTCTGTAACCAAGTAAATTATTGATTTGGTTTCATAGATTTCTTATTTATTGGTATTAAAAGAATCCATTGCTCTTTGGACAATCTAATCCTTATTTAGTATTTGTCAGTTAATGTTGCTTCGTTGTTTTTGTAGTTTTGATTTCTTATCTGATTTAGGTTTAATCTCTGATTCGGTTTGATAGTTTGAGTTTGAAATGGCTTAAAGATAGGGTAGAAAAAAATGATGTTGAAGGTTTGTCTGACGATATTCGATGCTTAGCTTTGGGCCCGTCTGAAAAAGTAGTGAAATATTCATCGTATAATATCAATGGCTATAAATTTAGAGCATCAGGAAGAGATGATGGCCTGAAAACACAAAACATTGGTGTTTATGTGAATGCTAATATGGTGAGTTATGCGAGCTCGCGTGATCAAAATCCTTAAGCAGGAGATATAGCTTATTATGGGAAGTTAGTAGAAGTTATCGAACTAAACTATTATGAGACTTTTAGAATTGTGCTTTTCAAGTGTAAATGGGCTGATAGTCGCAGTAGTCGAGGCTACAAACATGATGTTTATGGTCATAACATGGTGAACTTTGATCGTTTGTTACACACGGGGGATGAAGAAGAAGACGAACCGTATGTCTTGGCCTCTCAAGCAAAAATGATGTATTATGTAGAAGATCCATGTGAGCAAGGATGGAATATTTCTGTGCATGTCCAACCTAGAGATTTATATGACATGGGGGATAGTAGCCCATCATAATATTTTTTTGAAGAAGTAAATATTTATAGCGCTTACAATTCTAGTCATAATTATTTCAAATATTACTAGTTTTAACTATCGTTAATGTGATTTCATCAGTATATTAATAAATATTAGGTTTATATTTTTCTATGTAGAGTTATGGATTTTACAGATTCTGATGATACGCAAGCACCAGAGAACTCGCAGTTTTTAGAGACGCAGTTGGATTTCAGTTGTCCACCACAGTTTGCTCTAGAGTGTAACACTTTCAAATGGAAAGTGCAAATCAGAGCTAACGTTCGTTTTTATTGACACATATTAGTGTTATGTAACTGATATATATTTAGTTTTAGTTTTGATAACTAATGCATTGTCTGATTATTAAATAGATGCAAATGGAGAAATAGAAGAACAAACGTTGACAACAAAAGAAGTTTGGAAACTGCAAAACCGCAGAGTGATAGTTCATTTTGATGAAGATTGTGGCCAGCCTGATGAAGATTCTGGAGGTTTCTTGGGGTCTTGGTTAGGTCAGTTGAGCAATGATGTTAATTTGTTGCCAATTGACTATGCCGATTGGAGGGTATTCGCTCCTCACAGGAAGGACAAAGCCTGGGATATTATTCTGGTAACAAAAAATATTGTTACTCTTGCAACATAGTTATCGGTTTTATACTTTTCTAACCAGTAATTTGTAAAAAAAAATCTATGGCTTTTGTTACAGACAGAATTCTGGTTTGATAACCCGGACACAAAAAAAGAACTATGTTCTAAGTGTATTAGGGAGAAGATGTAAGGATTTTAAAGTTCGTCTCTGGAAGATGTACAAACGGAATGACCGTACTGAAACAATTCTCAATCGTCCTGTCATGGTTCCAGAAGATCAGTGGAATGGTTTTGTTTTCTTTAGATTCACTGAAAAATGGAAGATATGTTTATGTATTGAATATAAAATATATTTATACATATTACTAGATTTGGGAGTAACTTTTGAGTATTACATATCAAATTTCAGAAAATGTGTGAACGGAATATCAATAACCAAAAAATAATATTTTGCCACATAAAAAAAGTTGAAAAAAAAAAAATTTGCCACACGTCTGCGGAAGAAAGAGTTTTGCGAGGAAGCTACGCAACATTGTAAGTAATTTGAGTTTGCATGATTTGTTGATTCTTCAAACCATTCATGTATGTACATATTTATGTTTATATTGGACAATAAGTTAAATATTTTTTTCTTATATTTTCTTTAGAAAGACCAAACAGGAAGAACACCATGCAGAGCAGAATTGTTCATTGCAAGCCGTAAGAAGTCTGATGGAACTTTTGTTTGTGAAGAAGCAAAGAGTCGTGCGGTTAGTTCCTTTAAATATAAAAACTTATAACTAATATTTATAAAACTATTAAATTATACATGTTTATATTGTTTAAATATTTCAGGATGAACTCACACTTTTGATGAGTGAAAATCTTTCAGCTGAAAGATCAAATATCACTGCAAGTTTAGACGATGAATATTCCAAAGTTTTTGGACAAGAGCGATCAGGATGAGTCTGGTGCCTAGGATGTGGACCTCCACCTTCAAAGCTATTGAAAATGTCCAATACTCCAAATTTAGAAGCGTCAAATTCTGATGTTTTTGAGCTAAAGTCACAAGTTTCAGGATTGCAAAGTCAAGTCCAGAATTTAGCAGAATTGATCCAACAATTAGTTGGTGCTACTACTGTTCAGGTTATTTTATACTAATTACTGTTTTATATTTTATTGGTGTATTATATTGTGTACTAAAAATTAGTTTTTATATCTAGACTAATGGAGCGGTGCCAAATTTAGCTTGTGTTCTGTCAAACTTGGCCAATGAACCAAATTTTGCTGATATTATTCTGAGGTACTTTACGAGTTTTATATTAAACATTTATTTATTTAGTTTAAGCATTAGTCTTTTTTCAAAAGAAATAAATCTAATCTGATATTTTTTTACAGGCAACCCAAAACAGAGATCATGTGGATTAGAGTACGGCACATGCACTTTTAATAATTAAGTTTAAAGCATTGGTTGGATTATTTATTTTATTAGCTACTATGGTTTTTATGTTTGGTTCTCGTTGTAATATTAGACTTTTGTATGCATTTTGATATTTATCTGAAAAATAATTTCTTTTTATTATTAATATTTTTTATTATTTTAATGAATTTAATTTGTAATTATTGGATGAAAATATATTACTTCAATTACATAAGTGATGCGTGAGTATTAGTAGCAAGTATGCAGAGCCGGGTCTGGATACAAGCCCATCAAACATTTACTTGAAGGCCGATCAATATAGAAATTAATTTGGGGCTATTTTCTCAAATGTTTAAATAGCTGATATGGTTATAGCAGATGTTACATGAGTCGAACTGTTAGCAGTCCGGATTTGAAACCCGACTATTGCTCTTTTTGTACAATATTTTTAAACAGAAATTAAACTAACTTTACTTAAAAGAAAAAGGCAATATAGTAATAGCAAAATAAAAAGGAAATAGGATAATGATCAGCATTAACTATATAAATTCCTCAGGAAAAAAAAATCAGTTATCAAAACCTAATCAATTGTTTTCTAGTTATTCCCTTAGGTTTTGTTTAACTGATTAGGTTTTGATAACTGATTTTTTTTCCTGAGGCAACTTTTGTTTCTCCTACAGACTACATCATCTACGAACCATTGTCTATCGGTAAAGTTTTGTTTAATTATTAGACTTTTAAAAGTCCACTACAGACTCATCTCTTTTATATCTAGTCTTCCGATCATCAATTTATTTTATGTTAATGATAAATTATTTTTACATTAAGTTACATGGGCCAATTTTTTTTCTTTGCTTTTAGTCTTGCAAATGTCAGGCACAGCCCTGCAAGTATGTTAAATGATGCAACAATGATATATTAACATCAATTAAAATAAGTGAAACCATTTTTTCCAATCACTTAAACAAATGCGTTACAATTATAGTATCAATTGTTATAACTGATAACACATTTTCCATCGTTTATAAGAAGTAACTAGATCTTGACCCGCGCTTGGAAAGCACGGGTTTGTTTTTGTAATTAAATATATTTTAAACAAATTTCTATATAAGATAGTGTATAAGTTTTAGCACATTTATCCAAAATCACGGATCAAACCGTACCAAACTGATAAACCAAAACTGAACTGAATTACAAACCGTATATCTATGACTGAAAAATTGAAACTGAACCGAGAACCAAATGAGTACCTGAATTTTTAAATAAAAATTATATATTTAAAAATATTAATTGCATTCAATTTTTAAATAACCAAATATCCTAAAAATACTATTTATAAACCGGATAACACGAAAACTTTAATTAACCGAATATTTTTATTTGGTTGATAAATAATTTAGTCAACCAAAAGTATAATTTATGTATATAATTATTTAATTCAAATATATATATATATATACATAACAATGTTTAATATAACACATAGTATCAAAACTATTTTCAAAATAATATTATGTTTTTAAATAAGTAGATTTTGTTTTGAAACACAATTCTACTTCTAACCTATTTTAAAGTATTGATATAGTGTTAACAAATAACAAAGTGTTTTCAAAGTTCTTAGAAGTTATCACTAACCGATTTATAATTGGTTAGCCTAAATATCTAACATAACAGAAAATAAATAACAATTTTCTGAAAATACAGCAGATGGAAAGATTGAACCCGTTTTATGTAGACCATAATCATACTATGGATTCGTATTGGAACTGGTTTGGTATTAAATAATACAACCAACATGGAATATTAAGTTACAAACATCATGATAATGTTGAAGTGTTCATATATATTACATGGGTTAATGAAATCAATTTAGTTAATAAGGTTGGTATAAAATAATGGTTGATCTCTGTAAAAGATGCAATTTTTTTCCACGGATATTGTATTTTGTTTATAGTCTCCGAAGGTATTAACTATTAAATAAATCACAAGTAACCATAAATACAAATATAGGGTGAACATTATTTAATAATAGCACAAAATAATTATGATGGAATAATGCGTATATAGTAAATGTATACGTAGAGAATTAGGTTAGTACCATTTTTTATGACTTATTTGCCAATGAAGAATAATTAAGTTAGTAGTATGAGAAATAATAGGAATTCTAGTTAAATGAAATGGTCCAACTATGACTTGTTTTAAGTAGATTTTTAGGACTCCTTTCCTTTTAATAGTATTGATGCTAATATTAACATCACATATTTCAAATGATATAAAAATGCATCATCTAAAAAACCTGAAGCAAGTTGGTGTAGACACCATCTTCACCAGTTGAGAGCAGTCAGTTGCAAACACCACTTCTGAGATTCGTAGGGTCTTCATGCACTCCATCGCCCATATCAAAGCTTCACATTCAACATGTAAAGGTGATAGACTTTTGCGAATAGACATGGCACCCATCATGGTATCAGTTGATCCACCTTCTTTATAAACCCATCCTTGTCCTGTGCACGAGTCTTGTGCCCTCCATGCTCCATCTATATAACATCTATTTGTATCACATGTAATGAGGTGATCCACAATATGTGACGATCCCGTATTTGGAGAATCACTGGTCTGTGATTCGGCCCACATGACACTTTCTGTTTCCGCAGTCCGGAGGAGATCGAAAGGATCCCTTGTCTGATTTTGATAAATTTTTCCATTCCGATTTTTCCAAATAAACCATAGAATCCAGGAAAAATAGCTCAAATCTGGTTCTTTTGGTAACTGCCAAAAACGATAATCCATGTTTGTAAAAATGGATGAGGTCAGAAATATCCCTGGGCAAGACGGAACATTAGATAGTGCCCAAATTTGAAGTGCAAAAGGATACTCAAAAAACACATGATTAATAGATTCTTCCTCAGCCGCACATAATTGACATTGCATATCACATTTAATACCACGTGAGTGAAGATTCCTATACACCCGTAAACAACCGGAAATTATTTGCCAAACAAAATGTTTCAATTTTGGTGAACACTGCAGTTTTCAAGATTGCGCCAGTAAAGGTTTAGTATTCGGTCCCATATCAATATTTTGTTCACCCATATCAGGAAATAATTTTGCAGTACGATATCCAGATTTAATTGTATATCTACCGTGATCCGTAAAGTGCCAGCCATATGAGTCTGGATTAGGGTTACGACTAATGGCTAAACTCAGTATAGTACTCACATCGTCCTGATGAACATATGCATTGAGTAAATCCACGTTCCAAGACAGATCAACTGGATTAATGAGATCCTCCACCTTAAGTAATGGATTCAAAAATTGATTAGAAAACTTTGGGGTTGCTGACCTCGGGCGAGGAGCGGGGATCCAAGGATCATTCCAGACTGAAATGCTTGAACCTGTTCTCACTCTTTTGATTAGCCCTTTATTAACCAGAGATCTAGCGGATGTAATACTTCTCCATCCGTACGAGGGAGAGTATGATCTAATAGGATCCAAAGGATCTGAATTTCGATAATTTCGTCCTTTGAAAACTTTTGCAAAAAGAGAATTAGGTTTATCAATTAAACGCCATAACTGTTTCGCTAATAAAGCCGTATTTAAATTCTGAATATGTCTAAAACCGATGCCCCCTTCAGTTTTATCCTTACACAACTTGTCCCACGAAAACCAATGCATACCTTTTGAATTACCACTGCCGCCCCACCAAAAATGGGCAACTGTACTTACAACGTTTAAAATAATCGATGCACATAATTAAATCATTTATGTTAAGCGTCACAAATATTTATATCAGTTATGATAAGGGATGCATTATAGTATCATTTACTATAATTGATAGAAGTATAACCATCAGTTACTAAAACGATGCCTTATATTGCATCGTCACTATCGGAATCAATTATTTAAGTGATTGGTAATACATTTGTGTCATTCTATAAGTGATATAAAAGTTAAAAATAAGTGATGTTACAGACCTCGTTTTTTTGTAGTGAGGACACCTCTAATATTATTTATTAATTTAATATGATAATGATTTTTAAATAATATTTGATATAAGCATATAAAGACGAAGAAAATTTTGACAACATAAGAGTCGTATTGGTATACATCAGAGGATCTTAATAATAAATTCTATCATGCTCTAACAAAACAACGCCGTGTTCGTAATAGGATCGTGGGATTCTATGATACTGATGGAAACTAGATAATTGATGAACAAATGTAGAAAAGGTTACAGTATATTATATCGATGATTTGTTTTAGACAACTTTTCTCTCAAAATTCGCAAGTTTTTTGGATGAGATTACTCTTACCATCACCCCGCAGATGAATCAGCGGTTAACCAGGCTAGTAACCAAGGATAAAATACGACAAGTCATGTTTATGATGCATCCAAATAAATATCATGGATCAGATGGAATGACAACTCTATTTTTCCAACACCCTAAGCATATAATAAAAAAATATCTACTGGAAACGGTCAATAATATTTTGATCTCTGGGAAACTGGACAAAAGGTTAAATATTACAAATATTTGTTTGATTCCTAAAACGGAGAGGCCTATAAGGATGACAGAGCTCAGACCTATAAGCTGATGTAATATAGGATATACGATTATATCTAAGGTATTATGTCAGAAATTAAAAGTTTGTCTTCCCTCACTTATTTTGGAAACACAATCGGCCTTTTATTCCTGGAAGATTGATCTCTGACAATAAGCTCAGGAGATGTTTCATGGATTGAGGACTAACAAAGCATGAGTAGACAAATTTATAGCCATAAAGACGAATATGAGTAAAGCTTATGATATAGTTGATTGAATTTTTATTCAAGAGCTACTTTCCAAGATGGCGTTTGATCATCACTGGACCCAACTAATGATGGAATGTATTACCTCGGTACAGTACATAGTTTTATTGAATGGTCAACCAAAGGGACACATAACTCCACATAAGGCTCTACCATAGGGAGACCCATTATCTTCTTATTTATTTGTTATGTGTACGGAATAATTGGTAGCAAATATTAAAAAGCCTGATAGAAAGAAACATCTGATGGGGTTAAAGGTTACAAGGGCTTGTCCTCCAATTTTTCATCTGCTCTTTGCAGACAATAGTATTTTCTTTTGCAAAGCACAAAGAGAAGAATGTCAAACAATTCTCAGGATTCTAAAAGAATACGAAGTGGTACCGGGTCTGCAGATAAATTTTGAAAAATATTTGATTCAATTAGGTCACAAGATTGAAGAATCCATCAAAAAAACTACGGAACATTTTAGTGATATATAATTTAGGCAGAATGAGATCATATTTGGAAATCCTTGAGAATTTGGGAGGATCCAAAAGACAAGTTTTTGGTTTTATTCAAAATTGTTTAAATAATAGAGTATATGGATGGACCTTCAATTTTTCACCAAAAGGAGAAAAGAAGTGATTATAAAATAAGTGGTAACGGTTTTGCCAAACCATGTAATGTCATGTTTTCGCATACCAAAAACGGTAACGAAGAAGCTAACGAGTGTAGTGGCACAATTTTGGTGGAGTCGAGAGGGCATACTAGAGATATGCAAAAAAAATTATGGAATAAAATATGTAGTCCTAAGGATGATAGAGTCTTAGGATTTAAAGACCTCACATATTTTAAAACAGCTATGCTTGGAAAGCAATTTTGGAGATTGATAGAGAAACCGAACACATTATTCTCTCGTGTATTCGAAGGACGGTATTTCACGAATGCATCACCCCTGGAACAAATTATATCGTACTCGTCGTCCTACTGCTGGCGCGGTATTGTCTGTGATAGGTCTCTTGTTAGCAAATGACTAATCAAAAGAGTAGGATCATGATCATCTATCTCAATATGGAATGATCCTTGGGTCCTTTTCGGTCTCTCCATTGAAGGCCTTCTACTGGAAAGTACGCTGTCCACCTAAGATGAACCATTTTTTTATGGCAACTGGTATCAGGATGTTTAGTGGTTAAGATAAATTTAAGAGCAAGTGGAATACAAGAGGATACAATTTGTGCACGATGTGGAGCACTTGAGGAATCCATAAATCATGTGTTTTTTTAATGTCCACCAGCGGTTCAAGTTTGGACACTCTCTCAAATACCATTGAATCCAAACATTTTCACACTCAATCACTTTTTACAAACATGGATCATTTATTTTGGAGGGTTTTTCCGGAATTGAAAGATCATCAATTTGCATGGATCTTATGGTACATATGGAAAGGAAGAAACAACAAAGTATTTAGCAATTTGGATATTGATCCTAGAGATACTCTCAAATTGGCAAAAACAGAGTCATTACTTTGGACTGAGGCACATATATCACTTACACAGGGAATCGATCAAACTTGATTATCAGTAGAAGCAGTAGTGCTGTCTATCCCAGGTAGATGATGTTTTACGGATGAATCATGGAAAAATCAGAAATCTATATGGGACAAGGATGCTATAGCGAACTGGAAGGTTTAGATGGTTTAATGAAAGCGAGAAATACAAGAGCGAATCAATCGCCACTTCAGTCAAAAATAGAAGCTCTCATTAGGGCAATGGAATGCATGAAGATTCTCAGACAATTTATTGTTATATTTGCAATAAATTGTTCTCAGTTGGTGAAGATGGTTTTGGAACCAGAAGAATGGCCAGCATGTGCAAGTTATTTGGAAGACATAAAGATCTTTAAGAAAAATTTCAACAACTCAGAGCTCATTAATATACCACAGACTTTGAATTAAATGGAATGGCAAACAGTTTCGCACGCAGTGGAGCTACCAGTTTGTTTTGCAGAATATATATGAATATGTTTAAATTTCTAAAAAAAAAAGGATAGAACAAAATAAAACAAATCTTTCGTAATATTATATAAACATGAAGTAAATCGGTAAAGTAAAGAAGAAATAATCAAAATTAATGTTTCATTGATCAACAAAGTAGGGATCCAACATATTGTGAAACTATAAGCATTAATTTTGATCAATGAAACATTAATTTTGATTATTTCTTCGAGTATATTAAACCTATAAAACCAATAGCATCCTTGATTTGTGTTTTGATTTTAGTGATTGCTAAATCCTTCGATCAAGCACTTCCTCCTTATCGCGTACAACCGTTCTATCTATTATTTGCTTTGTTTTCTGTTTTCTATTATTGATATAGCTTAGTCTGAAACCTAGTCTATTGTATGAAATATGGAGTTTTTGTGGATATGATCCTCAAGTGCTACATCAAACATCTTATTTGAGAGACTTGCTTGAAGATTAATTAGAGTATATCAGTTTACCTGCAAAACAAATTTTCTAGCCAGAACGATTTTTTCCGCCAAAACCTCAAAATCGAGTTTTCCCACCAAAACGTAATATCGAGTTTTTTCCGCCAAAATTGCAAAATCTAGATTTCTTGCCAAAATCGCCAAATCAATTTTCGCCAAAACAACAAATCGAATTTTCCAGCCAAAACTGCAAAATTGAGTTTTTCCGCCAATACCATAAAACCAAATTTCCCCCCGAAAAACGTAAAATCGAGTTTTCCCTCCAAAATCGCAGGATCGAGTTTTCCCGCCAAAGCAGCAAAATCGTGTTTTCCCGCCAAAGCAGCAAAATTGTATTTCCCGCCAAAACAGTAAAGTCTTGTTTTACCACCAAAACTGTAATATCGAGTCTTTTCGCCATACAGCAAAATCGAGGTTTCCGCTAAAACCGCAAAATCAAATTTTCCGTTAAAACCGCAAAATTGAGTTTTCCGACCAAACCCGTAAAATCAATATTTTCAACCAATAACAAAATATCGAGTTTTCCCACAAAAACCGTAAAATTAAGTTTTTCTGTCAAAATCGCAAAATCGAGTTTTTCGCCAAAACAACAAAATCGAATTTTCCCGCCAAAGCAGCAAAATCGAGTTTTTCCGCCAAAACCGCAAAGTATCGTTTTCCGTCAAAACCGCAAAATCAAAATTTCCCGCAAAATAACAAAATTGAGTTTTCCGCAAAAACCATAAAATCGAGTTTTTCCGCAAAAGCCATAAATTCTTATTTTCTGTTAATCATGCAAAATCTTATTATTTGCCAAAACATCAAAAAATTGGAATTCCTCCAAATCTTGTTTTCCTGTCGAAATCATCAAAACCGCAAAACTTTTTTGATTATATTGAATATATTTCAATAAAATTACTATAATTATCTAAATCACTAGTTAATATTATTTGTTTTTGTTTTAAAAGATATTAGGTTAAAGTAGGATCAGGACCGGATCTCACCGTAGCTCCAAACGAAAGACGCCCCTTTTTATTTCCACAACAAGAGATAAATGCTCCTTTTGGCTTTCACACATGACTAACTCGACCAGAAACACACATTTTTCGCTCAACAGTTCTCAGCAATAAATTCTCGGCAAAGGCGGATCTACTTAGTCCAGCATGGGGGCAGCTACCACCACTCTAATTTTAAAGATTAGTGCAACTTACAAAGATATTAAATGGATGCCCCACCAATAACTCATTTTCTGCCCCCTTAACCACTTTATTTAAAGAAAATTAAATTTGAAAGAGGAAATTAATAGTACATTATTCTTATGCACATTTATTTTATACATTACATAAGTCTTCTTACAATGTTTACTGATATCAAAATATTTAGTCCTCCGGTCTTCACATGCTACGTTACTAAATCTAGGTTTATGTTTTGTCAATTCTTCTAATTTTTTAATTGGTTTAATTTTTTATTATTGTTCTATTTTTACCATACTCTACAGATATAGTCATTCACTACAAGAAAACGTAGCCATAACGACTACGCGACTATGAAAGTGTGGTCGTAATTTTATGACGACTTTACAACTAAAATTGTTGTAAACTAGACGTAAACTTAGACCGACAAATTCCCGTCGTAAATTTGACGTAAACTTACGACATATTTATGACGACCTTTACATTTTTGTAAAGTTGTTATTACATTACGACTAAATTACCTCAAAAAGTTTGCATCTAATTAACGACTAAATTACGAGTAAAATATAAGGTTGTTGAAAACGTAATAAATTTTTGTATGTATGGTTGGTAAAAATGGTGGTAATATAATTGTTAAGTATTAGTAAATTTTATAATGTAGTAAATTCGTTGCAACATTCCCACCTACCAAATTAGAAATTTTCCTAAAAATATGCTATGCTCTCTCATTCTAAAGATGCACAAAAAAAAAGAAAACAAGAGTTAAAAAAATGTTTCATGGTGGCAATATATGTGGACTCCAGAGTTGGATGTATGCACATAAAGATTTTTGTGGGAGTAGTGAAAACGAATTTCTCAACGGGCAGAGATATTCATGTACCAGGCCGGGAACACACCTCTTACACAGGACATGTAAAATGTTATGTCCATGTCGTAAGTGCAAGAGTACCAAGTTTGCGTAGCGAAACGGTTTGGAAACATATTAAATAGAAGATTTACCTCACATTACTACATTTGGTTTCAACATGGAGAACGTGATAGTAGGAATGAAGCTAGTAGTAGTCACTTTGAAGATGGCGGTAGTTGGGAAGAACCTAGTCATTTGCATTCTGAAAGTAGTTACCCCAGGAGGATCACTGTATATCATGATAGGATGCATGATATGGTTACATATGGATTTCGTGAAACAACCTCAGTGGTTCCTGCCAAAAAAAAAACAAAAAGGAAAAGGAACCTAACTTGGATGCAAAAATTCTGTATGAAATGCTAGACGAAGCTAATCAGCCAATTTATAAAGGTTGTAGAGAAGGTCTTTCAAAATTGTCACTGGCAGCTAGAAGGATGAATATCAAAACTGGTCATAACTTACCTGAAGTTTGTATGTATGCATGGACTGAGTTGTTTAGAGAGTATTTGCCTGAAGATAATTTGTCTGATGAATTTTATTATGAGATTCATAAACTGGTTCATAATCTTGGGTTACTTTCGAAGATAATAGATGTGTGTAAAGACAATTGTATGATCTACTGAAAGAAATATGCAGAATTGTTGGAGTGTCGATTTTGCAAGAAGCCACGATATAAACCGTAAGGACGTCGACGGAATAGAGTACCGTACCGGTGAATGTAGTACTTACCTATTACCGATAGGCTGAAAAAATTGCAGCCGCGATGAGATGGCATGCGGATTATACTTAGAAGGAAGGCGAGGTCAATCATCCCTGAGATGCAAATCCCTTGTATGCTAAAACTTCATCGAAGAACTCTTACCCGCTTATGTACGTCGTCACTCATTCCCTACAAAACAACATAATATATATGATCTTGAGAGATAGAAAAATGACGAAGCAAATATATAAGAGGATAGTAAAAAATTTGATGGAGAATAAAAATTTTGGCACTTGATTTTATTACATTCTTTGTTTACTAATATATAAATCTAATCATGCAGAGATTTGGATATGGTTGTTCGAAAGATGAAGCTGAGTTTATTGGGTAAGAAAATTTTAATAGGCTTGTCACTCTTTCTAATTAAATGAAACTAGATTTTGACCCGTGCAACCGCACGGGTGTTTGTTTTCACTTTTCTATACATAAATTATTGTTTTAAAACATAAGTTGTATATATTTTTAATGTTAATCATATACTTAAATATTTATATAACTATTTCAAATACAATAATTTTATAATTTACATGTTATAATTAATTAATTGTTTAAACCATATGCATTTGCCACTTCTTATTATATATTTATCTTATTGTATTTGCATTCAGTTATTAAGCAAATTAATATATTCATGAGAAAATATATTTAAAAATATTTTGTATTTAATTTATGCTAAATTCTGACCCGTATTTCAAAACTGGATTTCTTTTTACCAATATTTTTATGCTTATTCATTTTAGATAATTTATTATTGTATATATATAAAAGTGTAAGATATGTTAATTTTTAGACATGTATTATATAGTTTGTTAATTTTAAGTCGTTCTATCATCATATTATATTTTAAATAAATATTTTATATTTATGAAAATAAAATTTATAAATTTATCAATTGAATATAATTTTATCATATTTATTTTAGTATAATAATTATATTTTAACATGATCATGACTATAAAAGTAGATAAAATAGGATATAATTTATTTATTTTTATTTCTAAACGATAACTTAAAATACATTAAGTTATTGTTTAAATATTACACAGATTTATTAGAATTTTTAAAATATAATATATAAATATATATTATATTTAAAATGAAAATATATTATGATTAAAGTAGGTACAAAGATTTTATATTATTAACTTTAAAGAAATACATGTTAATTTTTATACATGTATTATATAGTTTGATAATGTTAACCCATCTTACCAACATATTAGATTTTATTTTTGAACATAAATATTTTATAATTACTAAAACAAAATATATAAATATATAAATTTAATACAATTTTATTATATTTAGCTCAATCTAATAATTTTAATTTAATATGATTGATTATGATTATATAATAACTAAAATATTATAGATTTTTTTTTTTCATTTTATATAACTGAACATATTAATGTATAATAATATTTTAAATTAATTTTGAAATTAGTGAAAATATTTAATTATAATTTCAAAAATGAAGATCTTGTAAAAATCTTTTTAAACAGATTTGTTAGAATTTTAAAATAAATATATTTATATTTAAAATGAAAAGATATCAAAAGATACTATGATTAAAATATTTTAAAAATTATATTTATTATTAGTCTGAATTAAAATATAGTATGAATTTCTATGAATATGTCCATTTTTTAAAAAATTACACATGAATCAAGGTTGTGACTTCTGTTTTAATATATAAGATGTAAACTTATAAATCTATACTATTATTTGAGAAGTGAATTTGCTTATTTGTCATCTTCTCCATTATTCTAAAATAAATCATTAGTTTTTATAAACAATTTTAATTAAACTGACTAAAGTGTTCATATCTTTGATGAATAATTATATAATTCATTATTTAACTAACTATAGATTAATATTATAAAATTATTTAAAAAATAAATTGACAACGTGTTTGAAGAGAAGATAATTTCATGTATTTATTTTGTGTTTATCTAATTTTTTCGTTCTTGTTTGTTAAATTTTATTATTAATAGCATATATACAATTAGGAAACATGGATTTAAAATTAAAAACTTATTTTATTTGGTCTAAAAAAATCTAGTGACACTAAAAAGATTATAAAAAATTATAACCCATAGAGAAAATAGTTTAGATTTTGGTACTACCGAATAAACCAAATGTATATTATTTTTAAGAAGCCGCAATATATAGATATGGCTAAGTATATAAACCGATCCAACAAAATAAACCAAAGAAAACAATTAATTAAAATATATATTAGTATACTTATATATAAGTTTTATAATAATCTGTATTTGGATCAATATTTCCAATAAAAATAAAAAACAGGCTATAATATTAGTCATTTAATCAAAAACTAAATATAAGATAAACGTAATCATGATATTATCGGTAGATATTGTTAATATCTATTTATTAATTAACTGTTCTAAAGATCATGATAATTATATATTAAATATATTTTTAAAATAATAATATATATATCATAAGAATAAGTTAATGTTTATTAATTTTTTAAATACATGATAAATATAAATATATATATATATATTAACATAAAAATTTAAACAATAATACTAATTAAACTAATGATTTATACTAAAGTTTTGATATCTGTAATGAATAAATATATAATTCATTATTTAACTTACTTCAAATTAATATTATAAAATAATCTAAAACAATAAATGGTCAACGTGTTTGAAGAGAATATAGTTTCATGTATTTAATTTGTGTTTATCTACATTTTTTCGTTTTTATTTGTTAAATTTTATTGTTAATAGCATATATACAATTAGGAAATTTGGATTTAAAATTAAAACTTATTTTATTTAGTCTAAAAAAAATCTAGTGACACTAAAAAGATTATAAAAAATTATAACCCATAGAGAAATTAAATAGTTTAGATTTTGGTACTACCGGATAAACCGAATGGATATTATTTTTACGAAGCCGCAATATATGTATATGGCTAAGTATATTAACCGATCCAACCAAATAAACCAAAGAAACCAATTAATTAAAATATATATTAGTATACTTAAATATAAGTTTTATAATTATCTGTATTTGGATCAATATTTCCAATAAAAATAAAAAGGCTATAATATTAGTAAATAAATCATAAACTAAATATAAGATAAATGTAATCATGATATTATCAGTAGATATTGTTAATATATATTTATTAATTAACTGTTCTAAAATCATGATAATTATATATTAAAATATATTTTTAAAAATAATAATGAATATATATCAGTAGAATAAGTTAATGTTTATTAATTATTTTAAATACTTGATAAATAAATAAATATATATATATATTAACATAAAAATTTAAACAATAATATTAAATAAACTAATGATTTATACTAAAATCATGTAAAGATGACAAATCAGCAAATTCACTACTGATATTATTATTGATAAGAGCATAATTGGTTATTCAAGCGGCTAATATATATTCAACAGTAGTATTTGTTATTTTAGTAATAATACATTCACTTTCTGGAAAATTATGTTAAAGTTGCTTGTTAGCTGCGGTAACATATAGTCATTAATTGTATCAACTTCCATATTTCTTGGACTCATTATCACTCTTCCTTGGTAAAATTTTGGGTTGCGCTCGTTGGGAAAACTAATACCGTATACACCTTTTACAATCTCCTCCATTGGGTTCTCACATTGAGTTATCAGTAAATCCTCAGGTATATCTATTTCCACTTCTCCAGAATTTGGCTCGTTTATCTTCCCATTCTCTATGTCGAGAATCCATTTAGAGAAAGCTTCAATTTCCCTTGATCTATCACCATGAACATCTCTTGTAAGCCTCATATTTTTTGTCAGCTCTAAAACCTTACAGCTAGGCCATAGATAGGAAGAGGTTATGGAAGATAAAACAGTTTCAACTCTACCACCATTGATGATAATTGGTAAAATCTACCAGTTATCACATTTTAGAATATTAAGCATAGTTCTGTCAAGTGTCTCGAAACAGTACTTACTCATCATCGGAGCCTCATCCCAAATAATGAAGCTAGCTTCTTTGATTAGTTCTTGATGTGATCATCCCACACTGATATTGCAAGTTGTATATTCATTAACAGCAATTGGTATCCCAAATCAAGAGTGAGCTGTCCTCCTTCCTTGTAACAACAAGGATGCAATACCACTCGATTCAACAAAATCAACCAACTCAATCACAACATGAACAACGATTACAAAAATATAAAACCGGTGAATTTTAAATAATTATATAGATATTTACATAAATGATATATGAGTATTTATATTAAACACAAAATACCTAGCCACAACATTAGAGACGTTTCCATTGCATCCACTACAATGAAACAAAGGTGGACTATCATCATCAGGATCATCTTCACATGGATGAACTATCGACCGACCACACGCAACAAAATACCACTTTGGAGTGGTTTCAATGGAAACAATCTTGCAAAGCGTAACACATTCCCCCCCCCCCCCCCCGACAGGTAATATGTCATGGCATATTTTTTCTAAATTATTAAATTTTTTTTTCTAAATTATTAAATTTGTTTTAGTATTAAAATACTAAATAGATGTATATAATTAATAACAATAAATTTGATTTAAATATAAAAAATAAAAAATAAAAAAAATAAAAAAAAGTAAAAAAAATAAAAAAAAAGTAAATTTATTTTTTATGTTTTCGAATTATACTTTTTCAAATTCGAACTTTTTTCTAAATTTTTTTTTGCAATTATATTTGAAACTATTTTTAAAATTTTTTATATATTTTTTAAGTATTTATTTATATATTTATTAGAATCCTAAATTTCACATTCCAAAAACCATACCCCACCCACCCCTCAACTCTAATCCCTAAGTCTATATTAGTTAACCCTAAGAGTATAATTATCTTTTACCCTTCATTAAAAGTGAGGGTAAAAGTGGTTAGTGTAAACATGAAAAATGGTACTACGAATGTGGTATTTGTGATAATTTCCCATTATTTTTTGGTGTTATTTTTATTTCTTATTCTTATTATTAAGTTGCAAGAATAACATTTATTTGTTACTTAATTTGAAAATAGTATTTATTTGTTTTTTTATTTTTTCTAAATATTTTATTGGAAATGGAAGTATCTTTTCAAAATATTTTCAAAATATCTTCCTCCAAAAGAGAATATTTTGAAATATTAATTTTTTTTTATTTACAACAAGTGCCTTATATTTACAAAAATTAAAAATGAACTCTATTTACTTTTAAATTTTCCAAGATTTTAAGAGAATTATAAAAAATTGAAATAAAAATTTATTTAAAAGACTATTATGTAAAAAAAAAAATCTCATTCTATTTTATTTTAATAAAAACTGTTTTTCCAAAATAATGTGTTTCAGTTATAATTATTTAAGTTTGAAAGCTAAAAGACCATTTGAAAATAACAAATTATGATTTTATAATAAAGAAATACAATTTTATAAGAAATAGTAACCTCTATTTTAAGTAAGAAATGAAAATAACAACAAACATGAAATGTTATTATCTAATACATTACATATTGATTTTTTTTGTCAACATGGTTGGTTAGTTTGAGCGTTTATTCAGTTATTATGAGAGGTATTTCACAATACATGTATACATATATCCTTAGTTTTATTTACTTTGATTAATACAATGTTTAAAGTTGAGTTTAGTTTAACATTCTTGTGCTTTTAATTTATATTGAGATTTTGTAGGTTTTAGTAATTCCAAGAATTTGGTTTAATAACATCAAACTATATATTTGTTTATTTAGCTAGATAATTCTTTATATATTAATACAATAAAAAGTTCTTAAAGATAACAACATATTTTAAAATAAAAATATTAATGTGTTTATCCAAAAATAATGTTTTTAAATCAATAAAAGTTCAAAATAATTTTAAGAAATTGAAAAATTTGTAAAACTAATATAAGTATAATGTTTTATTTAAATTTGTTTTGTCTTTAAACTAATAGTATATTTATTAATAAGTATCAATATATTATTATGCCCGCATGTGTGGGCAAAACACCTAATAATTAGTAAAGATGTAGAGATTATTAGGTCAGTGGCATAAATTATAAATATTAAGAAAAATTAGAGTTAATTTCTAATTGTACTTCACTTTTAATAGATTAGATATATTGTAATAATAATAGAGATAATTTATTTTTGGTTAGATAATTAATTCTGCTTGTTTTTTTGGTTATGCCGCCCAATCGCCCACCCTATTTTCTGTAAATCATTTTAAAAAATATTGTTCCGGTCGTTGATGTTTGCACTCGAGACCTTTCCAACTCTTGTCTTTGGCTGACGAGGGACGAAACACTAAGAGCTGCCGACGCCGGTGCGTAATTTGGTAGAAGTGTTTTGAACAATTCTTAAACTGAAAGCATTACATGTCTTTGTCAATTGTTTTCATTTGTACAAGTAATATTTGTCAGGTTTGCAATGAAATATATACTTGTCAGTTTTTTTTGTGAAAGTTAAACGGATCAGAGAGCCTTGATGTTTTATTTTGTAGAAGTAATATTTTTCAGTTATACAATATTAAGTTTTATTAAAAATGACAACGATATCTAAATCTTAATCGGCACTCAATGTTCTAGTTTCTAGAGTTAAATTCTTTTAAAATTTTAAAGTACTTTAAATGTCTCTTTTCCTCTTCCTCTTCACATTTAAGCTTTGCATGGGTTCCGTGTTCTCCAAGTGGTTCTTTCTTTTCAAAAGTCTTAAAGAAGACGCGCAAAATCAACTCTTTTGACGTTTCTTTCTTTATATTGACGGTTTCTTCTTACGTAAATTCCCCGACAAATGTCTTTCTCTGTTCTCACTTCATCTTCTTATTCTTCTTTCACTTTCTCACTTTCATCAACATTTTCAGCACTTTCGGTGTAAACAGCTCCAACATCACTCTCTCTCTCTCTCTCTCTCCTGAGTTGCGTTTGAGTTTTTCATCAGAAGTGAAAGAAAATGGCCGGTGGTAGTGAAGGAGGAGGAGCAGCGCTGCCCCCAAAACAGGATGAGCTTCAGCCACATCCGGTGAAAGATCAACTTACTTCTGTCTCTTATTGCGCCACCAGTCCTCCTCCTTGGCGTAACCCTCTTCTCTCCTTATTTCACATCATTTGTGCAAGTGTCATATGTAATATAACTGATCAAGAATCACTGTTTCTTTTTTGGATCAGCTGAGGCAATACTTCTGGGGTTTCAGCATTACTTGGTGATGCTTGGAACAACGGTACTCATCCCAACATCTTTAGTTCCACAAATGGGTGGAGGAAACGTAAGTCTTTCTTCTCAGACAAATCAGTTCCCATGAACATTGTTGAAAAGCTCTGTTCTTTAATGTCTTTGGATGTGTGTTCATTTGTTGTAGGAGGAGAAGGCAAAGATGATTCAGACATTGCTATTTGTTTCTGGACTCAACACTTTATTACAAAGCTTCTTTGGAACTCGTCTTCCTGCCGTTATTGGAGCCTCTTACTCTTATGTACCAACCACGCTTTCGATCATCTTGGCTGCTCGGTACAACGACATTTTGGATCCTCAAGAGGTTAGTCTGAGGATTTAATCTGTTTCTCTGTTATGTCTTAGTCATTGATTTGAGTAAAACATTGCAGAAGTTTGAGAGGATCATGCGTGGAATACAAGGTGCTCTTATCGTTGCCTCGCTTCTTCAGATCGTTGTTGGCTTCAGCGGCCTCTGGCGCAATGTAGTTAGGTTAGCTTAGACGATTCTTCACACCAACCGATTCTCTTGTGCTACTTCTTAATGTTTTTTTTTCTCTCTCTCAAGGCTCTTGAGTCCTCTCTCTGCAGTTCCTCTGGTTGCACTCGCAGGTTTTGGACTTTATGAACTCGGTTTCCCTCTGGTGTGTCATTGCTTCTCTCATTGGCTTTTATGACATTTTCTTGGGTACTGAGTATCTTATTTTCTTGCAGCTAGCTAAATGCATTGAGATTGGATTGCCTGAGATTATCCTTCTACTCATATTCTCTCAGGTTAAAGCTCTGTGCAATGCTCTTCTTGTTATTTCTAAACAGATGTTAACCAGATTCATTTGTTTTGGCTTCTTTCTTCAGTACATTCCTCATCTCATGCGAGGAGAAAGAGATGTTTTCCATCGATTTGCTGTGATTTCTTCTGTGATTATTGTCTGGATTTACGCGCATTTTCTCACCATTGGTGGGGCCTATAAGCACGCAGGAACCAACACTCAGACAAGTTGCAGAACAGATCGATCTGGCATCATAAGCGCCGCCCCATGGTAATGAAATGATTTCTTTTATCTTTGACCATTCTCTAGTGGCATTGTGCTACATTCTTACAGTATTGATGTTATCTTGATAATTCCAGGATAAGAGTGCCTTATCCTTTCCAATGGGGAGCTCCAACATTTCATGCTGGTGAAGCTTTTGCTATGATGGCTATTTCATTTGTTTCACTTGTTGAGGTTAGTATTCATGTAAACATCTTTCCTTTTGGATGCAACATCACTAAACACTTGTCTTAAATTTCATACTTATTTCATTGAGCGTGTTCATGTTCTTGCTCTTGTGATTCTTGGAAACAGTCCACAGGGACTTACATTGCTGTATCAAGGTTTGCAAGCGCAACTCCTCCCCCACCGTCTGTTCTCAGCCGCGGAATCGGTTGGCAGGTAATATTGTAAAACATTGACCTCAATGTGTTTTATCGCCATTGCTCTAAGATTGTGTATTTATGGCATATACATTTATGTATATAGGGTGTTGGAGTTCTTCTCTGTGGATTATTTGGAGCAGGAAATGGAGCATCTGTATCAGTGTAAGACACATTCCTCTAAAAACCAGATGAAGTCAGTCACAACAGTCTTTGCTGAAAATTCTAATGGCTTTTCTGATGGACTTACAGAGAAAATGCTGGTTTGTTAGCGCTAACACGCGTTGGTAGCAGAAGGGTAGTTCAAATTTCAGCTGGTTTCATGATTTTTTTCTCCATTCTTGGAAAATTTGGAGCCGTCTTTGCTTCTATTCCAGCTCCTATATTTGCAGCATTGTATTGCCTGTTCTTTGCATATGTTGGTATGTTTCTTGAAACGTCTTTCTTGGTTTGAAACCGCGAATGAGTATTTCTAAGATTCAAATGAATAATAATTTCAGGTGCTGGTGGTCTAAGCTTACTTCAGTTCTGCAATCTAAATAGCTTCAGAACAAAATTCATTCTTGGTTTCTCGGTTTTCATGGGATTATCAATACCACAATACTTCAACGAGTATACAGCTATTAACAAGTATGGACCAGTTCATACAAAAGCCAGATGGGTAAACAAAACGAACAAACATACTGTTAATTTTCTGAAATCCTCTAGCTTATGATAATGCCTGATTGTTTTCCTTGTTGTTCTTCACAGTTCAATGATATGATCAATGCTCCATTCTCTTCTGAAGCATTTGTTGCCGGGATGTTAGCATTCTTTCTTGATGTAACATTGTCATCTAAAGATAGTGCCACGAGGAAAGACCGAGGGGTGTTTTGGTGGGATCGTTTCATGTCGTTTAAATCCGATACTAGGAGTGAAGAGTTTTACTCTTTGCCTTTCAATCTTAACAAATATTTTCCTTCTTTGTGATATTGATGATGCTTATATAAGATTTCAATGGCTTGATCCTTACTCTTCTATGTATAACATTTTGTATATTTATCAACTTTGAATTATTTAAAGAGTTCAAGGATTCCTTGTTTGGGATAATGTTATTGAAACCATAGGATCTCATAGTTTTGTTTACAACAGCACTCCTTCTCTATCACTACACGAAACACTCACATCCACTCTATGTTGATTTCTTTCCACCTCTCTCACTCGTTTGTTTGTGATCAACATGAAATAAGATATAAAAAGATACACTTGATTTGTTAACTTGGTTCAACCCATTAGCGTGATAGTGTGTACATCCGGAACCAGATCAATCTTGACAATTCACCAAGAAAGAAGAGTACATCTCAATCTTAGAACTCAATGTTCAACAGAGATGACGCGAGAGGAGAAGTGAGAGAGAGAGAGAGAGAGAGAGAGAGAGAGAAGATGAGAGAGGAAGAGGAGAGAGAGAGAGAGAGAGAGAGAGAGAGAGAGAGAGAGAGAGAGAGAGAGAGAAGGTAGGGGTTTTAGTATTTATACCCAAAGCACTTGTGCAACAATAAAGCCTCTATAACAACAAGAAAGTTTGCATTTCTCTTTTCTTCTTCTTTGGTCCAGTGATACACACACCATAAACCAGTTTCCTTTATTCTCAGTTAGCTCGAACCGATATTGACCAGAAATTGAATCTGTATATCAGTATTCTTCATCTTGATTTAGTTTCCTTTTACTTCTTCTTCCTCCTCTTCACTTAACAAATTGTACCTACCACTAAAAGAAATATGGGCATTGGTAGCACATCATGGTAGCATGAATTCACAAACCGTTACCAAAAGTGACTAGTTAGGATATATAACTGTATCATCCTACTATATAAAAGTGACTAAATTCAAGGCTTTTGAGACTATCCACCTCAGCCAAAATATTCTCATCCAAAAAGAATTAAAAATAAATGTCATTTAGAAAATAATTAACTAACATACAACTTTTGATATTTCTAGAAATTTCAAATTTGTAACTGCTAATTTATTAATAGAATCATATATCTATATTGAATTATGTTCTATTTTTAATCATTAGACTTCAAGGGTAAATAAATTATTAATTTATAATATATATAGTTTATAACTTTATATTGTAGTTATAAATAAAGAGAAAATAATCGGGAAGGGTGGAGAAGCTCATGTAAAATTATGTGATTAAAATGGTAAAATGGTGAGTATGATGAATCTAAGAAAATTTGTTGTACAAATTATGGTGCTTTCTTCGTCCACTATAATGATTTAAAATAAAATATATATTCACATAAATAAGTCAATATTTGTTGTTTTTTTTGTAAGATATTAAGATTATCATTTTCTGAAAGGTTACACTGTTGTTTTTAAACAACTTATTACAGCAAGGAAACAAAAACAACCAACAACAACTCAAGGTAAAAAAAAATCTTAAGGAGATCTTATACAAGAAATATAAAAAGAAGTAGAAAAGAGGAGAAAGAAGAACTTGTCGGGTAAGAGAGGAGACGGTCACACATCATACGGTCGAGAGAGGCAAGGATGACTGATGAAGGTGAGGAGACAGTTGTGAACACACGAGCATTACGCTCTTTCCACAACAGGTAGATGGCTGACTGAAAGTAGAGCTTGATGACTGGAGTAGCATGTGCATCTGCGTTGACGCGAGGTTGATTGATCTAGGCTGCAACAGAGTGTAGATCAGCCGGAGGAGAAATCCAAACTTCAGCAGCAACAGGCTCCCATATCAAGCGAGAGAAAGAGCACTCAAAGAAGAGATGATGGTGAGTCTCTATTTCCAGATTACAAAGGACGCACGTTCCGGAGACATTTAACTCCCAACGCCTCAAGCGATCCTTGGTTGGCAGTCTTCTCCGCAAAGCCAGCCATGCTATAAACGCATTACGTGGAATATGTTCCTTGAACCAAATAGTCTTGTGCCAATATTTATTGTTTATAGTGTTTATATTATTTTCTGACATTAGTATCCATATTTTTTGGTAAACTGATCCAAATAGATTAGTTTGTGGAGTTAACCAAACGAGGATTATAGTGTTTACTTTGGAAAAAGTAATAGGTTGAATGATAGATTGTGTGTGTGCCTTTTCACATGGAAATCTGCACATATATTAAAATTGTAAGTTTTGAATCATAGAGAAAATATAGTGTATATAACTGAAGTTGGTCCATTCCGAAACTAAAGATGGCTAAAATTCTTCTTTGTCAAAATGCATAGATGTGAATCTTATATGAATAGAGTTCTCCATTGCTTATAGCAGTCTAATAAACTCCATGTGTAAAGGAGAAAAAATGTTATATAAGTGAAACAAAAATTATGATTTTTTTCTTGTGCCAATAGGCTCTTCGCAATTTGAAGAAGAAAGAACATATTGTGTGAAAATCTTTGGCTCGGTCAAATTTTATCCAGTCGTTTATAAAACTGTTGTTATCTGATTCATGTAATTTTTCAGTGTTGATTTAAAAGCCCAAAAAACCCATCTATACTGACTTTTTGATATTTTTTCTGTGATTTGAATTTAAAAAGAAATAAAATTTTCGATAAGTTATGTAAACTCAGAACAAGTATTTAGTTTTAGAAAGCATTTACATGTTTCAAACTTATAATATATACATATATAATGTTTAAAATCATGCATATAAAACCTGTGTAAAATGTGTCTGAATATGTTTCTCTTCTTTAATGTGTTAATCGTACTATATATAACATTATTTTAAAATTTCAAAAAGTTTATGTCACTTTCACATACAAAAAATCATCAATAAAAAATATAATTCTCCATCTACGACAAGAAAAATGAAAAATTATAAACATATAAATTTAAATTAAGAAAAACTAACATTGGAAAAACAAGAAGTTAATATAAAAGAAAAAAACCGACAAATAATATTATAAATAAAATAAATTTATAAGATACAATCCGCGCGAAGCGCGGAAAAAATCTCTAGTAATATTAAATCAACGCTATGTAGCATTTTCCAGGATATTTATCAAGCGGAAAAACAAAAATCCAATTTTTATCTCTGTAACACTTATGGGCCCCAAATACCCAGTGAAAAATCATTTTTGGCACCAAAATATTGGTTTTGGTAGAAATAATGTTTAGAGAAATAAGAAAAAATAACCAAAACAAAAATTATAATTAGAGAAAAGCAATTATCTCAAATAGACATTTTTAAATTTTTTTAACAAAAATAGACTTTAAAAACTAAAATGACCAAAATAGTATTTTTTATTTGGAAAATTTTAATTTAATTTTATTTTTAAAAATTTGAAATCATATCCCCAAAACCCCACTCCTAACCTCTAAACCCTAAACCCTAAACATTATACCCTAAACCTTATACCTTAACCCTAAACCACACCCCTTAACTTTAAACCCTAATGTCTAGATTTATTAACCCTAAGAGTATAAGTGTATATTTACTTCTTTTGATAAAACATTTAAGTCTATTTTGGTTATTTTTATTTTTAAGGTCTATAATTGTCATAAAAACTTTTTTAGGTCTATCCTAGGAAATTTCTCTTAGAGAAATAACCATTGCAATGTCATGGCTAGAATATAGAAGTATATTATGTATTAGTTACTGTATTTACCCTTGACAATCTTAACCACATATTTCTTTCTCTCTCTCTCTTTAGTTTTTTATTTGGTTACAAAAGTTTTATCCTCTAACAATTGATTTATCTTCAATCATTTTAATTAATCTTCTTACAAATTAAAGAGAATCACGAAGATATAAAACATAATTGTGAATATTGTTATTGAGATATCTATATATTTAGTTAAGGAAACTAGGTTTAATGTTTATATTCTTATCTTCCTTATATATGTGGTACATGTATAAGCTTTATCATTATGAGAGTCAATACAATATTCTTTTAATCTTATACTCTCATCATTCTCTACATGGTATGAGAGCTACAATGATCTAACGATCTGCTTCATTCCTGTTTTTCTTTTATTTTCTTCAAGCTACACAGCTTCTTTATTTTTTGATTTCAAGCCATTGAGCTTCTATTATATTTTTTGTTAAGCTATATGCTTCCACCATTCATGTTCATGTGAACCTCTGAATCTAAGCCATTAAGCTTTTTGTTATTCAAGTCTACCATAGACCTCTGAATCCAAGCCTAGTGCTTCTTTATATTCATGCCTCATTTTTATCTTTATAATTCTTAAGCCATTGTGGCTTCACTTCCAAAATCAAAAGTTTAATGCTTCTTGTTTTGTTTTTCTTAAAGCCATGGAGCTTCTTATTATTCAGGTCTCCGAAGACTTCTGAATCTATTTCTTCTTTTTGAAAAAAAAAAACGTTTTCTTTAATCCTCTATAACAACAAGAAAGTTCGCATTTCTCTTTTCTTCTTCTTTGGTCCAGTGATACACACACTATTATGTAATTAAATGGTTTGGCGTATAAGATTTAGTAAGTTTATGGTTTGGAGTATAGTGTTTTGGGATTAGATTTTGCATTTAAACTAAGATTTGAGAATAAAACAAGAAAATATTTGAGTTTTATGAGTTGTGTTTTAAGCTTAGGGTTTAAGGTTTAAATTTTAGGGTTTTTGGAGGAATGAAAAATGAAATGGAGTTTAGGGTTTTAGGGTTTAAGGCTTTGGGTCATCTTCCTCTAAGTTTCCCTTTTATCAATTTACTGAAATCGAATTTACAATGTAAAATTTCAGCTTTTTGCTTAAATGAATATCTCAAATCTTTAACTACGCTTGGGCAAAAAAACCAGAACCGAAGAACCGTACCGGAACCAAATCGAAATACCCGAAACCGGAATCAGACCAAAACCTTCAAATATCCGAACTGTTCTTATATTTCTATATTCGAAATAACCGAACCGAACCGAAACCGAACTGGTATCCAAATATATAAGAGTATTAAAAATATATACATATAACATAGCTAAATATATAGATATCTCAATAATTAATTATTATAAAGTATCCTAACTATCCGAAAGTATCGGAAACTATCCGAAAGTATCGGAAACTATCCGAATAGTATTATCTGAAATATCCAAAGTAATCTGAAATATCCCAAACTTTTATCTAAATCATCCTATTGTTTTTTGATATTTTACACTAAATAACCGATATTTTACCCGAACTACCCAAACCGGAACCGAAACCAAATGAGAACCGAATTTTTTTCGGGTATTTTTCCGGTTCCTAGTTTTACTATCTGAACCTAACCAAACCCGAAACTATCTGAACTGAACCAAACCAAAAATATGTCAAGTAGTAAATGGATCCTCTAACCCCCTACCCGAACTACCCGATATCCGAAATATCTGAACTGAACTGAACCGAAACCCGAAATGCCCATGCCTATCTTTAACCTTTAAACTTTATACTCAAACCTTTACTCTAAATTTCAAACTTTAAATCTAAATTCTAAATCAAAACTTTTCAAACTTAATGCATCAAATCTTAAATTATAAACCATAAATATCAAATTTATTTACACATGTACTTTACACTAATTATATATAAATCTTAAATTTATTTATACATGTACTTTACATAAATGTATTTTTATATAATTGGTTATAAAAATGAAATCTAGCCACTTTGTTAAAGTTATATATCATTAACTTTATAAATATAATTCATAGTTTAATTTTATATAAATAAAATGGCTATTCTCTCAAATAGATTTTTTTTTAAGTTTTTGTCACAAAAATAGACCTCAAAAACTAAAATGACCAAAATAGCATATTTTATTTTGAAAATTTTAATTTTATTTTATTTTTTAAAATTTGAAAGTCTATCCCCAAAACCCCACTTCTCAACTCTAAACACTAAACCCTAAACTCTAAACCCTAAATCCTAAACCCCACCCCTTAACTCTAAACCTAATGTCTAGATTAGTTAACCCTAGGAGTATAAGTGTATATTTACTTCTTTTGATAAAATGTTTAAGTCTATTTTGGTCATTTCTATTTTAAGGTCTATATTTGTGTCAAAAATTTTTTTAGGTTTATCCTTGGGAATTTCTCTAAATAAAATCACTTAAACAATCAAATTATAATATCGAAACAAGTATAAAATAAAGAGCAGTTTTCTATTGATTAGTTTTTGACCTTTGATACTTTTAATCCAATGGCTATAAATCATTCATTTGTTAATCATCTTCCTTCTATTTCATTGGTCAATCTGTGAAAATTAAGATTGTCATTTCTTACCATTGATTTTATAATCCTATGGCTTAAAATCAACCTCGTTGATCTAATCCATTATTTATCTTTCAGTTCTTTCATTTCCTTTCACCAGAAATCGAAGAGCATATACAACTTCACTCCATATTTTACTCCAAAGGGAGAAATGTAGTAATTTACAAAAAAATAAAAACATTAATCTATGAATGGTGTAATATTTTTATTTTTTTCGTTACTTCATTTCTCACTCTATTTTTGAGTAATACTAGGGTCCAAACCACCCTACAGACGGATAAACAGTTGTAAATTATAAAAGGTATCTTAATTGGTAAATTATATTTAAAAATATTTGGTTTACTCTATATTGAAAATTAGATTATAGTGACTAATTAAAAAAAAAAGATGTTATGATGCTAATTCATTTTTTTACATTTTCTCAATGTTCATACTATATTTATTATAATCAGTATGTAAAATACATTAATTCACTCGATAATGTAGTTGAAAATTCAATTATGAATTATTTCTACTTTTTCTACTTTTGTTTTTTGAATCCATTGAGAATTATAGTTTCTCTTATAAATACTTTTGCATTTCTCGAATGTGACGAGCCTCTAAATTGCAGCTAGCGGGACAGAGTATAGATCGTTATAAGTGTGCGAGTTGATCATTAGTGAGCCTAAGTTGATCTTATTGTAAACTTAGCGTTTACTACAACAATTTCTAGTGTAGTATATCCATACTAAACCGAATTTAACTAATAAAATATCCCATATATATATTAAAATAGAAGTATTACAATATTTGAAATAGTCATGTTCATCACCACAATGAGTCTTAGAATCCTTAGAAAAATATGTTGGTTCATCTAAATATATAATAAGTTTTTTATTAAACTAACCGTAAAATCGTTATTAATGTTTTTCATTTTTTCCTTAAATAAAAATTACGAAATTGCATAATGTGGCTAAAGTATTTATGAAAATTAATGATTTTGAATAATATATATTTCATAAAAATTAGTGTATTATCTTTCATAATTGTTTACTTTAAATTAATAAAATAAATTAAAAAACTACATTAACCATATAATAAAATTTTAAATTTTTCTGTATATGTTGTATTTTTTTTTAAGCGACAATAAATTATAAAATTGTTAAAAGCCTCACATTCAAATTTTTGCGATCCATGTTTTAAAAGTTTTTGTTATGATAAAATATAAATGATTACAAAATTATATAAGTAAGAAGTCTCATTTAATAAATATTAAGTGTAAAAGATCTATATTAAAATTAAACTATATGCCATCTAAAATATATAAATATTTTATTTTTGAAATTTTCTTTGAATAAATATTTTGGTAAATTTTATTGAACAAATATTGATAAATTAATATTTAAATTTTAAACTTAGATTTGAATATTTAAAAAATTACTAAAACTATTAATCACACAATGAAAATTTTGTGATTAGTTATTTAAAGTTTTTGTTATAAAAATATACAAATGATAAAATAACCATATGACTAGAAAGCATCATTTAATATATATCAATACTAAAAAGACATACTATATAAATGGTAATGTCATTTAAATTTAATTATATATAATATAAAATAGACAAAGTAATTGTTTGGATTAATGGAATTTATTTAGGGAAAATTTGGAAAAATACATTTGCATGAGATTTTATTTTGAAAACTACACTATTATTATTTTTTTTTTGAAAACTACACTTTTGTTTACATGAAATGACAAAATTATCCAACAAAATATTAAAGCTACTGTAATATATTTTGTCAGCATAATTATTTAAATATTCAAATTTAACAAACTCAACAAGATTTTATTTTATTTTTTAAACAATACTATCAATACACAATATCTTAAAAAATATCTTTTTTGTAGATTTTTTTTTTAAAACAAAGCGTTTTTGTTTGATCTTGTCGTTCTTCTTCTTTATTTTTCATAAAATATACGTTTGTTTTGAAAGTTTTAAAACATATTATGTGTAGAAAAAATCTATGTTTTTATTATGTTAAATTCGAAGTTTAATCATTGTTCTAACCAAAACTAAAATCAATTAAAAGTAGAAGGGGAAAACATATTTGTAAGAATAAAAAAAGTGTATGTCAAGGGTAATATAGCAATTATTATACAAATATCATAGCCTAAGTTCTCTTATGGTTATATGCTTAATTTGATGATCTGTTATAGACATGAACTCAAATTTCCCTATTTAAAAACTTTTTTTAATAGCTTAATGATTTATTTATTTTTAATAAATATTTAGCTACGTATATGTTTATATAGTTAAGTTATTTATTTAAAATTTATACTGCAGCTTATACATGAAAAATGTTACCAATCATAAGTTTTAATAAAATGGTAATTTTTATTTTTACTGCAAACTTACCACATAAATTTATAGTTTATACTGCAAATTACTGGAACTACCAATTATACTTTAATTCAACTGTATTACTACATGTCACCAATTGAAGCATTTTTTGGAGTTTTATCTTCTATTTTAATATATTAACGACTGATAATATTATAACACAGGTAAAAGAACATGATGGGTCCGCCACTGTATGTAGGGAAGGAACAAGGATGCTTTGTTTCAATGCTGGGTAGTTTGGTAGATGAAGCCAAAAGACAGCGTCAAAAGGATGTAATACTAGAGTTTGATTAAAACCGAAAAGTATAATAGATCTTTGAACGTTTAGTGACCAAGGAACAATCGATATGCTAAACTAACTTTAGACATACCAAACACCACCACATTTTCCACGAGAATTCGGTCAAAAAAAATCTCAACTTTACACGAATTGCCAAAACAAACATGAACTTTGGGGCTGGCCAAAAAAACACCAAACTTTCATTGACTTTAGAATTAATTAACAATGTTTTCGCTGACGTCGTTTTCAAATGAGATGAAACGACGTCGTTTTACACGATTTGAAATTAAAAATATGTAAACCCCTGGATTCGAACCCAGGTTGGTTGGTCAAATGGGAAGGTATTTTACCACTGGGCTACTGGCACTTTCAATGTACTTACTAACATGTTTACTTTTATTTGGTACATATTAAATATAAAAAATTCTCTAAAAACTTAATAATATCTTTAAAATTCCAAAAAATTAAAAAATAAAGAAGATTTTTATAAAATTAATTTAGAAATTAAAATTAAAAATAAAATTTTATTTTTCTTTTTAAAAAATAAAAACTCTTCCAAAATTTTCTAAAAACTTAAAAAGATCTTTAAAATTCCAAAAATTGAAAAAATAAAGAAATTTTTTATAAAATTAATTTTGAAATTAAAATAGAAAATAAAATTTTATTTTTTCTTTTCAAAAAAATAAAAAATCTTCCAAAATTTTCAATTTTTTTAATACATTTGCTAAAAGTTGAAATTAATTATACACACATAAAAAGTTGATTATTCTAACTTTAATTTTTTGCATTTTATTATAATTTTTAAAAATTTGGATTTTTTTTTAAAAAATGAAAATTTTGGAATTTTTTTTTATTTTTTAAAGAAAAACAAATATTTAATTTTAATTCAAAATTAATTTTATGAAATTTTTGGAAGCTTTTTTTATTTTTTTTAAAGAAAAATAATTTTTTATTTTTTTTAAAGAAAAATAAATTTTAATTTCAATTTTAATTTCAAAATTTATGTTATAAAAAATTTCTTTATTTTTTTCAATTTTTTGGAATTTAAAGTTCGTTTTAATTTTTTAGAAAATTTTGGAAGAATTTTTATTTTTAAAAAGAAAAATAAAATTTATTTTCAATTTTAATTTCAAAATTAATTTTAAAAAAAAAAACTTCTTTATTTTTTAAATTTTTTTGGAATTTTAAAGATCTTATTAAGTTTTTAGAGAATTTTTTATATTTAATATGTACCAAATAAAAGTAAACATGTTAGTAAGTACATTGAAAGTGCCAGTAGCCCAGTGGTAAAATATCTTCCCATTTGACCAACCAACCTGGGTTCGAATCCAGGGGTTTACATATTTTTAATTTCAAATCGTGTAAAACGACGTCGTTTCATCTCATTTGAAAACGACGTCGTTTCACTTAACGTCAACAATAAACGACGTCAAATATTTCTGTTAAATTTGTTGACGGCGTGCTAAATTGGCAAGTCAGCGAAAATATCTATACTATTAAAGCAGGATCCTATTGTCATAATTACCTTAGGGGCATGTTTCCTTCACTAACATTGCATGTTTCATTAAGGGCAATTAAGTAATATTAATAACAAATCTATATTGGGTCATTATTTTTGGATCCAGCCCAAATCAAATCTCTCTTGGGCCATTTGGGCCTATTAAAAAATCAGATTCAATTCTCACTTCTTTTTTTTCATTTAGGCCATTGAGTCCAAGTTAAAATATTTTTTTTTCAACTATTCTTAATTATTATTTTTTTCTTTTCTTAATATAATTTAAGCATTCATAAAAATAATTGATTTTTTTATTGAAAAGTATAAATCTTTATTAAAAGTATATAATTTTTTAATTAAAATATTAACCCCATAATAAAATTAATTTATCAGAGTTATACCAACTTAATTCATTAAAAAAATAAAGTTTAATTTTTTTAACATAAATAGCGCGGGTTTATTTTTGTCATAATTACCTTAGGGGCATGTTTCCTTCACTAACATTACATGTTTCATTAAGGGCAATTAAGTAATATTAATAACAAATCTATATTGGGTCATTATTTTTGGATCCAGCCCAAATCAAATCTCTCTTGGGCCATTTGGGCCTATTAAAAAATCAGATTCAATTCTCACTTTTTTTTTTCCTTTGGGCCATTGAGTCCAAGTTAAAATAATTTTTTTTCAACTATTCTTAATTATTATTTTTTTTCTTTTCTTAATATAATTTAAGCGTTCATAAAAATAATTGAATTTTTTTATTGAAAAGTAAAAATCTTTATTAAAAGTATATAATTTTTTAATTAAAATATTAACCCCATAATAAAATTAATTTATCAGAGTTATACCAACTTAATTCATTAAAAAAATAAAGTTTAATTTTTTTAACATAAATAGTCATTTAAAATGAAATACGATAAATAAAGATAAAAATTTTAAGTCTTTTATAAAATAAAGCACAAATATATGAAAATGTGACATTTACTAAATATTTGTCAATTGAAAAAAAAACAAAAAAAACCCGCGCTTTGAAAGCGCGGATCAAAATCTAGTTGTTAATTAATTCTAAAGTCAATGAAAGTTTGGTGTTTTTTTGGCCAGCCCCAAAGTCCATTTTCCACTTAATCAGTGGGTCATTTATTTTATTGTCCTCAAATCCGTGGGTCCTTTCTTTATACGAATATTACTAACACTATATAATTACCTTTTTTGACCCAAAAAAAACACTATAGAATTACCTTTATTTTTGTCAAACGAATAACTTTACTTTTTATATCTTTTATGAAACAAGGGTGTATATATATATCTTAAATAGCAAACACAAAGAAATTGGGGCATGCTGAGATAACCAAACAATATCATTGTGGCATGCAGACATAATATAATCTTCGATGCGGAAAGAAAGAGATATGATTACGCCTCACCTATCATTTGCATGTCGAATGATTAATCTTACTGGGTTTTGTTTTCAAACCAAATGTTAACAACATAAATACAATTAATTATACAGATAAAAATATAAGATATAGTATTTGATCGTGGATAAATAAAAATAGCGCTGAAGCCATTCCGGGTCAAATTCAACCACTACTTCTCTTGTTTAGTCTTCCGTAGCTACCTTTATCAGTGTTTAGATCATAATGATTTGAAGCTAGAGTGATTTTCATTCTAGGTCACTTTCCATCTTTTTATTACATAATAAATCACTTTTTGCTATTGAGGTAATTTTTGTGACTAAAATCCTTTCCAACTAGTGAGATCCATACGTTTCTCTTTCTTCTTCTTCTTCTTTTATCGTTGTTTTTTTTCTAGCCAAAAATAAATTTTATTATCTCTTAATCTTTCCAAACAAGAAGAGGAAGACACGAAGATCTCAAACACTTCAGATCCGTTGTAATATATACCGCCAGTCCTTGTGCTCTTTAGTTCATCTCCACTTGTGCTCTTTAACTCATCTTCTTTGACAAAAAACTCACTATTTTTGAAATCTGAATGTGAAAAATATTTTAGAGATGATAAAACTACGATCTTGAAGTGTAACATATAATTAAAACGTAAAAGAATGAAAGATTATGTGAAATAAATCAATGGCGGCCGTAAATTTTTTGGAGAAAACCCTAAAATTTTGAGGAAGACGAAGACATATTTACTAAAATACCACTGATTAAAAAAATTGAAAATAAACAAAATATGTACACATTCATGGGTCGTACACATGGATAATAATGTATATGTACACTATTATATTAATAATTTGTAAACACATATAAAGGTGTTTGCGTGTTTAACATTTACTTATAAAAGAAATTTACAAGTATGTACACTATTTTATCATATATATTGCATTCAGTTGTGTTCTGATATTGATAAGTTTGAACATGTCCATGTTGTGTAATATAAGTAAATATGTACATTTACATGTTCAATGTCCATATGGACAACGTGGGAACAACCATTTGTACAAATGAATCGGTGTACATGAATCATTTCGTATAATATGATACACGTGGACAGTAGAATATATGTGTACACGTTGAAGATATTTAACACATTGAATAGTTTTAAAGTATCATTCAAAATTATGTATACAAATACAATATTAACAATTAAATGCTACTTAAATAATCAAAATTAACTAATAAGATGCAATAGTAACATCTAAATGTCCATATTGTACATGTACATCTATGAATAGATGTATATATGTACGTCAACATCAAAGTGTACATGTGTACACTGCAATTATGCAATTATATATACAAATACAATATTAACAATTAAATGCTACTTAAATAATCAAAATTAACTAATAAGATGCAATATTAACATCTAAATGCTCATATTGTACATGTACATACATCAACATCAAAGTGTACATGTGTACACTGCATATGTTCTTTAGATATAAACAAATTGCACCACAATTGCATAGAATATCATAATTAAAATAAAATTATATGTTAGATCACAATTAGATATCGTGTTTTTTCACTAAAACCGCAAATCACATTGTCTGGTTAAAAACCCAAAAACAAAAAAAAATCAAATTTTGAATGATACGTGAAAGGTACTTAGTGTGTTAAATATCGTCAACGTGTACACATATATTCTACTGTTCATATGTACAATATTATATGAAATGATACATGTACACATAATCATTTGTACATTTTTCATATTATGATATTAAATAATTTTAATGATTTTGAGAATAGTTGCTAAAAAGATGTATTTATAGGTTTTTGGTAAAAAAAATTCTTCATTTCATTCGAAAGGGTCTAAAATGCAAATTTAAAAGTTTTAGTTTAACTGAAGATGACTTATTTGCAAATCTGAAAGTTTTAGAGCAATAGTAGAAATATTTAAAATTACAAAGACCACATATGAAAATTAAGGAAAATTAATTTCAAGCTCCAACAATGGCGATATAATCTCAGATGCGGCGGCGGCTTCCCTTTACGGTCCACCGGAGGCACAAAGACAGGCTGAGATCATGACAAACACCTTTTGGGACACCGTGGAAGATAGTCTGAGGGCACAAGGTTGAGGCTTTCCATCGGACTTGAGATACTACAAAATAGAAGATCTGTGTAGAAGAAAGGAGATGGTAGTAGAGCTCGTCGTACTTGTGAATTATGGTGGAAAACTTGTTGACTTACAGCAATCAAGATATCTATGGTTTGTGATGGTAAATCAGTCACTATGAGTTGAATTTGTGGTTCAATCTGAATTTTGCAAAGCTAATCTTTTGAAATAAAAAGATTAGAAGTCAGAGATTTTAAAATGAAGAGGATGAAAAAGTTCGAGAGAAAAAAAGAAGAAGATAAAAGATGAAACTCATAAAAGATATATGAAAGTAGATCAAGAAGATACGAGAGAGATGAAAGTGGGTCCTACTATTTACAATATAGTTCTGTTTTAACTTGAAAAATCCAACTATATGTGATGAAGTTAGAGAAAAGTGTGTCGGTAGCATAAACTGTCTTATTGTGTTATAAATAACTTAAAACTGCCTTCGAGTGTAATTCTGTTAGAATAAACTGCCTTGGTAGAAGAAAGTGTCTTATTTTGTTATAAAAAACTCAAAACTGCCTTACAGTGTAATTATTTCAAGATTTAATCATAACTCTTCGTAACAAACAAGAAAAATAAAGTGGGTCCCATATATCTTTCTTCTTCGTTTTTCTCTTATTGAGTTCTTTACTTCTTCTTTTTTTTTGTAAAATAAATCATGTTTTTCCAGAATCTTTTTAAAAGAGAATATGTATTTAATCAATATCTTTATGATTCAATCTATCTTTTGAGATATGTCAAGCTATATCTCTGATGGTAGTATAATTGTGATGTATGTTAACAACGTAATCAATTAAAGCTTCAACCATGGCATTTGCGTTTTCTCGCATATTTGTACTATGTTCTTGCTTCAAAACTGCAGACCGCCCTCAACCAAGCTCGATCTCCAGGCTGCCGTGTTCATCTTCCTCGTGGTGTCACACGACGATTGAATCCGGTCCGTCACATTCTCACTTTGCCTCAGCCATCTTTGTTGTGTCTCAGCTCTTTTTTTTCGTTGTGCCGTGACCTTCAACCTCTTTATTGCATCCTCCAACTGGCACAAAAAGCTTAAGAGCATCAATGGCTAAATTTGGTGTTTTTGCATGTCCAACCCTTCAACTTTTGTCCTATTTGAGTTTTGATCTAAATTTTATTTATACGTGCAAATTTCTCCTTACTTTTACTACCAAAATTGTAAATCTGCATTTCCTCCTATGATATGCAAATAAATACACAAATATAATATATTCACCTAAAATGTAATTTAAAATGACTAAAATGAACAAAAACAAAATATTTAAAATTACTAAAATCATAAAATATTGTAGGTCTTGAATTACTTACTTTTCACAGGAATCCCAAATAAATTGCTCATGTTTATAAAAAGTTACATAAACGATTTCAGTTTCTATTAGACAATATGACCGTTCTAATATTCAAACCACTAAATGTATGTTAAAACCTAGTTGGTGTACAAATGAACAGTGTACATGTAACTGTTTATAAAATAGTGTACATGTGAACAATGAATATATGTGTACACATTGATGATTCTGACATACATCTTTTTTGTAGTCATCTAAAGAATCAAGCTTCTACGACTTTTGAAATTCACGATAATATTAACAAAATATTGATAATTTTAGCACAATGTATACATTGTTTGCACAATGTACATTTGGATTCTTTTCTTCGTCCCATGTACACATGTACACTGATATTATGTACACATCAACTTAGTCACCCAATGTATTCGTGTACACATCAACTTAACTACCCAATATACTCGTGTACACGACCATGATATAGACAATCTAATGTTATATAGCACTTAATTATTTATTAGTAAAATGCTAACAAGTTCAAATTCAACTAGTTAAATAACTATACTGCTATCACCATGTTTTATATGTTCACAAAGCAAATCACATTTTCAATACAAAAAGTTTAACTTAGAAATAAAGAGTCATTTCTACTTTTTCACATTACATACTAAAAACATTCAATACCATCTTCAAATGTCATACACATTACACTACAACAAAATAAATATAGACACCAATTTTTTTTGTCTTTAAACGTCTAGTAAATGTCCAAGCCGGTTCCAATTAAAGGCACAGCCTATTTCATCTGCTCAAAGTGTGTATGTGTACATTTACATATGTTCTTTAACGACAAGACTTAACGTGTACAATATACATATTATATTTTTCTCATATTTACACGTACACATATGTTTGAGATGCATTTTAGATGTCTAACATATTGTAAAGTTATGTACATTCGTTAGTGTTATGTGTACATTAAAGATTGGTGACGTACATGTGTACAACAAATATGGTAGTGTACATGTGTACAACAAAAAGGTTATTTCTGCATTATTTTTGCAATTTGCAAAGTTAAAAGCCAAATAGAAACTTCCATAAGTTCAAGGACTCATTCGTGTAATCATGGTAGGTTTGGTCGGTACAATTAAAAAGTGAAAAGTCAATTTGAAAGGGATACATTTGCAAATCAGAAAGTTTTGGGGAAAAAATGTATATACTCAAAAATCAAGGGAACAAATGTGAAATAAAACCAAAAGTGGCCATTGTTGCTCATTGACTTTCGCGATGAACGAGAGCTGCGCCGGAGAAGCTCGTAGCGGAACTCCGAGAAGGTGATCTGATGGTGATGATAAAAGAAGATCCACTGTATCCGATGTATCTATGCTTCATCACATATCTGGGAATCAAAAATAGAGAAATCAGATAAGTTTGCATTGATTTTTTAGATTTGTAGATCTACAATAAAAAAAGTGTGTTAGTGATAAAGAAAATAAAAGAGAAGATGAAATTATGATGATAAAAAGGAATGTTTTGCAGGAAGAACTCTGATTTACAAAGTAAAAAAAAAAGAAGAGGCCAAATAAATTTATTCAAAAAGAAAAAGAAAAAACGAGATGATAATCAGATAGAGAGAGGAGAGAGATAATGCAAGTTGTTAAGTGTGGAACCATTTTAGTCACATGATTTAACTTAGTTAACAACTTTTTGGTTTTAGTTACAAAAAACTACTTTTGTAGCTGAAACTGTCTTATGTTGTAATAAAAACATAGAAACTGCCTTTGAGTGTTAATAACTCTTAGAAAAATAAGATTAGTTAGCAATTGTTTGGATGAGTTATTAACACTTAAAGGCAGTTTTCAAGTTTTTATTACACCATAGAGCAGTTTGTGCTACTAAGGTAGTTTTTGGTGGCTAATTACAACATTAACCCTAACTATAAGGAAACCTAGTTGCTGATTTAGTTATCTTCTACCATTTTTTCTGTGTTTGAATTTCAAAAGATTAAATGAACCAGATCTATTTTTTTTAAACCATAACAATTAAATTTATTTTGACTTATAGGCAAATATGTTATATGTAGGTAACAGAGCATCTGAAAAAAACGTGACGGACCTCTAATCGCGAGTTCCATTCCGCCGTGGTCGTCGTGCTTGGGAGAAGAATTGTGGCGGCTAGAATCACCATGGTTTCAGTCGCGGAGCACCAGAGACTCCGGAGAGAAACGTGATGGAGAAGCCGGAGAGCTCCATTGTCCGTAACCTCAAACCGTGAGCAAAATTTTGGCAGAGTTCTACCATAATACGCTTCAAGGTCAAGTCGTCTCCTTCTCGTCGTGGTCTCCATGCTCGGGATGTGGGCGCCAGAATCGTCATGGCTTCAGTTGCAGATCAAAGAAAAAGCTTGATAGGAGCAACAATGGTTAACTTTTGATTATTTGCAACTATGGTCCTTCCATTCTTTCTTATTCTCCAATTTATCTCAAAATTTTAATCAGTTCAAGTTTCTTCATGAATTTGCCCAGAAACTTTAAAATGTGCAATATAGACCATGGTTATGCAATTATGTAGAAATAATTACACTGTAAGGCAGTTTTGAGTTTTTTATAACAAAATAAGACACTTTCTTCTACCAAGGCAGTTTATTCTAACAGCTTTCTTTTGTCTAGACTAACTAGTTCTATTTTCTAACTACTCGATGACTAACTACAAGATTTAATCATAACTCTTCGTAACAAACAAGAAAAATAAAGTGGGTCCCATATATCTTTCTTCTTCGTTTTTCTCTTATTGAGTTCTTTACTTCTTCTTTTTTTTTGTAAAATAAATCATGTTTTTCCAGAATCTTTTTAAAGGAGAATATGTATTTAATCAATATCTTTATGATTCAATCTATCTTTTGAGATATGTCAAGCTATATCTCTGATGGTAGTATAATTGTGATGTATGTTAACAACGTAATCAATTAAAGCTTCAACCATGGCATTTGCGTTTTCTCGCATCTTTGTACTATGTTCTTGCTTCAAAACTGCAGACCGCCCTCAACCAAGCTCGATCTCCAGGCTGCCGTGTTCATCTTGCTCGTGGTGTCACACGACGATTGAATCCGGTCCGTCACATTCTCACTTTGCCTCAGCCATCTTTGTTGTGTCTCAGCTCTTTTTTTTTCGTTGTGCCGTGACCTTCGTTCCTCTTTATTGCATCCTAATATCTAAAAAGTGAGATATGAGAGAGGAAAGATGTAGAAGGTGGGTTTCATGGTGGAAGAGGGGGGAGGGTTTCACGGCGGAAGAGGATATATTTGAAGAAAAAAATCTATTTTTTAAGAAAATAAAGTCTGTTGAATCCGAACTATTGGATCACAAAAATAGATCAATGGTTGAAGTGACATCTCACCTAAAATTAAGTATTTAGTAAAAAACAAATGGTCAACTAAAAACAAACTAAGTTCGTATGCAAGTGGGCTTACTTAGCAAAATGTGTGTGGGTAGCAACAAGTGACCTACAATGTAAATACAAACTCAAAAACTGACCCACAATGTAAATCTTTCTTAATATATCTATAATAATAAGAATAAAAAAATACAAAAAAGTTGGAGTTGAGGATTGGTAATTGTAGAATACACATTGTATTGCGTCATCAAACTATGAACATGTAGTTCAGTCGACTTGCATCAATCGGTTGAAGAGTCCAAAATTTACTAAAAGTTGTATGTGTTGCTTAAAATAAAACTAAAAGTTGTATGTTAAGAATTTTCATTCTGACATTGTGTAGGAAAACTGTGTGAATACCAAATGAAATATTCATTATATTTCAAATTAATAAATCTTTCAGTTTTTAACACATCTTAACTTTGAGTATAAATATATTATTTTCTGATTAGTAATTCCAATAATTTAAAACCATTAATGTTATAATAAAGTTGATAATTTTCTTAAAGTTTATAGTTTAGTATTATACTATTATGTCGTAAAATACATAAGGATTTCAAATTTATTTATTTCAAGAGAACGTTTAAAAAAAAAAAAGGAGACTGCATTATATACCCTAATTTTTTTTATGGTCGACTCTCTCTCCTTTCTCTCTTAAGAACCATTGAGAGAGAGAGAGAGAATCGCGGTGGTTCCCTTGTCATTTCTCCTTCCTGGCTAGCGGGCATCGAATCTGGTATACGGTGGTCTCTTTTACGTTGTGTAGCCGGCTTTTGAATCTGGTGGTTCGCGCTCTCCTAGGCGGAACCATCCGGCTTAGGTATCCGGCGGTGTAGTTTTGGCGACGGCGATGGCTTACCCCTGGGGTTTTCCCGGTTCATCTGATCTTCGTCGGTCGTCATCTTTAGCTACATCGTCGATTGATCTTCTCTCCAGACGGATAATCGGAACTCGTTTGGATGATTGATCTCGATTGGAGTTCGTTTTTATGAAGCGAAGATTATTGGGCATGGTTGTTGGATTTGACATGTTTAGTTTCTCAGATTATTCTTGGGTATGCGTTGTCGCTGCTGAATTCCCAAAACTTCCAATACAGTCGTTGGAAGTGGGTTTTTGGTGGTCGTGGTCGAAGTTCCCAGTAGACTCTGGTGGTCAAGTGCTTTGCTTGGTATGGTGGAGACTTTTTAAGTCAGAAAAGACGGTGAAGGCTCGTATTTCTGTTGTGGCTCCGGTGTGGTATAGTGGATCCGGTGAATCGTCGGTTAGTTTTCCGATGTTGATTCTCGAGGTGGTGAAAGCGGTGGAGGCATTTGTGATGTGTGGTTCCTCGTAGACTGAGGTTCAACACGTGTTTCATCCACGCTGATCTTTTGACGCATGGTATCGTTTTGACGTCTCTCTTTGGTTATCTCTTGCTGGACTTTTAAGTTTTGGGTTGCCCTTTTGGTTTGGGCTTTTGTGTATGTTTTTTTTATGTTTGGTTTTTGTATGGTCTCTTCGGACTTCGGCCTCTTAATAAAAAATCAGATGGAAAAAATACCTAATTTTTTAAAAATCAACTTCATACCCATAACAACCAAAGAGATATGACATGTTATCACTTATCAATTAATAGGATTCAGACAAAAATACCCACTTGATATATGGAAGTAAAGTGTGCTGGAAAAAATACCCAGCTTGATCTGACTCTTCTTTCGTTTTTTTATTGGTTTTGTTTTATACTCTGTTAATAAAATTATTCAACACATCCCAAATTATTTACCTTGTATCTTTTTTACACAATTTTTTAGAAAAAGCGATATTGCTGAAAAAATATTTACATGTTTTCATATACACCCAACTTGCTTTTTTAATCAGATATATATCACTAAAAATATATGATCTATTTTCTTAAAAAAATTTATTTAGTTATATATCTTTTTATATAGAATAAATCATCTTCATACAATATAAATAGGTATTTCAAATTTATAATATATTACACATCCATATAGTATACTTCAGTTGTATTTTCAAAAAGGACAATATAGTTTTTTTCTTTGTCAACAACAATACATATTCAATTAAGATTATGCTAATCAAACTGGAGATTCAGTGTCCATGTTAACGATGAACAATGGTTGAATCCAAGCACTCCATGCCAGAATATCCGCTCTTGTGTTATGTGTTTTTGCTACATGTAGGAGATCTGAGTAATTTAAACTCTCTTAATATAATGCAAAATCAGGTAATTCTTCAGGTTCTGAATATCTTCACCACTTTAGAACAATCTGTTTCAAAATTTACATGGAACTTCCGTAAGTTCTTCATACATTACATAGCCCAAATAAGAGCCTCTAATTCCGAGTGAAGGGGTGATAAGCTAGCTCTCGTATTCTTTGCTCCATTAAACCATCAAAATTTTCCAAAGTACTATACCAACCTTGTCATAAATCTTGTCCTTCTCTTTCCACGATCCATCTGTGAAGCACCAGCGACCCGATATATGAGGTAACGTTTCTATATGCACCTCTCTATTTTGAATAGTGTGTTGGGTCGTTGGGTCGTTGTGTCTTGTGCCTCGAGCCATAGGATCGATTATGTTTCTGACAATTCAATTGTATCCCAAAGGTCGATGTCTATGTTATTGAAGACTTTGTTGTTTCGCCATTTCCAGATATACCATAAATCCATGGATACTGATGGTTATCCCATGGTTGCACTCTCCAAAACATGTAGTCCATATTAGCATAAACCGATTGTGCATGAAAACTTTTTGGGTTCGATGGGATCTTTGAGATAGCCCACGTTTGGACTGCTGGTGGACACTCAAAGAAAATATGAATATTTGATTCCTCCTCCGCTCCAGAGCGTGCACACTGGGTGTCGCCTTGTAAACCTCTAGCCTTAAGATTTTTTTCTCTCCAGAGATGCATCCTGATACTGCCATAAGAAATGCTTAATTTTTGGTGAGCATCGTATTTTCCATGAGAAAGAATTCAATGGGGTAATGTGTGGACCATATAGCGGGATATCTAATAATCATTCATTGTGGCTAGTGATTTTGACTCCATGTAATCTACACCTTAGTATGTGCATGAATACAAAATACTTGTTTTTCACAATTTTGAATTATGGGCCAAATCACCTGCGAGCTAGTCTAGATATCTTCTCCAAACCTCTGAATGCAGAGTTAAAAGAGTTGTTATCTACTGGATTTGAAGCATATGATGTCTCTTTGAATCAAAATTTTAATCTTAAAGTATATGGCATGCTATTAGGATGGACGACCCATGGTAAGTTTTCTTGTCCAATTTGCATGGAAGATACAAAGGCTTTTTATCTGCCTAATGGAAGGAAGACATTTTGGTTTGATTGTCATAAAATATTTCTTTCCCATGGCCATCCATTGAGGACGAAAAAGGACTTTTTGAATGAAAACACACACAATGAATGATTTTCCACCTGAATCTTTGACTGTTGAGTAAGTTTGTTCCTTGCGGTTAGATGGTGTCAATTGACAAAAAACATCTATGTGTGGTGAAAATGGTCATGACAAGAAGAAACATGGCTATCGGAAGTACCATAACTGGCACAAGGAAATCATATTTTGGGAGCTGTCGTAATGGAGGGACCTCATTCTTCGACACAATCTTGATGTGATGCATATTGAGAAGAAATATTTTGATAACATCATAAATACTCTTATGAGTGTGAAGAGTAAATCAAAAGATACAATCAAGTCAAGATTGGATATAGCACTTTTATGTGGTCAGGAACACTTACACGTTAATAGTGATGGTCAAGATCCTATTTCTCCCTACACATGGACGAGAATACAAGAACACGTTTATTGGAATCTGTGAAACATGTGGTATATTTCCCATATGGTTATACTTCAGACTTAGCTAGTTGTGATGAAATAGAGAAGGACACGTTTTCAGGCATGAAGAGTCATGACTACCATGTGTTTCTGGAGAGGCTACTTCCATTTATATATGCAGAACACCTAGACTAGAACGTCCATCTTGCGTTATAAGGTACTAATTAGTTATAGTTTTATGAAAGTTTACAACTCGTGTGTTTATAACTTGCATTAGTAACGATAAGCAGTTAAAATATATATTGTAGGGGTTGGTTTAGTTTTTCATGACCTTTGTTCGAGAACTTTGCAAAAAGTCGAGTCAAAATACTTAAACAGAACATAAATTTTATAATCTACATTTTGAAAAAGATTTTTCCACCATCATATTTTGACGTGATAAAGCATTTGCATATACATCTCCCCTACGAAGCTGAACTAGGAGGCTCTGTGCAATATAAGTGATGTATCTTTTTGAAAGGAAATTCAAAAAGTTGAAAGCAAATGCAAAGAACAAAGGATATGCGGCAGGATCGATAGTTGAATCATATATCAATGACGATATAGCTTATTACTCAGAACACTATTTTTCTGACCATATACAAACGAAATCAAGGTAAATGTTACAATTATTCATATGTTCACTTTTTCATGTGTAAACACATGTTTTCTTCTGAAAATTTGGATTTGTTTTCATCACTTGGACAATGTTAACAAGATTTGATGAAGGTGAAGTCTTTGTATATCATGTCGAAGGAATACATAATATATTTGCAGATAGTCCAAGTGGGAAAATGAAAGAAATTTGGCTATCTGAAAAAGATTATTGATGTTAGGAGTTTTCAAGGCTCCTAAGACAAATGTTGTAGTATAGAAGATTGTCGAACCAGTTCTGAGGGATATCAAAGCACCGAGAATGCAAGTACTCACTTAATCTAAGTGCAACCAATGATTTAGATGGGTTTTAAACTACTACTAATACTAGAAAGCAATAACAGAATGATATTTTCTTGACTAAGGGAAAAGAGAACTCATGGGCATAGGGATTAGACCTTGGGTGATCAAGTATCGAACTAAGGATGGCAAATGATCAATCAAACTATCAACCTTAAGCCTAGATACAATTCTAAGCAAGCTCTATGTCTAGATGAATGCTCATTTGCTAACATATCTCAAACATCAAATGTCTTTGGTTGAATAATATGAAAGCAATCATTACTAACAAGTCTATTAGCTATCTTAGCACCTTTAACAACAAATGTCTTTGGCAAAGTATACTAAAAGCCTAGGAGAGTTGTCTCAGGCATTTCATCAAACACCTTTTGGGTGGGAAATGTCTATTGATCAACTTTTGAGTGGCCAACTCAGAAGATGCATTATGAATACTCTACTAGCAAGGAACAAGAATGATCTACACTAAAACAACCTAGAACTAACCTAATCACCCTTAATCTCCCTAACCCATGAATTCAAAAGGTGATTACTCACTAATCTCCATGATTCCTCTTAAACCCATATTGGATTTCAGATTAATCATGTAGAGAAATAGATAAGAAATCAACAAGAACACAAGATGAAAGCAATGAAATCTCAATCAAAAGAGGGTTTTTTATTAGTTCTCCTCTAGAAAAGAGATTCTCTTGCCTCCAATGGCTTACAAAAGTACTTCACTTAGGTTTAGAAAGTGTAAAACATCAAAACAAATGACCAAAAGGTCCCTGAAATAACATAAAAATCGTCCAAGCAAAACACGCGGAGCGACCTAGCATAGTCGCTCCAGGAGGTCGCTCCCGACGCGTTTTTTTGTGTCTCGACGCGTCAAAACGCGAGTGACTTGAGCTGGTCGCTCTGGCTGGTCGCTCTGGCTGGGAGTGACTTGAGGTAGTCGCTCTGGCTGGTCGCTCTGGCTGGGAGCGACCTCGGTAGGTCGCTCTGAGAGGTCACTCTGCGATACTCGACCAGGATGGATATGCCTCTAGTAAATTGATCATAATGCCTTCATTACATCTCCAAATGACTTGAAACCACTTCCACTAGAAAGCTAACTCAATTTTCTGTGTCTCCACAAAATCTTAGCAACAGAAGATTTCTCTAAAGGCTCCATCCATGCTCATCTTTCACCCCCTTTTGGATCACAATGCTCCCAAACATCTCAAATCACTCCATGGCACACTCCAGCACCTAATAAGGACAATGAATGCAAAATGCAACCTAGACATGGCTAAATCCTAATCTATATGATGAAAATGCTCATGGATGAATGGATAAAACAATGTAAATATGCAAGATATCAACTATCAATACGCATATGCATATATTTTACGAAATTGTGAAGAAGGGTGGTGCGGAGATGCAGAGGAAGAAGATGCAATGACATGAAGAAGCGGAGGTGGTGGCGGATATGATAAAGGAAGAAGAATACGGTGGAGGTGGTGCCCGAAACGGTGGAGGTGGTGTCAGAGACGGCGATGTATGATATATATATATATATTTGTGTAATTTATTTTATAAATAATCAATACAAAATGTAATTTTTGTTTGTATTTTATGTACTTCATAAAAAATTGTTTGTATTTGTAAAGTAGCCACTAACAAAATTGTGGCTAAATCATATGTGGACACATATATAAAAGTGAAAGAACCGTGGTTAAATTATCTAACAGTAGCAAAATGGTAGCTAACTACGACTAGCCACGATTTTCTCGAGTTACGATGATACAGCTACAGATTTTAGCCATAGAATTTTGTAGCTATTTTTTCTATAGCCATGAATTTCTTCTATATAGCCATGAAAATTATTTGGTGATTATAACATATATTTTTGCTAGTGGAAACAGAAGAGATATATATATTCCAGTTCTACTTGATTAGACAGAAGTTAGAAAAGGTCTCAATTTTTTTCAGTGATCAGATCAGTTTTTTGCCCATTAGTAAATTTGATCAGTTATGGATTGGGATGTGCATTTAAATCGATGTAGTGAACAAACTTGAATATGAAGTTACAATACATTTAATAAGTCGAGAAACCAAAAAACTACCAACACGTTCACATGGCGCGCACATACACAGAGTCTGACCGTTGTATCAAGACCATGTGTTCACACATGTTAACAAACTAAAGTCTTAAGTGTAAATATTAGCTAAATTCTCGGAATTTCAATTTGTTAATTTGTTTGATTATATATATTACTTAATTTTTACAAACAAGTCCAAGATGCTCTGAAAAAAAATAGCAGGTTTGTTTGTGTTTAACGAAAGCAAAAGATTATTATAATCTGTCATGTTGGGTGGATGAAGAACCAAAAAACATAATTTGCGATCCAAAAATCTTGATTCCTTGCGTGTTGGTCGCCGTACAAACGTCAACGTGATTAGGCCTCCGTATATAGGCGAATCTGGATTTTAACTTTAGTTATTACTTTTTTTCTTTTTACAATTAAGTTTGTACAAAATCAATGGATGATGGATATATTAGGTAGGGTCGCGGGGATGTATCCACGAAGTATCATCCTTTTAATTTAATTTTTGTATTTTAAATATGATTTAAAGGACACTGGATAGCTGATCATGAGTCAGGTTATTGTGGCCAGTAACAACATTTATTTATTTTAAAATATGATTATTAATCTTTGTCATAAGGATGTATCCTTAGGATATTCGAATCTTCAGTCCTACTTATGACAGGAATTGATTACCTCACGTGAGTATTTGCAACTGTAACTTCGAATGTACGTATAAGTATAATCTTAGGAATATTTTTTTTTTTTTTTTTTATCTTTTTTTTTTTTTTTTTTTTTTTTTTTTTATATATATATTTTTTTTTTTTTTTTTTTTCCTTCTTTCTTCCCCCAAAAGAAGTACCGTTACAACAGTTTTTCAAAAGATTTAAAAGATGAAACTAGGAATGATAATTTAGAACATGAAACTCAGATGAAGCAGGCCTTGAAACAACCCAAATGATGGAAGCCGAAGAGTAGGTTAGACTTGAAACCTCCCAAACCAAATAGATAAATACGATACTCTGTTTTGCTGGGCAATTGCGGGAGCTTCAGGATATAAGGGTCTCATAGAAGAATCAATCTCCCTATCCATACCCAGCAGCTTCGCTCTGATCTGCAAACGAATCTCTTTAATCACAAAAATCGGTTGCTTCTGTCCGTTTGAATGAAGCCGTCCATTACGCTCTTTCCATACAAAATAGATAACTGCTTGAAAGATGAACTTGACAATGGTTTTAAACTTCGAGTCTCCCAAAATGCTCTGAAACCAGACGACCATATCCTCAAGCTTATAGGAAAGGACCAGCCCTGTTCCTGCCATTAATCCACTCCAGACCTCCTGCGAGAAGGGACACTCGAAAAATAGGTGAGACGTTGTTTCGTCAGCAGCACCACACAGCAAACACTCCGCTGGAACGTGAAGCCCCCAGTGTCTGAGCTTATCTCTCGTCGACATCCTGTTTCTCATTACCAGCCATGCAATAAAAGCATGCTTGGGAATCCTATTCTTGAACCAGACGATTGAAACCCAATTTACAACCGGAGGATCCGGATGCAACGTCTTCCACAGCGTTGTTGTTGAGAAATTAGAAGGTTGGGCCGACACACTATTCCGCCAGACGAAATAATCAACCTCAACTGAATCAATGTCAGGGGTTTGAGCTGGTAGAGCCGCCCTCAGAGCAGTAAGAGTGGGGTTCCTACTTCGCGAAACATTCCAGCCAGACTCGGTCACCACTGAATGCACTGAGGCGTCTATAGAAATTCCTGAATACTGAGGACCCAAAGTTCCCGTTACACTGAGAAGGTCCCCGTTATGAGTCCAGTTATCATGCCAAAAGGATGCCTCTTCGCCTGAAAGGACGTTACACAAAATAAAAGGTCTAGCAGTCTCTCTCAACTTCATAAGGTTCCTCCAAATCCAACTCCCCTTATTCGCAAAGTCTGAAACCCAAAACATCTTGCCTTCCATAAGATGAGATTTTATCCAGGCCACCCACAACGAATCACTGCCCTCAAAGAGTTTCCAAATTAATTTTACTCCATACAGTTCATTCAAACCGACCAGCCTCTTAAGTCCCAAGCCTCCCGACTCTTTGGGTGTACAAACAGAATCCCAAGATACCTTAGCTCCCTTAGCCGAGTTTGGAGCTCCAGACCAAAGAAAAGCATTGCACATTCGCTCCAGTTCTTCCAAACATCCTTGAGGCAATGGAAAAACCGCTGCCCAGAAATTGATGATACTATAGATCACGGACTGAAGCAATTGGAGCCTTCCCGCGAAGGACAGATGCCTAGCCGTCCAAGAAGAAATACGTTGGCGCACCTTATCAAGTAGAGGCTGATATCCAATTCTTCCAAGGCGCCGAGAAGACAGAGGTAACCCCAAATACTTGACCGGAAGAGACCCTTGTGTCAATCCGAAGTCTGTGGCCACAGACTGAGCCGCGACACGGTCATTTCCATCCAAAAACACACTTGTTTTTCGAAGATTCAAGGCTAAACCAGACTTCCTTTGGAAATCCCTCAGGACCTGCATAATGCCTCGAAGAGAGTCAGCGGTTCCGTCAAAGAAAATGAGAAGATCATCCGCGAAGCTAAGATGTGTGACAAGCGGAAAGGCACACTTTGGGTGGATTCCAAACCTTCCTTCTCTAGCTGCCAGATCAAGCTCTTTAGACAGGACATCCATGGCTAAGACAAAAAGGGAAGAAGAAATAGGATCACCCTGTCTTAAACCCTTCTCACCAGGGAAGAAACCTGCTAGCTCACCGTTAAGAGAGACTGAATAATATGGAGTGGAGATACACGCCCATATCCAATCCATAAATAAAGGCGGAAGCTGAAAAGCTGAGAGGATATTCATAATGAACTCCCATTCCACACTATCATAAGCCTTGGTGATATCCACCTGAAGACAACCTCTAGATATTCTCCCCGGCTTATGAAAATCTGCAACAAGCTCAGAGGCAAGAAGAACATTATCGCTTAGGACCCTTCCCGATACAAAACCCACTTGATTTTGCTGGACTGCATCTTTGGTTATCCTCTTAAGACGATGTGCCAGCACTTTCGATATCACCTTGTAGACTGTGTTGCATAAGGACACAGGTCTAAAATCTGATAAGGAGGATGCACCGCTAATCTTTGGAATCAGGGAGATCACCGTAGCATTTGTTTGCCGTGACATCATTTTTGTTGTGAAAAAATGTTTTACTGCATTAGTCACGTCTAAACCAACCAAATTCCAAGACGAGGTAAAGAATTCCGCAGAAAAACCATCGGGTCCCGGTGCTTTCCCTTTCGGAAGAGCAAAAACAATAGATGTAATTCCCTCCGTTGAAGGCAACTCTGCTAGACAAGCGGACAAGCTTTCACTGCATCTATAGGGATGAATTAAAGCAATGGCGCTCCCTGCATACGGAGTGACAGCAATATTTGAGCGGCCTTGAAGAAAGGAATAAAACCTCACTGCCAGATCCTTCATCTCCTGAACTCCATAAACCCTAGTGTTATTTCCATCAGTAAGGAAGTGAATGATGTTCCTCGATAAGTTTGCCTTTACAGACTTGTGAAAGAACCTTGTATTGAGATCACCCTTGCACAGCCATCTAACTCTGGACTTCAACTGGAAAAAATTTTGCTCTGCTGCTGCAAGGATGAGCCACTCATCACGAGCCGCCGCTTCTGCAGAAAACAATAACGGAGAAGGAGAGTTGCAAATAAAGAATCTTCCAGCTCACAAGTTGCTTTTGAATATTTCCGATATTGATTATCGACAAACCTCACAATGACTTGTGTATATTTTAGAAATGGATAATTGTATTTCTCACAGCATATTACCAGAAAGTTTTCTTTAAATGATATTTTTATAATCATCAGATAAATATTTTGACCTCTTACTTTTGTTCAGTGGTTACATGGTTTCATTTGGGTTTTTAATTCTCATTCTAGTGATTTTTCTGAAAGTTTCATTACTTATATCTTTTTAGTTTTAATTTAAAATTACAACAGTACTTTAAAAATAGTACCATAACATCTATACTATTAAAATAGAATTCATGACTTCTTTCATGTGTGATATTTTAAATGGATCATCCTAAAAAATTGCTTATATTTTTTTGTTGTATTTTCATAATAAAATCCTAAAAAAATATATTTAATTACCTTTTTATTCCATCAAAATATTATTGGATATGCCTAATTTCTAAAATTTAATATTCCATCAATATATAATTATATTTTCATATGACCATTTATAATCTCATTAATAATAATAACATTTAATTATTCTAGAGTTTATACTTGTATATGATCTAATTAATAATAATAATAATAATAATAATAATAATAATAAAATTTATAATGCAAATACAATTGTGTTAGGATTTTTAATATTTGATTCAATTTTATTATCTGCAAGGTAAAATTCTAAAATTCTTATCGTTATATATTTTCAATTTAAACAATTGATTAATTATAACATGTAAACTATAAAATTATTATTAATTATATTATACATGTATCGATTTTTATATAGGTATTGTGCTAACAAACATGTATTGATAAATATATAATATTTTAAAATACAATACTATAGATTCAGCCATATATTGTTTTTATAATAAATCGCTTAATATATGTATACTGCAGTGATGAACTTTTCATGCGTGATTTTTTAATTTGGACCATTCTTTTAAATTTTATCATTTTTTTAAATAAATACATTATAATACTTTATCTTTTTACTTAAGTACAAATAAATATTTTTTAATATTTTCTAACTAAAAGAAAAACCCAAAAGTAATAGATAAAAATAAATATTTAATTTCTCTTAATATGTGTGAATAACCTTAAACATCATATATTTGTATCAAGAGGGAGTATAAACTAAAATATTTAAGTATAAAAATAAATAAATAAAACCGCACAACCTAGTTTAATTTTAAAATATATATCACAGAATTTCGTGTCAATAGAGACGAATATTTTGTGTACTTTATAGATTTATCAATCTTTTCTACTAATTTTCATGCTTAATTAGACTATCTCCATCCCTACTCCACAATTTACTCTAAAAATAGAGTTGGAAATGGAGTATGAACAAAAAATAAAAGTTTACTCCATAAATAGAGTGATTTTTTTTTGTTTGTTCATACTCTATTTTTCACACTATTTTTGGAGTAAATTATGTAGTATGGATGAAGATGCCCTTACTAGACGACATCTAATCTGGTATCTAATCAAATTTTGAAATCTTACTTAATTATAAAGCCTATCCCTAGTATATATCTTCCATCCGTAGTCATCATTTTTTTTAGCAAGTAGTCATCATTAAAGTGGTGTAATATATATAACCTCAAATCCCTTTATTATTAAAAAAAGAGCACTTTTAGAGACTAACCTTATGTTCATGTGTTATTAACAAGAATGTTATTACAGTCTTTGTCATTATTCATTAATTATAGCTTAACATAATGTTTTAGTCATGTTAATTGGTTACATGTGTTGATATGGGAGGTAATATCAAATCTGGTAGTTTGGCGACCTTTTTGTTAACGTGTTTTATTCATAAAAATCATCAACACAGTTATTTATGGTTTCATCAATATATCAAACTGATGGGAAAATCATCATCGAGTAAAACCGGTTTATATAAAATGGTATAATCAAAATATATCAAAACGATCTTAAATAGTATTGTTTTATTTTCAAAACGATGTCTTTAAAAATAAATGGATATTTATATACCGGTTTATAAAATGGTATAATCGATATCACAATATATCAAAACGGTTTATTCAAAACCGTTCTATATCATTGTAAAATGTTATGCTTTATATCATCAAACGATCAATTCCTTTGCACATTAACTATGTTTTGTCAATGCCATAATTCTCAATACAATATACTATTGGATCGTTTTATGGCAGTGTATTGTTAATGAATCTGATTCAAATTAAGTGAAATAAATATATTCATACGTTAATTAGTTGCATTAATTCGCTTAATTTAAGTTTCTAAATATCAAATATGAATTGTCAATCACATATTACTTGCCTGACATATTGCATGAGCTGTCATAATATTCTAAATTAGGAATGTATAATATTTGAATATGACACTAATTTGGTTATATATGTATGTATTTATAACAGACGATTTTGGTAGTGACATTGATAATTCAAACCGAATCACATATCATACAAAAACTAAATTTGGATCAGGTCCAATTTTAAATGCATATGTGATCATCACTGATTGATTTTTAAACTTAACTAGATCTTGACCCGTGCCTCCGCACGGGTATTTATTTTTAATTTTTGTAAATGTTTAAAAATTAAATACATACATTATTGTACTAATTAAATCAGAAGATGCTAATTAATTAAATATAACTGAGTTAGTTTTATTATTCTGAAAATTTTAAATCATATTGATCAATTTAATTTTTAATAAACCAATAAATTAATCTGACTATTTTATAGTTTTTTATGAATTGCAAAATTAACTTTTTGATTTTTTAATAAATGAATGATTGCATATCTTCTAAATTTATTAGGTAGCTAAATATTAGGCAATTTCTTAACAATTTTTATGGAAGTTGCTATTTATAAGGTAGTGGCATAGGTATGTAATATTTGTGGAAAACTAAGGATTAAGATTTATATGTACTTCAGTTTTAATAGTTTAGATTTGATTGACCAGATCCTCAATTTGTTTCCTATAATATTACAAATCATTGTATCAAATATTTATTTAGAAGCTATTAAAATTTCCTAGCGAGAAAATGGATTGCACAACAAATTTTATTCCTAACTTCATTCCCCTTTTTCTTCATCACAACACCGACATGGAATAAATTGGAAGTTTTAATTTTTACAATATGAAATAGTAATGTTTTTTAGTCCAACCCATCTTTTTCCTTAAATGGGTTTAAACTATTTTTAATGATTAACTAAATAGGCCACGAATATATAGTAGAATTTGTTTTTGTTTAAAAAATTAAGGCATACCCGAAATAAATATAAACCATCATCACTTTCGTTTAAAAATTTGTTACAATAAAAAATATAGGGTTGGGAAAAATCCGAATCCAAAAAGCCTAACCAAATCTAATCTGAAAAATTAGTACTGAATTTTAACCAAAATTGTAAATATCCGAACGGATTCAAAATTTTAGTATATAGAAAACCGGAACCAAATCGGATCCAACAAAAATATTTCAGGTATCCAAGTACATTTGAACCAGATTTATATACTTTAATATATTAATTATTTTTAAATTTAATATCTAAAAGAATATACAAAAATATAAGATGTTTTTAAGTTGTCAAAAATACTTTGAAATATGTACAAATAGTTAATAGTACATATTTAAAATAGCTAAACAATACTTAAAATACCAAAAATTTTAAAAATATTTATTGATTTTCTATCCAAATATTTAATCTAAACCAATTTTTATGTTAAGTTAAAGTACTTTGGCATACATTATAAAATTTATATGTGAAATAGTATTTTTATTTTTAGATTTTCAAAATTTAAAGTAAATATTAACTTTAATCTAAAAAAAGTTTAAATGGATTATCTGAATCCAAAGATCCGAATTGAACAGAATCAAGCCAAACCAAATGGTACCCAAATGTCAATCCCTAATCAAATGTAAAAAATAGTTATTGATAACAAAATATGTATTTTTATAATATTTAAATACAACATATTTTTTAAAAAAAACTCATTCTGCGCACGGCGCGGGTTATCATCTAGGATTGATGTTATAATGGCAATTATGGCATCATCTGGTTTTCTGATTAAGTATGTAAAACACCATGCTTCAGTAATAAGGATATTTTATATAATATTCCCTTATTATTATTTGAGGAGCATTTTTATAAATAAACATTTATCGCATGTGTTATTCACAACTTTGACATTTCCTAAGTGTCAACACCACATTCTACCTCACAACTTTTTTTAACCTTCTTTGACCTAGACTAATTACATGTCATGCCATTGCCAAAAACATATAATATATGTTTCATTTTATGCATCTTGATTCTAAGCATTTATTCTAAACATCTTGCCAAAAACATATAGTCTCATTCATGAACGTGTTAAGTAAATTTAAAATATTGAAACTTCTTACACATTCATGTCACGACACTATTGTATAAAATGTGAACTCTATGGATAATATAATTTATATGCCCTTTTAAGTATATCGATACTTTTTAACATCCCTATCAACTCGAGATAATATTATGTCAGTGGCCATCATATTATATAATTTTTCTAATTTATATTAAATAATATACTATGCTTAATAAACCAGAAACAAGATGATATACTATGTTGTGCGATTCGTCTCTGTGTTGTTGTATATTAGTTAGTTATTATTAGTAATATATTATTAATAATATGTTAGCATAATAGTTGTGTATACTCGATCACATCAACAACATAATCGTATTTTTATTCTGATTATAAACACTTAGATACAATACGAAGATATTACTCAAAAATGAAACATATAGTCCATGATATATTTGAATGAATCGAAAAAAACGCTATCATTGGATCTTGATTAAGCTATATTTTCTTAATGGAGTAAATCTCGGTGTCAAATATTGAATGCTCCAATTCAAAAGATTAATGAAAGTTGGTCATGAAATTTGAGTCAATCAAATATTTTCGGAATGATTGACTTTCGTGTTTGTGGTATTTCAATTATGGGAAGTCTATTGTATTCTTTCCAATTTTAGAGGATAATATTCACACTGATTGATCAATCGTGACATATGTGATAGTAACATAAGATGTTGAATCTCTATGGTCTAAATTTTGAATAAATATGCGATCAATTATGGATTTTGGGCGTGATTTTAGGGTTATATGCAATTATGGATTTCTTAGTTAATATAATTTTTTTATGTCCATTCATTTATCTACAATACTAAACAAAATCACTAAGAATTATTAACCTTGATGGTATGTGGTATAATGCGCAATGTACAATCAAAATTTATGTTAATGAACTACACAACAAGGTCCATTGTCTACTCTGTTCTAACTGAATCATATCATAAGAATTTCAAGCTTTGTTGTGTAGATTTTACACACACTCTGTTAAAGACACTTGTGAATAACACTAAAACATTCTAGATATATTTTTAAGTTATTTGAAAAAGAGTATACATTCATTATATTTGTGACTATTGTTCTTGATGTATGACTATGATCACTATGATTCATGTATTGAAAATATAACTGATCTTCATTATTGTTCATTGTTCGTGTTATATAACTTTGAATCCTTAACCAAGTTCGTAGCAATGAGTGTTTTAACTTCCTATGTATCTATTCCATTAACATATAAACTTTAACTATATATTTTTTCTTAATGGACAAAAATAAATCAAAATATATGCAAAAAGAAACGTATAAAGAAAGATTGCTTTTTGGTTGACAAAAAAAAATTGCTTTTTAATGAGTTTTTATTATGTCTTTCGTTATGATAGAAATTTCACGAATTTCAGGGTAATCTTTAAAACATCAATAGTATTTTTATTTTTTAAATATTTGGAATATATGAAATATGGTGGTCTATTTAATTTAAATGTTAAATTTTGTGTGCACGTTAATTTCGAACTTTACGTATTTAGAAAAGTGTAATTTGGTAAGATTTGATTATGTGCATAAAGTAATAATATACTCTATCCCATTACCGAACTATAAGGCTTAAATTTGGACATACAATATTTCAAATAATGTTATTATCTAATTAGCCCGTAGTTTCTTTTAAAATATAAAATTTCCATATAAAATACCACTATTTTTATTTTAGATAAGATCCAATAATATGTTATATAACTTAAATAATACAAACCTTATATAAGAATGTAACCAACATATAAAGTTGAAATAATGAAGTAAAATATAAATGCAAATTTGTTTATATTCTCATCATGCACAAGGTCCGGATTACCACCTACTATATATTTTTTTTTACTTTACTTAGGAACAGTGGCGGAACTAGGTGGAGGATGGGTGGGGCAGCTACCCCCATGAATTTTTTTTTGGTGTAATTTTGTTTATAATTTTAATAATGTCCTGGATTAAAATTTAAATTTATAAATACATTACTAGTGTTTTGTCCTTTTGCCCCGGATAGAAATCCATTCTAGATCCGCTACTGGTTAGGAACTTCCTTTATTAATGTTATGAATTATGTTATTTATTATTAAATTTGTCAAGTTTGGAATTGCCCTTTTGTCTATATAAATTGATGTATACTTTAAACACACAACACTTCTTTAACTCTAATTAATCATTTTGTCAGTTGACCACTCCAGATGGTGCATTTCCATAAGGTTCATGTGATGAACGAATGACTACACTTCAATATCTCAGAAACATGCCACATATCCGAGCGTATAATCAGTAGAATTGGATCATTCAGACTAAGGTTCCGAATGGTGACTGCGGGTTGAGCGGTACGGAACAAGTAGTTTAATTTTGGTGCGGTTCTAACAGTTATAAAAATGTATAGATATAAGGTATATATAGGCTCCGAATGGTAACAACAGATTGAGCGGTGCGGGACAAGCGGTTTGACTGCGGTGCGGTTCTGACAGTTATAAAAACATATAGATATATAGTATATGCAGAAATTTTTGTTACTGTTAACTGCGTGCAGTACATGACGGATGTTACCATTCGGAGTCACAGAAATTTCTATTAGTGTTAATTATGCGGAAGCTCAGTACCAACCGAATGAATCATAGATGAGTAAATAAAAACAAAAATAAAATGTCAAGCGAAAGCATTTAAGTCTGTGAAAGTGAGAAAAAGCAGATAAGAAGTTGCAGTGTCCCTTGTCCACCCAATCAATATCTTGATTTCATTTCTCCTATTTCTAAAGAATATTAATAATTTTGTATTTTTACTTGTCATGAATGGTACCAAAGTTGATTTGGATATATTAGTTAGCTATATATGATTTTCTTGTTTTCGTATAAATCTATATACCATAACTTTTTGTCCATGGTCCAAGTTCAACGTGCATTTAATGCTATAGTCGGCCGGTTTTGAAAAAAGACTAATTTTTGGATATGATGTTTATAGTTGGATAATATAAAAGTAACATTACATATTAATTTTTTAAACATATCATCAATACTATTAAAAAAAGACTAATATAAAAGTAATATTTAGTTTACATGACATATTATATATGATGCCATTAAAATGTATAGAATCTTTAAAATTGATTTATCTAATGAAAATAAAATATTTTACGCATATTTATTTCATAAACATAATTAAATTATTACAAAATAATAAATATGGTTAAATAATTATAGATGTTTATAAATTAAAAATTATATTTTTGTAAATATACGTACATACAAAATAACATAATATAAATATTTTACAAGTATATATATATAAACATAATATAAAGAGTAAATAGTTTTAAATAGTAATTTGTATTTATTGTAAAGCAAATATTTTAAAATTTTGATTTTTAAAATGTAGTTTAATATATTTTTACTTGACAAAAGTAAATTACTAATATTAACTAATATTAAATTATTGATTATATGGTGAATCACATTAAAGTTGATATTTACTATTTCAGTTTTTTCGGATTATTCAAACAATATGCAAAAATTATCAAATACGAAACAAGTTGAATGAATATATTAATGTATTTCTAATATAAAATATTTAAAAACCCTTTAATCATTGTGAGACAAGTTAAAATATAATTATTTATTTTAACTATAAATCATTAGAAATAAAAATGTTACCAACGTGAAACAAGTTACAATGAATAATTTTTTTGTCAACAAAAGAATAATCTTGAATTTTAAAAGTGTAAATCAAAACCTAGTAACAGTTTAAATGGACAAATGTTCTATAGTGTTGATTCAAATTAAACCAACTTTTGCTCAATTCCTCAAAGTTACAAAAAAATTAAAATTTAATAACAAATGTTGTTTGAAATTTATCTTTTGCTTTATTTATCATATACAAACTTTAAGTTTTAGTTGAAATAAATAAATTTAACACATCTGTATATATTTTCTTTTTTTGCAAAGTCCAATTTATGTAATTGATTTTGTTTAACAACACAAATAAAACTTTTAGGATTATCTATGGAAAGGTTTGTTATTCTTTGTGTTAGTATAATTCAAGTCCTTAGAAAAAGTCAAACACTATACTAACATTGGCTTATTATTATAGAGCTCTTTAATACACCAATATATAAGAAAAGTAAGAATTTAATACAAAATAAATTTATTTTAAATCAGTAAGAACAAAAACAAAAATATCAAAATCATCGGTCCCTGATCTCCGGTGCCGGCACCCACCCGTTTCTAATCATTTATTTAATTTCCGACCATGCTATACATTACTATATTCCATTCAATTTTAAACTCCAAAACTAACAAAAAGAAATAAGTAAACGTCAGAGATGGCCCCGGCAGCAACAGTCAAATCTGCAACAATATGGTTACAAATCTTTATTATTATTCTTTAACCCGAAATGACAGTCCAATAAAATAATCACGACATCATATTATATCCATATTAATAATAATAGTAACAAAAGTGATGTTAATGACATAATGTTTGGGTTTCACATGCTTTATAAGCAAAGATCTGTGTGTGTGGTGGACCTAACCCTTTACGCTGTCCCGAGAAAGACACTCTCTCTTCTCTTCCTCTTTTCTTTTACAAGCTCTCTCATTCTCTACTCTGTCTTTTTTTGTTTTCTCTCGATCATAACAAATTTTTTTTTTGAGGAAGAGATGGGAAACTGTCAGGCGGTTGATGCGGCGGCGTTAGTTCTACAACATCCCGACGGCAAAATCGATAGATATTACGGTCCTGTCTCAGTCGCCGAAATCATGCGTATGCATCCTGGTCACTACGTTTCTCTTATTATTCCTTTGCCTGAGGCAGACATTCCGGCAAAGACGAGGGCGGAGGAAGAAGATGGTAAGAGTCAGAAAAGGGTCGTGAAGTTCACGCGCGTGAAACTTCTCCGACCAACAGAGAATCTCGTACTTGGTCATGCTTACCGTCTCATCACTTCACAAGGTTTGATTTTTTTTCTTTTTATATTTAAATATCTTTCTATTGTTTTTTTTTGTGTGTCTTCTAATGGTCTTATTTATATCAAATTAACTCAGAGGTTATGAAAGTTATAAGAGCGAAGAAGTATGCGAAGACAAAGAAGCATCATAATGAAACGACTAGAGAGAAGAAAAAGCCATCGCTGGAGAAGAAGGTTGATGAAGTATCTGACAAGCATCAGAATCTGGTACGGAATCTCTCCTACGTCGAGTATAAGAAATGGGTTTAGCTAAAAAGAATTAAGCTTTACTTGAAAGTAATTAAACATCGGTTTAGTTAACAAATCAAGCTTCATCAATCTATTTTCTGGACTTGAGCACAGTATATTAGCGTGTTTTCTGTTAATGAGTGTTTCTTTTTTCCTTTTTGATAGGAAACAAATGATGAGAAGCAACGTGCAGTGTTAACGAGTTCAGGTTCGTCGAAATCAAAAACATGGAGGCCATCATTGCAGAGCATCTCTGAAACTACAAGCTGATTATGTTTATTTTAGTTTTTCCTTAAGGAACAAGAAACAAAATCTCAGTGTGAGAAAAACAAAATAATGTGTGAAATCATCAGAAGATGGACTCTTCAAGAGAAAGAGATATAAATTCTTCTCTTTTACGTTCTTTTCTGGTTTTCACATAGATCAAGAGAAAACCTCTATAGAGATTAAAATCTGAGTCCCTTTTTTTTGTCTCGCCAGTGTATATAAGTTCTCAAGATCAAGAAATCGATTGAAAAAGGAAATGTAAAACAGATGATGTGTTGGTATTTAGGAAAAAAAAAAAGAGATTTATTTTACAATTGTTATTATTATTCTCTTGTATGTATATACAAGTTCCTGGAATGAAACTGTAGCAAGAGTATAATATTCAAAACCATTAATGTAAAATGTGTCCAAAAAATTTTGCTTTGGATGTCTGTGAACTGTGAAGCATAAATGGCCGTAAGAATTGCATTGAGTTGGAATGATCTTAGTAGGTAAAACATCTTTTCAATCATTTATGGGATACCTGTTAAAGAAAATTTAATACCAAAAATTCATTTTGGATTATTGTCTTATTTCCTTATACCAAGAAAATGAAGCTTAAAAAATCGTAAATGTTTTAAATGACTTATTGTCTTATGAGGTTTATTTGAATAGAAATCAAACTAATTAACTTGTTTTATTTTATGTTTGTTATTCGTTTTCAGAACAAGAAAAGGATAACCATTTGGGCCAACCCAAACCAAACCAAACCAAACCGATCTTTATAATAACCGATCCATTTTAGATTGCGTTGGAATATTCAAGCTGAAAGAAGTATAATCCCATTCCAAATCCAGCTAATGCATTTTAGACTTAATAATAAGATAACTTTTGGTCATTTTTATTTTGATAAAGTTTTTAGAGAATTTGCAATGCAAGAATAGGGTAGCCTATGATTTGCCTACAATATTCTACCGTACATTTTTAATACCCCTATCGTTGAGATTACTAAAGTTTCTAATGTTTTAATCCGCCCCGCACCGAATCACAATTAACACTAACAAAAATCTTTACATATACAATACATTTATATATTTTTATAAATGTTAGGACTGCACCGCAGTTGTACCGCTTGTTCCGCAGCACTCAATCTACTTTTACCATTTGGAGCCTAAATTTTTTCTATCATATCTTTTTCTCTATATCATATTTTAGTTTATGTCTCTCTCTTCTGTAACTGTTCTTTCTTTTTTTCAGTCTCTTTCTTTTTCTCTGTCTATGATTCTTCTTTTTCGATTAATGCAGCAGCAATAGAGAAAATTACATTGGCATAGGCAGCAATGATAACGGACCAAATTGTGGCACATCTTTTACGCTTGAGGCAATTGTGAAGATTGGGCGGAGAATCCGCAGACATATTTGCTTTTGTTACTTTGGAAATCCATCAATGACGGTCACAACCCATAAGATTTTGTGGTGGTTAAGGCGAACGTATTCTTTCTCCCTTGATTTATACATGTTTTTAAAGAAGAAAAATGGAACTGATTTTTTCTGTTTCTTTCCTCGTTTTTTTGTATAAAATGCTTTGTAACTTTTGTTGGGTCAATACTTTGTAATTTCTTAACTTTTTCTTTGCTTAAGATTCTTATTTTTTTTATTAGTGCAATATCAACGAAGAAGGTTACATCAGCATAAACATCGCTGATAACGGATCCGAGGGGGTCCTTGCTGAATACATGATGAAGGATTTAAGAAATTTGATACATTGAGCCAATAAAGTCGTAGCTGCTGAGAATCTCCTTGAGGGCAGTGACACTATATGCACTTGATTTGCAAAAGCATAATATTGTCAACAAAAAACAAGTGGTTGACATGTGGGATATGTCAAAAATCCATGATGCTTTGGAGAGACACCCCTTTGCGCCATCTCACACATAGATGATAAAATCTCAGTACACAAGATAAATAAAAATAAGGATAAATGATCCCCGTATTCCATGAAATGATTTCACCGATCCTAGGGGTGAACCGTTTATAAGAAACGGGTACAAGACAAATTCGACCCAAACTGTAACCCAAATTATCGAAGTTAGATCGAAACCCATCCGGTTCACAACATCCCTGGTAAAGCTCCACTCAACTCGACGGTAAGCTTTGATCTTTTTCGTTGTTACTACCATTAGCAATATTATTTTTCCTCCGACATCCGTAGATAGTGGAGAGTTTTGTGGGTGATGAGTACATTGTCGGTGACAGTATGGCCTGACACGAAGGCAGATTGTTAATTTGTAATTAAACATGGGAGAAGAGGGTTAAGCCGGCAAGTGAGAATCTTTGTGACAATCTTGTAATGTATGTTGCATAAAGCTATGTGATGATAATCAAACACCTTACGGGACCCTGATAGTTTTGGGATTGACTGAATATGTGTTTCATTATTATGAGGGTCTAGGGTAATATGAGTGAAAAAGCGCCTGATATCATTGATAACATCATAACCGGCTATATGCCAATACGACTGATAAAATTTTGCCGAGAACCTGCCTGGTCTGGGAGCCTTTCCCACATTGCTAGCAAAAATAGCTTCTCTAATATCCGAGTGTGTCCGTATTCAGATAAGGAACTCATTCATCTCGCCCGTGAGGTTCCCCTGAAGACATTCCTGCACCACTGAAAAATCTCAACTGCTCTTCGTAGTGAATATGTCCTGAAAGGATCATGCTATTACTGATGCTATTTTTTGTTCCTCAACCACCTCCTGACCATTTGCATCTTCTGTTACTGTGAGTGTGTTTAGAGCTCTCTTCTTCCTTGTTTCAGCGTAAAGAAACACATATTTCGATCTCCGCATTTCAACCATTGAATTGGGCTTCGTTGGAGGCCGAACTGCTCATCCTTCTTGTAAGCAGCTAGCAGGGTCGTTGTAAGGGACTCAAAGAGGGATATCAGGTACAGCTTTGGAGAGAGCATATTCCATAGATTGTTAAGTCGCTAAGATGATGAAGTTAATCATAGCATTCTCCTCTTTCGTCTACTAAATGATGTTTTCCTACAATCATTGAGTTTAGCAATGACAAAGTCAATGAGATTATGATTCCAAGTCGAATCCACTTAAGCCGCCACTACTAGTTTTTCAGTAAGAGTTCAGTTGAAGAAAAAATACCTCTTGTTTTAGGTAGAGTTTAAATAAGCAATTATTGGCCGGAGGTCAGATCTTTCGAACCATAGATAGCAGATTGTTTCCATTGGAAAGAGTTCGAACTACGAGCAATCTGATAGAGAATGATCAAGTATGGATCATATAAAGTGGGAATAGTGTTAACCTCTCCATGAAAGATGGTTTCCATAATTGTTTAGGTCCCATAATCCATTTTACGATACAAACGGCCAGAATGAAGGGAAAGAACCCTCCCAATGAGGGCACCTCCTTCCTTTCCCAAGTTATCAAGGATATCGTTAAAATTCCTGGTAAGAAGCCATGGGGATTCTCCTACCGTACCCAACAAGGAGAATTTGGTCTAAAGATCTGCCCTATTCCCCGATAAAGTTTTGCCATTGATGAAGGACACAAAAGAGGAGGCACCTATAGATTAACTTCCACATCAATCAAGTTCGGCTTTGCCTCTAAATTTCTAGTGTCGATGCCATCCTTCCAGAGAAGTAGCAGAGCCCCGCTTTGTCATGCAAGTGGAACTAGGAAGAAGTTTGGATACCATAGACTTTCCAGTTTGTTCCTGATGAAATCATCACTATTTTTTATCTCCATGAGAAACATAATATCCGAAGAGATACTTTGATGTATTTCTTTAAGAAGCTGAATTGTCAAGATGTTTCCCAGACCTTGAAAATTCCAGCTCAAAATCACTAAGGAGGAGGAAGAGGAGGAGACTGAAAATCAACTCTCTCCCTTCTTGAAGATAGTATTGACACCATATTAGAGATACCCGAATTTGATCTTTGGTTACTCTGTCAAACATCTGTATTGGTATGGAAGATTTGCGACTAGAGCACAAAAGATTTTGAGGTGGATTCTTTGGTCTAGCCACACTGGCTTTCTTGAGAATCAGTCCTTGTAAGAGTCTCTCTCAATGCGTTATTTGCTGGCGGCTTTGTAACCTTACGTTTCCCAGCTTGTTTACTTGCTAGGAGTCACAACAACATTTTGTAAGCTCCTGCACTGGATCCAGTGTCTATACTTCCACCAAAGCGAAGAGCATCAGGCGTATGAACGTCTGAAGAAACTAGAGGGAAGACTGGACTGGTGAGCAAGATCTCCGGAGCCACTCCATCATACTGGATCTGCACATCTTGTAATTTACCTGAATCAGCGTTGGAAGAAGCCCGCATTGGGAGGAGATCACAAAGATCAGGCCCCAAGAGGCATTCTAGAGCAGACATTCGCTCTCTAGAATTTGAGTTTCCCCTTCCAGAATTATGTATACCAAGAGTACGGACTAAAGAGGCAGAAGCAACACCCATGTCTTGAGATCTGTCCAGCCCTCTGGATTTTGAGGAAATGAGATTACGCCGGACCTCCGTTGCTGGATGGAGAAATGAAAGAGGTATCTTGGTGACAGTTAACAACCGAAACATGTCTTCCCGATGAGTGGTGAGATTCTCAATTTTCATATTAGTGGGTGTGCCCAGAATTGGAATCATTTTGAATGAGTCAAGGAGGGTGACGTTGCTCCTCAGGGTGACGATACCTACGAAGATCATTATGACGATGTTTCTCAGCTTCAATCCTCTGAATAACAATGCTTCGTGTGATCCCCAACATTCTATCTTTTGGAATAGTTTAGTTCATTGGCCTTGAAAGGCAATATCTCTCTTCGTGGAGGAGTAACAAGTAAACGAATTTTTGATTTTGAGATATTCAAATTACACCACAGTAGTTTCATCTGTATGGAGGATACTCTCCATCGTCACTTCTAGGGGTTAGAGCATCCTTAATGTTTCAAGCCGAGTCATGACCAAGCTCCTTTTCGATAACAAAGATAGCTTCATTCGTCCAGAAATGAAGGGAATGTTGTGGATCTTGCCAAAAGGAGATGTTAGATGGGAGTTGCTCGGACACAACTTCCCATCGTTGAAAAAATAACATCCATCTCTTTTAGTGATATGGAGCTTTGGCTAAAACATTGAGTAGATCCTTTTCCGATTAAAAGCGAAATGGAAACTTATCTAGACCTGGTCTCTTCCTACCACTCTACTCTCGAGATTCCAAACCTATGGAAGGAAGTCAACTACAGCTCATGGTTGTTGAAAATGAGTGTTTTTGATCCGACCTATAATGATCAAATTGTTCGGCTCTTATCAAGTCAGAAGTATTGCTTCTAGAATACAGACATGAAACAAATTTTGGAAGGAGGTGGAGCCACTGTCCATTTCTCTTTCTCAGAGTGAAAGTAACGTCAAGCCATTGTTGTAAAGGAACAAAAAGAATTTAAACTGAACTATAAGGTACATCCAAGTGTTATAAATGACTTATGTTGTCGGTAGTAGCTAAATAATGAAATTATAACAACTCAAGGCTTCAAACCGCTTCTGAAAGAGTCAAACTTCCTGAACCTATCCATAAAAAGATTGTTATTGAAATCTGAAATCAGGTAGTGTTCACCAAAAGAGACAAATAAACGGCAATGATGCTCTTGCCTAACTCACCAATGGCATCGGGGACGGATCCCGGCAAAAAAAAGACAAAGGCGGTTTGAAATTTAAAAACTTTTCCAAAATAGTTAAAATCAGTTAAGAATTGTAAAATAGGGGGCTGAAACCGGTTGGTTGATAATTGACTAGAAAAATATGTTTACGAAGATTCTAGAAAAAATAAAATCTAAAAATAATCCACTTACTTTTTTTATCTTAGTCATTCATTTTTTCGTACTAATGTTACGTTTGCCGGAAATCATTTTATAATAGAAATTCGTCGAAACAGATAAATTACAAACACATAAATATATACTACAAAATATCTTTTTTAATTCGTTGATTTTAGTTAAAATTTGGATCAGAAATATATAAATGACAAAATAATATAAAATTAAAAAAAATAAATCTGAAGAAAAAAAATTGACATCAAACAATCATTCAATTGAAAACAATATTTACGACTGAAAAAATATTTCTTAACATATAAAAATATGATAAAAACATATGAAACCAAAATTAAATTGGAATCCTTAACTTGAAACAATACAACAATGGTCTAAATTTAAAAAAAAACTACTTAATACAATAAATACTCTATAAATTAATAATCTTGGCACTATGAAATTTTATTAATTTATAGAATTATTAATTTATGTTTTTATATTTTTATATTTTTATATTTTAGAATATATTTTATAAAATAAGAAATATTCTATTTTTTGTTTTTATATAAATATATTAAATAAATTTTAAATTTTGGCTTTTATATCATTTTTGTTATATTATTTGGTATATACAAAATATGTTTCATAGAATTTAAATATATTTTTAGATATATTGTATTCAAATATTATCAAAATATATTGAAATATTAAGAAACAATATAGATGAACTTTATTATGAATATAAAAAATAATACAGTGTTTTATTTGTACTTATATAAATTATTAATTTATAATTTTAGTAGGACTTTATTTTTGCATAGAATTTTATTTAAAAAATATTATCTTATTATTTTATTTATTTATATCATATTTTGAATCAGTGAAACTCATAACCAATTTTTTTTAAATAATTTAGTGTGTCATTAATTTATCGAATATTAATTTATAGAGTTTTTACTGTTAATGAAATTTTAATATTTTATTTTTGATTTATATTTTCTCCAAAATAAAATCAAAATAGTAACCGAGTAAGGGCAAAATTTCAATGTTAACCAAAAACCGACCAATCCAAATTAAACCGAGATAAACCCCAATAGCCAAGTGGTTGAATATGTATCGATAGCCAATAACTCATTTGGCCTTAGCCAATATCTTTTGTGGTATAATCGTATGCCTGGAGCCAATCTCTATTATGTCTCTCTTTGTCTCTATGTTCAGAGAGAAATGGCCGCTTGAACAGTAACAATTCCATGCTTCAAACAATCAAGCTCGATCATCAACCAAACCTTGTACTTAGCTGCAATAAATTATCTAACCACACACTCCTAAGATCCCACCTTTCGTACCTCCAAAAAGTATATTTTTCTCCTCAGGCGACAGCTCTCTCGACCATTCAAAGTCCTGCCAGAGGCCATCATCGTCAAATTGGAAAAGAAGGATGATACAATTGCTAATCTTAATCCTCCTGCGACCATTTACACTAAGTTCTACTTTGGGAACCTGCCTTACAAGTTACAATGCAACTCTCGCTCAGATCATCCAAGATTTTGCCAACCCTGAGAGCTTGTCGAGGTTCCTTACAACAGAGACATATGACAAAGTCGTGGATTCGCTTATGTAACAATGAGCAATGTCGAAGGTTGCAGTATCACTTATCTAAAACCTCGATGGAATAAGTGAAAGTTAAAAGGTTCGAAGTTTAAAAAAAGAAAGAAAATGTCATGTTTCTGTTTGAATTGTTGTATGTATCCTTTTCAGGAGTATCTTGGTCGGACTTTGAAGGTGAACTATGCAGACAAGGTCCTGTTCGTTTGTACATCTCGAAGATGCATCCAGATGGTCCATCTAGATGTCCTACCCAGATGCTCCATCTGGGTGTTGTTCATTTCTTCATTTCGTCCATGCATCCAGATGAATCATCTGAATGCAACTATGTTCGTTTGATTTTCATTTTTTAACTTCCATCTGCATCCAGGTGAACTTGTTAATAAAATGACTAAAATATAATTTTTAATGTTTCGGCGGAAAAATAGCATTTTAACGGTTTTGGCTGAAAATATATTTGCGGTTTTTGAGGAAATATGTGTTTTTCGCGAAAAATGCATTTTTATGGTTTTGACGAAAAATACGTTTTATGGGTTTGGCGGAAAATACGTTTTTGCGGTTTGGATGGAAAAAGTGTGTTTTGAAGTTTTGGCGGGAAAAGTATTTTTTCACGATTTTGGAGGGAAAAGTTATTTTTTGCGACTTTGGCTTGGAAAATCATTTTGGCGGTTTTGGCGGAAAAGTATTTTTTTTTGGTTTTGGCGGGAAAATACATTTTTCCGGTTTTGGTGGGAAAATTCAGTTTTCCGGTTTTGGCGGGAAAAATGCTCTTTTCCGGTTTTCGCGGGAAAATGCGTTTTTCCGGTTTTGGCGGGAAGATACTTTTTCTGGTTTTGGCGGAAAAATTCGTTTTCCGGTTTTGGCGGGAAAATTCGTTTTTCGGTTTTGGCGGGAAAATGCGTTTTTCCGGTTTTGGCGGGAAAATGCGTTTTTCCGGTTTTAGCGGGAAAATATGTTTTCCGGTTTTGGCGGGAAAATACGTTTTTCCGGTTTTGGCGGGAAAATTTCATTTTCCGGTTTTGGCGGTAAAATTGTGTTTTTCAGTTTTGGCGGGAAAATGCGTTTTTCCGGTTTTGGCGGGAAAATTCATTTTTCCGGTTTTGGCGGGAAAATGCGTTTTTCCGGTTTTAGCGGGAAAATGCATTTTTTCAGTTTTAGCGGGAAATGCATTTTTCCGGTTTTAGCGGGAAAATGCGTTTTTCCGGTTTTGGCGGGGAAAATTTTGTTTACCGGTTTTGGCGGGAAAATTTTCGTTTTTCGGTTTTGGTGGAAAAATTCGGTTTTCCGGTTTTGGCGGGAAATTGTGTTTTTTCGGTTTTGGTGAGAAAATGCGTTTTTTTCTTGTTTTGGCGGGAAAATGCTTTTTGCGGTTTTGGCCGGAAAATGCTTTTTGGAGTTTTGGCGGGAATATGCGTTTTTTGGTTTTGGCGGGAAAATGCGTTTTTTCGGTTTTGGTCGAAAAGTGCGGTTTTACTGGTTTAGCCGAAACATGTGTTTTTATGAAAATGTGTGTTTTATGTTTTTTTGCGGAAAACCGCATCTTGCGGTTTTGGCGGAAAAGTGTGTTTTTCAGTTTTTGCGAGAAAATGCATTTTTTGGTTATAGCGGAAAAATGTATATGCAAAAAATAGAATTTACGATTTGAAAATAATATTTTAATTTTAAAAGGTCATTTTTGTCATTTATCATTTTGGACTGAACTAGATGCATCTGCATCCACATGCACCATCAAGACTCACCTTCATTTGGGTGAGAATTTGAGATGAGTTTTGAAAAATTCAGCTGGGTGATCCATCTGGATGTAGCATTATAATGCACAAAACGAACATCAATATGCATCTTCACCCAGATGGATCACCTGGGTGAGCAAACGAACAGGGCCCAAACCAAAACCTGACAAAGAACCTCCGTATCCAGAAACAGAGTACAAGCTGTTTGTTCGAGGACAGCCACTTCCGAGTCATAAGGTGATGCGTTTATAGAGTGTGGAGATGTGGTTAGTGCTAGAGTTTTATATGACGGAGATACAGAGAAATCACAGGGTTATGGCTTTGTATGTTACTCTTCCAAAGCATAAATGGAAACCACGATTGAATCACTTGATGGATTTGAGCTTGCGAGTAAACCTGGCTTAAGAGAAGATACAACAACACTGTGGAACCATTTTGAGCTTTTTACATTAGATAAACCTGGCTCAGTAGTTTTATGATCCCATCAATAATACTACCTCTACTGAACCAAACAGATCTTTACTTCTCAAGGTTCCAACCAAACAGTTCATTACACTCTAAGCTAGAAAACAGTCTCGTAATTTTTTTGTAAGAACTCAAAAGCACCAAACCAATGGTCAATTGCGCAATTTAGAACTCAAAATTCCCTATATCTACAACTCTTTCTGATTGGAGGAAACATGAACCCTCAGAAGAAATACTCTGATATGATAAGTTGATAAAACAAAAAAAAAGATTGTGGAATCATTTTGAGCCTAGCGAGCCAAATAAACTAAAAGATCAACCAAAATTGATGCTTTAAGGTTCGGTAATAACTAATCAGTACCAGTCCACATAATCATGTTCCCATTTCATTTCGACTTGTGGTTAAAACGGTATTTGACTGCAATGACGTTAAAATATATGATCAAGAGTGTACAAGGACCTGCAAGAAACTCCCAAAGTATGTTTAACATATCACAATGACAAAAAAAAAACAAAAAGGTTACTTTAGCGAATCAAAAGAATTGACTCGGCTGAATTCTGTTTAGTCATATACTCATGTCTTGGAACAATAATGAGTTGTGAGAGTAGATAACTAATCACCAAACTATCCCAAAACTCAATACTCGAGACTTAAGCGGTTCGATGAGTCTTTAAACTACAAAGTTCACCGAAATTAAACAATCTACATCACTCTAATCCCATATAGTTTGAGCTTCGAAGGATACAGAGTCACGATAAAAACAAGCAAATATTGTAAAATGATTATGATCTTCATTTTAGTCTGTTCGATCCGATGGTAAATGGATTCTGGGTTGGTGAAGATAGGCACAAACTGTTAAAGAAAGTTATAGGTAGAGATGAATTTTTTTAAAAACTGAGAGAGGCTTAAAAAAGAAAAAAAAAGAGGCCTGTCAGACAACCGTGCGACCACTCCGGAGAGGTCAGACCAAGCCGGATAGCGATCCTCTACAGTGCGGAGAGTCCGAGGACTGTCGTAGCCGTTAATCACACTCAGGTCGCACGGCCATGATTCATCAACCAGGTTTAGGGGCCTGTCTCCTTAGAAATCAAGGATACAGAGGTACGAGCCTATAGAACAGATCCTGTTCAAGTAAGGTCGTGACCGCTACCTTCTTCTCTTCGCTATATAAACAACACAGTTTCTTTCCGTATGTTCCGATGTGGGAGGAATAAACAACTTCAAATGCCCAATACGCCACCGTTTCAAATCTAACACACTAATGCCTCTGATACGCCATCGTTTAGTTATCTCAATGTCTGATGAAAGAAGCTGGTGAAACCAAGGTATATTTTCTTAAAGATCAGAATCTCATTTTGCTTAAACCCTTTTCTATTGGCGTTTCTTGGAAGTCTCTTCCGTTTTGGGTGTCTCAGTGGCTCTACGAGATTCTGGGTTCGGAAGATCATTGTTTGATGGGTTTCTATTAGACTTTGATGTCGAAGTTTTGAACCGAAGCAAAATAATGAGACTACCAGATTTATCTGAAGACTCCTAACAGGGAGTAATTGATGATTCTCTCCCACGAACCACGCTTGTTCTTTATGACTTCGTTTGGGTCGGGATCATTACAGTAAATCATATTTAGGAGACAACTATGAATCTAGATCATGAAAAGAAACATAATTTGTAGAAAAAAGCGACAAAACTTGATGGTGCCTGATATATCATTCACGACTTAAAAGCAAAGACTCTTTTATCTATTGTCTGTTTTGCATGTGTCTTGGGTTATGAACTACATTTCCCTTACCCATCTAATTGTCTTGTGTATCCGAATAGTACCAGCACATTTATAAAGCAAAACAGAAAAAGAAAGCAATTCATATGTTATGGGTTTGGCTTTTAAGATATTATGATCGTCTCTCTGACTTGGCGGAAAAGGCGGGGAACTGTCCTTTGTGTAACTTTCCCTTGGAGCTTGCGCCTACGGTAGGACTCTCGGATGTGGCAAGGCCTGATGTGTCCTGTCTCGTTCCTTTTCACCATAATCAGTCGAGCTGTTTCCACAAGTTTACAGATAAATGTTAATCAATGTAATTTATAGGATGACAATTTTCACATATACCAGGAAGCGTTTCATGTTATAGATAGAAGAAGCATCAACAACACTAGGCCAAGCTCTCCACCAAGGAGAATCAAAACAGAGTAATCTACAGCTGATTCATATATCAAGATGTTACCTTTTGGTTGATAAAATTTAGTGTTAGAGAAAATCTTGTTCACATATCAGAGATCATTCCTAAACCATCGTCCAAAGTTGCATTTTCATCTTAACAACAACCATAATTCCAAGAACATATGTCGCCTTGTCATAGCAATAAATCTCTCATACAAACTTTAAACATTGAGTATAATTACTTTTTGGTTTTTTTTTTTCTCTACTCTTTGGTCAATGGAACATTACACCACCAATACAAAAACAACAATCCAACGAGATCAGCCATGAGGCCATATCGCATTTGTTTTACAGAGTGGAAATGGTGATGATTTATTTAAGATTATGTTAAAAAAAAATGGCGCTGATATGTAGAGAGATAAGAGAAACGCTTGGTTTCAAGAAACTAATTTTGGTTACGAACATAAGCCTAATCTTGCAAATCACATTTTTCTTGCATATCTCATGTATTTTGAGGAAACTGTGGTGCTTTCTGAAGATCAAGCAAGATAGTTAAACACGGTTACTTGACAAGGACGTTACTGGTGTGTCTTAAATCTGATAGTTTGCGTGAAACTTTTGTTGCCAGAGAATAAACCTTACAAGACATATCTCTGTGATGATGCAGGTTGAGTAACTCTGCTGATCTTGAATGGAACAAAACTGTGGAGCCTATTATGAGAATGTACACCGTGATTGTTCTGATGGATACACTACAGAACTAAAAGGAAGTTCTGACATCAAGATGCTGACAGACTTTGCTTCTTGTCAAGCCAAGGAACCTACTGGAACAACTAGAATAAGCTAACTTGATTTGACAATATCAAGTTACTGCTGCTGCTGCTAATATCGTTGTCTATATGCGATCTGCGTTCTTGGTGCTAAAAAACCTATATCATAATTGTTGGGATTGTGAAATCCCGTGTCCAACTCTATATTATCCGATTAGTACGATATTGTCCACTTTGGACCTAATTGGCAAGCCCGCATGGATTTACTTTTGGTTTCCATCCCAAAAGGCCTCGTACTATTAGAGTTGGACATCTCTTTATATATTAGACACTCCTTGTCTAATTCTCCAATGTGGGACTTAGTTTGTTATATCACATTCTCCCCTTCAAACTAAGGATCACATTCATCTCGTGTTCCACAACTGACTTCCAGAATCTTCTGACTTGATTTCTGCCACACACCTCTCATTCCTAACTCATAGGATACCCATTCATCACTCATTCATCACTCAAAGGGTATTTCGGTCTTTCTTCACTACAAGAAAACAGCGGTATTCTGACGGACGTTCCGACGGAAAATGAATTCCTCGGAATATACCGAGGCATTTCCGAGGCAATTCCGAGGAAACACAAAATTTTGCTTCCTCGGAATTCCGTCGGAATATTCCGACGGAATTCCGAGGAAAATTCATTTCGTCGGAATATTCCGACGGAATACCGAGGAAACTAGTATTCCTCGGAAAAAACCGATGAATTCCGAGGAAATATTATAGACGTTAGAGAGCCGTTGGAGAGCCGTTGGGGGGATTTTAAAAATTCCGAGGAAATTCCGACGAACTAGCCGTTTGCATCGGAATTCCGTCGGAATTTCCTCGGACCGTCGGCAGGATTTCAACTATAAATACAAGCACCCCTCTTCCTCTTCATTCACACCATATCTTCATCCTCCCTCTCACTTTCTTTACACACGAATTTGATTCATAAAAAACATGTCTTCTTCAAATTATTTTCGTTCTTGGATCGATCGACCTCATTTGGATCCGAACACGAGATTGCTTACGGAAGAATACCAACAAGGTATAACCGAATTCATGGGGTTAGTTCACCGACAACCGGAAGCAAAAACAGGTATGTTAAGATGTCCTTGCTCTAATTGTAAAAATAAAAAAAGTTATTAAAGAATGGGATGTTTGGACTCATTTATATTTGAGTGGGTTTACACGAAGTTACAAAATTTGGTATCATCATGGAGAAACTGATTATGAACTTGGTAGTACTAGCGAACCTCAGCCAGCGGTTAGATTAGAAGATCCAATTAGAACGGATGTAGATTACGGTGTAGGTACTGAGCAGATGGTAAATGATCATTTTAGAGGGGAAGATTTACCCAATGCCGAAGCTAAGAGATTTTATGATATGTTGGATGCTGGAAAGCAACCATTGTACGAAGGTTGCAGAGATGGTCATTCAGCTTTATCATCTGCTACAAGATTGATGGGCATTAAGACGGATTATAATTTGGCTGAAGACTGTGTGGATGCGATTGCTGATTATGTAAAAGGTATTCTACCCGAAGATAATGTAGCTCCTGGCTCATACTACGAGGTTCAGAAACTCGTAGCTGGTCTTGGTTTATCGTATCAGGTAATAGATGTATGCAGAGACAACTGCATGATTTATTGGAGGGCGGATGAACAGCGGGTTTCATGCAAATTTTGTGGGAAGCCTCGTTATAAAGATACGAGTGGAAGAGTTCCAGTACCATATAAAAGGATGTGGTATTTGCCTTTGACGGAAAGGTTGCAGAGGCTGTATCTGTCTGAACGCACAGCGCAACCAATGAGATGGCATGCGGAGCACTCAACAGATGGTGAGATCAGACATCCTTCAGATGCAAAAGCGTGGAAGCATTTCCAATCAAAGTATCCCGACTTTGCGTATGAGAGAAGAAATGTCTACCTTGGATTATGTACTGATGGTTTCAGCCCGTTTGGCAAGAGTGGAAGACAGTATTCTCTATGGCCAGTCATTCTTACACCATACAACCTACCCCCAAACTTGTGCTTGCGACGAGAGTTTTTGTTTCTCTCGATTCTCGTTCCCGGACCAGAGCATCCTAAGAGATCACTTGATGTGTTTCTTCAGCCACTAATATATGAGTTGCAACAACTATGGACTCAAGGTGCTGAAACATACGATGTTTCGTATAAAGAAAACTTTCAAATGCGGGCAGTACTAATGTGGACAATAAGTGATTTTCCAGCATATGGTATGTTATCTGGATGGACAACGCATGGAAGGCTATCATGTCCATATTGTCAAGATAACACTGATGCTTTCCAACTAAAACACGGAAGGAAAACGTGTTGGTTTGACTGTCACAGGAGATTTCTACCACCAGATCATCCATATCGTAGAAGTAGGAATTTGTTTACGAAGAACAAGAGGGTGTTTGACAGTCCACCTCCGGAAATTCGTGGGAAAGATTTGAAGACACAACTTAGAGATTTTGGTGCAGAAAGGACGCCAGACGTCGGTGGACATGAGCATTTTCCGGTAGATGGTGTTGGAAACCTACATAACTGGCACAAAAAAAGTATTTTTTGGGATCTGCCATACTGGGAGGATCATCTACTAAGGCATAATTTAGATGTCATGCATATCGAGAAGAACTTTTTTGACAATCTCATGAACACGATCCTTAATGTTCAAGGTAAAACAAAGGATAATTTGAAGTCAAGACTGGATTTAGTCGATATATGTGCTCGTTCAGAACTTCATGTTGATGAGAGTGGTAGGGCTCCTTTTCCCATATACCGACTTGATGCAGCGGGAAAGGATGCGTTCTTTGATTGGATTTCAAACGATGTGGAATTTCCAGACGGTTACGCATCTAATTTGCGTAACTGTATCGACAGAAAGGAAGGAAAGTTTACTGGCTTGAAAAGCCATGATTGCCATGTAATGATGCAGCGTCTCCTTCCGTTTGCCTTCAAGGAACTATTACCACGAAATGTTCATGAAGCAATTGCAGGGATAAGTGGTTTCTTCCGCGATTTATGCACAAGATCAGTGACTCTTGAAGGTATTGAAAATTTGAAGACTAACATAGCTGTGATTCAGTGCAACCTTGAGAAGATATTTCCTCCCTCATTTTTTGATGTTATGGAGCATCTTGTTATTCACCTGGTAAGAGAATTGGAACTTGGTGGTCCTGTGCAGTATAGATGGATGTATCTGTATGAGCGGTATATGTTCCATTTGAAGAAGATGGTGAAAAATTTAAGTAGGGTGGAAGGGTCTATAGTCGCACAGATGATCAATGAAGAAACTTCAAACTTTGCCGAGTACTACTTTCCAGCAGAAGTTCAGACCAAAAACAGAAGACCTAGGTGCAGCAGAAGATTTAGGTGGAGTTGGCCTTGTAGTCGATTTAACTGACTTCGGAGAAGAAGCCGCCGTTCACGTAGATGATGAACCAGTGATTGGAGAGTTTCACCAAGATCCAGATTCAGATTCATCTGGTGATGACGACTCGGAAACAGACTAGCGTCGACCTTTTTTTTTTTTTTTTTTTTTTTTTTTAAGGAAAATTCCGAGGAAATTCCGAGGACAGATAGGTTTTCCTCGGAATAGATCTTCTCGATTGAAAACCCCAAGTTCCTCGGAATTCCCTCGGAAAATTCCGAGGAAATTCCGAGGAACTCTTTATGTTCGTCGGCATTTCCTCGGGAAATTCCGAGGAAATTCCGAGGAGATGGGGATTTGATTATAGATTCTTTTTCCTCGGAATCTCCTCGGTATATTCCGAGGAAATGCTGACGAACATAAGGATTTCCTCGGAATCTCCTCGGTATATTCCGAGGAAATTCCGAGGAACTGGGGGTTTTAAATCGAAAACAACGTTTTACGGATTGAATAACACGTATATAACCTTCATTAAGTGTCATAACCAGATTATGATGTTTGGAACTATGAACTTTGGTGTTTTATCCAATAACAAACACTTTTACGATTGCATGAACGAAAACCACACAACATAAGAGAAACACTTATACACTTTAATAAATGGTAAAGGGAATACTTACAATTATTTTTGAAATTGTGTTATTTCATGGTTTATGATCATCTATACAAAGAATCCTCAATGGTATGCATTATAATTGTATAAGAAATGAAATACGGCGAAAATAATCGATGTTTAAAAACCCCAAACCCTGGTTCCTCAGAAATTCCTCGGAGATTACCGAGGGTATTCCGAGGAATCATTGTTCGTCGGAATATTTTCATTTAACCGGGTAAACCAAGCCGCCAAATATTTCGGGAAAATTGAATCAAAGAATTTCGAGGAAATTCCGACGGAAATATTAAATATTTCCGAGGAAATTCCGACGGATAGTTTCCGTCGGACGCCTCATAATATTAGGGCGAGCCCGATCTTCTTCCCCATTTCTCTCTTTCTCTCCGCGCCGCTGAGCCTCTCCTCTCGCGATTTCCGGCGACTCCACCGTTCTCTCTCGCGTTTTTCCGGCGAATCTCCCCTAATCCTCCCCCATAATCATGTAAGAACCCTATCCCACTCTTTTAGGTTAGATTTGTATGGTTTTTAAGTAGATTTGATGATTTTGGAATGAGATTTATAGATTTTGTTAGGGTGAATGGTAGATTTGTGTAAAATCGAGTTTGATTATGTATTTCACTTGATTTGAATTTTTTTTTTTAGAGTTTTTATTAATTTTGTGGTTATAAAAATCGAATTTGAAATTATATATATATATTGAAAACGTTTTTTGTATATAAAATCTATTTTTTGCATTTTAAATTCATTTATATATTTATTAAACATTTTTAAAATCTATAAAACTTTTTTTAAGATTAAAAATCATTTATATAATATTTAAAAACATTTTTTTTGTATTTTATATGTAAAATATAAATTTCTATATTTAGTAAACATTTTTAATATTATGAAAACTATTTTTGTAATTATTTAACATTTTAAACATTTTTAAAACTATTTTTCGTAATTATTATGTTTTTGGGATTTATTTAAACTATTTTTAAAATTTTTAAACTATTTTTTATTTATTAAAACTTTTTTTATTTAAACTGTTTTTTTTAATTAAAATTATTAGAACTAATTTTTAAATATGTTTTTTTTTAATTTACAGGTCTAATGATGATCAGATCCGGTCTCGCCAGCGTCGTAGCCGGGGTGGTATGGGGAGCCAGTCTCGGGGTTCTTCCAGCCATGTTCAGGATTCCGTTTCGCCCCACAGCTCATACCATACATCTCCCTCTCCATTACTCGCTCATGCTGCTCCCGCTCCCGCTGCTGCACCCGCTCCTGGTCCCGCTGCTGCACCCGGTCCTCTGGGAGTGATGAGGGTTGCGGAGTTGGTTCGACAGCCCGGTCGTGACCATCTTCCCTATCTCACTGAGTATCCACATGGACATGGTCAAACATGGTAATTTAAACTTTTATTTTTTAAACTATTTTTTATTTAAACTATTTTTTTATTAATAATTTTTTTTTATTAGGTTCAACCGATCCGGGAATGGGATCAGCGCATGGATCAACCGTATGATGTACTCGGCCCTCGACAGCGGACATCCGACTTTCACTCACTTCCCTGTCGAGAAGCAGCATCTGTGGTTTCAGCAGTTTGCGGTAAGTATTCTAATTTTTAAATTATATTTTTATATTATTAAAACTATTTTTTGTAATTATTAAACTATTTTCTATATTTATTAGACATTTTAAATATTATTAAAACTTATTTTTGTAATTATTAAACTAATTTCTATATTTATTAGACATTTTAAATATTATTAAAACTTATTTTGGTAATTATTAAATTATTTTTTTAATTATTAAACTATTTTTTATTTATTAAAACGACGATTTTTGTAATTATTAAACTATTATATTTTTGTGTTTAAAAACTATTTTTAAACTATTTCAGCAAGAATTCAACTGGAATGCCGATGATACGCTCTCTATCTATCACCATTTTGTCCATAAAGTTATGGACAACTATGGGAAGCAGATGTACGAGTGGAAGAAGAAGTGGGAAGTAAACAAGGTAGTTTTTAATTTATTAACAATTTTTAATTTATTACACTATTTTTAAAATTATTAAACTTTTTTTTTTTAAATTAAAAGGTCCCAAAGTCGATGAACGACACGGTCTGGAAGGAGTTGTGTGCGCATTGGGATAAAGAAGAGACGAAAGAAACTTCTTCCACCAACTCCAACAACCGCAGGAGCGACCGTAAAGGAAAGGGCATCTACAAGCATAACTTGGGTGCTCAATCTATTGCCACTCTGGCGGATCGCATGGTAAGCTCAACCGCTTTTTCTTCAATTATTTAAGTTTCAGAATTTTATTTTTTTGCATTTTCAAATTTCTAATGTTTGTCTAATTTATTTTTTTTCAAGGCGGAAGAAAATGAAGGCCACCCAGTTGATGATCTCGCCCTTATGAAAAGGGCGTATACCAACAAGAAGACCGGCCAGATTGATGATGGTCTTGTGAGGGACGTGGTCGACCTGGTCCAAACTCAGGTGTATGACGAAGTGTCTCAGCTTCAAACCGATGATGACGATTCGACGGCCTCGACCAACTTGTCTCGGGTTCGAATCAACGAAATCGTTGAATCGGTAAGTTTTTTTTTTTTAAAAGTTCAATTTAATTATTTCTTGATTTTTATTTTATCATCAATTTAAATTATCTAAACTTGGTTATTTATATTTCAGTCGGTTCCAAAGAAAAAGGGACGTTTGGTCGGTTTGGGTCGTCGCTCCCGGTCGGCTGCTCCTTCTTCTGCACCACATGCGTATGTTGATCCAGAAGTTCTTACGGCTCAGCTGAAGGACAAGGATGATCGGATATCTGCGTTGGAGACTCAGATGGCAGCTCAACAGGCGGGCTATGAGACCCAGAAGAGGCTGAACGAGCAGATGATGGAGATGATGAAGAGGATGTACCCGAACGAGACGTTCCCGAACATTCAAGACCCGTAGTTTTTTTTTTTCCAAAAACTCTGAATGTTTTATTTAAATTTGAATATTATCTACTATGTTTTATTTTATGTTTTATTCAATTTTAATTTTAAATTTTAAAAATTTTAATTTTTAAAAATAAAATTAATTTAAAAAAAAAATAAATTTTTAAAAAAAATAAATTTTTTCAAAATTCCGAGGGAATGGAGTTCCTCGGAAAATTCCGAGGAACTTTCTCCCCTCGGCAAATTCCGACGAACTTTAAGTTCCTCGGAATTTTCTGAGGGAAAAAGTTCCTCGGAATGTTCCTCGGTATTTTCCGATAAACATTCCGAGGAATATTTCGTCGAAACTTCCGAGGATTGGGCCATCGAAATTCCCTCGGTATTTTCCGAGGAACCTTCCGACGAACTTCGTGTCCTCGGAGTATCCTCGGAATTTTGTTTCCTCGGAATTCCGTCGGAAAATTCCGACGGAATTCCGAGGAATTATGAATTTCCGAGGAGTTATTTCCGAGGACTTTTTTCGTCGGTATGTCCTCGGAATAGCGTTATTCCGACGACATACCGACGATTTTTTCCCTCAGTATCCCGATGTTTTCTTGTAGTGCTTGCAGATTTCTCGTCAACCGGCTCTGATACCAATTGTTGGGATTGTAAAATCCCGTGTCCAACTCTATATTATCCGATTAGTACGATATTGTCCACTTTGGGCCTAATTGGCAAGCCCGCATGGATTTACTTTTGGTTTCCATCCCAAAAGGCCTCGTACTATTAGAGTTGGACATCTCTTTATATATTAGACACTCCTTGTCTAATTCTCCAATGTGGGACTTAGTTTGTTATATCACATTCTCCCCTTCAAACTAAGGATCACATTCATCTCGTGTTCCACAACTGACTTCCAAAATCTTCTGACTTGATTTCTGCCACACACCTCTCATTCCTAACTCATAGGATACCCATTCATCACTCATTCATCACTCAAAGGGTATTTCGGTCTTTCTTGCAGATTTCTCGTCAACCGGCTCTGATATCAATTGTTGGGATTGTAAAATCCCGTGTCCAACTCTATATTATCCGATTAGTACGATATTGTCCACTTTGGGCCTAATTGGCAAGCCCGCATGGATTTACTTTTGGTTTCCATCCCAAAAGGCCTCGTACTATTAGAGTTGGACATCTCTTTATATATTAGACACTCCTTGTCTAATTCTCCAATGTGAGACTTAGTTTGTTATATCACAATAATTAGAATACAGAGGGAGAAATAAAACTCACAGGCTCTTATGAATCATTATCAATTAAGAAACTATATCATAGCTAGAATACAGAGGGAGGAAAAAAAAAAGAGTCAAGACTTTATGAATCATGATCAAAACGTGACACTGAATAGAAATGGAATCTGGAATATATACAACCTTCTCGTGAATCATGATCAAAATGTGACAGTGAACAGAAATGAAATATGTACAATGAGCTCTGGTGAATCATGATGATCATCAATGCTATAATTACCTCCGACCTCGCTTGATAACGCACAACACTTTATCCTTCATTGCGTCTTCGACAAGCCTATACTCTTCCATAATCCAGGTTCTCAACACTTGTTCTCCGTCCACAATATCAAAATATCTTCCTTTGTCCTCTTCGTAAAACTTGAAGACCCTCTTGTAACCCATCACCTCATGGCTCATCGAGAAGATCGCATTATCCTCTTCCACGATCCTCCAGCGACCGCTTTCACACCCGTCGGTGTAACCACAAGCCTCTGTTCGGTTAGCGAAGACGCAGAGTCCAGATGCTGTAGACCTCTTATCTTCATGATCCACAAGCGTCGATGGATGCACGCGGTAGATGTCGTTGGTAACGTAGCAAGGCCATTCGTTTCCACCAGAATCAAATATCACCTGCAGATAATATGCACCATCGTCTTGTTGATTGGCTAAACGGATTCCATAAGCTGTCAGCGACTGCGTTGCAGGAAGCGGATCTGCTGAGTACGAGAAGTGCTTGGCTAGCAAGAAACTGATCTCGGTTTGGAACAAAAGCTGAATCTTGCAAACAACGTGGTCTTGCTTAGGGTTCCATTTACTCGGAACCCTGTACTGCTCCATCACCCATGTTCTCTTGTAACCTCTCGCTTGCGTTTCTCCGCAGAACTTGAGGATCTTCTTGAACCCTAGAATCTTCCCAGTATCCTCGTCTTTGATCAGTTTATCATGACCTATGATCCTCCAGCCACCACAGCCGCATCCATCGGTTCTACCACAGGCTTCTGTTCTTGGGTAAACGAATACGACGAAAGGGTTCTCGGCTTCGAAAACCTCGCTTGGATTCTTGGTGAACACGTCTCTGTCTTCCATGAACTCTTCAGGCCATGATTCTCCGTTGTCGTTGATACTTTGCAGATAAATTGACATCATTTTCTCGTCAGTTGCTTTGCTGTGATCGTCTTTGACGTCCGGATACTTTGCTGCCCGGATCTCCTCCATAGTGAAACTCAGTCTCGATCAATAGTTAAGAAAAAACTATGGAGATGAAGGTGTCTAGAGAGAAAGAAACGCAAGAAGCAAGCAGAAGAATAGTTGTTTCTTGGAGATGAAGGGAATAAGAACGAGTGTCGATGGAGTTGCTTATATAGTTTTCCAAGTTGATTATCAGCAAAAGTTTTAATACATACCTGTAACTGTTTTGTACGTATATTTATCCTATGCGATGCCATACATTAAAATAAGATGCATTTTAAAAAAATACTTACCACTATTTCGTTCTTCTTCATATTTAACATATTTGTCTTAAAACGTATTTTGATCCAGGTTTTTAAAACGTGAAATTAACATTTGGTTGGCAAGGAAATTATTTAATGAAAATTATAAATTTTACATTTTTAATTTTGTTTTACATAATTTACCATTTAATTTGTGTACCTGATTATTTTAATAGATTTATAGGTGTGGCAAATTTTGTTTTTTGAAAAAATCGTGACATGTATTATATAAAAATTTATTTAATAGTTATGTTAAATTTGAACATGTATTATAACAAGTGATCATAATCTATAAGGAATTAAAAAAAAAATTAACAAAATAACTCTAAAATTTTATATATATACAAGATATGAACGCAACAGGTTTTGTTTGATACTTTAATTTAATAAAAACTATAATATAATAAATCATTTTATTATAGTTTTATAATTGTTTTAAAATATATTGTTTGAGATTTATTTTATAATAAAACCGTTTTCATACATAAGTTCAAGTTAATATTTGTATTTTATAACAATTTGTGCATAGATTAATTGTTATAAACTTTGTACATAGGATTAGAAAAAATACTATACCTAAACATTTAAACTGAACACAACCCAAAATAAAAAATTGAATGAAAAGTAAAAAAAAATGAAAGTCAAATCGACCAATCAAGTCAATGACAACATTATACATGTTCTTATGTACTAAAAATTAATATTTTATTAAATAAGTATTTAAAATTTTATTTTGCTGGGATTTAAAAAAAAACGGAAAACATAATATTTTATAAATCTCATTTTTATTACAATTAAAAAATAAAATAAAAAAATATTAAATACTCTTTTACAATTTTGTTAAACATTTTAGAAAAAAATTACTGTCATATAACATATAACAATTATCTTCTCTTTAGAATTTCAGAAAAAAGAATTGCTATGAAATAGTTATTTTAGTTATTAATAAATCATTTTAAAATTATTGTTTGTATCAATGATAATTTTATACTTATTTTGTTAATTAATAATTTTTAGTATCATGTTCATCATTAAATACTCTCTTAAAAATATTATCAAATAAAGTTTTACAATTTTCTTTTGGTTAAGACTTAAAAATTTGATACAAATTTTTTTCAAAGGATTTTTTTTATGAAAAAAAGAAAAAAAACTATCAAATATTCTTTTATAGTTTTTAAGGATTTTTAAAGAGGAAGTTATATTACATAATCTTTTACAATTTTATTTTGTCTAGGACTTAGAAAAATAAAATTTCTATCAAATAATTATTTCCAGTTAATATTAACTACTTTTAAAAGTTGCATTTTCAAAATTTGTTGTTTTCAGTATCACTAATATTTTTATAATTTTTATTGTTAATTAAATAATTGTTACTATCATGTTTATCATTAATTTTTTAAGTAAAAAAATACTATTAAATAAAATTTTACTTTCTCTCTAGTTAGGATTTAAAAAAAAAATCTTAATTGGTTAAGATTAGAAAAGAAATTTGTTTTTAGAAATCTTTTTTTTTTAAAGATTTTAGGAAAAGAAGAATTTTTAATTTACACATTCACAATCTATTTTTTTTTAATTGACATGTCACAATCATATCAGGTGAAATATTTGATGTTAATTTTGGTTTTTATTTTTTTTTTAACACAAAATTATTAAATGTAAAGTTATTTAATTATAAATAAAGTAAGATTACTTTTCTATTTTTTATTTTAATTAGACTTTTAAAAAGAAATTAATTATTTTCTAATTAGTTTTTCTTTTAGATTTTTATACAACTATTTTATTTTTAATAGAAAAAAATTATGTTTAATTATTTATTTATTTTGTCTTATATATAAAACACATATCCATCATATTCACACACACTCATGTACGACAACAACATCAAAATTAAAAATTATGTTGTATCAAGAAATTAAAAGATGTAATAAGGATAATAAAAAATTGAGTTGCATCAAAAAATTAAAAGAAAATCCCAGGTAATACTTTTCATGTAAATAATATTGTGTTTTGTAGAAATAATACGTGGAAGCTTAAATCTAAATATAGATGTGCAATATAGATGTAGTTTTTTTCAAAATTTTGTTTTTATTATTTGGGCAATTGTCAATAATAGCACCTTTTGAAGTTTATGTCTCAAAAATAGCATTAGAAGGAGAAAGTCACAAAAATGACATTCATTAAAGGGTAAAATATCCATAATACCCTTGGTTTAAAATTAAATAAACAAACAAAAATAAATAAAATAAATAAAATAAAAATAAAAAAATAAAAAAAAAAGAATTTTTTTTTATAGTTTCAGATTATGTGTTTTAAGATTCGAAATTTTTATAATTTTTTTTTGAAATTTTTTTTCGAATTTTTTTTTAAATTTTTTTCAAATTTTCTTTTTATAATTTAAAAATACTTTTTGAAACTGTTTTTAAAATTTTTATTTTTTATTTTAGTATTTATTTTTTTATAAAATTTTAAACCCTAATTTCAAAACCCCACCCCTTAACTCTAAACCCTAAGGTTTGGATTAATTAACCCAAGGGGTATAAGTGTATATTTACCTCTTTAATGAAACCTATTTTTGTGACTTTGAGCCTTGAGTGCTACTTTGGGAACAAAAACTTGGTTTGGTGCTATCTTAGTCTTTTTCTCTTATTATTTTATAATATATATTTTTAATCATTATATATTTAAACACATGTCACAATATTAGAAAGAAAATTTATATCAAATAATATTTTGCAATTATCTTTTTATTAGGATTTTAAAAATAGAAAATTACTATTAAATAATATTTATAATTACTTTTTAATAAAATTCATTTTTGTTAATATCTTATTATATATATTTCTAATTATAAGATAGATTAACACATGTCATAATCTTAAATATATAATTGGCATATGTCACGATCATGTTAATTAGCAATTTTGAAGAACTAAGCTTTATATAATAAGATTACATCGATTTATAATATTTATATTTTAGGAAATAAAAAATGTTTATACAAATTTAATACAAAAATATAAGTATGATAACATGTTTGTATTTTATTATAGTTAATATGTTTAATAGAATTTGATTGGTATGATCCACTCCTTGGCAAGCTATTTCTAAAACTCTATCGGGTTTGATCAATGAGAGTCTTATCTGCAAAAAAATCAACACGTCAAGGTCTGAACCAAACAGCTTTTAATATTCGAAATGTTCTTGTCTCCGTTTTAGAGCTATAGCTCAATTGTTTGCGAGAGAACATAAGCACCAAACGCTCAAACTAGTACGCAAAGTAGCCTTAATAGTACTATCTCTTAGACAAGAATTTTTACATCACGACGTAAATCATCGTAGAGAGGTTCTATAAGGAAAGATCAACTCAAAATTGTAGTAACAATTCTCTCCCTGCTTCCATGATTCATAAGCGGTCCTTAAATTTCCACATCTACTTAACAATGGATTGAGATTATGGTATGCGAGTGAAGATAAATATGAAACAACACAGCTTGAAAAGGAAGAAGACAAATGTAGAATTTGGAACGGTGAAAACTGGGTTATGAAACAATTAGAAAAAATTATGGGTTGAATGTAAAAGAAAACTAAAAATTGTGAGGAAAAACAAAAGCTCAAACGACATTTAAAAATTGGAAAGCGAAAAACGAAAAATAAAGAACTTCTCTAAACATTACCGATGTGGGACAAATAAAGAACTAAACATCCCAAAATGCTGCGGCTCAGCACACAAGTGTCCCCTGATACGCCATCGTTTAGTGGGTTATCTGAAGATAGATAGAAAAGGAGGTTTATCCTGTCATTTGCTTAAACCCTAAACCCTTTTAGATTGGGTATTCATCTCTTATCCGCCGTTTACTTTCCGATGATTCTCTCACGCTCTGTCTCTGTTCTTCATTCCTGTAGAATTTCCTCGGCGCCGAAACTCATATCCCACAAGCTTAAGGTATCCTTCCCTCTCGCTTATGGTTCTTCCGCGTTGATCTCTCTCAATCGATCTGAAGTGAAATGGGTTCGTGTGTTCGCGTCTGCTACTGAGACTGAGACTGAAGTAGAGAGAAAAGGAAACGACACGTTTTTCGCGGACCAAGCCGTTTCTTGGAAGTCTCTTGGGTTGTCGGATAAGGTCTCAGTGGCTCTTCGAGATTCTGGGTTCGGAAGACCCTCTCTTACTCAGGTAAACGTTTTCAAATTTTTGTGACTTTTAACTTAGAGAAGCACTTGTTGATTGTGAAATGATGAGTTTAGTTTTAAAGTTTTAAGTTTTGAAAGTAAATTGAGAATCTTTCTTACTACTAAATTGAGTTTGTGGGTTTAGTTACTTATAGTTGTTACTTTGGTCGGATTACAATCAAGATTTAAGACATATAAGTTGTGAAAGCAAAGTGAGAATCTTTCTACTACTAAATTCAAAGGATGATTCTATACTATTTTTTACCTGTTAGGCGGTTTGCATTCCATCGATATTGTCCGGGAAAGATGTGGTTGTTGCAGCAGAAACAGGCAGTGGCAAAACACATGGATATCTTGCTCCAATTATCCACCAGTTAACCAACACCAACACCCCTCTTGATTCCGAGGGAGAAGAAAGGCGGGTGCCACTTAAGACCATTTCTCTTGTTCTCTGCCCTAACGTCATGCTATGTGAACAAGTTGTTCGGATGGTTAATGGTCTTCTTGGAGAGGACGGTCATCCTCTTCTCAGAGTTGAAGCTGTTTGTGGCTCACAGGTATTAACCATTTCATGTATCTGTCTTTCTGTTTCTTGGTATCTGTACCTGAATATGGGAAGTTGCGTTTTGCTTCAGGGTTGGCCTGATAAACAGCCTGATATTATTGTTTCGACCCCTGCTGCTCTTTTGAATAACATTGAGCCTAAAAGAAACAGGCGTGTGGAGTTTCTTCGATCTGTCAAATATGTGGTATGCTTCCTTTTGCTTAGAAGCTCTCTTGTATTGTGTGCTCTTATCTCTTGATGAGTATTTTGTTTCGCCTTGCAGGTGTTTGATGAAGCTGATATGCTTCTCTGCGGAAGCTTCCAGAATCAGATTATCCGTCTCATAAACATGCTGCGTTTTGATGAGAAACAAGTGTCTCGTTTGGCTACTTCCAAATTTGGAAAACCATTGGAGATTGATGCAGAATCTTCAGCACAATTTGATTTAGAGAATGAGGATGATGCAGATTTTGAAGAAGACGGGTCTATCTCTGATGAAGAGGAGGAAGAGTATCTTGAAGATACCACCCAAATCCCTACCGTTGAAAATGGAGCTGGTGCTGATATTAGAAAGGGTTGGAGAAGAGTGAGAAAGATCTATACCCGTAGCAAGCAGTATATTTTCATTGCAGCCACACTTCCGGTTAACGGGAAGAAAACTGCAGGAGGACTTTTGAAACATATGTTCCAAGATGCTGTCTGGGTTAGCGGAAACTTTCTTCACCGAAACAGTCCTAGGTGAGATCTTCTCTCTCTTTCATATGCTTTGCTTATCTTGATGTATTAGTTCGTAAGACTCCGACTCAAGAGTTGTGATTGTCTTTGCTATGTTGCAGACTAAAGCAGAAATGGGTTGAAGTCACAGTCGACACACAAGTTGATGCTCTCATAGAGGCTGTAAACAACAGTAGCACAGACAGGACGATGGTGTTTGCAAATACAGTTGAGGCGGTTGAAGCAGTAGCCGACATATTGGAGAAAGCTAGTATCCAGTGCTATCGTTATCATAAGAACCATACACTTGAAGAGCGTGCTAATATATTAGCTGATTTCAGAGAAAACGGTGGTGTCTTTGTCTGTACTGACGCAGCTGCACGTGGAGTTGATGTTCCTAACGTCTCGCACGTTATTCAGGTTGCTTTTTCTAATTTTCAACTCCCACACACTTTGGAGTACTCAACTCTCTAAAACTACTGTGTGATTTGCAGGCGGATTTTTCTAGTTCTGCGGTGGATTTTCTTCACAGGATAGGTCGAACAGCTAGAGCTGGGCAATACGGAACGGTGACGAGTCTATACACTGAGGCTAACCGTGATTTAGTGGAAGCAATCCGTGAAGCAGTGAAGACGGGTCAGCCAGTGGTATAAGTTCTATCAAAACTCACATGAATCTACCTTCTGGTCATCTAGCAATAACAATAGCATATTGTTTCTGGTGTTTCACTCTCGTTTTATGTTTATATGAAATATTCAGGAAACTGCATTTAGCAGGAAAAGAGGTTTCAGGAACAAGCTAAAGAAGAGAGGTGAGAAACTAGAATCCATGGCTGCAAAACATTGTGAAAGATAAAGAAGTTGAGATAAAACTAAAAGCATTGTGTTTATTATGTTTCAGCTTTCTTGAAAGCCGGAGAAGCAAAGGAGTCTCAAGCTGTGCGAGCTTAAGTAGTATTATGTTGTTGTGTTTTTCTTTGTTGTATATAAAACTACCGCAAAATCAGTTTAGAACTTCTGTCACTTTGTTGTTTCAATAAAAAGAGAGAATATGATCCTTTTTTTTTAAGTTTCAGCTTAATTGTTTTCATACATTTCCGACTATTTAAGTGGAAAGTTAAAAATGTCAGAAATTTAGATAAATTTAAATAGATAATTGAGACAAATAGTTGAATTTTCATTTCATATTTAGCAAGAGAAATACCTTATGATAGCTTTCAAAAGAATTTTTTAATCACAAATATAGTATCCAAGGATTAAAATGACCAAAATATGTTCTATTTTTAGAGATAAAAAAACACTTATACTCTTATAGTTAATTAATCTAGACATTTTCTATCACAAAAAAGAAACAAAGATAAATCTTAATACGAATTCGCAAAGGGAGAGTTGATAATATCAATCCAGTAAGGAAGGGCCGTGCTGACATATAAGAAAACATGTTTCCTTGTTCGAGCTTGTCTTAGAAAAAAATCCGCTCGAGTGTTACTAGATCTGACCTCGTATATCACTTTGACATCATGGTAGGTCTCCCATAGAGATTTGAGCTCGCTAAGCTCAGATGCGAAGGCTGGCTAATCTTTGGGCGTCTCTATCATTTTGACTAATTCTTGGGAATCAGTGACAAAATGATTGCAGTAGCGTCAATGGCGAGATAAACATTTTAAAGCCCATGTCAAACTTTTGAGTTCAGCATGTAGTGGCGAAATTTTCTTGTAACAACCTTGTAAGCCAAGTAGATCAATTGATCCATCTTATAGGTGTATAATCCAGCCCACTCCACCTGTGGTATCATCATGTTTCCATGAACCATCCACACGGCAAGTGAAAATAGGGGTCTATATGTGGTTTTCTGGTAAAATTTCTGAGATGAATTCCATTGGATCATCTTCTTGGTTGGAAATGAACCAAGCATTGCATTCCCGTAATGCCAAGTCTGTAGTGTCCATAGGAGAGGAATCTCGTCCATTAAATAATTTCTCATTTCGCACTTTCCAGGTATACCATATAAGCCAAAGAAAAACTCGGGTTTCTTCCTCCATAATTCCTCCACTATGGGTCCTTGAAAGTAAGAAGTCCATATAGAGGTTTTATGAAAAAAAATTCCCGGGTCAAAGGCAGTGCCGGCCCATTGAATGTGAGGACCAGAAGCTAAAAAAATTTGAGGGCCGTGTTAGTAAGTATATTATTAATGTTCAAAATTTTTTTGATGGGATGGAGATTCGAAGTCACCACCTATAGACTATACACACCATGACTACCACTAAGCTATAGATAATTTATTGTCAAATTACGGCTGGTAAAACATATATATTATATTGGACCGGAAACTGGAGCTTCCTATGCTTGGTATCAAGGCCGCTACTGGTCAAAGGGATTGTCGATAGTGCCCAGCATTGTGTTGCGGGAGGGCAGGTAAAGATCATGTGGTTAATTGATTCCTCAGCAACATCGGGGGCAGCTCGGATCATTCCCGACATGTCTCTTAAAGAGTATTTCATTGACAGCTATTTCTCCAGATACACATTTCCAGATTTTTCCCTTCAAAGGGTTAAGAGTAGCTGATTTTGAAACTATCTCTTTTAGCTCTTGCAAGAATATATTCTGATTTAACTGAATATTTTCCAGATTTTGTGAGATTCCAACAGAATTCGTCTGCGCACTAATGGAATGTCGTGCGTGTCTAGGAGATTCCTGAGTTTTGTAGTATCTCACTCCTTCTTCACTGGATAAATAAGGTCAGACTTTTAAATCAGGCTCATAGACTTGTGGTCTGATAGGTGGCCGTGCACTTTTATCCGGATCCACGGGTCTTCCCACACGAGTGTGTGTTCCCCTGTTCTATTAGTCCGTCTAAGTCCTTTGCTTACCAGTTCCTTTGCTGCCATAATACTTCTCTAGCCATAAGGTAGTTTGGAAGCTTTAGGCGCTTGGAAGGGGTGTGAATTTCGAAAGCATCTTCCTTTGAGGACTCTTGTGAGTAGGAAATTTGGGTTTGTTCCAATCTCCAAAGTTGCTTAGCCAAAAGGACAATGTTAAATTCTTCGAGTGATCAGACCCAATACCTCCATCTTTTTTTGGAAAGGCAGAATTTATCCCATGCTAACCAGTGCATTCCTTTTGAATTAGAGCCTGAGCTCCACCAACATTTTGAAATTGCACTAGTTATATTCTTGCAAAGTCCTTTTGGGAAGAGGTAACACGGCATTGGGTATGTCGGTATAGCAAATGCTACAGATTTTAGCATAATCTCTTTACTGACTTTAGAGAGGTATTTTGCAGTCCATCCATTGACTTTCTTATGGAGATTGTATTGGACATATGTGAAAGTCTGAGTTTTCGAGCCTTGGAGTTGTTCTGAAATGCCAGGTATTTTCCATTTAGACGTATGTTTTAGATTTGTGAGGTGAGGTTTGGGGGAGAAGTGGAGTTTATGATTTTCTTAAAAAACATATAACTAAGATTTAAAATAACAAATTAAAAAAAATATTATCAAAAAAGAATTTTCAGATTTCAAAATAAAATTTTCAAAACACAAAAAAAATTGAAGAAGATTTCGGATTGAATATCTTTCAGAAATTAATAAAAATAATATTTTATTACTATTTATTTATAGTTATATATCTATAGATTAATGATATAGTTGTTATTTACCTCTTTAATACAATATCATTTGGTTATTTTCCTTTTTATGTGTATTTTTTTCTAAAAACATTTTTGGATCTTTTTGAGAGATTTGCCCTTCTAACCATTAGTTTTGATGATTTTATAAACTCATTTTTTACCTAGTTTGAAGGTTTTCTCTGTCTTCGCTCACATCTATCTCTGAAAACATCATTAATGGTTAAAAGTTTATGAATCTCCTGTTTATTATTCCAACGACGTAGTCTAAATCTGATCTTACACAAACCATAACATACATCAAACTACTCACTGTAGAAGCATATGAAACCCATGTTGTATCTTATTTTTCAGTATATGTTTCAGACTTTGTTAACTGCTCAGTATAAAATATCTAGTAAGAGGAGTACTCAACACTTTAACTTGTCCATGTGAAACTCTTTAACTACTTTTTCAAATACATCTCTTGAGATAAGTGAATCAGCGTATATCATATATCTCGAACAATTCTCATAATGAAAATATATTTCAATGTACCCAAATATTTTTTTGGCAAAAGATTTACTAAGAAACTTATGATTTTATGATTAAAAATTTACAATTTTTCTTAAGAATTAGAAATTTTTGAAACGTTTTGTAATAAAAATTTGTATAATTATAAAAATAGAATTAAATATTATTTCAAAATTTGTAATGTCATATTTGAAGTTATTTATTTTAATGATTATGTTTGAGTTATTACCATATTTTTTAAAAATTACAAAAAATATAAATAAACATTAAATGTTATGGTCTTTGTCATGTTTAGTCATAAATCATGTCATCAATTTTAATAGTAACTAGGTTAGGAGTTGCGCCTTGCGCGGGACAAACATTATATATACAATTTTATGTATTATATGTTCTTTCACATATTTATAAAATAGTAAATATATATTGAATAATTAAAAAGTCAGTAACTATTACATATATAATTAAATTGATTTGAACACATAAATAAATTCCATTAATCCAAACAATTATTTTTTTTCTATTTTCTATTGTATATAATAAAATTTAAATGACGTTAACATATATATAGTGTGTGTTTTTAGTATTGATATATATTAAATGATGCTTTCTGCTCATATGGTTATTTTATCATTTGTATTTTTTTATAACAAACACTTTAAATAACTGATAACAAAATTTTCATTGGAAAAATTACATGTTTACCACTTTTATGGTATCACTTTTCATTTTTACCACCACTAAAGAGACATTTTCAAAAATATCTTCTTCATTAAGTGGCAAAAGACTCTTATGCCCTTGTTATTTATATATATAGTAAATCATTATTTAAATAAAAATAAATAAAAAAACGAAAGCAAAAAAATAAAAAAATAAAAAAATAAAAAAAAAGTAAATTTCTTTTTATGTTTTCGAATTATACTTTTTCAAATTTGAACTTTTTTATAAATTTTTTTTTTTGAAACTTTTTTCGAATTTTTTTAAAATTTTTTTTTCAATTTTTTTTTGAAAAAAGGAAAATTATGTTTGAAACTATTTTAAAAAAAAAATTATATATTTTTAAGTATTTATTTATATATTATTAGAATCCTAAATTTCACATTCTAAAAACCCTACCCCACCCCTCAACTCTAAACCCTAAGTCTAGATTAGTTAACCCTTAGGGTATAATTGTATTTTACCCTTCATTAAAAATGAAGGTAAAAGTAGTTAGTGTAAACATGAAAAGTAGTACTATGACTATGTAATTTGTGGCAATTTCCCATTTTCATTTTGTGATTAATAGTTTTAGTAATTTTTAAAAAAATCAAAGCTAAGTTTAAAATTTAAATATTAAGTTGTCAATATTTGTTCAATAACATTTACCAAAATATTTGTTCAATGCAAATTTCAAAATTAAAATATTTATATATTTTAGATGGCATATAGTTTAATTTCAATATATATCTTTTACACTTAATATTTATTAAATGAGACTTCCTACTTATATGATTTTGTAATTATTTATATTTTATCATAACAAAAACCTTTAAACCATGGATCGCAAAAATTTGAATGTGGACTTTTAACAGTTTTAGTAATTTATAATCGTTTAAAAAAAAATCAAAATCTAACATATACAAAAAAGTTTAATTTTTTATTATATGGTTTTTGTAGTTGTTTAATTTATTTTATTAATTTAAAGTACAAATATGAGAGAGAATACACTAATTCTTATCAAATCTTTATTATTAAAAATCATTAATTTTCATATATATTTTAGCCACGTTAGGCAATTCCGTAATTTTTATTTAAGGAAAGAATGAAAAACATTAAGAACGAATTTATGGTTAGTTTAATAAAAAGCTTATTATATCTTTAGATGGACCAACATATTTTTCTAAAGATTCTAAGACTTATTGTGGTGATGACACATGGTTAACTCAAATGTTGTAATATTTATCTTTTAATATATATGGGGTATTTATTAAATGAGACTTATTACTTATATGATTTTGTAATCATTTACATTTTATCATACCAAAAACCTTTAAAACATGGATCGCAAAAATTTGAATGTGAGACTTTTAACAGTTTTAGTAATTTATAGTCGTTTAAAAAAAATCAAATATAATATATACAGAAAATTTAAAATTTTTATTATATGGCTAATGTAGTTGTTTAATTTATTTTATTAATTTAAAGTAAACAAATATGATAGAGAATACACTATTTTTAATCAAATATTTATTATTCAAAATCATTAATTTACATATATATTTTAGCCACATTAGGCAATTTTGTAATTTTTATTTAAGGAAAGAATGAAAAACATTTATAACGAATTTATGGTTAGTTTAATAAAAAGTTTATTATATATCTTAATGGACCAACATATTTTTTTAAAAATTATAAGACTCATTGTGGTAATACGACGCATGGCTAACTCAAATGTTGTATGCTTCTCTTTTAATATACAAGAGATATCACATTTTATTTATGAAAGTAATTGTAAAGAATATATGGGACACTTCTATATTTATTGTTAATTAACAATATTAATTATTTAAAGATATTTATGGATACTATCTAACTAACTATCGGTAATATCAATCATAATCCAATTTGTGGGACCCACATCGTTTATATTTCAGTTACCTACAGAATACTACAAAATTAGATATTTAATAATGTGAGATGTGTTATACATATGCGTTGGAAAGTAAAACTGGATTCTTCATTATAATCCTCCTATACATTAAAAGAGAAGTCACTTTAGTGATTTCTGCTGACATGACATTAATATATAGTTTCTCAGAAAAATTGTTATAATTCTATTGGTCGATTTTTTTGAATTTTGTTTTTCATTTATTTTAATCAATCACTTATGTAGACAAACCCAAAACTATTATCGATTTCATTAAGCCCATATATAGCTAGGGGATAATAATTATCGATTTAGTTTAGCCTTGGACAAGATTTTGAACTAAGACAAATATTAAAGATTTTCCTTATTATTCAAACAGTAAACTTGCACATGTTGATATCATATTAATTACATTTGCTTAGAAAATATTTTAATGTTTCTAATTAGTAGGGGTGGGTGTTCGGGTACCCGTTCGGGTTCGGGTCGGGTATTTCGGATTTTCGAGTATTTCGGTATAGAGGTGTAGAACCAGTTCGGGTATTTCTGTACTTCGGTTCGGATTCGGTTATTTCGGATCGGGTTCGGATATTTAGATTTTGAAAAAAAAATTAAAATTTTCATTTCTCAAGTTTCTTATATTTAAAAATATAACTTTCAGTTAACTAATTTTTTATTTTTAATAGATTGAATCGTTTATAGATTTGGACATAATATTTTAAAACTAAAAAGGCATTCATTTAGTTATTTTTTTTTAAAATTTTGGATGTAACTTTTTGTTCATTTTTTAAATAAAAAACTTGACATGCATTTTCGGATCGGGTTCGGGTGCCACTTTGGATATCGGGTAAAGTGTCCATCCCTACTAATTAGGTTGTTTGTTTTTAATAACTTATTTTTCTAATATGGATTACTTGCGCAAGTTGAAATCATTAAATATGCAAATAACTTATTGAAAAAATTTGTTTTTAATAACTTACCTTTCTAATATGGATTACTTGCGCAAGTTGAAATCATTAAATATGCAAATCACTTATTCACAATATGAATTACTTGCGCAAGTTGAAATCATTAAATATTATCGATTTAGTTTACCCTTGGGCAAGATTTAGAATTAAGACAAATATTAAAAACTTTCCTTATTATTCAAACGGTAAACTTGCGCATGTTGATATCATATTTATTACATTATTTACAAAATATTTTAAAGTTTCTAATTTGGTTGTTTGTTTTTAATAACTTACCTTTTTAATATGGATTACTTGCGCAAGTTAAAATCATATCATATGCAAATCATTTTTTGACAATACACATTTAATATCTTTCTTTAAACGATTTCATTATTTATTGTGCAAAATATTGTGTGTCATTAATATGAAAAATAAATCGACTATATATATATAGGAGACACCCAAAGTCTTAAAATACAAACATTCTCTTTTCATTCTTTAAAGTATTATTCACAAATCTCTCATCTCATACTATTAAGGTATTACGACGATGTTGCTTGTGTGCTAAGAAAAATGTATTTAGACGCAAGGGCTCCTCATCTTTCATCGACTCTGCCACCCACTTTTCCTTGGAAGTTCAATAAACCTGTACAGCCTAATAAAGGACTAACCCGCCAAGGCAATGGGCACTCAGAAGAGCTACGTTGTGTCATTGTTGTTATTAGACAATATATTTTCTTAGCATATAAATCACCTTTATCTCCTCTATACTTCTATCTGTTAAAATTTTGTTATTACATGACAATGGCGATCGAACTCCAAAACAGAAGGTGAAACTAAATGTTACAGAGGAGAAACTGTTAAACCTGATGTTGAAGTACAATGGTGGAAAGCCAAGAGCTGAGGTGCGAGAGGCTCCAGCTTTTCTGTCATCCATCTTTCATTAGAGCCTTGATTCATTTTATATATTTTTTTTCTTTTTGTAGACAAAACTAAAAAGTGCAGTCCAGTTGCAAGACCTATTGGATGCAACAAGAATGTTAGTTCCCCGTACAAAGTAGAACTCTGAACTCAACTCTTTGTGTCTTGTCTCCAAAAAGCATGTATGGTCTATCTTTTCCATGTGTTGAATACTGTTAACGACAATATGGTCTTTCGTTTTTATATGTAGACCAGGTCGTGAGAGTGATAGTGATCCAAAAGACCTTGAACATGCTGAGAAGCTTCGCCAAGTTAAAGCAGTTCTTGAAGAGGTTCTTTAGTACTTTCTCTTTTTTTGTTGAATATAGTCCGGGGAAAGTATTACATAGTATCATACTATCATTTAGTAATACTATCTTATATCATTTTTTTTTGTTGAATATACTATCTTATAAGTAAGCTAGCATTATGCATTTTTTATTTAATTCATGAGGTCATTTTCTCACAGCATAGAACTTTTTAGAATGGTGCAGGGAGGAAATTTCTCAGGGATATACAGGAAGGTTCAACTGAAGCCCCTGAAGTGAGATGGTGAAGGCGAAGAAGAAAGACCTGTAGAGGCCCTTATGATTTTTAAATACGGCGGTGTTCTAACTCACGCTGGTAGAAAATAAGTGTTTACATACTTTACCATTTAATTTGTCATTGTTATATATATATACATGTTTTCCAAATATGGAAGAATTGTTTAACTTATTGATGTTTGCTTCATCTGCATGCATGCAGAAGAGTTTGGTAGATTCTTCTGATACAATATGTATCCATGTAAGGCCCCCTGATCTGTTACTTTTATTTTGGAGTATTTCACCGATGAAATGGCCTTAAATTACATGCTTTTTTCAGGTGAAGGGACTGGTTTGCTTCTTCTCCATAGTACATACCATCATGACCTTAAAATTTACAGCTCTGACGAGGGACGTGTTCAGGTACGTACACCTTTTACATTGATACTACTGAAGATAATTAAGCATATGTGTTGGAAAAAAAATAATGTTTGAACTGGTTTGCATATGTTGACCAGATGTCTGCAGCTGCTTTTGCTAAAGGCCTGCTTGACCTAGAAGGACAGCTGCGCCAATCTTGGTTTTCCCTTCTTAATATTATATTGTTTGTGCTTAATTTGCAATGTCATCATGTGTTTACTAATAATGTCTTTTTATCTTTCTTGCTTCTCAAGGTTTTTTTGGTTAGCAAGGACTCTTCCATGTTGGATGGTCTTGATACTGCCAGTATTGAAATGGAAGCTGCCAAGGTTTGTCCCATGACTTGAGTCATTTTTGAAGTGCGTGTATCAGTCAATCAACAAGATTGATTTCATTATAATTGGACTACTAGGATAAGACCCGCGCCTTGCGCGGGATTAAGTTATTATTTTTATTATATTTTGGAGAATGAAACAATAGTTTGGCTTCATTTGGATTACGGGTGTTCAATGCGGATATCGGGTTGGTTTCGGTTCGGTTCGGTTTTTTCGGTATTTGGTTAGTAAAATATAATTACTATTCTAAATCCATATTTACTTTGACTTTAGTCTTTCACATACTATTGAAAGATTTCAACTGGACGACTAAATTGATCAGCCAATCTTGTTGCTTTAAATCATTAGTGTTTATATATATATATATATATATATATATATATATATATATATTATTTAGTTTGAATATTTATTAAATAAAAATTCATATGTGTTATATTTTATGATCATTTGTAACTTATTATAACAAAAAAATAATCTATTGATCACAAAATTTTCAGAGTGGGAATATTCAAATTTCTATAATATAAAATTCAAAAAAAAAAGAGCTAAGATACCAAATATAACATATAAGAAAAAATATAAATGTTTTTATTATATATTTAATGTGATTTTTTAATATCTTTCAATAATATAAAATTAAAAAAAAAGAACTAAGATACCAAAATTGTTATCAAATATTTATTATTCATAATAATTAATTTTCATATATACGTTAATCATATTAGGTAATTTCGTAGCTTTTAATTAAGGAAAGTGCAAAAAACATTTTGGTAGATTATTTATCAATTCGATAGTTAGTTTAATAAAAAATATAATGTAAGTCAAGATGGACCAACCTATTTTTCTAAAAATAGTATATTTTATATAGTCATTTATTAATTGAGAATTTATAATCATACAGTTCTATGATCATTGATATCATTTTATAACTGAATATTTAAATCATCGATAACAAAAATTTCAATGTGAAATCTTTAATAAGTTTATAATTTATAAATGTTTTTGAAAATTCATTGAAAGTTTTAATATTAAAATATTTATGTAATCTTATGGTTATAGTATATATATATATATATATATATATATGTTTTATTATTAAATGATATTTTTTACTCATATGGTTTTAAAATAATGTGTATCTTCTTATAATATTAAATAAAAGTTCATATTAATACAATTTTATGATCATTTGTAACTTATTATGACAAAAAAAATAATCTATTGATCACAAAATTTTCAGAGTGGGGATCTTCAAATTTCTAATAATTTATAGACGTTTTGAAAAATTCAAAATATAACATATAAGAAAAATTATAAATGTTTTTATTATATATTTAATGTGATTTTTAAATATATTTTAATAATATAAAATTAAAAAAAGAACTAAGATACAAAAATTGTTATCAAATATTTATTATTCATTATAATTAATTTTCACATATACGTTAATCATATTAGGTAATTTCGTAGTTTTTATTTAAGGAAAGTGCAAGACATTTTTTGGTACGTTATTTATTAATTCGATAGTTAGTTTAATAAAAAGTGTAATATAAGTTAAGATGAACCAACCTATTTTTCTAGGAATAGTATATTTTGTATAGTTATTTATTAAATAAGAATTTATAATCATACGGTTCTATGATCGTTCATATCATTTTATAACAAAATATTTAAATCATCGATAACAAAATTTTCAATCTGAAATCTTTAATAAGTTTATAATTTATAAATGTTCTTGAAAATTCATTGAAAGTTTTAATATTAAAATATTTATGTAATCTTATGGTATATAGTGTTTAATATATATATATATATATATTTATTTATTTTATTATTAAATGATATTTTTTACTCATATGGTTTTAAAATCATGTGTATCTTCTTATAATAAAAATGTTAAACCATTGATCATTAATTTTTAACATAATAATTTTTATAGTTTTAGTCATTTATTGTCGTTTTTAAAAATTCAAAATATAACATATACGAAAAAATCTAAATTTTATTTTTATAGCTAATTTGATTGTTTAATTTATTTTAATAATATAAAATTAAACAAAAAAATGATGGAGGAGATATACATTGTTATCAAATCTTTATTATTAAAATCATTAATTGTCATATATATATTAGTCATTTATGGTAATTCCGTAGGTTTTATTTAAGGAAAGAAAATATCATATCATATCATTATATCATATAGTTTGACCAACTTATGTATCTAACAACATATAAAAATCGAATGTGGACCTACTTATTTTTAATTGAATGTAATTGACTACCTAATTGAGTGACACCTATGCATTGGGGCCTCTTTTAATTAATACAAAATTGAGGTTACATCTTTTCAAATGTTCCTCAATTAATATATAAAGGATATATGCAGACTAGATTGAATGAGATTGTAACGTCTGGCAAAAAAATGATCAATGAATTACTACTATTTATTATTATCAAATCATAGTAGTAATTATCAAATTAAATACGCAAAAGGCAAAACAAAAGAGAGAAACATAACATAAAATAAGTTAGCATATTAAATTGCAAATAAGCCAAAATATTTCAAAGCAGTCAAACAACCTAGAAAATTAATAATCGAACCAGCTACCTTTATTTATTAGACCGGATATTAGTTCCACCAATAATCGTGGTCAACTTACCAACATGGTGCATATATGTCAAATGGACAAATCTACGTTTAAGTAACCCAACCTGTAAGGTAGCTGGATTTTTTTTGTGAATCTCGTGGACTGATCTATCGCAGATTGGGGTTCATAGGTGAAGTTTCAAGAAATTGTTATAATTTGATTGGTCAATTGTTTTTAATTTTTATTTATTTAATTTAGATCTAAAAATTTAAGATAAGTCTAAAATCATTTAATATCACTTGCCATATAATCTAACGAATATTATAAATAACAATTTATGGAAACTATTCTCGAAATTATAGAAAGATTAATAATGTTTTATTTATTACTTTTAATATTTATAACCTATAAAATATAATGAACGAAATTTTATATAAGATAATTATAATAGTTTTATACTCTACTTGATGAATTATGTTCGAATATAATTATATATTAACTATTTTAAATATTACAAAATCCAAAAATGTTTATTAATATTACTTTTAAATTATTTATCATTGTTTAAAGAATAAATTTATCATAATTTTAAAATAATTTATAAAATGCTTACAAAATGCAAAACAAAGTTACACTTTCAAGAGTTAAGTCGAGATCTGGATTAAAAATCCTAATAACAGGTAAAGAAGGGAAGCCGGAGACAAAAACATTGAATGTTGTCTACAAACAAGTTTTTCAGAATATTTCGTAGTCACGGTACGTAATTTTAATCTACTTTTTTTTCAAATACAAATTTTAAAATATATAAACTGTTACAATTATTTATTTTTTGCATTTGCCAGATGGGTTGTGATGAGTTAGGAGACCGATGACGGTATGTCAATTTAATATTATTTCATGTTCAATAAAATTTAGAAATTTATAAATGTATCAAATAATGTTAACCCGTCAAATTGCTTACAAAATTTATTTAATTTTTTGCAGGTTTCTAATTGAATTTGCTTTCTTTATCGAGAAATGTAATTTATATTATTTATGGATAATATTTTGATTTTTTTTATATTTTCTTTTAATATGTCTACATAAATGTTTTTTTATTATTTATGGAAAAATAATATTATTCACCTAAAATAAAGAATTACGACACATATACAATACAATTCTAATTAATGATAATATAAAATCTGTTACTTCTAAAACTATACACTATTTATTCTATTTTTTGAATGAAAGTATCTTCTTAAACACACAAAATATTTTGTGACGTTGCAATTATACATACACAATATCTGGCTCTTCATACTGACGTTACTGTGTTTCCTCTCGTCCATTTCAAATATTGACTACCAGTTTTTTTCCATGACTGATGAATTCCGCCTAAGACGATGGTATTATGTTGTAAAATCTGTTACTTCTAAAAACTATATAATATTTATTCCATATTTTAAATTTTCTTATGCCCGCACAGGGTGCGGACCGGTCACCTAGTATTTCTTAAAATTATGAACATGCATACCAAGACATATATTAGTAGATAAAAATAATATTTCTAAGACAATGGATTTCAAATTAAGAGTAAACTATTATATTGTAAACATTGTAGAGACTGAATAACCTAATTTAGTTCAATATTTTTAAATTCAATCTATCTATACTATTATTTACGAAGTAATTTTCGCATTCGAGCTCCCACGTAAAAAATTAGAGTGTTTAATATTGTTTATATCATTAATGAATAATATATATATAAAATACCCATAAAATAAAAACGAAATGTAATTTTTTATTTGATAAGTGATTAAAATTAATAATAATAATAATAATAAGAATTATCAAGAATCTAAAAAAATATTTTAAAATAAAAAGATAATTCCTATATATATTATCTTGTTATCTGAAAAATCTTGTAATAAAAAGTTAAAAATAAGAAAACAGAAAACATATAAATAAATATTAATCAAGTAACATTCTTAATTTTATATAAATGAAAAAATAATATTGAATGATCTTATGATTTATTTCTATATAATGAATATAGTGTAAAAAGAATTTTCTTTTAAAATTATAATACATAAAAAAATTCAAATGAAAGCATAAATAATAATTTATCATTAGTCTTTTAATTAGTAATTCATTTATTGATAAGTAACTTTAAAATGTTTATGCCCATATGTTTGGGCAAAACACCTAGTTCATACACTAAACCGAACTACTTCTTGCATCCACAACTTATTGTATCTTTCATAGTTGACCCATAAATAAAAATAAAAATAATATTTAATATATATACATATACATATATATATATATATGTATATATATATATATATATATATATATATATAACACAAGACAAAAATATAAACAAATAATACATATAAGACCAAATAGAAATACACGTTTTATTTATAAAATACAATTAAATGGTGAATTTCTATTTTCTACATTTTATTTAATAACTTTTTATAACAAATTAGTAATCATGATAAAAATTAAGATAAAAATAATTTATTAATGATTATTTTAAGGTTAATTTTTAAATTATATCAACTAATTTTAGTTCTCTATATCACAATTCCCTTTTGGTGGCATAGTATTTTTTTTTTTTGAAAAACATAAGAATTAAAAAAATACTTTATTCAATATTTTGTACGATAAAAAAATAAATCAAAAGTTCAGTTCAATATTTTCAAAATATTATAAGAGTTTTTTTAATTTTTTGCAGGTTAACCATTATCAGACCACGGGTTGATATCAATTTTTTGAGATCTTAATAGAATTTTAATTGTCAGTTTTTCATTATATCTAAACAAGTTTATGTACACGTCACTGAGTTTGTTCGTGAAACCGCGGGTCCAAAATGGATATGAATTGATTTCATCTAATTTAAATAATCTAGTTAAAAATAATGGGCACGTTAATTGCTAGTTGAAAGATAAAATAATATTACAATAGAAATAAAACAAGTTAGAATATAATTACATAAATATAAGTTTTCTATGTGTTGGCAGAAGTATAAATTATGCATATTGAAAGATAAAAAATTTTGACAAACAAAAAAAATCTCGCACTTTGAAAACACTCCCGGTGAAAATCTAGATCAATATGTGAATTTATACGTAATTATGTGAAAACACGCCCGGTATCTCTCTATACGTAATACAAAAGAATGAAAATATAGTTACAATAGATCGTATGAGTAGAGGGATCGTAACAAATCTAAATACGTAATTATCTCAAATATATATAAATATCTTCTAACATACGAGTTCCCAAATTTTATGTAGTTCCCTATACAAAGAAGACGTTTAATTAATTAACCGGTGTAGAAGACAATAAAACGCTGGGATTTACTTTTTTCAAGATTTGTCTCTTCATTTCTTAAGACTCCGAAACCTTTTCCTTTTGTATCTCCACTTCCTATATAAGCTGCTATTCTTGCTATTCCCTCAGTAACCTAACCCTAAATCTTGTACTCCTCTACTCTCCTTGCCGTGGATCAAACATTCAAGATTAGGTACGTGGATTTTTCATCTCTTGCCAGATTCATTGAAGAACCTAGGATCTACGTGGTGATTCGTTTGTGTTTGGGCTCTCACGTTTTTTTTATTTAAATTGTTTTCTGTTCCGATTTTGTTTTCACCCGCGTTCTTATTTACTGTAGTTTGCTTTACAGTCAGGCTAGATCCTCTTTTCTTTTGTTATTCAAGTGTTTTTGTTTTTGTAGACAAATGGATGATAAAAAGCCGACGAGTTTCACTTTTGAGATAGATAACTTATCAGAGAAGAAAGGTCTTATATCATCACCAAAATTTTTAAGCGGCAACTACGAATGGTAAAGGAAACTATTATTATATGTTTTTGTTCTTAATTGGTCTACTATTATTTACGTAGGTGTCTCTGTCTTGACTCTTGATTGTACTTCATCTTTTAGTTCTCAAAGATTCTCTTGTAGATCGTATGTTTTGTTGTTCCTATTTCTCTAGGGTTCAACTGATTAAGTTCTGATTGTGATTAGTTTCTGGTTAGGTATTTGTTTCTCTTGTATTTCGTCTAGTATCCCTTCTCTTAAGTTAAGCTCGATGTTATTAATAAGTTGTACAACTAAAAAAAAGTTAATTGAAATATATTTGTTTTTTTTTTCAGGTTTGTTAACGTTTACCCCAACGGATATCATATTGATGAGCGATTGTCTCTGCACCTCCAGGTTGCAAACCCTGAATCATTGCCACTTGGATGGAAAAAGCAAGCTAGCTATTCCTTTGCTCTACTGAATCAATCAGGCAAAGTTCTATACAGAACACCTGGTAATTAACTTATCAGACCTAATCTGTATATCTCTACATGCATATATACTTGATTGTCATGGAAGAAAATTTAATTAAATCTATCTGTTTCTGTTTTACAGAATCATGCAAATTGTTCCGCGCTCAGTTCACAGGATGGGGTAGCCCAAAGGCCTTCACTCTTCAAAAGCTTCAAGATATGGGTTATTTGGAGAACAACAAGCTGATTTTAAAGGTCGACGTAAAAGTGATTGAAGCTGTTGATGAAGGAGCTGTAACTGGAAAGGACATGTTAGATGTCCGTGGTTTCAAAGTCCTTTATTCTCAGGTATGGTTACTTTTTATTCTTTTATATTCTCTTTTGTAAGACTGGATCCTCTAAACATGATTAAATCTTTCCCCAGTTGCCTTTGGTTAATAAGCTTTTCAGAAAACACCCGGACATTGCTTTGAATTTCAAACTAAAGAATCAATCGGTGAAGACAACATACATGAATCTCCTTCTCGGTCTCATCGAGAAACTGGACAAGCCTTCACCTAGCTTTACCGAAATTGAGCTAAGCAACGCTCAAAGCGTGTTGATGGATCTAACAGAAGCGGGCTTCGAGCTAGACTGGTTGAAGAAAAAGCTTGATGAGATTTCTTTGGAGAAGAAAAGAGGACTTACTGATGGTTCCCGAGTCCAAGAAATCGATGAACACATCAAGAATCTCAACCTTGATCTGGAAAAGGAGAAGGAAAAATCAGCTACTTGTGCTGCTGAAGTTTTGTTGTTGGAGCAGACGGTGTCGGATCTCAGGGTTGAGCTGAGCAAGGAGAAGAAAAAATCGGCTACTTCTGCGACTAAAGTTTTGTTGTTGGAGCAGATGTTATTAGATCTTAGAGTTGAGCTGAGCAAGGAGAAGGACAAATCTGCTACTCCTAACGATTTGCTTGCGGGTGTTGCCTCTTGGGAAGTATTGGATTATGCGGATCTCTATACTAATGAAAAAGGAGAAGAATAACAAACAATAATTTATTATCTTTTTTCGTACTTTAATTAAGTAAGAAGTTCCAGGTTTTATAGTCGTCTCGTCTCAGTCTTAAACTGAAGTTTTTAGCATTCTTTGTTATTTTCAGAGGTAATTTTCTCATCATCTACGTATATTTATTGTCGTCTCAATCTGAGTAGTCGCTGTCGACTTAGGTGTGCCATAAGTAATGATATGGTACAGATAAGTTTCTTGGACAATATCGAACTCACTATAAAGAACTTTCTTCCATACAAACGAGTATGTGATTGTCGTAGAAGACAAGAGGTAGTGTTGTGGGTATAATCATGCGGATTGTATATTCATATCTAACCTAAGGAAATATAAACAACATAATTAAGTAAGCATTATGACTCCTAAATGCATCTCCAATAGCACTTTTTTTTTTCTCTATAATTTACTCTAAAACAGATTAACTTTATTATAGAGTAAATTTTGCTATAATGGTTGTTACTCCATAATAGAGTATGATGAGTCCCTTATGATGAGATTACTTTACCTTTGATACTTTGAAGGATGATCTGATGGTTTGGAAGAGATTGGATCTATTCTGAACTTGATGATTGATGGAATATGTTTGAATGGCCTTTAGTAGTAAGGATATATGAACAAACAGTTGTGTAGACGTGTCCTTGATTGCGAGAATGAATTCACAAGTAAGATCAAGGACGAGTTTTGTTTGTAGGGAATGAACTCCTAACAATCAGTGTTTAAAGATAAATAAATGATTCACAGATTTTAGAAAGTTTTTTAAGAAAAAGATGAATGTTTTGTTAATAAGACTCTAATGAGTTTATATAGAAATACATACATTAAATATACTTAGACTTTGTAAAAAACTAGACAAAGACTTAGATAAAAACTAGGAAAGTCTTTGATAAAAACTAGGACATGAGATATGACTTTTGACCAGAAATAAGTAACACGTTGAATGACTCTTGGATGATGACCACGACCAGAACTTTTTGATTACTCCCCTTCGATATTTCTTGATGAGAATGAGCTTGAAATGGACTGATCAAAGGTCTGGTCAAATTTGGCATGAAACAAACCCATAGTAAATTTGTTATGAACTTCTCTTTAGGCTGAAAAGGTCCATTTCACCCAGCATCTAAACCAGCTCCTTCTTGAATGTCACTTAGCTCATCCAGCTCCAGATTAGTGTCACTTTGCTCACTCAGCTCATCCTTAATAACCTCAGCTGGTTTCAGCTCAGCTTTAGTCTCCTTAGCTGGTTTCAGCTCAGTATGCTCGCCTTTCATCCATCCTAGTTTGTTCTTTGTGATAATCAGCTGACTCAGCCATGGTTACATTAGAGTAACTCGATTATAAAGTGAAATATAGAGGAACGTTATATTGTTACTCTACTTTTAGAGTAAAATTTTGACATTCATCTATATTCCACTATATTATAGAGTAACACAATTGAAGCAAAAATTATTACATTTTAGAGTAAATAATAGAGGGGAAAAATGAGTGTCATTGGAAATGGTCTAATCACACTTAGTTATTTCATGATTGGCACAAGAACCAGAATATCTACATATGGAGAGAAAGTATATTAATGTACTTCGGAAATATTTACAGAATGAAGGATCAGATCGGATACTACAAATGCATGATTCATTAATGAGACCCTGCTTGGGAAGATGCATTAAAATACAAAACTAATATGTAAATGTTATGAATATTGTAATGTGCAATATGGAAAGTCCATGATTTACTTGTCTACCATGGTTTACTTGTTCTCTAAATTCTGTTGGGGTCAAAATCAGTCACGATAAAATCAGTGGATAAAATCTTACGAGAAAATATGCCTTAAGCAGATACGAGCCGAAAATATTGAAGAAACTACACCGCATAAGCTAAGACGATTTGAATAAGGATATAAAACAAAACTTCGTGTATTTCATCTCGTACAAGGAGTGAAAGAGTTTCTATTTAAACATTAGAAGATTGAAAAAAGTTCTTGCGGAAGGTTCTTGCGAAAAATGATGAATTTTACAAAACAATTTTCCAAAAAAAACAAAATCAGAAATTTTTCAAGGAAGAACCCCATAAGAAAATATGTGAGATAATCTTCCGCCAAAAAAACTTTCGGGAAATATTTACAGAAAACCGAAATAGTTCCAAAATCGTACGAAGCAATAAACGGAGGGATGAGAACGGAAGAAATGAATCACCACCCTTCATGCACTCAATTTCTCCCAACACTCTCTCTCCTTGGTCAATGTCGCCCAACTCCCCTCTATCTTTCACTACAAAAAAACACTAGAGATTGACCCACTCACCCGCGTAGATATTGGTTCTTATATTTTTATACATTGATATCTGTTTTTCACAATTAGTATAATATAACCCTTGTTCGGAAACTCGCTAGGCGCTACGCAAGCGGCACACACGGGCCTTGCGATTTTTTGAAAAAGCGGAAAAAATCGGGAAGTAATCGGAGCGGAATTTTTTATATTTTTATGTGTATAATATCAATTTTTAAATAATATCAATTTTTAAATAAATATAATACAATTTTTTTGTATAATACATGTTTATGAAAGATATTTGATAATTTGATACTAAAATTCAAAGTAAACACGTATATATAAAGTAAATTTGCATTTAATAACAATAGGTTTAGACTCGTCTGGTGGTTGGTGTCTTCCGTGCAGTTCCTGCATGTGACAGGTTCGAATCGCGGCAGCTGCCTTGTTGGCATTTTATTATTTTTAGGTTTAATGAAAGTAAAATGACCAATTCACCCTCGTCTTCAACCTTCTTCTGTGATTTTCCAGATCTAACACGCAGCCTCCAAGTTTTCCACGATTTCACCATTTTAAGAAGCTATTCTTGTCGGATTCAACTTTGTATAGAAGATATATAAGGTATAATCTGATTTCTTGCTAAAAACTTTGATATTTTCATACTTAATCAGATTTAGACAAATCGTTTTTACAAAATTACGCGGCTATTTCTCTTTTTCTCCAGCTAACGCGTTCACTATACGGCTCAGCGCCTAGACATACCGATCACCTCCACAACTCGGCCGAGTTTTAGAACAAGGAATATCTCTATAATATTATTTGAGATGTCAGTTTCTTATGTGTCGCGCTCACGTTAATTTTCATGATGGTTGATTACACTGATACCCTTACTGAATTAAAATTATTACATTTAAATACTATTATTGATTATTTTTTTATTTTCCTTTTTAAAATTTTCTAAATAACATATATAATAAAAAAGGAAACATTTATAAAGTTTTAAAAACAAATTTAAAACGAAAATATATGTATATATAATATGATTTCATTAAAAAGAAAGTTCACAAAATAGAAATATTCCATTTAAAAATTATTGTTCAATAACATAAAATATATTTTTGAAGTAATAAAATATTTCTATTTTATATTTTCATAAAATATCATTATTAAAATTATTTGTTTTCATAATATTAAATTTGCTTTTAATTTTTTTTTTTATGTTTGTGGAACTTAATATGACTATAATTAAAATACCAAAAAAATCTGAATTCTCATTTTTAAGATTATTTAAAATTAATTTCTGTTTATCATTTAATAAATATAAGGCATACAATTATTTATAATTTATAAAATATTTTAGTTATTGTAAATATTGATATGTGTTCATGAGCTTCTAAAAATGTATTAGTTACTTATGTATGTAACTTCATATTGATCATCGCTTTATTTTTTGATATTTTTTAAAAGAAACTCAGCATATAACTTGATAAATATTATGAAACTACATGCACATTTAAATGATACATAAAATTAATCTGATTTTACTTAATTATAATAAAAATAATTATACTTCAGTTTGAATTTGAAAAAATATATATACTAAAATCATAGATTTAACTACAATAAGAATATATAATTTTATAATAATAATTTATTTCATAAATGTAAATTATAGAATGACTCAAAAAATATTAACAAATTAAAATAAAATATTAACCAACTATTATAATTTAGTTCTTTTGTAAAATTTATATATATGCATGAGACTGTAGAATATTATGATTATATTAATTTGAGTAATCTGGAATCATACACTTTAATTTATTTAATATTTTATTCTAAACATAATATATCTTAAGTTATACATAATCTTTCTTAAATATATTTACATATCTAAGACAACAACCAACGTAAATGCAAATAAAAAAATCATAATTTTAATATATTTAAAATAAAAAAATATTATAGTTGAATTTAGAGAAATAGATGGAATCTAATATATGTCTAATTAAAGTAAAAAAATATTATTAATATAAATTATGCATACAAATTAAAAATTAATTTAAAATTAAAAACAAATAACAATCAATTATTATAGTATATTTATTTTATAAATATTTATACCCGTGCATGAGCACGGGAAAATCACCTAGTAACTAATTGTATTCAAAAGGACCGAATTGGATAATATGGTTATTTTTGGTACAAATATTAAACTCGTTTCAAATACATTTGTTATTTAGATATTTTTAGGTTCCTATACATCAAAACCGAACTCATTCAGACCCAGAATGACCAACTCAAAACCACACATAAATTTATAATATTCCAGTCAGGCCTAATTTCAAAAAAAAAAACATATCCGAAAAGAACAACCCGTACCTAAATATATAGCCAAATGTTCATGCCTAACTGATTTTATAAACTAATAAAAAGACTATTTTTATGTGTTTGGCTAAATTAAGTGAAATAGAAAAAAAAATTATTTAGTAAAATAATTATATGGAGTGAAAAATTAGTGACAATAAATGTAATATATTTTTTATTAATTTGTTTTAAGATATTATTTTATTCACAAAAATATGTCTTTAAATTATGTTTTTGGCTACGTAATTTTCCACTGATTGAAACTAAAATTAAAAAAATTAATAAAACAAACTAAACGAACGTTTAACCATATGAAAAATCCAGTGATTTTACATTTTTAATTTTATAATTGGCAAAAAGTTAATACTGATTAACTAATAAATACAAATCTGCAATATTATTATTATGGTAATATAATTCATGATATGATGTATAGTTAAGATAATCTAATTAATGAATTGTTGAACTGAGTGAAATATCAAAAGACAATTAATGTAATTATATTAATAAAATTACTAAAAAGAAACGATACTTTTTATACTACTATCTATGTTTCCAAACATTTCTCGTTTATATTGCTATCCATGTTTCCAAACAGTAACAAAAGATATTTCAGTACCATAAGGTACTTCATGCCTAACTGATTTTATAAACTAATAAAAAAACTGTTTCTATTTGTTTGCCTAAATTAAGAAGGCTTTTTATCTGTGGAAGGAAGACGTGTTGGTTTGATTGTCACCAAAAGATTTCTTCCTTATGATCATCCGTTGAGGAAAAGACTTTTGAAGGAATTTCCACCTGATTCTTTGACTGGTTAATCCACATAAATTGTGAATTTCTGATGGAAACAATCATGAAAAGAAGAAGTTTGGATATGGAAAGTACTATAACTGGCACAAAGAAATCATGGGGGTGATTGGTTGGGTTGTAACTGTTTAAAATTTACTTTAGCATTTTGTCTGTAGGATTTTTGATTTAGCTTTAAGTGATGTAGATTTAAAATTTCCTACAGCTAAAAAAATAAAACTTTAGAAAATAAGATTTTTACAACCATTTTTTGTGTGTTTTTGTTGTAACTTTAATTTTTTGGTTGTATCTTTAAAAACCAAGATAAAGCATGATTGGTAGTATTTAAGGTTGTAGATAAAAATTAAGAGAAAATGACTAGACTAATACAAAAAAGTAAGGTAATGACTAGACTAATACAAATCTTTTGAAAATGACTAGAGTGTTTTTAGAACCCTAGTAAATTACTGTTTAAGCCCTTTATTATTATTTTTTAGTTGTGATTAATTTTAATTTGAAAATCCACATCAGAAATAATGATACCACGTCACTTAACACGAAAGAAAATCAAACGACGATCATTAACTTCTCCGAGACTGTTCTCCCACTAAACCCTAACTGTTTTCGAAATCGTGTTCACTACAACTCTTCTCGGCAAAGCGGCTTCTCTGAAATAATCTCCGTAATCTTCTTCTCTAGTCTCCGTTTCTCTGAAATCGTGTGTCCGTAAGCTTCTTCTTCAGATTGGTTGTCTCCTCAAATCTCCGTAATCGTATTCTCTGGTATATTTCGAGGCTTTGCTCTGAGTTTTTCGAGTATTTGAGTGAGTATAATTAATGATGTGAGTTAGATATATGTTTTGTCTGAGTTTGAGTTAGTATTCGTTACGGCTGATTTAGGATCCTTAACGACTGATTTATAGAAGGTAATTGTGACTGATTTAGTATTCTTTGAGACTGATTTATTTATGTAATGATGGCTGAGTTATGTTTTGTGGCTTGTTTATTTTATGTCTTTCTTCTGATTTATCATTGATATGTTATATATGTCTTTTTTGATCAGATGGATGTTTCCGAAGATCTAGCAAGGGATTACCTCCAAGACTTTACCCTGAAGGGGCTTCTATTTTTGAAAACAAAAGCATTAATACGAATAGCCATTTTTCTGAGATCCCTCGACTTAGACAAGCAATTGGAATAGATGTGTGGGATAATCTGAAGACGTATCCTGTTGGATTGATTGCTAAACTGGCTGAGAGCAAATTGGTGTGGTCTGGTAAGACCGTACATTATCTACTTTGTAGACAGCTGCGAGTCTATAAGAAGGAGCTTTGGTCTCTCGTTGTTGATCAACCTCTCAGGTTTAGCTTAATAGAATTTGGTGAGATCACGGGTTTAAACACAAATCCACTGCCAGAAGAAAGTTTTGAACCTGATCCAGAGAATTACAAAGCGTTGTGGGAGTTGTTGAAAGTGCCGCTTGGGTGCGGACCCAAGTTTGATGAGCTTATAGAAGCTTTAACGGAGTGTCAATTCTAGAGTGCTGATCAGCGGAAATGGTATGGGCTGTTGTTTCTTCAAGCCATTGGACTTTATGGCTTGCATCATAATTGTAGAATACCCTTTGTAAGTGCAAAAAGAGTATTCGATGATGACGCCCTGATGACTTATCCTTGGGGTCGGACTGCCTATGAATTTCTTGTTGATTCTATCAAGTTGTTGCATCCACAAGGAGGGTCGTACACCCTTAGCGGCTTCAAGGACGTGTTATTGGTTTTGGCGTATGAATCTGTCACAGTGTTCGGAGAGCTTTATGGCAGAAAAGTGAATCCAGACGAAATTCCGCTTTTGCGATGGGGTGGAAGTCGTACTCGTGCAAGTCTTGCTACTACAATAGCTAAGGAGATGAATGATCATGGAACGGTAAGGTTTAAATCATACATATGAATCCTGTAATGTAATGTCTGAGTTATTGGATTATTTTATGGTTGAGTTGTTAATTTTAATGACTGATTTATGTTTTTGTGTTGTAGGTGCGTGTGAGGAAAATGGTGATGAAGGAGGGTCTAGAAGAGCTGTTTCCTCAGTGGAAGGATGAAGCAGATGACCCACAACTTGATAACCTAATTAAAGATATACATGCAGATAGGTTTGTTAGAGATTTTTATGTGCAATCGAATGAGAAGAACAAAAAAACGAAGGCTGGAGTTTCGTCAGAGGCTGAGCCACCCTCAAAGAAGCAGAAGAAAGGTAAGAAACAGAAGGAGGTGAAAATCAATGAGGGTGAAACTGCTGTTGTAGAGGAGAAGGAGAGTGCAAAAGAGAAGGGTCGTAGCGAAGCGGTTCTGCTGAACATAGTTGCTCATCTCGAGAAGTTGGACCGAAAATTTGACTCGAGATTAACAGAATACGACACCAAGTTTGGAGATTTTTCCCAAGGCCTTTTGGATACCATTGGAGATACAGTGAAAACTACAGTTGAAGAGCGTCTGAGAGTTTTGGGGGTGTCCAATAGTAGTCAACCTGAAGGTCAACACGTGATGGTCTCAGAAGACAACCAACAGCCGGAGTCCAATAGTGGTCAACCTGATGGTCAAAACGTGATGGTCTCAGAAGACAACCGACAGCCGGACTCCAATAGTGGTCAACCTGCATCTAAGACCCCTATTGATAAACAGTCCGAAGACAGCCAACCGCAAAAGACCCCTGATAAAGGCCAATCTGAGAAGAATCTGGCAGATGATATTGCTAAAGCTGATGCGAAAGGTATGGGAGCAAAGCTGAATTCGAAGGTTGTCAGGGATAAGGCTGCTGGGGTGAAAAAGAACTTGGATTCGGCGTTTGGTAATGCCGATGCAACAAATGCTGATTTGGTCTCTGATTCTCCTGGTAAGGAACCACCATTCGGACGCGGTTGCAGGGGCTTAGGGAAAAGAAATAACTTAGCGGCTGATTTGGAGAGGAATGAAGCTGAGTTAAAGAAGAAGCAGAAGCAAGAAGAAGCTGAGTTGAAGAGGAAGAAGAAGCAAGAAGAGGCTGAGTTAAAGAAGAAGCAGAAGAAAGAAGAGGCTGAGTTAAAGAAGAAAAAGAAGCAAGAAGAGGCTGATTTAAAGAAGAAGAAGAAGCAAGAAGAGGCTGACTCAAAGAAGGATATTCCTGCTTCAAAAAGGACTCGCAGTGGTACAATAAGAATACCCATTCCGACTAAGCAAATTAAGAACACCAAGTATTCAGACGAACTGTGGCCGGAATCTGATGTGGAGGAAGATGAAAGGAAAAGGTGTGGAAGAATAAAGGAGTATCGGCTGAAAGCTGTTCAATTATCTCCAGATGGGTCTCAAATGAGTGCGGAATTTGGTCCTTCTGTACCATTTCCCCACATCGGAGACAATGTAACGTGCATGAGAAAAGGTTTTGAACCTTCACCTGCAATATATGATCCCCTAGGACCTGTTGATCCGGTTAAAAGGGATAATCTTTTGCAACACCTAAAGCCACACGAGTAAGGACTTTTGCACCATTTCGTTGATTTTAGCTAATAAAAAGATTTTGCAGAGACTGAGTTGTGTTAAATTATCAGGGAAATTCCACATGGAGAAGCTCACGAGGATATTGAGTTCTACAGAATCCTCATCACTCCAAGACCTTGGCCCATCAAAGAATATGGATGGCTGGTTCAAAATGTAAGTATGCAGCTGAGTTATATTTACTTTACGGCTAAGTTATAAGTATGGTACAGCTGAGTTATATATTATCTGTGCAGCATATTGCTTCGTATATTAGAGTCCTCATTCAAAGGTCCAAACAAGATCCCAGCCCATTCTGGTCCAAGCGCGTTGCCTTTATAGACTCTTGGTTCCTTGAATCATGGGTTCACGATTATAAGCAGTTCGAAGTCAAACCGGAAATGGTCAAATTCAAAGGAAGTGGTTACGAGAAGTTAGCAAACGGTTTGATCCCCACAGACATTCAGACAAAGTTGCGGTGGTTTACAGATGTAGATCACTTGTACGGAGTGGTTAATACTGGCGGCAATCATTGGGTGGGTTTTCACGCGGATCTGCATAAAATTCTTTGGGCCGCTTACTCGTATGCTCCCTGCGATTCTGAATTCCCTTATTCCTGATGATATCCGAGTCCATACCAAGAAAGATTTTGTATTCAGACGAAGAACAAAACGTATTGTTCCACAAAACAACCTGAGAGGCGACTGTGGAGTGTATTCATTGAAGTTCGTCGAGTGTCTAGCGCTTAGTGTAGCTTTTGATGGGATATCTGATGAAAATATTCAAGGTCTGAGAATGAAGATGGCAGCAGATGTCTTCAATGAAGGAAGTTGTTGTAGTTTGGTAGGGTCGTTTGGCGATGAATGAAGATGAGTTTTGTATGACTTATGGCTAGATATTTTGTACTTGACTTAAAGTTATGATTTGTTTATCGTAACTCAGCCACCTTGTTTAAATTACGCAGCCGTTACGTTAGATATAGCTCAGCCAAACCTCAAACCATACCCTAAAATAGGGAAATATTTAATAAGTCAGCCGATTCGTCTTCATAAAACAGCCGTTTAGGTAGATATAGCTCAGCCAAACCTCAAACCATACCCTAAGATAGGAAAATATTTAATAAGTCAGCCGATTCGTCTTCATAAAGCAGCCGTTAAGGTAGATAAAAGTCAGCCATACCTCAAACCATACCCTGAATTAAAATAATTGATATGTTTATACTTAAAAATGTTATAACATTCCCTAATAAGTGAATATATAATCAACCGAACGTCTCTTATTTATTGAATTAACGAGTTTAGAATCGATCATGATCTTGAGGTATATGTTGTCTTGCAGTTACTTAAAACCTTACATGTAGATATAGAGTGTGATCATAATACAACTCTCCTAAACTATATACAACGCATTTTAAGACTAAATTTATGTTATTTGTTATATTTATCACACCGTTATTCCAAATCCTAAACATAAATCCCTAAATAAACAAACCTAAACTCTAAATACTAAACCCTAAACCCTAAATCCCAAATATTAAATCAGCCGTAATAGGCTATATAATTCGGCCGCCACGTTTGTTAAATGTTGTCATTTGGCGGAAATAAGATAAATGAATTTTGAGAAATTTCAATTCCCGCCGTTTCACGTTCTATGTTTCTCTATATATAGTGTCCTTTCTAATACCCTTTCTTACGCCTTTATCTCTCTAGAAAAAACCTAAACAATATCTCTCTATCCCCAACAAAAGCCATGCCGATTGTTCCTGAAAATTCAGAGAGGTTAGAGAACAGTGTTTTTGCGATACTAAGCTCTGCAAATCGTGAAAACCTCCCTGTTCTATACCCTGGTCCGTGTGACTTGCTTGACACAACCAGCCCTACATGGTTTAAATTTTAATTGATCTCTCCCTGGTCATCCCGACGATTCTTGCAGAAGGATGGGTTCATGCATGGCCGACATACTGCGACATTCCCGATCATTTTAAAGAACGCTGGTTTCTTCAACTCGCTGTAAGGCCCGACATTTGTTCATATATATTAATATATACCATCGGTCTGTAATCTTTGTATTTTTTGTTTGCCGAAGCGGACAAACACATGGGATCGAAGGCATCATTTGACAGTTTGGCGTAATTTTAAACTTGTGGCCAGAAGTCTATTTCGTTGTCAGATGCGCCATTTGAGGTGGACTTGGTTGGAAGGAGGCGAGAAGCCAACTTGGATGCTAACCAGCGTTTGGCTTGATCTCTGCCACATGTTTGAAGAGTCTGGTCCAGATAATTTTGGTTCCTGAAAATCTTTTCGTGTCTGTATTTTGAACTTCATTATTTCAGCCATAACTTGTTTCAATGATTCAGCCGCAACTAGTTTGAATGTAATCTCGGCCACATGTTTGAAGAGTCTGGTCCAGATAATTTTGGTTCCTGAAAGTCTTTTCGTGTCTGTATTTTGAACTTCATTATTTCAGCCATAACTTGTTTCAATGATTCAGCCGCAACTAGTTTGAATGTAATCTCGGCCACACATTTTATATAATTCAGCCATAACTTGTTTCAATAACTCAGCCGTAATTATATTTTGAAACGCATTATTTCTGTTTGTGAATGTTATCTCGGCCACATATCTAATATAAATAACTCAGTCATCATTGTATTTAAATAACCCAGCATCGATTTAATTTTAAGAGGCGGTATATGGGAAGTTCCATCATTATGCGCGTGGGAAAATTTGGCTGCCATGATAATATCGAGACTCATTATTACGAGTTTTTATATATATGTTTCATTTACAATATCGAGACACTGATATTATATTGTATTTTATATATTTAATAGTATTATATCTGTGATGTCGTATCTCTTCTTACAAAGTAAAACAATTTTTAGTTTCCAAGGACTTTGAAATCTATTTTAACAATGTCTTCCTCATCCTTCACCTCAGGAAATTATTACAGACGACGTAGGAATACGGAAAGAGGAACGCCGAAAGAGTGTTGGTGTGGTGCACCATCTGACATTTTTACATCTGGAAGCGAAACAAATCCAAGAAGATTGTACTATTGCTGTGCAAAAGGATATCATAAGGTTAGTTCTGGTTCTTATTTCCCATGTTCGGAAACGTAATACTTAGATCTGGTTGCATTGGTGAAAACAGAGTCATTTATTCAAATGGGCGGATGAGTGCTTCGTGGAAGAGGTTGAAGATATTAAGGCAGCGATAAATGGCATGAATAGAGACATCTCGGAGTTGCGAGTTAACGTTGCTCGGTTGGCGAATGGAGTAAAGACAGAATCTGAGAGAAAATGAGGCGAATGTTTGAGTGAGAGTCGGTGTTTGAGGAATGTGGTTGTTTGTGTGGCTGGAATGGCGATACTTTGCTGCTACTACTACTTCTCTGTTTAGTCATGTTTTGTCATCATAAGTCAGCTTTCGCGTGTTATGTAACTCAGTCTTTATTAACTTTTAAGTTGTTTTAACTCAGTCGTATGTAAACAAAACTATGCGTTTATTAATATATAACTCAGCCGTTAAATCAAATTGATAAAAGCGAGAATGTTTTGTTACCTCTGGTAAATGACATAAATAGCCTTTGGTTAGTTTTATTTACTTTTATGCTCAGATAGTCTCATCAACCAGTAACATTGATTGACCTAACAATTAGAAAAAAAAAAACATTGTCGGAAACGGAGAAGGAACCGCAAGGATACGAATTCGCCGTCGACATTGTGTTTACTTCCTCTTCCTAAAAATAACTGTGAGATCTCCGTTATCGTTATCGTTCGTTTGTATCGTCTCCTCCGCATTCATATCTACAAGTTCGTCATTTCGGTAGGATGTCGCGACGTTAAATATTGATTTGGGGTTTTGTTTCGAGTGAGTTAGGGCTATGTTTCGAGTGAGTTAGGGTGTAGTTGTGATTAGGTTATTGTTGTGTTGTAGCTGAGTTATTGTTATATTGTGGCAGAGTTATTGTTATGTTTTCCCTGAGTTATTGTTATGTTTTCCCTGAGTTATTGTTATGTTGTGTATGAGATATTTTAATGTTGTGGCAGAGTTATTGTTATATTCATTGAGTTATTGTTATATGTCGTGACTGAGTTATTGTTTGTTTATTTGTTCAGATGGATGTTTCTGATGTTAAATCACGGGGTTACCCTCCAAGACTTTATCCTGTAGGGTCTTCTAACCTAGAAAATAAAGACATTAATCACAATTTCCGTTCACGAGATTTACCTCATATTATAGAAACACTAGGAGAAGATGTATGGAAAGCACTGGTGAACTCTCCCATTGGAGTAGTTGCTAGGCTAGTTGAACGCCGAAGCGTGTGGTCTGGTAGAACAGTACACTATCTACTATGTAGACAGCTGCGAGTACATAGGAAGGAGATATGGAGTCTGGTGGTTGATGAGCCTATCAGGTTTAGCTTGGTAGAATTTGGTGAGATAACTGGGTTAAACACTGGTCCATTGCCAACAGAAAGTTTTGAACCTGATCCTGATAAATACAAACCGTTTTGGGCGAAGCTGAAGGTGTCGCTTGGGAGGGGACCCACGTTGGATGAACTGAAGAACTCAATAGAGGTCTGCCCGAGTTGGACATTTGAAGAGCGTAAATGGCTAGGGCTATTAGTTCTTCAACACATGGTACTTTATTGTTTGCATCAAAATTCTCGGGTGCCATTTGAAAGTGCCAAAAGAGTGTTTGACGATGAAGCCATGAAGTCGTATCCATGGGGTCGGACTGCATACGAAGTTCTCATTGACTCTATTAAAACGTTGGCTCCAGACAGGGGGTCATACACATTAAGCGGCCTAAAGGATGCGTTATTGATTTGGGCGTATGAATCCATCGTCTGCTTTGGCGAGTGTTTTGGGAGAGTGGTGAATAATGAAGACGTTCCACTTTTACGATGGGGTGGAAAGCGTACTCGTGCAAATTTCGAAAACTTGTTGTCTGCCGAGATAAAACAACATAGCCAGGTAAGGTGTAACGCTGCGTTTTGATTTCTTAAATGGCTGATTTATTAGACTTAATGGCTGAGTGTTGTGTTTATTTGGTGGCTGAGTTATATTATGTCCTGGTGTTACAGGTGCGTGTTAGGAGAATGGTTTCGAAGGAGTCAATCGAAGAGTTGTTGCCTGAATGGTCGTGTCAACCTGACGACCCACAACTCGTTAACTTGATAACAGACATACATGCAGGTAGATTTGTAAAAGGTTTTTGGGAAGTGCATGGAAATGCGGAGGGGAAGGGTAACGAGAAGAAGAAGAAAGCTGAGCCACCCAGTAAGAAGCAGAATAAAGTTAAGACCAATGAGGATGAAGCTGCTGCAACGGGAAAGGGTTCAAGCGAAGAGGAAGGTAATAAAGATTCGGGGAACAACGCGAGTCTGATGGCCATTGCGAGTACTCTGGATAAACTTTCCAGAAAATTTGATCTGATGGACGCGCGATTTAAAAAACCATTGGTGGACCAGAAGTCGATAGATGACATGGTGAAAGTTGCAGTGGAGGAGCGTCTGAAAGTTATGGGGATAGGAAAAAATCCCCAAAACAAAGAAAACCTTTCGAACGTCGCCGCCGACCAACAACCTGAACCGTTGTCATCACCGCAGCCTAATACCCAGCAGAAGTTTGTCTGTAGTCCACTGTTAGCTGAAACCCCTGGAAAGGATATGGGACCTAGGAACAATTTGTCCAACGAGCTTGATAAGGAGAGAGGGATGAAAAAAACTTTAGCTAAGGAGTTTGGAACACATGCTGAGGATGAGGGTGCTAATGTTCTTGGTTTCCTATATGTTTCTCATGCAAAGGCAACTATGGCTGAAGATTTACGTCGCCTCTCCATGCGCAACCGTACTATAAAGGATGAAGATGCAGAAGATAAGAAAAAAGCAGTGCAAGCAGAGGCTGTGTTGAAGAAGAAGGAGAAAGCTGCCGCTAAGAGAAAAGCGGTTGCCTCAATGAAGCAAAAACAGCCTGAGTTAAAGAAACCAAAACAGGCTGAGTTAAAGAATCAAGAACAGGCTAAGTTAATGAATGAAGAACTGGCTGAGTTAAAGAATCACGAAGCCGATAATATAACTACACCGCGTGCCAATGTAAAAAGATGCAAGGTTGAAGATTCTGTAGAGGACAGTGAATTTGCTGTAATGACCGACGAAGTTCTTGCGGAGGAGAATGAAATCTTGCCGGAGTCACCTATGGCGAGTCAGGAATTGATTAGATCTGCTATAGTAAAGGAATATCGGGAGAAAATGGTTAAATTATCTCCACAAGGGTTTGCATTGTCTGAAGGTTCTTCAAGACCAGTTTTTCCGTACATTGGAGACAATGGAACGACGTGCATGAGGAATAATGTTGAGCCTTCAGTAATATATGACCCTCTAGCACCTTTTGATCCGATTGTATTGGATAAACTTATGCAACACATCTCGAGAATTCCACCCAAACCACCAGCACCAACAAAGAAAAGAGTTGTAAGATCCGCCGCTCGTGAGGGTGACTTCTATAGCATACTCATCCTTGAAAGACCGTGGCCGCATAGCCAATATGGATGGTTGTTTGATGATGTAAGTCTATAATTACGACAGAGTTTTACATTATATTTCAGCTGATTTCTATCTTCTATTAAGGCTGACTTATATATTTGTTTACGGATGACTTGTTAATATTTATTGTGTAGCATATCTCTGCGTATATTAACGTCCTCATTAAGAGGTCCATGTGAGATCCCACCCCATTCTGGACCAAGCGAATTGCCTTCATTGATCCTTGGTTCTTGAAGAAGTGGGTTGACGATTACAAGCAGTTCAAGATAAAACCTAATATGATGAAGTTCACAGGGAATGGTTATGAAAATCTTGTACACGGTAAGCTTCCCTGTAACTTTCAAACAAACTTGAAGTGGTATGAACACGTGGATCACTTGTACGGATGTCTTCCAACCGGCGGTAATCACTGGGTGGCATTTCACGTGGATCTGAAGAAGGTTAAGGTTGATTGCTATGATTCAATCATTGGAGAGGTAACAGCCAAAAGTGCTTCGAAAATACTTGAAGAGTTTAAACCGATAACGCTTATGCTTCCCGATATTTTGAATCAAAACATTCCTGCCAATCTCCGAACCCCGAGTAGGAAGAAGTTCGCATTCAGGAGGATAAGCAAAAGGTACACTCCACAAAACACCCAGATTGGCGATTGTGGGGTGTATGCGTTGAAGTTTGTGGAGTGTCTAGCGCTTGGTGTAAGTTTTGCTGGGATAAACGATAAAAATATTCAAGGTTTACGGTTGAAGATGGCGGCAGAGATCCTCGATGAAGGAGGAAACAAGGCGTAGAACAATTAGCTTTCCAAATGAATCTGTGTTTGTTATTTTCAATCAGACTTTCCAATTACCTTAAGTTGTTAGATTATGGTTATTTTATTTTATTAAGTCAGTCGTTACGTTAAATATAGCTCAGCCAAACCTCAAACCATATCCTGAATTAAAATAATTGATATGTTTATACTTAAAAATGTTATGACATTCCCTAATAAATGATCTTGAGGTATATGTTGTCTTACAATTACTTAAAACCTTACATGTAGATATAGAGTGTGATCATAATACAACTCTCCTAGACTATATACAACGCATTTTAAGACTAAATTTATGTTATTTGTTATATTTATCACACCGTTATTCCAAATCCTAAATATAAAATCCCTAAATAAATAAACCTAAACTCTAAATACTAAACCCTAAACCCTAAATCCCAAATATTAAATCAGCCGTAATAGGCTATATAACTCGGCCGCCACGTTTGATAAATGTTGATGTTTGGCAGGGAAATAAGATAGCAACTAGGAATTTTTATTCTTTGAATTTGGCGACTATTCGCATTTCCATTGGGCTCTATATATGTCCAATTTCCCTTTTCATTCTCTTTCCAATATCATTCACTCTTTATAAAAACCTAAACCATATGGATATGGAGATTGTTCCTGGCTGGTCATTAAAGTTCGCCAGCAGTGTGAATGCCATTCTAAGTTCTGCAGATCGGGAAAACCTCCCGGTTCTAAACCCTGGTCCAGGGGTCTACGTTGACAAAACCTCTGTTACGTGGTTTAGATTTTTACATGATCTTTCGCAGGCGATCCCAAATATTCTTCGAGAAGGATGGGTTCATGAGTGGCCGACATACCGCTTCATCCCCGCTCATTTTAAGGACCGCTGGTTTTTTATACTCGCTGTAAGCACCGATTATGTATATATATTCCATTAAACAGCAGTTATATGTTTAAAGGGACGCTGGGTTTCTAATATTCTGTTATCTTCTTTTAGCGGAGAAACACTTGGGATCCGAGACATAATTTTTTAGTATGGACGCATTTCAATCTGGTGGCCAGAACGATGTTTCGATCTCAAATGCGATGGTTGAAAAGGTGTTGGGCGCAGGGTGGCGATAAGCCTGAGTGGATGATAACTAGAGTTTGGCTTGCTCTTGTCGACATGTTTGAAGAGTTTGGACCTGATAATTTCGGTTTTTGAATGAGATTTTGTTTATTTACTTAAAAATTCGACCACATTAGTATAAAAACTTCGCACTAATTCAGCCTCATTAGAGTTGTATAGATGCTTTCCAAAGGACATGAATTATAGTATAAAAACTTCGCACTAATTCAAACGTAACTCAGCCTAAGTAAAAATGAACTCAGCCCCGTTAACACTAATTCAAACGTAACTCAGCCTTATTAATCAATAACTCAGTCCCTGTAAACACTAACTCAGCCGTTATGCATATCAGAGTCGTAGGGATGAACTCAGCCTAAGTAAAAATGAACTCAGCCCCCGTTAACACTAATTCAGACGTAACTCAGTCGTATTTAACACGCCTTTGTAAATATGTATTATACTCCCTCTATTCCTGAAAGAAAGAATATAATCAATGTTTACAATTAAATTAATTATTTATGTCATTATACATTTTCCAATAACCATCAACCAATAGTATTTAATCAATTCAAATATTTTCAATTAATTTTTCTTAAAAGCATACAATTTATAAACATTAACTACTAAAAGTACCTTAAATTCTAGAAAATCTATTATTTTAGAACAAAAAATAACTCTAGAAAATCCTACTTTTAAGAACAGAGGGAGTATTATTCAACCGTCTCGAATTTTCGTTATACTCAGCATCAGAATTATTTTAAAAGTTGCGGTTCATATTCCAGTATCGAATATCGTGACAATAAAATTTTCGTTAGTGGAGTTTCTTGTTAGGTTGGTTTAATTCAGTCCTATGTAAACGATAACCTGACCGAAACCGTAAATCAGTCTTTTAATAAATCAGTATGTTTTAATAAAATCATTTAATAACCGGAAAATTAAGTTAACTCAACCGTGAAAACAAATAATTCAGTATTCAAATAGCATTTACCTAGTCTAAGAAACAATTAACTCAGCCTGAGAAACAATTAACTCAGCCTCTAAATAGATTTTACGTTGCCTTAGGAACCATTAACTCAGTCTTCAAATATATTTAACTTAGCCAACGAAACAATTAACTCAGCCTTTAAATAGCATTTAATCAAATATCAGAAAATAACATACATACATAAAAAGATAAGTTCTGATACATTACATCTTCACCATTTTCTTGTGTCCCTATAAAGGCTAACCGGTTCAAATTCACGTAAGAATAAGCCGATCTCTTTGAGCCACAAACAGTGGGGACACATGTTGTCATCCTTAGTGACATCAATGTGCCACAAGCAGGGACAGTCTCGCTCCACATGATTTCCGCATTGGCAACTGTAGAACTTTGGAAGAATATGTGATATGAACAGGGCCATTCTTTCTTTGAACTCGGGTGTGTGCCACAAACCCCAACCCCATTTGATAGATCGCACTAGTTTCCCTATCCTGTCAAGTGATTCTCTTGGAATACGAGATAAATACTTCCCTTCACCCCAAAAGATTACTCGAGTCATTGCGTGTGTATACACAGCACGCTCATAACCTGCATCTGCTGCACGCTTCATGAGTGAAAGCCCTTCTTCTTTAAGGTCGAAGGTGTAGAAAAACTGTACACCCTTTATATAAAGCGTGCTTGGATTTCCCTCAGCGTAGCAAACTTTCAACAACTCAGAAGGCATATTGAGTCCCCAGGGAACGGATAAGACATCGAGGAAATGGTAAACCCCACGCCTCTCTGCTAAGGCCTTCATCGACCTCGACGATGCTTTGAGGCCAAAGAGATCTTGGATGGAGTTACGGGCCGCACGTTCAACCACTACCGCCTGAATTTCTTCAGGCAATTCAAGAAGAGGGAAAATTTTCATCTACACTAACTCAGCCTATAATTGATTTAGAGAGATAGAGAAAATGTGTAATAATTGACTGTTGAGAGTCCGATTGTTCTCAGTACCTTATTTATAATTCAGCCAACTCAAGCCGAAACATGATTCGCGACGGTTGGGATTTCACGTGAATTTTAATAAATCAAAATTAATATTAGGCGTGAAATAAAATTAACTCAGCTGTAAAATGAATTATTCAGCATTCAAATAGCATTTACCTAGCCTAAGAAACAATTAACTCAGCCTTTAAATAGCATTTAATCAAATATCAGAAAATAACATTATTATGCGTGTGAGAATTATTGGCTGCCATGATAATATCGAGACTCATTATTAGTATGTCTTTACATATAGGGATACGGCAAGCACTCATGTATTATAACTAACAATAATAACAATTATCTAAAATCTAAAAAAAAATTTAAAATAAAAAAGATAATTCTTATATATTGTGTGGTTATCCGAACTAATAAATAAATATTAATATTAGTCGCTTCAATCAATTATGCCATGATAATATCGAGACTCATTATTACATATGTCTTTATAAAAATTAATATTAGTCGCTTCAATGAATTATGCCACCCTTTATTAGGCGTGTGAAAATAAGTCAAGGTTCAAACAAATATCGAGACCTTTATACTATCGAGACAATAAAATTTTCGTTAATGGAGTTTCTTGTTAGGTTGGTTTAATTCAGTCATATGTAAACGATAACCTGACCGAAACCGTAAATCAGTCTTTTGATAAGTCAGTATATTTTTATAAAATCATTTAATAACCAGAAAATTAAATTAACTCAGCCGTGAAAACAAATAATTCAGTCTTCAAATAGCATTTACCTAGCCTAAGAAACAATTAACCCAGCCTTTGAATCAATTAACTCAGCCCTTGGAAACAATTTTGAAGAGATGCTTTCCAAAGTACATGAATTATCTCGTAGTCGAAGAAATGCTTTCCAAACGACTCCAATAGATCATTTTTTATCTATAAATACAAAGCGCACAATGCCACAAATACAAACCCTCATTAAGTGATCAAGTGGCAATGGAAGGATCGAAAAGATCGATGAAACGTCCAATGGAGGATGTCTATGGCGCGGATGCTGTCGAAGGTTATAACAAAGGGAAAATGGAAACGACGGAGCATTACAGGGCGCTTCTCCGCTTGGCCAAGGAACAAAGGCAATCTGAATCTGAATGGAACGACGCCTCCAGCAAAGTTAATTCTATTGCTGCGCGCATGGAATTGCTTGATGCCATTATCAAGGCCGAAGGCAAATTTAACCTCGTGGCTGAGTTGGAGACACTTACCGCTCAGCATTGTGAAGCCGAAGCAGAGTTGGGAGCTGTGAAGGTCATCGACCCTGACTGGTGTAAGCTTCATGAAAAATGGATGCTGGATGATTAATCTCATGTCATCAACTTCTCTTTTATTTTTATGTTTTTTAAGACCGGATTTTATGTAAAATATCAGAAAATAACATTATTATGCGTGTGAGAATTTTTGGCTGCCATGATAATATCGAGACTCATTATTAATATGTCTTTACATATAGGGATACAGCAAGCACTCATGTATTATAACTAACAATAACTCAGCAAGACGGTTCATATATCCAGACCAGTGTAAATCGAGACCATTATTATGCGCGTGATCAAATTCAGTTGCCATGAGTTTTTCGATGTTTTCCCCGACTCTAATTGGCCAGCAAGATATAATTCAGCCAACTCAGTCGAAACATGATTCGCGACGGTTGGGATTTCACGTGAATTTTAATAAATCAAATTTAATATTAGGCGTGAAATAAAATTAACTCAGCTGTAAAAAGAATTAATTCAGCCTTCAAAAAGCATGTACCTAACCTAAGAAACAATTAACTCAGCCTTGGAAACAATTAACTCAGCCTTTAAATAGCATTTAATCAAATATCAGAAAATAACATTATTATGCGTATGAGAATTTTTGGCTGCCATGATAATATCGAGACTCATTATTAGTATGTCTTTACATATAGGGATACGGCAAGCACTCATGTATTATAACTAACAATAACTCAGCAAGACGGTTCATTTATCCAGACCAGTGTAAATCGAGACCATTATTATGCGCGTGATCAAATTCAGTTGCCATGAGTTTTTCGATGTTTTCTCCGACTCTAATTGGCCAGTAAGATATAATTCAGCCAACTCAGTCGAAACATGATTCGCGACGGTTGGGATTTCACGTGAATTTTAATAAATCAAATTTAATTTTAGGCGTGTGAAAATAAGTCAAGGTTCTAACAAATATCGAGACCTTTATACTATCGAGACAATAAAATTTTTTTTAATGGAGTTTCTTGTTAGGTTGGTTTAATTCAGTCCTATGTTTTAATCAAATCATTTAATAACCGTGAAATTAAATTAACTAAGCTGTAAAAACAAATAATTCAGTCTTCAAATAGCATTTACCTAGCCTAAGAAACAATTAACTCAGCCTTGGACACAATTAACTCAGCCCTTAAATAGATTTTACTTAGCCTTACAAAAATTAACTCAGCCTCCAAATAGATTTTACGTTGCCTTAGGAACCATTAACTCAGTCTTCAAATATATTTAACTTAGCCAACGAAACAATTAACTCAGCCTATAAATAGCATTTAATCAAATATTAGAAAACAACAACTTAGCCATAGAATATTAGTCTCGACATACACCATACTGGAATAGCAAATAACATAAAAAGATAAGTTTCGATACATTACATCTTCACCACTTCCTTGTGTCCCTTAACAGGCTTATCGGTTCAAAATCACGTAAGAACAAGCCGAGCTCTTTGATCCAGAAACAGCGGTTACACAGGTTATCATCCTTAGTGACATCAATGTGCCATAAGCAGTGACATTGTCGCTGCACAAGATTTGCACATTGGCATCTGTAGAACGATGACATAAAAAAGTTAATGAACAGGACCTTATGGTCGCGAAAATAGTCACCATGCCACAAACCCCAGCCCCATTTAACAGAGCGCACTAGTTTACCGATCCTGCCAACAGATTCTAATGGAATACCATGAAAATACTTCCCTTCACCCTCAAAGATTGCTTGAGTTATTGCGTGTGTATACACAGCACGCTCATATCCAGCATCTGCTGCACGCTTCATGAGAGAAAGTCCTTCTTTATAAAGGTCCAAGGAGTAGAAAAACTGTACACCTTCTATATAAAGCGTGCTTGGATTTCCCTCATTGTAGCAAGCTTTTAACAACTCAGAAGGCATAGTGAGTCCCCAGGGAACGGATAAAACATCGGGAAATGGTAAACCCCACGCCGCTCTGCTAACGCCTTCATCGACCTCGACGATGCTTTGAGGCGAAAGAGATCTTGGATGGAGTCACGGGCCGCACGTTCAACCACTACCGCCTGAATTTCTTCAGGCAATTCAAGAAGAGGGAAAAATTTCATTTACTCTCTCACAGGTGAAAATGATTTAGATAGATAGAGAAAATGTGTAAAAATATAGAGTTGAAAGTCTTATTTATTGGCAGTGTGAAACTCAGTCATCTGACGACCTTTCTTTTTTTTTGGCGGGAATTTTTAAAGAATAAACATGAAAATCAACAAATCAGCCGTAATACAAAAACATTAAAACCATAAACTAAGCCCATGTTAACACTAACCCATCCGTTACGCATATCAAAGTCGTTGAGATGCTTTTCAAAGGACATGAAAAATAACAGCCCGGCCATAAGTATTAACTATTAAAATCAACAACCCAGACGTAAGAAAAACATGAAAATCAACAAATCAGCCGTAATACAAAAACATTAAAATCATAAACTAAGCCGTAATACAAAAACATGAAAATCCTACAACAACCCAGACGTAATAAAAACATGAAAATCAACAAATCAGCCGTAATACAAAAACATTAAAACCATAAACTAAGCCGTAATACAAAAACATGAAAATCCCTACAACACTTGCTTACATCGGACAAGTTTTCGCATTATGACCACTCTGTCTACATCGAGAACATGTGTTGTAACATCCCGAGTTGTGATATGTGAAAAAAGGCTTAAGAGAATTGATTTGGCTACCTATGTCACCAAAGTTGACTTACCTTTTCCGGAACACATCCTGAAAGAACTCCAGAGTTAAGCGTGCTTGAGCTGGAGTAGTGGAAGGATGGGTGACCTATCGGGAAGTGATTCGCGATAGCGTGCGAGTGAGGCCAAAGCATGGGAAAAGGTCGGGTGGTAATTGCAGGGTCAGTAAACAATGATTTCGAGCCTTGGAAAATTAACGGACCGACCGTCAGACGGGATGGGGCCCACGGGCCGAGAGAGCGTGTGGGTGGCCCATTAGCCGTGGGCGGGTCGGGGCGTTATAAGTGGTATCAGAGCTGGTTAGCCATCTCAGTTCTGACCTGAGAGGCGTCTTGAGACCTGTCGGGGGCGCAACGAGGACGTTGCGTTCTTTGAGAGGGGGTGAATTGTAACATCCCGAGTTGTGATATGTGAAAAAAGGCTTAAGAGAATTGATTTGGCTACCTATGTCACCAAAGTTGACTTACCTTTTCCGGAACACATCCTGAAAGAACTCCAGAGTTAAGCGTGCTTGAGCTGGAGTAGTGGAAGGATGGGTGACCTATCGGGAAGTGATTCGCGATAGCGTGCGAGTGAGGCCAAAGCATGGGAAAAGGTCGGGTGGTGATTGCAGGGTCAGTAAACAATGATTTCGAGCCTTGGAAAATTAATGGACCGACCGTCATACGGGATGGGGCCCACGGGCCGAGAGAGCGTGTGGGTGGCCCATTAGCCGTGGGCGGGTCGGGGCGCTATATGTGTGCTCTTTCCTAGGACGTTTGTTTGATAGTGCAACTTCTAAAGCAGATTTCATCCTATTTTTCTTCGGTCTGCCTGGTGGTTGACGTACAGTCGGGGGCAAGCAGCGTTGGTTAGCCACGAGTTCTGGAACAGGTTGCGCTGAATCAACCGGCATGACCGATTCAGCGTATGCGCTAACCAAATAATTGCTGGTATAGTAAGAACTGCACAGGGATATACGAGAAACATTCCTGTACTCCGCCGCTGCGATTGCGTGTACACATGGTAATTTCTCGAGTTCGAAACGGCGACATGTGCACTTTTGCTCTACCAAATTAACAACATGCAAAGACTCGCCGGAAGATCCATATTTAACTTCAGTGTGATGATCATCAATCCTCTGTACCGCCAAATCTCTGGCGGCAGTTACACGATCCTATTAAAAAATATATAATTAATGTGAAACGACTGACTTAGTACATCTTAAGGGCTGACTTAAGAGCTGTAAAGACTGACTTATGAATTTAAAGGCTGACTAATTTTTTTAAAGGCTTACTTACATGTAGTAGTTTCTCCACACCACGAGTAAGCGTGGTTCGCTGCGATCTGGCATCCTCTCTTCGTTCAGCAAACCATCTGGTCATCATAACCCGTATCGATTCTAATATCCGAACAATGTTAAGACCTCTAGTATTCGACAATGCTCTGTTCATTGATTCCGCTATGTTCGTAGTCATCAAATTGTACCTCTCGCCCAGGAAATGAACACGCGTCCACAGTCGGACATCAGCCCTTTGGAGGTAGCCGTGGAGTGCTGGATTAATCGCTTCAATCTCCTCGAAAATCTGAGTAAAGTCAGACATCCTAAAACATCTCGCCGCTTTCTTCACCAGACGAAATGCATCTTTTCCTTTGTACCGTCCAAGTATATTCTTATATAGATGGTACGTGCAAATTCCACGAGAAGCAAGCGGATACACATTTGTAATGGCTTTCCCAATCGAGTTATGCATATCCGAGATTATCGCAAGACCCTCGTCGTCAGGAATCAAAAGTTTTAGTTGCGTAAAAAACTAATGCCAGGAATCATCATTTTCAGTGTCAACCACTGCGAAGGCTATTGGAAAAATCTGAAAGTTACCATCCTGAGCTAGTGCTGTGAGAAGCGTCCCTTTGTATCTACCATTAAGAAACGTACCGTCGACAACCACAACTTTGCGCATGAAAGGAAATCCATTTACGCTCGCACCAAACGCAAGAAACACATACATGAATTTTCCATTCTCATCTATTTGAAGACGCGCAATTGTACTCGGATTTTCCCTTATTATCATGTATAAGTAAGAAGGCAAACGTTCAAACCCACTCTCAGGTGTTCCCTGAACGATTTTCCTTGCAAATTTCAGCGTCCGGTAAGATTTCCAATATTTCAACTGTTCACATGAAAAACGATACACATAACTCAGCCACATCATACAATTAAGTCAGTCACAACGTAAAACTAATTCAACACTATTTTAATATAACTCGGCCGCATTGTGTAAATATATCAGCCGCTACGAAACACGTATTACTCAGCTGTTTCGTAAACATAACTCAGTTACACCAAAGTAATTACCTTTAGACCAAACTGCTTAGTGATAGCTATTCCAACACTCGTAGGGTGAACGGCCGGACCAACGTCGCCGAGAAAGTTCTTGTACAACTCTCCTAAAATATCTGGTGTTGCATTTCGACATCGATTAGAACGCTCAGTTGTAGAACATGTATGATTCGATTCGTAAATACAAACATAGAACGCCGGGGATTCCCCTTTGGTAGAAGCACGAACCCTCCAGATACATCCATCAACCCAACACTTAACAATGAATAATGTTCGGGTTGATATGTCTACATCATAATCAAATCGATCCTTCACTGTAAGAAGTTTCAGTCGTCTCTCCAAATCGGCTTTACTCTCGTATCGTTGCCCTACCGCAAGATTTAACGACGACATATCCAACCTTGGAAGAACCTCCTCACTCTCTTTAGACCCGATCATCGAGAAGTTCTGATATATCTTCTTGGGAGGTATCGTTGGTGACTCTTCGTCTTCTAAAGGAGACTCACCGTATGAGCTGAAGTTATCATCTTCAGATGACGCACCGTCCGAGTCGTCGAACATATCAAATCGGCTATCAAATTCATCGTCTTCTTCGTTTTCTTTGCCTGTTTCATCTTCTCCGCCTACGTTCTGATTTTCTCCTTCCACAATACTAGAGCAATCAATCTCATTGTCCTCTTCTTCCTTCTCCGAACTGCAACCATCGTAACTCCCACTGTAATTATCGTCTCTGGACTCAACTTCTGACGCTTCTACTTCTGACGCTTCTACTTCTGAGCTAAAACTGAAGTTTGTTTTAGTCTTCTCTCTTGTTCTGTCGTCCTTGTTCTCCGTAATCTCAACACAAAGACGTAGTTGTTCGATTTTCTTTAGGGCTACAAAACCTTGCAACTGCCGAGTATTGGACACGTACACTGGTGGAATGTCGTGCGCCATTGTTTTCAATGCTTTATTCGAGAACATGTAGCTTAGCTGAATATGATCACTCATTTCATTCAATCCGTAATCATCGAGAACAGACTTTGCGAAAGCTTCATGTGTAGAGTTCTCATCTAAATGGAGAACTCTACACCCTCTACTATCAGCGTTGAATACATATTTGTTTTTCTTAATCCAGTTACCGGAAACAATAATAACCAGATCCATAACCAACTGAGATAGATGAAGAAGAGAAATATCGGGTATGAAAGGGGAAGAGAGGAATATGAACAGGCTGATTAAAACCTAGTTTTGAAGTAGCGAAGCGTTATTTATGACATGGCAAATCCGAATTGATGACATGGCAGCTGACATGGAAATTCGGTTTTTCAGCCACCAAAATAATATATAACTCAGACACCCTAAGTCAGTCCACATGTAGTAAGTAAGTCTGCCGAAACGTGGATACTAGTTCAGTAATTAATCTTTTTCGATAACCCAGCTGTAAATAGGATGAAATACAATAAGCCAACCATATCGTTTAACAATTCAGCCGTAAAACAATATTATTCTAGTAATTAATCTTTCGCTAATAAATCAACCACAATATAGCTGAGTTTCATGTTAAACCATCCAGTTTCGGCTGATTTAAGATAACCCAGCCGTCAAACATCCCATAACCCAGCCATTCGGTGTTCATTAACTCAGCCGTGGGTATATAACTGAGTCGTGTCTTTACTACGACTCAACCAAATTTTCCAGAAATCATTCCATCGATGATTAAGTCAGCCGTAACTTCAGTACGTAAGTCAGCCGTTGTCCAATAACTCAACTAGATTCATATAACTCAACCCTTACGCGTGGTTTACTTATTGTCTTAAATCAGCCTTTTTTACTAAGTCAACTATTTTATTATAAGTCAGCCGACACTTATACATATACCAGCCGTAACGAAAGACGTATTCTTTTACGGCAGACTTAATGAAAACACGGAATCGTATTCCTACGTGTCGCCGGATTTTTGCTTACGTGGCGTTAAAAAGTAATGGCATTCTCGTAAATACGTTTTTTTCTCATAACGTGGATAAAGGGCACGCTTGGCATATAAAAAATGCCAGTAATAAAAAAAAGATTTGTATGGTTCTGGTCATAAGTACTAAAATATATAATATCTGAGTCAACTTCCCAAAAATTAAAGCTAAAGTCACTTCTTACAACCCAACCAATCACCTTCCATATTTTGGGAATTGTCATACTAAAGAGACCTAATTCTTCGACATAATTTTGATGTGATATGTATAGAGAATAATTGTTTTGTGATAACATCATAAATACTCTGATGAATGTGAATAGTAAATCGAAAGACACAATCAAGTCAAGATTGTATAATTTGTGATCAGTCACACTTACATGTTGATGGTGATGGTCAAGCTCATTTTCTCCCTACACATTGAACAAAGACAAAAGAAATTTTTTATTGGAATGTGTGACACACGCGGTTAAATTCCTTGACGGTTATACTTCAGATTTTGATAGTTGTGTTGATACAGCTGGCATGAAGAGTCATGACTGCTATATTTTTATGGAGCACCTACTTCCATTCATCTTTTTAGAACTCCTAGACCAAAACGTACATCTTGCGTTATCAGGTGCTAATTTTTTGTTATAGTTTTTTTTATGTGAAATAATCAACTTCATCTATGATTATCAACAATAATTTAAATTTTGTAGGTGTTGGACTATTTTTCCGAGATCTTTGTTTGATAACTTTGCAGAAAGATCGCGTTCAAATTCTAAATCAAAACATTCTTTTGATCATATGTAATTTAGAGAAGATCTTTCCACTATCATGTTTGACGTAATGGAGCACCTCCCTATACACCTCCCTATACACCTCCCCGACGTAGCTGAACTATGAGGACATGTCCAATATATAGATGGATGTATATTTTAGAAAGGAATTTAAAAAAGTGGAAACAAAAGCAAAGAACAAGATATTCGCTGTCGGATCGATTGTTGAATCATATATCAATGACGAGATAGCTTACTTCTCTGAGCACTACTTTGCTGATCATAGACAAACAAAATCAAGGTAAACGCTTTCATGATTCCGCAGATTAACAAGATTTTATGTAGTCGCATTTTTTTATTGTGTAGTCGCATTCTTTATGCTATATATGTATAGTTATGTGGATCATTAATTTGTGCAGGTTAACAAGATTTGATGAAGGTGAAGTTCATGTATATCATGTTCCTGGAGTACCTCATATATTTACACATGTAGGTCGTCCAATTGGAGAAATGCAAGAAATATGGCTTTCCAAAAAAGACTATATATGCGCGAGTTCATATGTATTGCGAAATTGTGATTATTTTTAGCCATTTGAGAGGTATAATTTGGTAATTATCATATTTCGTTTCGATGTATCGCACTATAATTTGTCATACTAATTTATGGTGGTGGTGTAATATAGGATGCTTGAAGCAACACACATGAGTTTCTTGTGTGGGTTAAAGATATTGTGAATGGACCCGTGAATAAGGCCAAAACCTGGCCCATCTATTTCACCCAAGGTTTTTATTTCATACGCAGAAACATGGCGAGGGATGAACGACTTGTAACTACAGCGCATGTATTAAAGGAGACAGTTACACAAATGCATCAGATAAAGTCAATTACTACGAGATCTTAACTGATATATTTCCATTGATTATGAGTGGCAGTCAATTTGAAAATCACTCTTTTCAATTGTAAGTGGTATGATAATGTGATTGGTAGAGTCATATCACTAAACTTAAAATGTTGTTATGATGATATTATGTTGTAATGATAATGTTACGTTGTTTACTTTCTTATGTTAATTCCTATACCCTAAAATGTTACCCTGAAATGTTTACCCTAAATGTAATGTCTCGGTCAAAATCAATTAGACGTCAAACGGCAAACCCAAAATTCACTCCCGCCTAACACATATATCACTTCCGCTAAGCCCAATAACCAACATACCCAAAACCTCAAATGAAAAAATAAAAACTAAGCCTAATTCCCTGTCTCTCGATTCAACTCTCAGTTTGTCTTGATGTCTCCATGTCTCTCACTCTCTCGAAACAGAAACCGAAGAACCCTAATCCTAATTTACTCAATCCCTCTCAAAATCTCTATGTCTCTCTCAATCGCTCTCACACTGTCAGAATCTATTTGTCTCTCTAGACATCTCTTTGTCAGAGCATCTATAACATGCCCTCAAACTCTCAAATTTTGAGGTTTTGACGCTCCAACAGCACCTCAAACCCTCAAAATTTGAGGGTTTGAATAGTGAAACCACAAATTTGAGGTTCGACTATTCAGTTTGTCAAAACACTAATTACTTTTCATTTTGGTCCTTCTAGTTTTCTAACTTACGTATAACTATACTATTACTTTAATCTGTATAAATATAGTTTGACCAAATATTCAAATATATTTTTACATACATGTTATTAATGATACATAAAATACATAAATATGTTACAATTTAAATTAAATTATCTAAATATTATGTATATGTTGTTTAACCATTTCGTAACTCTTTTCTTTAATTGATGCACTTTAAAAAAATAGGTTGATGAAACAGAAGTATCTATATATGAATTATAAATATTATTTTTTCCATTTTATTGTGTATTTATTATTTATTTGTAAAAGTTTAGTGTTTATAACTAATTATTAAGATGAAGGAGTAAAATGTAATATGTAAAAAAATATAAAGATTTATTTGAGGTTCCTTGTTGGAGTAACCCCACCCTCAAGTTGATGAAACAAAAGTATCTATATATGAATTATAAATATTATTTTTTCCATTTTATTGTGTATTTATTATTTATTTCTAAAAGTTTAGTGTTTATAACTAATTATTAAGATGAAGGAGTAAAATGTAACATGTAAAAGAATATAAAGATATATAAACGTTCTTTAATTGATGCACTTTAAAAAAACAAGTTGATGAAACAAAAGTATCTATATATGAATTATAAATATTATTTTTTCCATTTTATTGTGTATTTATTATTTATTTATAAAAGTTTAGTGTTTATAACTAATTATTAAGATGAAGGAGTAAAATGTAATATGTAAAATAATATAAAGATTTACTTGAGGTTCCTTGTTAGAGTAACCCACCCTCAAAATGAAATTCCATGTTGGAAATTCTCTTAGAATCCTAATCTCTCTCTCGAAATATCTCTGTCTCTCAGTCGCTCTCTCATTTAACTTCGGTTTTTAGGTATAGATAATCGACTACGTTTTTTTTATGAATAAAGTACTGAGAAAAATAAAGGGGTAGTAAGAATAAAATATTAGGAAGTAGGATGTTTTAATCACTTTCCAAAGAAAAGGCAATGAAGATGAAACTTTGGTTAGTACTTGCCTTTTAAACAAGACTCGTCTTCGTGAATCAATCAAGTTAGACCTTTAGTTATCTGCTTTTGGTATCTAACTTTCATAACATTTCTACGTTATTCTCTCAGCCCATGGGATCCTTTTTGATGAAACATAGTTATTCAACTTTGGATTAAATCATTGTAAACGGAAAAATGATTACTGACTACAAGAAGTATTGACCATCACATGGCTAACCATGCAAACTAAACTAATGTATACCTAGCTATACGAAGTATATGTTATGCATGATAACATCCTTAAACTTAATGATGTTATTTAGTTAATATCACGAGTTTAATTTCATTCATCCAAAAATTGATATAGATGTCAAAGACTGTTTAGTATCTCGTTTCACAAATTAAAATATGACCGACCCGACCGTAATTTAACTAAATGAGATTTTAACCCACATTTTAAAAGCATAAGAATATTTTTAACAAAATCTAATTTACAAAATCAATATGTTTTGACATTTTTGATAAGTAGTGTTATAACATTTTTATTTTAGTGTATTTAAAAAAATATAAATATATTATTTTCATTTATAATAAATATGAAAGTACATAAGATATTTTGGTTTTTTGGTTTTTTCATTATTTTAATATGTTTTCTTATGAAAGTTTAATAAACTTTTTGTAATTCGTTTGATTAATTGTGTGATATATACTTACTTGATACATTTTTAAATGGATGCAATTTTTGTTTATAAACATATAAATAAAATAATTCATTAATTTAATTAATTTTATATCAAACAAATAAAATGTTAGAGTCAGTAAATGGACATGAACAATTTTATAATAAAAATTGATCAAATAAGCATATATCACACAATTAATCAAACGAATCACAAATTTTTTATTAAGAGTTAATAACAAAACAGATCAAATAATTAAAAACCAAAATTAAGTAATATCTTATATAGCTTTCGTATTTAGTTAAATTACCGTAAGGTACATTATACTTTAATTGATAAAAATGGGAGATTTAAACGGTCTCTGACATCCACATCAATTTTTGGATGAATGAAATCAAACTCTTGATGTTAACTACATAACATCATTAAGTTGAGGGATGTTGCCATGCATAATATATATTTTGTGTTGCTAGGTATACATTAATTTAGTTTGCATGGTTAGCCATGTGATGGCCAATACTTTAGTAGTCAACAATCATTTTTGTAACATTTGTCGTATAATAGAGGTGGAACTAAGCAAATTTTTTTGTACCTAACTTTTATAGACATTAGATCTTCTCTCCGCGCTAAGCGCGGATTATGTATTTTGAATTTATTTTTTAAGTATATATTTAAGAATATTTTTCTTGTAAACTTATAAAAATATTTTTTTTTTAAATATGTGAAACTGCATAGAATTGAAAGATTATGCATTGTGTCTTTGAACCAAATTTAATTTTTGGAAAATAATATTCTAAAAATTGGATCGAAACAAAATAATTTTTCTAGAATAACTTTTATAAAATCTACTTAGACATTCAGAAAAATAGTTTATTAAAAGTTTCTTAACAGCTGCATGCCAATTATTTGAACGCTATGCTTAGATTAACCAACCTATTTTCTAACAGCTTTTAGAATCATTCTAGTGATTACACATGACATAGTTCAAACGTTGTAAGGCTTCTCAAATAATATATAAAAGATAATCAAATTAAAATTTTATATAAATAAGTAGATAGTAATCAAAGTTTCAAAATATAAAAATTCATTTATTTGTTCTGTCTCGTAATTTAATTTAGTTTTAACAAACTAAAATTGAAACGGAGTAATAAATCTTTTAATATGTCTTGCACTTCTAACTTTTGTTTTTATATAACTAGGGTCGGTCCGACCTACGGGCGGAATATAATTTATTTGTGATCTATGTTATTATTTTTTGTATGATTTTTTTGTTTGTATTTTAGGTTTGCATTTGTAAGAGATGTTTACTAATTTTGGTAACTCGGCAAACATTTTTATTTTGTATTCAATTGACAAAGAGTATTTTGTGTTCAAAATGTACCACTGCATATAAAATTATCAGATATATTCGTATAACCATATTTTTTTGTTGTCTATCGTTAAAAATGCCTTGAAATTTTAATTTATGATTTTAAAATTGACAATTAGTTTTGGTTCAAAACATACACATGGTTAAATACATATTTATCAAATATATATGGTATAGTGTTAAAATATTTGGTTTAATTGTTAAAAAAATAAGTTAAACTTTTATTTTTTTATAAAATTGTGTTAAAATTTTATTCACGATTTTAGAAATTATTGATTTTTTAATCAACTGACAAAAAGTATTTTGTGCTCAAAATAAACCAGTGAATAAATATTTATGGAATATTGTTTTATAAAATGTGTTAAATTTTTGGTTTAGATGTTAATTAAACAAAAGTTATGGAGTAAATAAATATTTATGGAATATTTTTTATAAAATGTGTTAAAAATTTGGTTTAGATGTTAATTAAACAAAAGTTATGAAAGAATTTATAATTCTTTAAATAATTCGCTGACATGTCGGTTTCCATTCACCTATTAGAAATAATTGTACTCAATTGTTCAAAGTTTCAAATAAATATTCAGTTTCAAATATATTACACCACATTCAAAATAAATTTTGAACCCATGTTGTACTAACTTATTGATCAAAGATGATCACATCACAGGTTTACAACAATAACATAATAGAGAAAACAACTTGCACTAAAAGTCTTAAACACACATATAACTCAAGCTGAATTAAATACAAAAGGAACCACAATATATTCAGCTATTTCATGTGGAGAACACGTACGTGTTTCAATTCAAGTGCTACTTTCAGTTCCTGCACTTTCACAGAAACAACAATTGCATTGCACACGAACATAAAAAGAATGCCCATACATTTGCTCCATGAGAAATTAATTACCTTGGGTTCGGTGGAAGAGCAGAGCTTGTTCTTTCAGTTTCTTTTCTTCTCTTTCCTTAAGTATCAGGTTCTGAAGGTATCAGGTTCTGAAGGTATCAGGTTCTGATTATAAGAAGTTAAATCCATCTGCAAAAACCAAAACAATCACAACCAGTTATTTATAAACACTACAAAACTTAGTCTTTTATCTATAAAGAGTCTTTGTGCATATAGGACAGACCTGAGTAAGAACAAATATAACATTTTTCAACGCGGCGTTTATTATAAAACAGATACGTATGATCTGGGTCATGAAAGATCACTAATGTAGCGGTTACCATCTAATAACTAATAGTCACTTTAACTAAATTATCTTAAACTGGATTCATAAGGCTGTTAAAGGACTCATCTGATAAGAAGACACAAAAGGTACACAGAGAAGTTCATCATCACCAAGAACCAAACATAAAACCAAAATTTTCAATTTCAAGCAAAGCTTTGAACTTTCTAAAAGAAAAAAAATTTCTGTAACATCTGAACAGAACTGAAGCTAAGACGTGAACATACCTAAGAATCAGACAGGTTATATCTTCAAATCAAAGAAGAAGATAACGGAGGTAACCATTTTTGTCTCTGAAAGCTTATAAATGCAATGATTGAAATGATCAAAGTGATGACTCCCAGGGTATGAAACTTACATATTTATAGTCGAAATAGTCGAAGACTCACTCAATCAATGTAATGGATATCCACTGAATGAGAGATTGTGAGAGAAGTGAATAGATACTGTTAATGAGGGAATTGAAGAGGCGCTTCGATACAGCCATAACTCGGACCGTTTCAGATGGCGAGGAGAAGCTAAGACGTCACCGAGTCGTAGCCGCACGAAGAAGAGAGATGAAGCTCGTCTCGATCTATCAGAATTAGGGTTGTGATCTCAAGCAACCTGGACCGGATACAGTTTCTAAATTAAAAACCCAACACACATTGAACGACCAGGCCCATTCTGAATCAGATTAAATGAAACGCCGAGTTTTACTCTTCAAGGACACGTGTCAGCTCGAGATTGAACGACTTTATGACATGGATCCTAGGTGGCGCTCTAAGAAGAGAGTAAAACACTCTTATATATATATATATATATATATATATATATATATATATAGATAGATTTTAAAGTGTATGTCAAGCATTTTCGTATCTGATTAATATATTGTATGTTTGATGCTTAAAAATCTATAACTGTAAAAATATCAACTATAACACGTTCCACTATACTATAAAATAGTATAAATATTAGTTATAATTTTAAATATTTTGAGTTAATTTTTTTATATCTAAAAACTTTTAGAAACTATTTCATAAATTATAATTAATTATCATTGATTTAATATATTTTTTTTTATAAAAAAATTATAAATTAAATTTATTGACATATAACACTAACATTCACTATACGAATTAACTAAATGTATTTACATGAGCCCTTTTGGTAATCTTTGACGGTTTTATTCATCCTTAGCATATGATACATTGGATTTTGTCATTTTGCAAATATAATGCCAACACATCTTAAAATAAAATATAAAAACCTATGTCTTATTCAATCTTCAAAATATAAAGATCGTCACTTTATAGTAAGTTAAGTGTCGACTATATTCTTAAATTGTTATAAGAGTTTTTTTTTTTTTTTTTTTTGACGTCAAAAGGCCATTCTATTACTCAAACTTGAGGTGGTCTGGGTAACCAAACCGGAATAGAACAACCAACAAAATGTAACTCCCTATAAAAAGATCTAGCAGTCTTAGCCAAAAAATCAGCAGTCCGATTGAGCGTCCGTGGAACGTGGAAGATTTTGAATGCTGGGAAGCATATCTGTAGCGTCTCTATCCTTTCCAATTCTGTCGAAAAGCTTGGCCACGCCTGAGGGTCTTTTACCATTGCAATTAGTTCCTTACAGTCTGTCCCAAAGCTTTGGCAGGTCGAATATTGTAGCATATTCTCCATCGCCCACCGCAGTGCTTCTACTTCCGAGTGTAAGGCTGATTCGCGTCGGGGAAGGTTCCTTGTTCCCATAAGTTGCGTGTTCCCAGAACTATCCATCCATGCCCATCCGCTTCCACTAAAGTTAGCAGAAGATGTCCAAGATCCATCTAACAAGCAAATATTTCCCAAGCGTACGACTTGGGGTTCCTCATTTATATTATCGTGTGCCACAGGTTGTACCACTTCATTAGCATCAAACCAAGCTTGACATTCACTCTCTGCATGTCTAACTAGATCCAATGGATCTCTATCTATTCCCCTGAAGAGTTTTTCATTCCTAGCTTTCCAAATGTATCATATTATCCAGGGATATGGGTCTCTATCTTGCTCTGGCCTAATGATACTATTCTTCCTCCAGAATAGATAATCCATATTTGCGTAGACGCTCGAAACCGGAAAAATATTTGGACCTGTCGGAGTAGATGATAGAGACCATACTTGAAGAGCTGGCCGGCATTCAAAAATTGCATGTGTAACGGTCTCCTCCACTTCTCCACATCTTGGGCAATAATTATCGCACCTCATATTACGTCTAACTAAGTTCCTCGTTACTGCCACATGACCAGTTAACAACTGCCATATAAGATGACATATCTTCGTAGGAGCCTTCAATTTCCACGCAAAGGCTTGGAGCTTTGTAATACTTGGCTCTAAAACATCATTTTCCTCCGCTACCTTTAATAGATTCTGAGCCACCCAATATCCAGATTTGACTGTGTATTGACCATTTCTTGTAAAGTCCCAGCAGAAGGTATCACGACGATGAGTTGAACTTATTGTCAAATTCCTTATGAATGGTATATCCTCAGGATGAACATAATTCTCCAATTGTTATAAGAGTTACAAGATGTTTTTTTTAGATTTGCATATTGGATGAGAACATAAAGATTAAATATTATATCTCTAACTCCCGATCTGATATCGATAAGCAAACATGATAACATCGGTATCATAAAGTCAAACATTCGAATATCACATTTACATCTCAACCTCTCTCTGGTCCAGATTATTTTCGGCGTCTTCGAGAACATCCACACATTACCAAACCGTATCAAATCAAATTTATTATCAAACAACAAAGTCACAGGTTGGTTGTAGAACACTGGCAAGAATTATTTGGGTAGGTTTTAAAAAAGGCAGTATGAATGAATATAAATATATTTTATGATTAGATTATGCAGTGCATTAATAAGAAGACATAAAAGAAGTGAACGCGTAGCCGAAATTATAGATGAAAGAAGTCAAAACATGGTAAAACATATTTTTACTAATCACACAAAAGACCTGGTCACACACACGTCCGCGTTACGTAAATGAGAAATTAACCTAGTCTAGGCCCCCGCGTCAAAGGCGACCCAAAGCAGCCACGCTTTTGACATTGGACCTCATCTCACGAAAAAAAGTTTTATTTTTATTTTTATTTTTATTTTTTTCTTTTCTTTTTGGAAAAAGAGAAATCATAAATGTGTAAAATCATGAAAATGGTAGTCATGTTCATCGAACCATTCAACACGTTTCTTGGTTGTCAAAATCGTCAAGAACCTTGTGACTTGCTAGAAGCTGCGGTCCGGTAAAGAAGCGCCGGGGATGTCTTTCCTTTTCCGGAAGAACGGGAGTAGTTCACGGAGGCGAATCAAAGACAAACTAAGAGGTCGGAACTCAGATCGCGGGAAGAGAGGAGAAGAAGAAGAAGAGAGAGTCAGATACGACTCGGTACCTGCACCGCCTTCTCCGTGGGGGTTTCTGTTCCCGGAGGATTTCGAGCGAATAGATGGTAATCTAAAGGCAGTTATTGTAGATGAAGAAGGCTTAGACGTGATTTACTGGAAGAAGCTTCTCGAGCTTGAAACTAGCGGGAAAACTCCTAAACCTAGGAGACGAGGTAAACCAGATGGTGGATCTAGAAGAACTGGGGCAGATGAAGAAGAAGAAGAAGAAGAAGGAGGATCGGGCACTAATCGGAAGGGAGATGAATCGATTGAAGAGGCGTTTTCGTTTCATGTGAAGAAGAACAAGTCTCCTTTATCTTCAGGTGGAGAAGTTCGAGATCTGAGTAAGAGTGTTGAAGAAGGAGGAGGAGGAGGGAGATACTCCTACACTTCTTCTTCTTCGCCTTCACGGCCTTCTTCTTCTTCTACAGGCGGATTTAGTGATTATGGAAAGCAATCTCAGTCCAAATTTCAAGCTCCTGGCGGCGGCGGCGGTGGTGGTAGCGGTCGTTATCCGCCACTCCCGCTTCCTCCGGGTCAATTAGGGCTGGCTACTGCCTCGTCTTCGACTATGCCACCGCCCCTTACAGTCAATCACGGCTCATTTCCCACTGGTGGTAGCGGTCTTTCCCCTGCAATTCCCCTTCCTCCGGGTCAATTCCCGGCACCAATTGGGTCTTCCTCTACATCTCCGCTGCCTCTTACAGTCAACCAAACCGTACCACATGTTCAAGCTAACCAACCTCCACCGCCTCCTGGGGCACCACCTCCGCCTCCACCACCTATACCGGCTAAGAAAGCACCTCCACCTCCTCCTCCTCCCGCTAAGAAGGCACCTCCACCTCCTCCTCCTCCCGGTAAGAAGGCACCTGGGCCCCCGCCACCGCCTCCAATGTCCAAAACTGGGCCACCTAAACCACCAGGTAATGGGAAAGGACCGACGAAGGCAGCTGAGAGTTCTTCTGCCTTGACCAAAGATGATCCAGCGCAGCCGAAGCTCAAGCCTTTACATTGGGATAAGGTTAATCCTGATGCAAGTCACTCAATGGTTTGGCATAGGATCGATGGTGGCTCTTTCAAGTAAGCAAATCTTTGCAGTCTATATACACTCTTATAGGATGTCTGAGTTCTTATGAATATATGTATTTGTTTTTTGGTTTAGCTTTGATGGTGACCTCATGGAGGCTCTCTTTGGATACGTTGGCGCTCGAAAGCCTGGTGAAGCTAACACTGTACCCCAGAAACCGACTGTGTCAACCACCCAGACTTACATTCTTGATCCTAGGAAATCTCAGAACAAAGCAATTGTGCTTAAATCTTTGGGAATGACTAAGGAAGAGATCATTGACTTGTTAACAGAAGGCCATGATGCTGATACTGATACCCTTGAGAAGCTTTCCGGAATAGCTCCAACGCCAGAAGAACAGACAGAGATCATAGAGTTCAGTGGCGACCCTACGAAACTTGCTGATGCAGAATCTCTACTCTTTCACATCTTACGAGCAGTTCCTTCAGCGTTTAACAGGTTCAACGTCATGCTCTTCAAGATCAACTACGGCTCAGAGGTTTCTCAACAGAAGGGCTCTTTACAGACACTTGAATCTGCATGCAACGAGTTACGTGCTCGTGGGCTTTTCATGAAACTTCTAGAGGCAATCTTGAAAGCAGGTAACAGAATGAACGCTGGAACCGCTCGAGGAAATGCTCAGGCTTTCAATTTGACAGCTCTAAGAAAACTGTCAGATGTGAAGAGTGTTGATGGGAAAACTACTTTGCTTCACTTTGTTGTTGAAGAAGTTGTAAGATCCGAGGGAAAACGAGCTGCGATGAGTAAGATCTCCGGTGGTGATATTGCAGATGCATCTAGAGAAGAACAAGAGATTGAATTCATAAAGCTAGGTTTACCAATTATTGGTGGCCTTAGTTCAGAGTTCACCAATGTGAAGAAAGCAGCAGGAATCGACTATGACTCTTTTCTAGCCACGACCTTGGCTTTAGGGACCAGGTTGAAAGAAACAAAAAGGCTATTAGACCAAAGCAAAGGGAAAGAAGATGGGTGTTTGACAAAGCTGAGATCTTTCTTTGAATCTGCAGAGGAAGAACTGAGAGTTATTACAGAGGAACAGCTCAGGATCATGGACTTGGTGAAAAAAACAACGAATTATTACCAAGCTGGTGGTGCATTGAAAGAGAGGAACCTGTTTCAGCTGTTTGTTATAATCCGTGATTTCTTAGGGATGGTTGATACCGCATGTAGTGAGATCGCAAGGATTCAACGGAAGCAGAGACCAGCAGCAACGGTGGCAGGAGCATCGAGTTCAACAGCAGCAACAACACCGAGCGCTGCGGCACCACAAAGAAACGCTGTTAGATTTCCGATTCTGCCTCCAAATTTCATGTCAGAGCATTCAAGGTACAGTTCAAGCGACTCAGACTCAGATTCTTGATAACAAAAAGAAAGATTCTTTGCTTTTGTTATATGTATATACATGTTAGGGAAGCTTGTTGGTTTCAAAAATGAAAAAGATTCTTTGGGTTATTTGAAAATGGTTCTTATGATTTTACTTGTTTTGTTGTTGATTCTTTTTTTGGAAGACGAAGATTAGTGACAATTGGTCTTTGTATGTATTTCACTTTTAAAAACTCTATTTTTGGAGTGCAGCAAACAGCAATGATGACATCCTCCAAGTGTGTTTGAAAATGAAACATCTGATAGAACAAGGGACTCTATTAAAACTTGTTTCAAATTTTTCGTCTGTATCGAGAACACTCGGAAGCAAACTTAAATACACACACACAAAGGTTCACAAGAATCACATGATGCTCTTTATGTATGTAAGAGATACTTGGAAATTAAAACTCGCAAAGGGGGCCTTGAACAGAGCACAAAACACTGCCCAAAAAAAAACATTTTTATTTCATGGCTTCCTATCAAACCACGTGGCGGTTTAACAACAAGAGCTTCATGGAAGTGCAGCTTTGACTTCTTTTCTGTCAGCTCCAAATGACTACCAACAGAAAGATTAAAAAAAAAAGTCAACAAGGAAGTTCATTGAATATAATGGAGAACTGAAATGGCAGAATGTGTAATTTAGCAAGTACCTCGGTGCCAAATCCCTTCACATACACATTGGTAAAAAGCTCAGAAGGCTCTGGCATTGGGCAATCCTGAAAGACATTTGACCGTAAGTTTCTCATCCTTAGCTTTGAAGATCAAATGTGACGGTTATTATTTACCTTAGCTTTGGCAATAGCGTCATCTACTTCTTTCCTAATTTCCTTCTCCATGTCCTGCAAGAAACAACATTTTTCATAAACCAGGTATGTCTGTGGCTGGTGAAGAACGAAGATCCTAAAGATAAAATACCTTAAGCTCCTTCTCGGTTGCTAGGTCATGAGATAGTACCAGCTTTTTAATTCTCTCAATTGGATCTCTTTCCTGAGGTCATAAAAATAAGCACACAGACGTTGAGATTCACAGTGACCCAAGTCCTCGGCCAATAAACTGTAACTAAAAGAGACTAACGAACCTGTCTCACACCAGATATCTCATCTCGTGTACGGTATGTGCTCCCAGGGTCGGACATAGAGTGACCGTGGTACCTGTACGTGTCCATCTCAAGAATCTGTATACAAGAAACGATGAATCAAGGAAGCACTAGAAAATTTGGCAAGGCAAAAGCTACTACTATTTCATATCCGTAAGTGCAGGTTCTAAGATGTTCACTGATACAAAAATCAGTTAGTCATTTCTTCGTAAATAAAAAAATCTGAGAACTATACAGAAAAGAACAAATAACTAACCAACTTGTATCCCCCATCAATATTCAGATAATGGAATTTAGTACCCAAAGAGGAACTGAGTGACTGTAACTTTCAACTAGAAAATCCAAAAGGAAAGGAAAGGAAAGAAAAGAAACTTCCTCCTATGATGTAACGTCCCAAAAGGAAAAGCTAGATTAGATACTGCTCAAAGCGAATCCACAAAACGTGACAGACAAAGGGAAAAAAAAACAGAAAATGCGAGTCAAGCTTACTATCGGTCCATTCTTCAAGGCATGTTCCTTAGCAAATTTGCAAGCTTGTTTGACAGCAAACGCATCCATACCATCTACCTGCTCGTCCAAAAATAATCCAATCAAACTCAAAAACAAATTACAAGACACCAAATGCATTTCAGGTTTAAACTAATAGGACAATGAATGAAAACTGTATAGTAGGAAGCTGCTCATACTTGCAACATCCTATTTTCTACAAGGAAACTATAGCAATTCATGTGAAATCAGGAAACGACACTAATCCATCCGCCAATTCACACAAGAGGCCAAGCAAAATTAAAGCTACATAAGACACACAGTAAATCCTTCCAAAAAAACTGTAGTATATATATAATGCAAATGAAAATCAATTACTTATCAGTAAACCAGAAGTAGTAGAAAAGAGGAGCTTGTAAGAACCTATATTGTCTTACTTGTAAGTTCAAAGATTGTAAGACTTAAACACACGAAAGTTACAGACTTTATATCTAAAAATGCTTCATTATAACACTACTTCTAAGGTACACAAGGTAGTTGTTTACAAAGAGCTAACCTTCAAACCAGGAACATAATCACCACGCTTATAGTAAGAAGGGCTCTTGGCAGCTCTCCACTCAGCAGTTCCCATCCCATCTACACAAAACACATGAATAAGAAACCAAACAGAAGATCATACAAACAAAGAAAGAAGAGAGCGTTTTACAGTGATTGTTCTCGCAGACGAGAATGGAAGGCAAATCCCAAAGAGCAGAGATATTCAAAGCTTCAAAAAGCTGCCCTTGATTGGCAGCACCATCGCCATACATAGCGAACGTCACCGCCTCCTCCTTGGAATACTTCTGCGCGAAAGCAATCCCACAGCCTAACGGAACCTGAGCACCGACGATCCCATGCCCACCGTAGAACGACGAATCCTTCTTATAGAAATGCATCGACCCACCTTTCCCTCTCGAGCAGCCGTCTTGCCTCCCCATAAGCTCCGCGAACACCTCGTACAGCGACCCCCCGCGGCCCAGGAAGATGCAGTGGTCGCGGTAGGCCGTGATGATGGCGTCCTTCTTCGTGATCGCGGCCTCCATCCCGATGGCCACGGCTTCCTGGCCGTCGTAGAGGTGGCAGAACCCTCGGATTAGTTTCGCTTTGTAAAGCGAGTCGGCGGCGATCTCCATGCGGCGCATCAGAGCCATGGTGCGGAAGAAGGAGAGGAGCTCTTGGGTGGAGGATTCGACGGAGCGAGAGGGTGGGTCGCATAGGTGAGCGGTGAAAGGAAGCGAGGTCTCGATTGTGATCGGTGTGGTGTCGGTTGAGATGGAACGGCGGAAGGCGGCGGAGAGGGGGCGTGAGATGATGTTAGATCGCGATGAGAGGCGTGATAGAGCCATTATCCACACCGCTGATGATTTTTCAGACTGCGAATCTGTTGAGAGACAATTCCAATTCCAGTGAGGAAGATACTAATGCGAATTTGGTAACTACTATCAATCGTAGAGATTCTACATGGGTCAGAACGAGTCATTTGATACCTCCAAATGATTAGAGAACAAGCCCAAGTCTATAAACTCAGGCCTGCTATGGTTTCCACCAAAGATTTTTTTTTTTTTGGTCAACAACATTGACCCTATAAACCAATCTGGGAGATGTTGATCCATGTGAACGACGAAAGACAGTTGTATCCTGACACTGCATGCTAGTTTATCCGCCTTCGTATTTTGCGTTCTTGGCACATGAATAATCTCTGATCGTATGAAACTCTCTTTCAGATTCTTAATATCTTCCAAATAACTTGCAAAAGCTGGACATTCTTCTGATTCTGAAATCATCTTCACCAATTGAGAACAATTCGTTGCAAACGTAACCTGAAATTGTCGTAAGTTTCTCATACATTCCATAGCCCATAGTAGCGCCTCCATCTCTGCATGCAAGGGAATTAGAGTAGCCCGTACATTCCTTGCTCCCAACAGTTCCTCAAATCCTTCTAAAGTACTGAACCAACCCTGACAAGAGAAAATATCACCCTCTTTCCATGATCCATCTGTAAAACACCATCGACCGGGAATTGACGGAAGAGACGTAACATGTACCTGTGTTCCCGTTTTCTGTTCATTCAAAAGTTGTGCCTCTGTCCAGAGTGTAGATTCCGTTTCTGCCAACTTAAGAATATCCTTAGGATCCATATCCAAATTACTAAAAACTTTATTATTTATTCCTTTCCAAATATACCATAGTATCCAAGCAAACTGATAATTTGTGTTCCTAGTGTCAATTTAATTGATAACTTTAGTTGTCATGTAAATTCTCTCGAATAGTCATTTTTAAGTTTTTTTACAAAATAGCACTCAAAAAAGAAAATAACCAAAATATTTTTTTTTTTTTTGAAATTTGTAATATTTTGTTTTTTTTTTTAATTTGAATATTTAAAATTTAAAAATTTAAAATTTTAAAATTTGTAAAGGAAAATCTGGATATCCGGAGAGGCCGGATCCGGATAATAAAATATTTGATCTTTCAAAACCGGATCTTGATCCAGATATTTTGAATTTTTAGTCCGGATATATGGATCCGTAATTTATTGATAATTATTTCAAAAATAATAATATCTATATATTAAAATTAATTTTATTTATTATATTTTCATTTTATAATAGTATATATAGAAATAATTATAGACGTTATGTAACATTTTTATTATAAAATTATTGTTTATATTTTCATATATTTTAATATTATTTTTTATTTATTTTAAAGATCCAAATCCGGTCATTTACACTAGAAGGCATTTTCCAAGTTTTATTTACACGGTAAGGCAGTTCCCGCTTATGGGGTAGTTTTTTGTGACTAGAAACCAAACCATTATAACTAAAGTCATTTATATAACTAAAGTGGTCCTACCATGTTCTTAAGTTGATTATTTTCTTTTTTTTCTTATGGAACAGACAAACACAAATTTTAAACTAAAAAACTTCTTATTCACATTTCGCTCCTTGGTATCTCTATCGCTGTCAAATGGATTGGCTGTCCATTGGTTGTCCATGTCCAAATATAAATGGGTCTATTTGGTGACACTCATTTATCCTTGTGAATTATAAATGGACAAGAATCACAAGACCAATGGCTAATGGGCATTAGTGGATTTGGACTACATGGACGTGGTCGGTCCAATGATCACAAAAAGCTAGGGTTTCTAAAATTTGAGTTTTCCCGTCAAAAGCGCAAAATCGGATTTTTCTACTAAAATCTTAATTTCTAGTTTTTCCGCTAAAACCGCAAACTCGAGTTTTTCCACCAAAACCGAAAATTGAGTTTTTCGCCAAAACCGAAAATTGAGTTTTTCGCCAAAACCGGAATTGTTGCACTTATGAACTTATGTATTGTTGTACTTATGAATTTATAGATAAATTTTAGTCTTATGAACTTGTATTTATATTTGTAGGCTTATAAATTGAAATTTCATTTTTCTTATATAGTTCATTATGGACCCAATGACAGTCCATGTAAACATGGGTGTTAGTGGGTCTGTTCCTTAATGAACTAATTTCTAATGGGCATTGTCACTCTCTATCCACAAACAATAAATGGACAAATGAATATGGGCTAATGGACGCGAGAGAGCCCAGTTTACAGCTCTAGATATCTCAATTTGTGGTGCATCATGTCATCTATGCTTCCTCTTCACCATTCTTCCTGATCCTCCTCCGTCACCGCCGACGAACTTCAGCCAAGCTCAAGCACAAGCCGTCGCCTCTCCTTCACCGCAAAATCATCAGAACAGCTTTTCTCTGCAAGTTATCTTGGTTTCACTCTGACAATAGCCGTGGTGGTTGAATCGACTGCAGTGGTCGTCGCTTCAGTTGCATGATGAAGCTCGAGCAACAATGGCCAAATCTCACAAAATTTCATAATCTAAAGTTGGAAATCAGTTTAGATGTGATAAATCAGCAATCTTGAAGTGTAATTTACACTTAAAACGCAAAAGAATAAAAAATACATTAAAGAAATCAATGGCAGACGCAATAATTATTGCAGGAAACCTAAAAATTTTGGGGAATACGAAGATATATTTACTAAAATGCCACTCATTAAATAAAATTGCCAAAAAGGTACATCATGATTTTATATGTACATGTGTACATGATTTTATATGTACATCTACTTTATTAAAACAGAAGTACACTTATAAAATAACCTTTAGTTTTTCAATTTATTTACAGTCATATACCACTGAGAATTTAATTAGTTTCACCTTAAAATAGCTTGTATTTTCCACATTTCCTAAAATAACTCCACGACCTATAAATAAGGAAACCACATCGATTTTTTTTAACGACCATTATATTAAAAACGAAGAAAAGCCTTAGACATCAATTTTGTTTTTTTTTTTAAGGACCACATCAATTTTTTTTTTTTTTTTAAGGACCACATCGATTTTGTTAAGGGCTTATTGGTGAGATAGCCATATTTCAATGTGAAATTAAGTAACTATCATTGATTTTGACATAATTTAATGTCAGACTTTTTGTACACATTCTATCCGGTTCTGTCCATTCCTGTAATAGGTTGCCAGTTACAATTTATAACGTAAGTAACGTTGTGGTTTTTTGAAAGAAGAAAAAGCCATCCACGTATAACTTTATTGATCACATACATAAGCACTGAAAATTATATTCCATATCATCTAAGTTCTATTCCATATCATCTAAAACCTAAACCCTAAATTCTAATCACTAAACCCTAACCCAAATATAAACCCTAAACTCATATATCAAAATCTAAGAAATACATAATGATATGTAATATTAAATTATATTATGTTATATTAAATTATAACATGCCGAAATGTTCTATTCCATATCCAAACATAATAGAAACAAGTAATGCTTTCTCAACGGTGAACCCAATATTCCAGAAACTAAACCCTATCCAATCATCACTAAACCCTACACGAAAACATAAACCCCAACACATATATCAAAATACGTAAGTATTAAATTTGTATGAATTCAGAAGCAAAATAAGGTGATATTAAACGTTCCAATTTATAGCAGGAACGCAAATAAGATGACTTTTCATTTTACATGATCAAAATATAATAGAAACAGATAATAGGTGCTCTAACAGAATAATTGTGTTATGTAGAAGCGCACGTGCGCGGATGGGCGTGACGATGACAGAAGTTGAAATAGTTGTTAACACTTTTTTTCCAGTGGGTTCAAAGCATGTCTCAAACAATCTACTCGCAAGGTTTAAATCGTCAATGTCAGATCTGAAGGATGAAGGTAGGAGGTAAACACTGTTAGGACATAGTACTCAACTCTATTTATATAGATATGAATTTTTATAGTGCAAATAAATTGAATGGAATACAAAATAATGAAATAGCAACCTCTCAATTCTATTTCAAATAAAATATGTTTACATACAGTTATATTAGACTATGTCGAATAGAATAGTAATGGATGATCTCGTACTCTGTTCACACACATGCTAACCTATGCCATTTGAAATAGAATAGGAATGAAAGATATTATACTATGTCAACACAGACAAACCTATCTATCGCAGATACTATTCCATACAATAAACTATATAACTACACCATATGCTATGTATATCCGCTAAAAAAACAAAATTCAAATTTAACAAAGACTAAGAATAACTGGGGAAACCCCAACCCCTAAATCAATTGGGGAACTTCGTTCCAGAAAAGCAGATACGACATCCAACGTCAACGAGACTGTAAATTTACTAAAAGAGTACCCTATAGCGCAAATATGTAATAACATAACAGGAGATGAAGAAAATCGAAGGTTAAAACCTGAGAATGTACCAGAATTGAAGAGATCTAAGAAGAATCGATGGTTAGAATTGGAATGGGTATGGGTTCGCACTATTCACCGCTGCAACTATGACGACGTCGTGTGTCCGACAATTCCATAAGAGTAGTTGAACGGGGGCTTGCAACCACTGAGGAATAAAGAAAAAAATTGATGAACCCGACGGAAGTGACGATGTGGAGCAATTCGGTGTCGGAGACCATTCAACTTCAATGAAGTTACCAAGATAAGTAAAAAGGGAAGATGTGAAGACAATTAAACCACAATTTACTTTTATACATAATAATTAATATTTTAATTTTTTTCCTGCAGGTTACGCCAGTTGCAAGAAGGAACAATATTGTATTATTATATATATATGACGGTGTGTATAGAAAAGTTAGGAAAATTGGTTACTTGGTGAATTAGGATTTTCTTCCTTGTCATATAACCCAATTTCGCTTTTGTTAATTACCCAACTACACCATGTTTTCCTTTACCACCATAGTTCCCAGGCAATATAAAAAAATAAGCACAATCATAACGTATGTTTGCAAACAAATTCTTTAATTTTTTTAAAAAAATTAACATCTGTTTTTTTAAAAAAAAATTTCACCACCATCTAATGTCTAATGATTTTTTATATACAATTTGTAAAGACATTCCAATCTAAAAATAAAGATATAATTATAATTATTTTATAAATCCAATTTCACAACAAATAAAAACAGAATACATTTAAATTCAAAACGAACAACAAAATCCAGCAAATCTGCAAATTTTCCTATTTATTTGGTACAAATCAAAATATCATAAACAAAATCATCAATTTAAAATCTAATATATTATAATTTCCTTATAACTAATTACATTTACACCTATTATAAAGTAGATAAGCACAAAATCATTTTTTTACGCCTACACTTGTGGAACAAACACGAGATCTTATCATTTCCTTTTTCAAATCATAACCACTAAGTATTTAAAGAAAACTGAATATATGATGTCACACAAAATTCAAACTAACATTAACAAAATCTTAGTTTATCCTATATTATGGACTTTTAACATTAAAACACAATCAAGAAATTTTTTTTTTCATTTATTTCGGCATAATCTGACTGTCTCCATTATAATGCCTTTCTCACAGAGAAAGATGGAGATCGAGATGTTTTTTTTTTAGATTTTCTTTTCTGTTTTTTTTTTCATAATACGAACGGTCTTCTCCGTGTAAAAAAAGACCGTTCACTGGAGTTACACTCAACACCACATTTCGTGAATGGCCAAAGATCAAGCAACTAGAGGCAACAGAAAATCAGTCACTGGAGTCCGTTTGGGGAAACTACAAAAACGTAAAAAAGGTTTTTGTGGGAAGAAAAGTTTTTGGTCTAAAGAACAAACTAATTCATGGAGAAGTTATATAAATTTGTTGATCTCCAAAAGAAGAAGCAAGGACTAAATATGATGATTTAATAGGTGTGGAAAGAGTATTTTTTTTCTTCTTCATGAGACATATAAAGAGAATTAAATGGATAAAGAAAACATGGATTCATAAGACTATGTACAATGGAGGTGTTGAATAAAAGATTCAACAGTTGAATCCATACAATGAAGGTGTTGAAAAATGAAATTTGATGATGTGGATTAATTGGTGTTGAGAAAATTCAACATGTTGAATAACAAGAAAGTGGGGACCACCGACGATACATGTCATTTTCTAAAGATTTTTGATATTTTGATATTCTCTTAGTTATTTAAAACTAATTAATTTCATTATAAATTAAATAATTTATTTTTATTTCTTATACTAAAATTTATTATTTAAATTATCTATAAAAAGAGACTAGGTTTATATGATTTAGATATAAAAAATAATAATTATTAATTAATAAAATAGAGTGTTGAATTTTATTCAACAAGACTATTGTAGTGGATAAAAAATAAATGTGTGTTGAATGATGATGTGTAACAAAAAGAATATGACATTTTCTCTATTAAAAGAGAAGTACCATTTTTATCTACCATAAAAAGTCATAGTAGGACCATCTAATTAAACCTTTTAATTAATCTTTTCATTTACTAACCATTTGGTAACAACATATTAAAACATTTATCCTCCGCATGATTTATATTTTGTTTTTGTCACATTCACGTGAATGATTCACTTATTAAAAGGATTTACATTTTAATTTACTAACCACATGTTTGGTACCATAACATATTAAAAAATATTTACATTTATCTTATTCACCAATTGCTATATACATCCTTAGTGGAATCTCTTTTATCTTTATCTTATTAACTACAACATGTGATTTGGAGTTTGATAGACATTTCAACAAGACATATATTACAAAACATAAGAAAGTTCATATTGTCATACGATATTCTTTTACATACCATCAAAGAGATATATTACAAAACATAAGAAAATGACATACGAAAGGATACTTGCAAAACAAGCAAAATAGCAAACTAGCAAAACAGAAGAAATAGATAAATAAACATGTTAAAATCATAACTATTTCTACATGCGTGCACAGATGATGTTATTCCACAACTCTTCTTCTTTTTTTACTCTTGATCAATACCAAACTCAACAAATTGGTTAAGCCTTTTGAAGTAGTAACAATGCTTGCATACTTCAGCCATATTATCTAGACCGCACTGTGACAGTCTATTTGCCTAAAGTTGACCATATTTAGATAATATCGGTCCTTAATAATTGCAGGGATTGAACTCAGTGAGTTCTTGACACTTTCCCAGCAATGATCCGAGGTTGATAGTTTTTCTTGCCATTGGAGTTTGTCCAAATACGTTTTACCTTTTTGATAATGACCTAAGGCAAGCATTAACAAACCGTAAAGATACATACCATTTTTATTGTTGAGAGTGGTTGAATGGCGTATATGAAAAATGCCTTTGTGTTTATCATGGTAGACGAAGTATTGAAGTATACCCTCAATATAGTGTGCCTCAGGGTTGTCATTCTCCAAGCACAGTTCCTTGAACTTAGCGTGCTTAGTGAGCATTTCGAAAGGTTGAGGAACAAAATAACGCAGGCTGATGTTTCTGAAGTAACTGGTGGGATCTGAGTTTGAGTAGTCTTCATAGTCGGAGGAATCAGAAATGTTAATGTAATTGTTGATTGAATTATCTGATCCCATCTTCACTTTAGTGTCTTTGTTGAATGCAATTTTTTTTTCATGTCGTTTTTTCTCAGGCTGATGTTTCTAACAATGCTGGAGGGCTTTACTTATGAAGATGCTTGGTTGTAATTGATGTGATAGTACCTGATGGTGGAGTACACATGCAAGACAAAAAAGGTTGTGTTCATCTGTGTTGTCATTTCAACGCAAAAGTTATTCGTTCTTTGATGCATGCTTCTTGATATCACCAAGATAATTCAGCATTTGTATTATGCATTTGAATATTTTGTTTCACAGTGATATTTTGATGCATTAACATATGGATATAATTATTTTCAGTTCTAGATGAAGGTTGATTTTGTATTTAAGAGTAAAAGGTTGATTTATATAATTATTGTATATATAAGTTCCAAAAATTTATATATTGTTTGATCGTATATATAAGTTCAAAAAAAATTATAAACATATTTATTTTAATTGTGAAAACATTTTGTTGTGATTTAAATTTGTAAAATACCGCATTTTACAGAATATACTAAAACATAATTAATTGTTCTGAGATCCTAACCTTTAAGATTATTATATTTAATTTTTATAAGTTAATCGTCCTAAGATCTCTCATCCCTAACTATTATAAAATCACGTAATATATTTTGAAATGATTAGATCTCATATTCGTTACACAAATCACGTCATACAATCTCACTATCTAACTCACAAAGATATAAGTAATTTAGTTACCTAATATCTAGGAAACCAAAAAATCTAATAACCACTATATATATACTGGACGTGCTTCAACTGTTTTTCACAACTAAACCACTTCGAAATATCTTCAAACAAGAGCGTAACCTTGGTCAGTAATGTCAAACCATACAAAACTGGTTGGTGTATTCAGGTTAAGTTGCTTCATTCCTGGAAACAACATACCAGTTATGGTAGTCGTTCTCTAGAAATGATCTTAGCAGTGAAACGGTGACTAAAATTTTCTATTTGTAATGTTTTATATCGTATTATTTAATGTATAAGATTAACGACATCTGTTTTTTCATATTTTTAGGGTACTAAGATTCATTGCTCATGCAAGAATGATCACATGTTTCGTGTTGAACGTGATTTGCCTTTGGGAGTATGGTGTTTGATTACAAACTTTTTGCTCACAAATGCAACTGGTCAATACCGACCAACCAACCATGCTTACAAGATGTCTATTATAGGCGACAGTAAGATTAAGGATTCAGATTTCCATTGCGATGATATGTTCTTCTCATTTGCAAGTTTTGACGATGTTGGTAATAGGAGTATTAAATCACACTTTTTGATCGGTTAAGTTTATCTTACAATCTATATTTTACATTTATTTTATTTGTGATCGGTTAAGTTTATCATAAAGTTGAATGTATTTGCAATAATGTTTTAATTATAATGTACCAACATTTTTTTCCTTTGTGACTAATTGCAGAAGTAATCGGTCAAGTTGAGAGCCTTAAAGACGTTCAAACTGTTCAAGTGAAGTAAAATAACATGAAGAAAGTTGAATTTCGTCTACGTGACACCAAGTAATTTGTTTTTTTTGTACCATGCAGCTTATCTTTAATTTATGTTTTATTTATGTTATTTTTTGAACACCTTAACTGTATTAGGGGTGAGACTATTGCATGTTGTCTGTGGGGAAAATATGCAGAACAAATTGAATCTCATGTTCAAGAAGCAAATGACCCAAATATGATTTTGGTTATAAGATTTGCAAAGATCGGATTTTATCAAGGTAATACAAATAATTTAAAATGAAAATGAAACTCCGAATGATTAAATTAATCATCTCAAATACTCTTAATAATACTATTTGCTTTCTTCTTATAGGAGAAGTTCAGATTACCAACGCATTTGATGCATCATTGGTTCTGATCAATCCGGATTTGCCTGAAGTCGTGACATTCAAAAGCATGTAAGTATGTCTATGTTGGTTGTATTTAAAAGAAAAACATTGAGTCTTGACTAATAATTATATTGTTTTGACTTAGGTTGCCACAAAATGATATTGCAATTACTCCTTTCGATCAAAATTCCAACAGTAAGACAATCAAGGCTCCAAAGGTGGACTGGAATGAAGTTGATGTCAAATCAATCTCAGAAATATTGGTGGCCATGAAGGTATAATTACTTGTACAATTATATAATTTGAAACCATTTATATCCCCTATATAGTCACCTATTTAAATCTAAATCGTATTATGTTTGTAGATTGAAAGCTGCAAACTCATTGTTTCTATTGAAACAATAGATACAGATTGGGGCTAGTTCTATTTTGGTCATGACAGGTGTAACAAACGTGCCGATCAAATTGTTAGGGATGGTTCAGCGAATTTATCGGTGGCAGATAAACCTTTATGGTATTGTAGACGTTGCCATTGTAATGTTACAAACGTGTCTCCAAAGTAAGTTTACCCATAGATTGAGTTTCATTTTTGTGAATGTATTTGTGAATAATATTTTACTATAACAAATCAACTAAATCTAATATGTGAGTTTTTTGTTGTACAGATACAAACTGCATATTGTTGTGCAAGATGACTCAGGTACATGCAAGTTAATGCTGTTGGATACTGAAGCTGAGGCCATAGTCGATTGTAAAGCTGTTGATTTATGGGGTGGATCATATGATGAGGTACTTCTGAACCATGCTTAACATTATTATATGATTTTGACATCATACCTATATTGTTTCTTCAAAACTTTGTTTCTTTGGCTAACTATGTTCTTATTATTTACTTAACCTAGATTGAAGATCCAGAGGTTTTGCCACAACCAATCAAAGAATTAGCTGGCCAATCTTTCTGTTTTGGAGTTTCTTTGAAAAATGATAATGTGACCAACGGCTCTGATATATTTATGGTGGCTGCAATCTGGTCTGGAGATAAACTTCTCAAAACAGAATCACATTCTGTTCTCAGCAGAGAATCCTCCATGACCTCTGGTGGCGAGGTTAATTTCTTATATATTGATTTTATAATTTTTATTTGTATATATTTATTATACTTGACATCGAATTTGTGTGCACTTTCATTATTTTAGGTTTCAAAGTCGGATCCAAACAGTCAAACAACTTCTGAAGGTTGTTCAACCCTGTTCTCCAAACGCAAAGATGGTGATCTACCTGACATATCCTCATCGTCAAAAAAACTGTGCACCAAGATTGTCAAGGTGGAAAAATCGAAAAAGAATTAGTTTGGGACGGTTCTAATTGCTGAAGTTTGGTGGTTATGGATGCAGTGTTTTGGAATAATTTGGATTTTTTTCTATATTGAAGTTTTATTTGATTCTGTTTTAAGCTTTCTGGTGTTTAGAAGTTGATGTTTCGTTTTTTCTTTTTCTTTATCTATTAATAAAACTTTTCATTTGCCTGGGAAACAACATGTTGTTTTCAAAAGGGAAAGACAAGATGCAAGCAGTGATCAGTCGTAAACTCATTGAGAATACCATATTCTTAGCATGGTTTGAGTTGAATAAAGTTGATTCTCTTGCTAGAACTTTCACTTATGCCAAGATTCCGAATTTTTTTTACATATGATAAGCGTCAGAAGATGTTTAAGAAAAGGAAAAGAGGATTTATCATTGGCAGAATCAACTATGCTCCATTTAAGCAAGAAAGTTCCTACTATTTGCATGTGTTGTTGAACATTGTCAAAGGCCCTACCAGTTATGATGACTTAAAAATGTTTGAAGGAGTTCTTTATCCTAGCTACAAAGAAGCATGTTTTGCAAGGGGATTGTTAGATGATGATAAAGAGTACATCGATGATATTATAAGGAGAAGTTACGACGGCTCATCAAATGAAATGAGGCAAGTGTTTGTTACTATGCTAATGAATGATAGCTTAGCTATGCCATAGAAGGTTTGGGAATCGACTTGGGAATATCTTTCTGAAGATATTGAACACAACAGGAGGAAGATTTTCAACAGACCAGGTTAGTGCTATATATAGTTATACTTAAAAATAATGTTGAAAAAAATATGTACATTTAATTGTGTTTCTGATTTTAAAATTATTGTCAATGTCGATTTAGGGCTACTGTTAAGTGATGCGGATAAAAAGAAGTATACGTTACTGGAGATTGAGAAGCTTCTAAGGCGTAATGGGACATCTTTATCAAGATTTGAAAAAATGCCAAAGGTACCAAACACAAGCAGTTGTGATTCAAACGTCCTGATTCTTGATGAGCGAAGCTATGATCAAGGCGTAATGGGACATCTTTATGTTTTCTTCGTGTATGTTGTCTCATGGGTTAGATCAATCGAATTTAGTGAAAGAGGCATCACTCATAATATGGGATGAAGCACCAATGATGAGTAAACATTGTTTTGAAGCCTTGGATAGAAGTTTTAAAGATATTATTGGGAAGCAGAGTAACAACCCCTTTGGTGGAAAAGTCATTGTATTTGGAGGTGATTTTAAGCAAGTTCTGCCAGTGATTCCCGGTGCTGGTAGAGCTGAGGTCGTTTTGGCGTCAATGAATTCATCATACCTTTGGGAGCATTGTAAAGTGCTAAAACTAACCAAAAACATGAGACTTTTTTTTGGTGGGTTGTCAGTTGAAGAATCAAAGGACCTTAAGGAATTTTCAGAGTGGATATTAAAGGTCGGTGATGGTAAACTTGCAGAGCCTAACGATGGTGCAGCTGAGATCGAAATTCCGTCAGAATTTTTGATTACTGACTCTAATGATCCTATTGAAGCCATCAGCAGAGCAGTGTATGGAGATTGTAGTTCGCTACAAGAAAACAAAGAAGCAAAGTTTTTCCAGGAAAGAGCTATTATATGTCCAACTAATGAAGATGTCAATGTCATCAATGATTACATGTTGGATAAATTGTATGGTAACCTATTCCATCCCGTCCACCATACCCTTAGAGAAAAATTGTATATTGTACTAAACGTGTTTGTCTAACTTATTCAGGTGAAGAAAAGATTTATCTAAGTGCAGATAGTATTGATCCTACTGATAAAAAATCTGTTAATGACGAAGGACTTGGTCAAGATTTTTTAAACAGCATAAAGGTGTTTGGATTGCCGAATCATTGTATTCGACTGAAAGTTGGTTGTCCTGTGATAATTCTGAGAAATATTAATCCTGCAGAAGGGTTGATGAATGGAACAAGATTACAAATTACTCAACTCATGGATTTTATGGTGCAAGCTAGGATCATCACAGGAGAAAAGGTTGGGGAAATTGTAGATATCCCAAGATTGCTTATTACACCAACTGATACAAAACTGCCTTTTAAGATGCGTCGAAGGCAATTGCCCTTGGCAGTTGCATTTGCTATAACAATCAACAAAAGCCAAGGACAATCTCTCTCTGAAGTTGGCATATTCCTACCCAGACATGTGTTCTCTCATGGACAGCTATATCTGGCTATTTCTAGGGTCACATCAAAGAAAGGATTGAAGATTTTGATGGTGGACAAAGATGGTAAACCTCAGAAGAAGACTATGAATGTTGTTTTCAAAGAGATTTTCAACAGCCTATAATATTTATACGTAAGAAACGACAGGTATGTTTACTTATGGAAATTTTTTTGGAAAATTTTAGGATGATATAAGGTTGTAAAATATATTTCGTGTTTAGTTGCAGGTTTTGTCAAGAAGAGGGAATGCGATGGATTTCTACATTTTACTATGCTTTTTGTTCAAACTTGATACAAGTTTTGTTTCTTCTTTTAAAGTTCAGACCACAACCAGAAATAATGCTATGTTTCATTCAGCAATGTTTCATTCAAACCGATAATCCTACTAATACTACTCTTAAGACTACTAATTTGCGCATATTAATAAAAGTTTGTTTAAGAAATTACTAATCTTTTTACTTTTAAAATTATGTGTAATGCTCATCTTCAATACTATCCTTTTTGTATCACTTTTGCTTCTCCACCATGTTTTGGAGTCATGTAATTAAACAGAAAAAAAAATCAACACAAGTTAGTCATTCATCAAGAGTGATTTTGAAAACTAAAGCATACGAGATACTGAATTCACTGATAGTTGTAGTTATAAGCAAAGAAGTACAATCAACATCTAACATAAGTGGAAACAATTCAGTTATATTCCAACATGAAAATATTGTGAAGCAAAGTGGAAACAATTCAGCAAATCTTAAGATCGAGAAACATAACATTTATAATTTGAAACAATATACATCTATCTTAAGCTAAACTTTCCAAAAGAACGGCTTACACCTATGATCTTAAATCCCAGAACTTTCCAAACCAGACGGATCTATATGATCTGTTGGACATCTTCAATCTCTATTTGTAGGGTTAAATTCATCTGGAATTGTATACAATAAAACTATTAGACACATAGATAAACCTTTTACTTCAATAATTCAATAATCCGTACGGATTTAACTTCAAAATAACAAAAATCAAAACCTACCGGAGCCGCTTGTTTCATCATGGATTGCATGTTGATGAATTTTCAGCGATTTTAATTTTGAGGAATCGTTAAAGATGATAGCTCTGTTTTTTTTTGTTAAGAGTTTGTTCATAACAATTTTTTTCCTACGCTAATTAGTTAACTTACTAAATGAGCTTTTTTTTAACAAACTAAATGGGCTTTGTAAATATTCAATATCTCCAGCCCAATAGTTACAATTACCATTATCCATAAAAGTTATGTTTCTATCTTATGTTTTTTTGAACAACAATACAAAATTGTTACAATTACCTTTGTCGGTTGTCGAATCGTCTATGTAATCTTTCCTATATCATAATTGTAAGATCATAATAAATCAGCGTTAAAAAAAAAAACAACAATACAAAATTCAAATGTATCAGGTTTATAAAAAACGTGAACGAAACCGTTTAAGATGAACTATGTTACTTTTCAATCTTATCATTATATTCCAAGATTTGTAACACATCACTAACATAAAGACTATGTATCTTCGAATTTTCAGTATAATATTGGAAGTTATAAAAAAAAAACCGTTTAACCAAATTGAAACATACTGATATAAAACATAAACAACTACATATGCATGTTATATTATTGCAAATCAATATAACACCCGCGCTGGTGCGCGGATTCGATCCTAGTGGAGTGTTAAAAGATGAAGTAGAGAATATTGAATCTTAAAACCATTATATATAGTCTAATGTGACAGCAATGTAAAAATTATACCTGCGGCACTACGGTGTCGCAACCGGTCAAACCGTAAACCTACAAAATCTTCAATATCCTTTGAAGACAAGGTTGGGGTGGAAACGAGAATGAAAATACATAACATCGTAGGTATATTGAATGAAACGGGATCAAGCAAATATCCAGGCCTTTCAGAATGTTTCTCTGGATCAAAGGTTGAGATACAATCATACCTCAAAGATAGATCTCAAGGCAGACTAGATGGTTGGCACCTGCAGCATATTTCTCAAGGTGGAAATTTTATTTTATTAAAGTCAACGGTTGGTGTTTGCAATGACATGTTTCAGACTTCCTAAGACTACTCTAGTTCAGTTAGGTATAGCTAGGATGCTTCTCTGTGTCGTCTTCTTCTCCAGCAACAAGACGTTTCTGCTTGCTCCTCTCTTTATTTATAGTTGGTTTTTATATGCACTTACTGGTCGCATTTTCGCTTTAATTACTTTCTTCTTCCCAGGTCTTTGGACTTGAACCTTTGAGCCATTATTGACCAAAAAAAAAGAGTAAAAGTTGAGAAAGTTAACAGAAAAAGAAACCTAACATTAGAAGGAATATCCATGATTTGTTTTTTAAAATGAAAGAATTAAAAGTGTCCCATTTTAGAATTGTCTGGTATATGTAATAATCTTACACTATACACCAAAACTGGCGGCTCCAGACGCAATTTTTAGGAAAAATGAAAATTTACGGTTGACATGTGAAGAATCTCTCTGAGCCAGAAATGATGCAAGAATCTTTGTCAAAGACAGTTTGGTCGGTCTCTAGTCTCTACCACTAACTCATACTTGCATATCTCAGCCAAGAACTTTCACACCTGCACAATAGTATACAAAATCCCTAATCTATCAACTTTTATCTCTAATTTTCAACGATGAATAATAAGTCCGCAATGATTAAGGCAAAAAGAGGGTTACTTACGTGCTTGAAGCCGCGTTGTTAAGGCAAGGCAGCAAGTCTACGGTTCAGACGCATGTGAAAACGCGATATTTTTCTCTTTCTGGAGGTTTCACTGCTACCAGGAGTTTTATCATTGTCAAGCCCATTTGGATTCACTTTTGGTTTCTTCTGCTTGACTCTATACAGAAGATCTGATGTATTTGGTTCATACTTGACCTAATAACAATTTGGACACTCTCATTATTCATATTCACATTAAAATACAGAAATATTATTAATATGATTTAATTGGTATGTAACGTACCTTGGAAGAACTGCAAGCCATCTTGCATTCGACCTCATTGATAATCTTCAGTCCTTCCATTGCACGCAACATCCCTGAAGATTCATCTGGACCGCTCATTTTCGCCATGTTCCTGAAGATAGCATATATAAAGATGATTACTAAATGCACTTGCACAACTGTATACACAAAACGTAAGCCCTTATCGTTGCTTTTTGGTTCACCTCTTCAGAAATAGACCAGGTCTTTCTTCATCAGGTACAAGCGAAAGAAAGTCATTCTGTAGATAATTTGCAAAACCTGGTTCCACCGTTACAGCTGTAACTTCAGGCTGATGATCGTTCCCGTTGTTCATAAGTTGAATCGCGAGACGGGTTTGTGCAGATGACTGCACAGAGATTTTGAAAAGATACATTAGCATGTGAGACCATCCTTAGACACAAGGTTTCCGAAAATATTAAGAGAAACATACATATCCAATCCGGTATATGTTCTGCTCATGGAGAAGGGCTCGCGCATTCTCATGGTACACTATATCAAAGAACCTTCCCGGTTTTCTGTAGTTCTCATATGTGTATAGTTGTAGTAGCTTGGTGTCTGTCTCATCAGCTGCAACTGAATGAAGCTGAAGCATGTCCAAGCCACGTCAATGATCAGTACAGAGGGGGAAAAGAAGCAGAGTCGAACATGATTAAGTTGCAGGTGAAAATGGAAGCTTACATGCTTGACAAACTTCTGAACTAGCTTGTCCAATGTGAAGAGAACATATGATTGTGCTCCAATAAGAGCTCGGCACTCATCTTCAAACTTTGTATTATCACTCGAGCCGTCAAGTAAATTGTAGAGAGCATCCATGAACCTGTGCTTCAAAACTATCAGTAAGAAAGGAATTATTGTTCCACTACCAATACTCCTTAGAAGATAAAGCACCTGGTATAAGAATCAGGAGATGTGTTATCTGGATCTGGAGCTTTCCATTTCCTCTCTGAATGTATCTTTGCAGATTGTATTCTCTCGTACAACATCTGGAAGAAAAGAAAACAACAAAATTAGCTAGCGGTTTGAACTTAAAAGACAATTGACATTTGCAGAAGTAGAGAAGTTTGTTTCGTAGTCCTTACTTGATGAAGCCTAAAAAGCACATAAAAGGAATCATTCCCATAGAAAACTCGAGAATCATTACTTTCACTGACTTGTAGTGCTCCAGGCACATGCTTTGCAAGGGGCTTTACAGGTTGCAGATACCGCTCTGAAAATGTGAGAGATCCATCTTCAGTCTCATTGGCATTAATCATCCCTACAGCCTCGTTTTCACTCTCAATCACACTGCCAAGCCGGTCACAGTTCATAGCTCCTTTATGCTCTTCATCGGAAGAAACTTGGCCACCACATTTGCTTCCTGAGGCGTGAGTGATTTTATTTTCATCATCTTTAGGGAGAGTATTGCTCTTTGCTTTGGCTTCAGTACAGACTGCACCTCCTTTGTGCTCTTGCTCTTTATTACTTCCTACATTGTCTGGCAGTTTCTGAAGAGACTCAACGCCATTGTCTCTATAAACCTCATGATTGTCTTGCTCAAAACTTTCGGTGGGGGATAACTCACCCTCTTCTCGCTCAACCTTCTGATCTCCCATTATTACATCAGTACGATTCTCTACACCCTCCATTAACAAATCCTTTCTGGGTGGTGCCACCGGCTGGGTATCCTATAGAATATAAAAGATAAAGATAGACGAATATCTCTTTCAAGACCCATAATAAAATAAACTTTGGATTGGTCATGCCTAAGGAAGGAGAGACAACCCAGTTACCTTAATATTCATAGCTGCGCCAACATGCAGTTTATCTTGCTGAATGGTTTCTTGTGCGACAGAGCTCCCTTGAACTGTTGGGTTTTCTTTGTTAGGTGTTGTTGGAGGTGTTATAAGTTTTAGGTTTGAGACAAGAGAAACGTCACAGGTGCTCTCCTTCACTGCCTCACATGCATCATGTTGCTCTTGGTTGTCTTTGGACTTTGCAACATCTAACATTGCCTCACCACTTTGAGACCTAGAAGGAACGCCAAACATGGGCTCCAAAAAGGCTACCCACAGCTTCATTACTTTATCTGACTGTTCAGTAGCACATATTTCTTCGCAGTAATACTTGATTAGTTGGTATAAGTCAGCATGAACTTGAGTATCGGAATAACTGAACTCCAAGTCTGGGGTGAAAGAGGGCTTAGTTCCGACAGCAATGGCATGAAGCGGGTCTTCTTTATGCTTACTGTCACTGATATCTTTTATTTCAGCCACTAAACCTGAATATGGTACATAACAGACAAGTTTACTCAGTTAAAATGAGGCTCATTTGGTAGGTAATCTAAACAAAATGAACTTAAAAAGAAAACATACCTTTTGTGCTCAGATTCTTGGAGTCCTGCTGCTTAAAATAAAAGCTACGGTGATCTAGTGATTTGTGATGATTCTTAGCATATACATCAGCCCATACTTTCCTGAAATCAAAGCGACACCTAGCCCATTCTTCTTGTTTCTGCTTCAAGCGAGTTAGTATCACTGGCAAGGCGATATGAGAATTCTTCTTCAGAATTTCCATAACGTCAAGCCCATAATCCCCGTACAACCGCTCAATGCATCTTAGGTTCAGCACTATTACATTGTCACATATATAAGTAAGAGAATAATAGACATACATATCGCACAACCAGATCAGATCAATTAACTACTTACCTGATAAGTGTTCTTTGATACAAATTGGTGTAGAGATTGTGTTGTTGTTGATCTTCTCCAGAAGAGTTTCCACACGCTTAATGGCTGCATTCACAGACTCTAATAACATATCCAACTCAAACCTGACAGACCATATCAGGAAAACAAACAGATCAGATGGAAGTTGAATTAGCTTAGGAATTACATATATGCTAAAATTTCAGATAACTTGGTGAAATGAGACTAAACCAAAATAACAAAACAATCATGAGCTCAGCAATGTTATTGTAAGATTCCTAATCGAGACATTGAAAGAAATGCATAAACGTAATATACTATATACGTCCTACCTGTCATCTTCACACCGAAACAAGCTTTCTTCATACTGGTTTTTACGCATGTGTTTGAATGAGTAATCCTCGCTCCCCGATGTGACAGAAACCCAATGATCATTGAGTACCTTTTCACCTAGTGAATTTCTGTAGCTTGAAATAGGAATGGGATACTACACCGGAGAAAAGCAAACCATATGATCAAAGAGCACATCAAATTGAATATTGTGAATAAAATTATCAAAGGTTTCAGAGGCGCTCACATCATCTGGCAGGTGACGATAGCTTGGTGTACATTGTACACAGTCAGTAAGATCCAGTTCATTTATACCCTTGACCATATTATTTTTTTGGCCAAAGACTACATCCTCGTTGTCTTCTACCTGCCGCCATTGACCTTGATTAAGGGATTCTGCAAATATTAACATAACACTTGATGATTACTCACAGATATATATACTTCTTTTCCTTTTGTATGAAAATCACTGAAAACGCAAAGAAACATAAATGAAAAACGGTACAAGTAATCCAAACACTCACTTCCCCGAGAATTACCAGCAGCCACAAGATTCTCATCACCATCTTCTCGTTGATCAGAGTGAGCGGTATACTCATCAAGCCTACTTCCAATTTTTATTTTCTGTGGCAGGTAAAAGCCCATATCAATATCTCAGTCAAAGTCTACAACATTTGATCTCATCAATTTGCTATAAACTGTGTCTTAATTCCTATATTTATCTAGCACTTAGTTTATCACTCTTGGCATCACAATTTGGGAAAGGATGTTAATACTTTCCAAACTAGCCATTCATGGGCCACAAACATCATTAGGAAACATGAATAAGAGGAAACCTTGTTAAAATGCATTGGATGAAGTGAAGAACTTCTATCATGCGGTACTGCATTGCTTCCAGAACCTGATCCTGAATTATTAGGTAAGAAATTAACAAACTCAGCAAGCAGATCTTCATGGCCCTGGAACAACAGAGTAACCTGTACAACAGAACAGACGATTATCAGAAGAAGAAAGCTATTTAACAATGCTCTTTATCAGATAAAAATGCAGACAACATACCTCTTGATAGACAGAGGAGATGGACTTGCCTTCCTTTCTATACATGTTCAAGATGTCCAGGAATCTTTTATACGCACGGTTATCATCCCCAAACCGCGCCTGCAGCAGAGATAAATCTCAACTAACGTTTGAACTGTGTGGATAATAATGAGAAAAACATGAGGGGATACAAACCTTGATCTTGTTAACAAAATCGATAGCTTCTCCAAAAGCCACAGGCTTCTTCTCAGGAAGGGTTATTCTGTAACCCTTAGGCAAGAAGGTATTAAAACCCAAAAGCAAGTCGTCATAGCCCTTGAACAACTCCTTTACACTTGCAATGACGCCATCAGTGTTAACTCTACAAACCAACAACAAGAGATTTAAACAAACTTTCCTGTTGTAGACAAAAAAAAAGAAAGAATGGTAATTAATAAAGTACCTCTGGGCTTTAAAGTCCTTCATGAGTGCAAGGAAAGTGTCGTACTTGTCTTTCTTGTCTTGAAACATATCCTTGACAGCTTTGAGATAGCTCAGGGCATCATTCGTTGTTAGCCCTCCCATGTTTCCTCCTCCTCCTCCTCCACCTATCGTTAAAGGCCTACTACCATTTCTGTATTACACAACCATAAATTAAAGCTAATTTCCCCCTTGTTTAAAATCTATTAGGTAACTAATATCTAGAAACAGAAAAATAAACAGAAAATTGATTAATTTAATATCGTATCAGCCTTGCAAATTCGAGAAGACAAAACAAGAGATGAGGATTAAAGACAAAGAGCTTACGTTTGTCCTCGTGTCTGAGCTTCAACGTAAACCTCTTCTCTAACTCTCTTCATCTCTCTCTCTATCTTCGACTTTCACAATAAACAAGAAACGCTTCACTACCCTGAAACCAAACCAATCAAAGTCGGACAAGAAACAAATTCAAATCAGAAACCAGATCTATCGAACCAACAACCAACGATGAGAAGGAGATTGGTCGCTGTTTCAAACCTTGAAGAGACAGGATCACGTTCTTCAAAGGGACAGAGACAAGTTCTAGGTTCCTTCCGAAGAAGATAAAACGTACATAGAAGGGAGTGGATCGGCGGCGGGGAGTTTGGCGGAGAAAAGGGATACCAATCTTCACACGAAAGAAGAAGAACAAAAAAAGGCAAACGAAGAAGATTGCTTCTGGATTTGGATCTCTCTCTCTCTCTCTCTCTAATCTCTTTATCTCTTTCTCTCTGAGATACAAATAGTTTTCGAGAGAGGTTACCCGAAAATAAAAATCAAAGGCTAAAAGCTCGAGCGAGCGAGCGAGAGAGGGAAAGAAAGAGAAGGAGGAGGCCTGTGATTGTTTATGTATGTGCGGAGAGGTAATTATCAAGTGTGTTTATATCTATATCTCGCATGTACTCATGCATTTAAAGTTTTTTCTATGTTACCAACCTTCTTTCATCAGACTTACTGAGTTAACATTTAATTTGGTTACATAAGATATTTTTTGAATGAATATCTTTTAAAAGTAATAAATTAGTTTTGCTATAAATAGAAAATTATATTTCTATAAAAGTTATCATACACTTGTCAACAATAATATTTTTTTTTACTAGAGTTTAGTACACGTTGGTTTTTACTAGAGCTTAGTATGTTATTTAGATATTTTTAGGTTCTAATAAACTTATTCGGATCCGAAAGAATCTGACTATGTCCAAAAATTTATAATACTCGACGGGTTAAATTTAAAATCCAGAAAATTTAATATCCGTAAAATCGATGTATATCTGAACATATACATGAACGCTCATATCTAACTGATTATGTAAACAAATAAAGAAATTTTGTTAACATATTTGAATTCTTGTCACTAAGAGTAATTTCACTCAAACATGTAAAATTACTACGGTTAAAATATAAAATAAATGATGTTAAATTATTATGGTAAATACAATTAATGAAATCGTCTGGAAGAGTAAAAAATATAAAAAATGTAATAAAACACTTTAAAACAGGTAAGTTCTGTTTTATACTTTGTAATAAATTATGTCAAACTAATTAGAAAAAATAATAAATGAAGGGTTCAAATTAGTTAAGAAGTAATGAAATCTATAGAAAACCACTTAAAAATAGGAAAATATTATTTTATACTTCAGTTTTAATAGAATAGATACAAAATATATCTATTATTACCAGATTTTTATACAAAGTGAATACTTTCACAATATTTTTATGGAAAATAAAAATATATTTCTGTTTTCACGGTAAGAATAAATTTCCAATGAAAATAAAATCATATTTTTATGATATTTTTAAAATTTTGTAAGAAAAAATAATATTTTTTGTATATTTCTTATATATTAGTTGAGAAATATTACAACTTCTTTTTGTAGTCACATGTCATCACTATGATGATTCTTATAATCATTAGAGAAATATGTTGGTCCATATAATTATATAACTAGGTGGTTGTCCGCGAATTCGCGGGTAAAAATATTTTTTAAAGTTCTAAAAAAACAGATTTATATCTTTTGTTTTTTTGACAATTTTTAAGAAATATAAATATGACTGTACTAATATATTTTTATCAACAATTATAGTGAAAATAGTTAATGTATGCTGCAATTTAATTTTCTTACAGTATTATTATATGTTATGTAATTTTGATTTCCAAATGTCATTAATTTAATATTAGCTTACATTTATACATCCTAATAATATTGCTAAAATTAATATATATATATATATATATATATATATATATATATATATATATATATATATATATATATATATATATATACGATAACACAAATTATAGTTTTAAAAAAAAAATGATATGTAGACGATAATAATTTATCAAATCACAAAATTATATGATTGGCTAATATGGCTTAGAATAACTCACCATGTGGATTATTTAATAAACAATTTGATACAAATAACCAAAAAAAATATGGTTAATGGGAAGTTCACAGACAATATGAAAAATTGTTAATGAAATCATTTAGATAAATTAAAATAGATAGACACACCATATATATATAATTAATATGGTTTATATGTTAAGTATATATATATGATTATAGTTTTTGTATATTATTATCAATAAGACATGTAAGTAACAAAAATTGCTAACTGGTAACTATTATTTTATTTTTAGTTATTTATATAACATGCAAAAGAAATTTTTTAAAGAATTTTTAAGTAGTTTATTTTCTAAAATATAAAAACGTTCATTTTAAAAAATTTATAAAATAACTGTGAAACGGTATAGTCTTTTACAAGTTCATAAAAGATAACTTCAGTTTTTATATAAAAAATTAGTTTAAAATTTTAATTTAAAACTAAATTATATATACAGATTTTGTATATCATTATCTATACAATACATAACTAGAAAAAAATACTAATTAATAATTTTATTTCATTTTCAGTCATCTATGTAACATACAAGGACAAGTTTCAATTCTTTTTCTTTCTTAAATAATTCATTTTAAATATATGAATAAATAATTATTTTATATAATTGTTAATGGAAAAGCTTAAATATGTTTCTTATCTAATGTTACTTTTAAATTTTTTTACTTTAAATTATATTATATAGAATTTTGTATATTATTGTCTATGTAATACATAAGTAATAAAAATTGGTAACCAATAAACTGAATTTCGTTTTTATTATCTATATAATATGCAAAGGGAAGTTTTTAAATCTCTCTTATACGAATAAAATATATTTTAATACAAATTATACTTCAATGGTTATTCTAAAATTAGTTAATAGGAGGAGTTATTAAGCTAATGAAATTTACAAATCAAAATTACATCATATCATGTTCTTGTGCACCAAAAAGTGTGATAACATTATAATAAGAAAATAAAGGCGAAAAGTTAAATAAAATGTATAGTTGATCATTGTCAAATATCTTACACCTATTATACGAATGAAATATTTGGTTACAATATAAATATGTTATTTATCATTTTCGAAATCATATATTAAACATAAGATTAAAATATATTTTAATAAAAATTATATTTCAATGTATATTCTATTTTTTTATTATATGTAATATTATTTGGAATATTTTAATCTAATTGTTTTTTATAACTTACTAAAAGTTACAATGCTAATTAGATATAATTGGAAAAATAAAAATATAGGAAACCTGAGCATTAATGATACAATTTCCTTAAATACCTATTTGTGAAAGTCATTATTGGTAAGTATGATGATTTGTTTGGCTATTAATGTAAGGTTGTTCTTGATTTAGTTTCTTTTAAAACTGAATTAAATAAATCAAAAATTAAAAACAAGATTTAATTCACAAGGAATGAATGTAGTCATGTAGACCCTTTGCCAACGTTTTGGACTTGAGGCATAAACCATAGATCATTATTTGATCACCTGCCATGAGTTTATACAATCTGGAGGCTATCAAAATTACTTTACCAGCGGCCTTTCAATCTATCGCATGGCGTGGAGGACAAGATTCGACTTATTTTATATGTTTAAGGAAAAGCATTATTATTGCTAAAACAAAGATTATTGCCATTCTGGCTCCTATGGCGTATTTGGAAGTCACAAAATGTTATACTTAATTCGTGAAAGATTCGGCAGTTCAAGTGGTTAAAACCATCATTTTCTTTTTCAAAAAAAAAAGTTATATATTTCCAAAATGTTATAATTTTCCAAATCAATCAATCTAGGCCATTCAGTTTCTACATGATCATGCCGAGGTACTGTCTAAGTCAAGATCAGTCCAGTCAAAACGCCAGAGTTGGGTTTTGGCCAAGTCATCTCCTATCAACCTGTTGCTTATCGCCTAGAACACTATGAGTTCGTATTGTTTGAATTTCGTTTGGAATTTAGGATAGAATAGTGTGTTGGTTTGTTTGAGTTCCACTTGAAACTTATATTAGATCGAGTTCCATATATAATAGAATGTTCACGCTATTGCATGATAGAGTCCTTAGGGTTATTTGTTAAACTGGATTCAGTTTAGCACAGGCTAAACTTAGATTAAATGAAATTAAGGTTGAGTTAATAATCTGTATTGTTAAGTTAGGATCATGGCAGGAGGCCGGGCCTGACTTGGTAACAGTTTGGATAGTTTAGGATTGAATGATTGGTTGATTGCTAGATAGTTAAATTGCATGCTTAGATAATCATTGCTATTATGATTTTATTCTTGTGTGTTGATATGGTTGAGTGTAGGTTCATGTTATCTTTAAAGATAGTTTCTCAGCAAGAGGCTGATACGTATGGGTAATCGTTTGATTGAGTTCATTGTTAGATTTAATTAAATGCTTACTCGTTTAGTTAATCTTGTTGACTGAAGTAAGTCAGCTCTTGGTAAAGGACTGACTAACTAGTTGATTTGATGTTATTTATTAATGATATAGTTGTTTAGTTGATTAGAAGTACTAGAGATCCTAGGCCACATAGGTCAGACTACTGGTACTAGTGGTTAGTGTTGTAGAGTCGAGAGTCTAGTTAGGATCTGGAATTTTAGCTTTAGGTTAGGTTCCACGTTAATGTTGTGTCTAGAGAGTGATGTCGGATATCGTGTGCGAAACCCGCCCATACTAGGCATGTTTAGGAGAGAATTAGTGTTTCCACGACCTCGTACCAAACAGATTCAAGAAAAATCCTTATTTGCTGGATCAGGAAGACTTGGTGGAACGGGATCATGGCTTATGGCTGAGTATTACATGACAGTGTAAAGTCTGACAGTGACCCAAAGATATTGTGGGCTGACATGCGGTGATCCAAATTACTGTGAGGAGCGGACAGTTGAAAGTTCCTTCTCTTAGTCTTTGTGATAAGAAAATATGATATTGCCGATGTTGATTTGAAACACAAAGTCACCAGGACCCGAGTTAGAGTGTTGTGTTGGGTAAAGGGTTATGGAGAGTATTAACATCAAAATACAGTGTTACTAGTTGTAGTTAGTTAGAGTCTTATTATTGTGGTTGTGTTTGGCGATTGATTGATTTACTTGCAGGTTTCTAACATTAGTCGTAATTCTGGCTTATGTACCGGATTAAGCTTGGTGTATATTTGGAAGTAGTTTTTTTATACTCTATTTTTGCTCTATATTTGGAAGTAATTTTTTTATACTCTATTTTTGATCTATTTTTGGAGTAAATTATGCAGTGGAGATGAGGATGCCTCTAGTAGTTTCCTTTTATCTGTCAAAATGGTTGAAATCAATCGTTGTATTCAGATTAAATTTTATCAGAGTTAGGCTTCGATTGGTAACCATCGCGTAATCGCAGAATCGCGGAAAAATAGTTAAGTTGCGGAAAAAATTAATTAAGCTGAGAAAAAATTTAAAATTCGTGGAATGATAAAATACATGTTAAATTGAATAAAATATTTATATGGTATTCATTTTTTTATAAGAAAAAAACAAAATGTGAAAATAACTAAAATTTATTAAAAGTACTTTAGTAATTATTATAAATAGTTAGCTTATTTTTCAATACGTTTTAATAATAGATTGACATTTTATAATACTACAAAACAACTTACAGTAGAACTTTATTTACAACATACCTCTTGATCACTACAAAAATTATAGCTACTTATTTAAAATTTTAAAATCTTATTAGCATATAATTTAATAATATGAAAGTGTTAATTTTGTAAAAAGTTCACAACAATCTACTAAGACTCACTTTTCCACCTAATAAAAATTTTCTTTATATTTTTGTCAGTAAAAACGCGAATCTGCATTTTTGCGTTTTTTTTTCATTCCGCAATTTTTCTTGATTGGTAAAATACTTGCAAAATTGCGTTAGAAATGTGATTCCGCCATTCCACGAGATTACCGATCAAAGCCTTACTAAAATTCTAGTTTTGCTGAAAAAAATAACTTTACCATATTCCTAGGGGAAAAAACATGGGCTTATTTGCTATCTAATCATATTTTGAAGGTAAATTAAGTATATGACATTGATTTTGACATTATTAACAAATTAACATTTAGCTCACATTTTCTCCGGTTATACCCTCACTAGTAACAAATATCCAGTCATAGAAAGATAGATGATGTCGACTGTGATCTATGTGGCCCAAAAAGAGGTGAGTTGGTGGTAACTTATGAAAGAGAGGACCACATCACTTAACCATTTACCACATATGGAATTATTGTGCGCAGTAAATGTGTGGACTAAACTAGAATTCCTTTCAATATATCTTGTATTCCATTCCAATTTATAACATGAATGTAAAGAAGTTTAATTTTCATTTTACATGAGCAATATAGAATAAAATCATGACATGTACTTTAACAAAATAGCCACAGTAAATTTACGACAAAATAACCCAACACAGAATATAAACTAAACACTATCAACTAATCACTAAATTCTATACGGAAATATAAACCCTAATCCAGTGTCAACTCCAATTTTTCATAAATTAAACCCAAATTTCGAAATGCCAGTAAGATGCATTACCATTCTACATAAGGCATATATAATAGAAAGTGTGAAAATATAGTTGCAATCTAAAGATCATTTTAACATATTTCTCAAATGTTTATATGGGTATGCCTTCATAGAAGGTGGTAATGTTTGCCTCAATGTCAACCACAATCATACATAAATTAAACCATATCAACTATTCACTAAATCCTACGCGGAAATATAAATCCTAATCCAATGTCAACCCCAATCTTTCATAAACTAACCCCTAGTCACTAATCACTAAATCCTACATGGAAATATAATCCCTAATCCAATATCAACCCCAATCTTTTATAAACTAAATCCAAATTTTGAAATGTAAGTAACATGCATTTTCATTCTACATGATCATATAGAATAGAAAATGTAACAAACGATATAGCACATTACATATATATTGTCAACCCTAATCTTCCATAAACTAAATCCAAATCTGAAATGCCAATAAGATTTGTTTCCATTCTACATTAGCATATAGAATAGAAAATGTGACAAAATAAATAGCACATTTGAAGTGTTTATGATTGCATAGAAGGAAGTAATGCTTAAACCAAATTCAAATTGACTGTAGCGAAAAAAATGAAGATTGAGGGCATTATAGAAAAGAGGTGGAACAAACATCATATGAATATCATTCCATTCAACATCACATTGTATTATGTTTTATTTGATGTCATAATAATGTTATATGGCAAATATGTGTTATAGAAGCGTATATTGCCATGTCGAGCTGAGTAATTGTGTTAACTATTTGAAGATAGTGTACGTACTATACGCAGTTAGTGAACAACTATTTACTTACGCATATGGAATATGATTTCATTCTTCTAGTGTAAGCAACAAAAAGGAAGAAGATACATAGAGTTGGAGTCACTACATAAAACATTACTACAACACGGAGGTAGTTTAGATGGTAGTATCTAAAAACAAGAAGAAAAGCTAGAACATAAAAACAATGCGTAGAAACCATAAACCCATGTCTACACGTCCTGGGTGAGTGCTCCGCTTTGACACAGTGCCAGTGTTTCAATCAAGTAGTTCTCCGCAGTTACACAAACATTTTCTTCAGTGAAAGCCACACACTTCAATTCTACCCCAACGGCGTGCATTTATAACATAATATATGTCACTACAGCGGAGCAACCTATACAAAGCCAAAGTCGCTTAGTTCTATAAAAACATTTATTCTAAGCCAAATGTTTTTGTCTTGGAATCACAAAGAGACTATAACATGAGCGAACTACAGTCGATACATAGCACAAGATAATCATTTCTATTTATGTGGAATAGTAAATATATATATATATGACATGGTACACACGGTTACATAGAAAGGAATTGTTATACATTACCATTTGCGAGGAGTGAACTACACTCGATACATAAAACAAGATAATTATTTCTATTTGATATAGTATTGTATATATACGTATAACTTGGAACACAAAAGTACATTGAATGGAATATAAATTCTAAATACCTTATGATTGTTTCTACATCATAAAGAAGTGTAAAACGAAAGGGTACGTGAATGATTAACAATTTAAGCTATTCCATGTCACATACCATAGACCGATCAAATAGTTCTACATATACTATGTTTGTCTCGATTCCAAACAAAGTTACCATTGACTTCGATGTAAACATATGAGTAAGACAAATCGGTAAAAGTTCAACCCCAAATCGATTCGGTGACCTCTGTCTACTAGATCCGACATGCAACCCAAAGTAGGGTTTATATTTAACAATTTAGATTTGACTAGGCTGGACTACATCCCAAATAGGGAAAAAGAGCATCACAAGAATAGAATCTAAAGCACACACCCTAGAACTTACAGTATTGCAACAGATCTGAGACAAATCGCCGATGTGAATGGGAAAAGGCTCAGTGTGCTCCTTCTCGCCGATTGGACTGTCACGACGTCTTCTCGCAATAGATTCCCGAAGTGGAGACGATGTCCCTTTGCAACACAGTTAGAGAAAGAAATAAACTCAGAGAACACAGACGGTGGTGATGGGGAGGAGGAAAACGTGGTTCGAAGAGGTGGAGAAAAACGTGGTTCGGAGAGATGGAGAAAACCGTGGATCAATTTCTCAAAATTTACCAAATAAAGATAAAAGGAAAGATGTGAATATAATTACGCCACGAGTAATTTGAAACATCTAATAACTAGGATTTTTTATTTTTATTTTTTTTTCAGGTTTCACCGGTTGGCATTGAAGGCAAAATAGCATTATTACATAAAGTGGAATGGGTGTTTCGAAAATTTAGGGCATTTGGTTATCTAATGAATTACATTTTTTTCATGGTCATACATATCAATTTCCCAAAAAAACATAAATGCTTTACTATGTTGTTAGCCCAATGTTACTTGACTAAAGGTGGCCCAATAGAACAACAGATGGCGTGTTTCTCTATAAAAGTGGTTAAAAAGCTAGCAAGTTGATTCTCTGCGTGAGGGTAATGGCAAAGTCAAAGCAGAAAACCGAAAAAGAAGGGATTGAGATCAACGATGGTGGCGATTCATCATCTTTCGATCTAACTTTGCTCAAAGAGGCTATCGAGAATGTCCCGACGAAGAAGAAGAAGAAGAACCCATTTGATCTAACTTCGATGTCTCTCGCAATATCAACAGTGGATCGAAAGTGCAGCAAACGGAAGAGAAATATCAAATCAAAGGCGGAGACGATGCAGCGATTGCGAACCCTTCTTATGATCTGCGATAAATACTCTTGTAAAAAACTTAATTAGGCTTCTCTCTCTCTCTCTCTCTCTCTTCATTTAGGTTAGCAGTCTATATTGTTGGTTTCGAAACAGAGATTAGGATCATTGAGTGATTGATGTGGTAATTGGGCTACTCTCCACATAGCTTGTGCAACTGAAGTATACATGTAACCCCCTTTCTTTATCCAGACAAAGAAAAAAAAGATTTAAGTTTTGGTGTGGTTTTAACTTTCCAAAGCCATCTCAGTTTAAGCCACTTATTGAAAATTTTATAAATCCAAATGCTGCTGCAAGTTCTTCTGAGAGAGAAGATGTATCAGTTACTCTCCACATAGCTTCAGATAGGATGAAATGTGCGAAAACTAACAATTTCAGACTTGGTCACAAGCTCAAGACTCGGTCCTGCACAACCGCATCAGTGGAACACTGCTTATGGCCATCATCAGGCATACCTACACCTCTATCTGCCACACACATCTCAGCCTCACGCTGGCTATGATCCTCCTTATGGCGCTTATACTCAGGCTCCCTCTGGCTATATTCCTCACGGCCCGCCCATATCAAAGACTTCTGAATCCGTGTAATGCCATCTTTAACACTGGTTCTTATTCTCTTATGTCTATCTGATTTCTCTCATGTCTCTTGCATTAAAATGCACAACTTTTTGAGGTAATTGTGGTTCAGCAAGTACTATGTGAATTGTGAACGCAGTTTGTTTTATATCTTATGCTTTTCTCTCCCATTCTGTTAACGTTCTCAAGCGGGATGAATACAACAACATGAAGTTGAATCTTAAACTGAAAATAACTTGATGGATGCGTCTCGTTTCTTTGACATTCCGTTGAGATCTATGATTCATCTATATTTGTGTGTAATAGTCATTTATCTCCCAATCTTGTCGTTTGCATTTCACGTTTCTACTAACCTATTTTACATTAAGTATGCTTATATAGTTCTTAAGAGTACATAAAAAACAAAAGGGCGTTTGGTCTAGTGGTATGATTCTCGCTTAGGGTGCGAGAGGTCCCGAGTTCAATTCTCGGAACGCCCCAATTTGTTTTTAATTTTAATGTATTAGATTTTTACTAATGGGCTAGTTTTCCTTTATACCTCTATCTTGTTCAGGTCCATCATGGAAAATACCCAGCCCATAGGAGTCTTTCTTGTAAACGATTTTCCTCTTGTTGGATGATGCACATTCATTCTGCAAAAGAATCTTGCAGACAAATTGGATAAATGTTTTTAATTGTTAGTACCTCATTATATATGTCACGCGTTTCAATTTTACAAAAGAGACTAAATAAATTAATTATAGTATGTCAAACAGTATATACTAGGATAAGACCCGCGCTTTGCGCGGGATTAAGTTATTATTTTTATTATATTTTGGAGAATGAAACAATAGTTTGGCTTCATTTAGATTACGGGTGTTCAATCCGGATATCGGGTTGGTTTTGGTTCGGTTCGGTTTTTTTCGGTATTTGGTTAGTAAAATATAACTACTATTCTAAATCCATATTTACATTGACTTTAGTCTTTCACATACTTTTGAAAGATTTCAACTGGACGACTAAATTGATCAGCCAATCTTGTTGCTTTAAATCATTAGTGTTATATATATATATATATATATATATATATTATTTAGTTTGAATATTTATTAAATAAAAATTCATATGCGTTATATTTTATGATCATTTGTAACTTATTATAACAAAAAATAATCTATTGATCACAAAATTTTCAGAGTGGGAATATTCAAATTTCTAAATAATATATAGACGTTTTGAAAAATTCAAATATAACATATAAGAAAAAAATATAAATGTTTTTATTATATATTTAATGTGATTTTTTAATATCTTTCAATAATATAAAATTAAAAAAAAAGAACTAAGATACCAAAATTGTTATCAAATATTTATTATTCATAATAATTAATTTTCATATATACGTTAATCATATTAGGTAATTTCGTAGCTTCTAATTAAGGAAAGTGCAAAAAACATTTTGGTAGATTATTTATCAATTCGATAGTTAGTTTAATAAAAAATATAATGTAAGTTAAGATGAACAAACCTATTTTTCTAAGAATAGTATATTTTATATAGTCATTTATTAAATGAGAATTTATAATCATACAGCTCTATGATCATTCATATCATTTTATAACTGAATATTTAAATCATCGATAACAAAATTTTCAATGTGAAATCTTTAATAAGTTTATAATTTATAAATATTTTTCAAAATTCATTGAAAGTTTTAATATTAAAATATTTATGTAATCTTATGGTATATAGTATAATCTATATATATATAAAATATATATATATTTTATTATTAAATGATATTTTTTACTCATATGGTTTTAAAATAATGTGTATCTTCTTATAATATTAAATAAAAGTTCATATTAATACAATTTTATGATCATTTGTAACTTATTATGACAAAAAAATAATCTATTGATCACAAAATTTTCAGAGTGAGGATCTTCAAATTTCTAATAATTTATAGACGTTTTGAAAAATTCAAAATATAACATATAAGAAAATTTTTAAATGTTTTTATTATATATTTAATGTGATTTTTAATTATATTTTAATAATATAAATTTAAAAAAAGAACTAAGATACAAAAATTGTTATCAAATATTTATTATTCATTATAATTAATTTTCACATATACGTTAATCATATTATGTAATTTCGTAGCTTTTATTTAAGGAAAGTGCAAAACATTTTTTGGTACGTTATTTATCAATTCGATAGTTAGTTTAATAAAAAGTGTAATATAAGTTAAGATGGACCAACCTATTTTTCTAGGAATAGTATATTTTGTATAGTTATTTATTAAATAATAATTTATAATCATACGGTTCTATGATCGTTCATATCGTTTTATAACAAAATATTTAAATCATCGATAACAAAATTTTCAATCTGAAATCTTTAATAAGTTTATAATTTATAAATGTTCTTGAAAATTCATTGAAAGTTTTAATATTAAAATATTTATGTAATCTTATGGTATATAGTGTTTAATATATATATTTATTTTATTATTAAATAATACTTTTTACTCATATGGTTTTAAAATCATGTGTATCTTCTTATAATAAAAATGTTAAACCATTGATCATTAATTTTTAACATAATAATTTTAATAGTTTTAGTCATTTATTGTCGTTTTTAAAAATTCAAAATATAACATATACGAAAAAATCTAAATTTTATTTTTATAGCTAATTTGATTGTTTAATTTATTTTAATAATATAAAATTAAACAAAAAATGATGGAGGAGATATACATTGTTATCAAATCTTTATTATTAAACTCATTAATTGTCATATATATATTAGTCATTTATGGTAATTCCGTAGTTTTATTTAAGGAAAGAAAATATCATATCATATCATTATATCATATAGTTTGACCAATTTATGTATCTAACAACATATAAAAATCGAATGTGGACCTACTTATTTTTCAATTGAATGTAATTGACTACCTAATTGAGTGCCACCTATGCATTGGGGCCTCTTTTAATTAATACAAAATTGAGGTTACATCTTTTCAAATGTTCCTTAATTAATATATAAGGGATAGTATAAGAACTTTGACAACATTTCATTTATTAGTTTTTACGTTTAATATATTAGGTAAGCTATCTATTGCTAAACGTCACAGAGAAAAGATTACTTAGGTTAACGGTTATAAAACTCCTAATCTCCTAAGTTACTTAGTAAACATCTTCGAGATTGTATGTTTAAATCATACTGGAATTTGGAAAGATTTGATCTCCATAAAGGGTCAAAATTTCAAGATTAAGCTTTGTCTTATGAATATTTATACGAACACACAAAATCACAGTATTCAAACTCTCGTAGTTATTAAAAATGTACTTAAGATGTAAGCCATGAGAAACAAACATGGCCCCCATAAACGTTAGCCGCTTTCATCATATGGGAAAACATGATGGCTACCATCACATTCAAGATTATGATCTTTTTTTTGTAAATGGGTTCTAAATTAAGAACTTTTTTATATAAATATTAAAGTTAAGAATTTCTCAATGTACAGCCTTTTTCTTGAAAAGTATAATAGTAGGAAACTATACGAAACCACAATAATCCCCTTTCACGTTATATTACGTGGAAGACTTAAGGAAGAAACCGTGTTTGCTTGACTGGCTCATCAGCTCATGTGTAAACAACACTGGGTATATTTTCCTTCTTTTGCTTGTAATAAAATAGTAAATTGCCGCCTAATCTTAGTTTTATTTTTCGTTGATATGACAGATGTCCCAATCTAGATTCTCTGTAACCTTTCTCCAAATGAAGTTTAGTTTAATAGCTTGTGATTTCAATATACACAAAGAAAAAAGGAAAGTGGGATCAATTGTGGATCTTAGGAAATAGGTAAACGGGAAATAGGGTAATACAATTCCACTCACTTAGGTTGTTAACCCGATCATATTGGTTTACTCCGGTTATATATTTATTTTTGTCCAAAAAATAGAAAAATGGATGTTTTATTTTTCATACATTTCTGTTCTCTTGCAAACTTTGATATTTTGAATAGCGTTTGCACTTAGGGTATGACTGGTTTTTCCACTACCACCCGCAAACGCAGCTTTTGCGGTTGGTAGCGGTTACTGGCGTTTTGCAACAATCGCTCAAACCGCTCTAAACCGCTCCAAATCGCTCTGAACCTCATAAATTCAAAAGCTGGTTCCAGCTAGCGTTTGCGGTTGCGGGCGTTTGCGGGAGGATAAAAAAAAATTATTTTTTTTCCAAAACAATATAAATACAAAAATAAAAAAAAATCAATAAAAAAATAAATTGAAATTATAAAAATGCTAAAATATATCAATTATATTTTAATTAATATTATAAAATTTTAAAATAAAAATATTTTCTATATTTTAAAAAAATTTAAACTATAACTTTCTAAATATAAATTTTATATTTATTATAATATTATTATTTTTGATATTTTTATAATTGTATAAAATGTAAATATTGTTAATTTTTTATTTAACCGCTGCTGCATTTGGTAGTTAACCAGTCATAAGTATCCCGCAAACGCACCAATTTCTAACCGCAGAACCAGTCGTACAAATCTCTTAAAACCGTTAGAAACCGCAACCACCCGCATCCGCAAACTCCCGCAACCGCAACCGCTGCGGTTGAACCAGTCAGGCCCTTACTGATCCTCAGTAAACCAATTCAGGTTTAAAGTTCTGATTTGCAATCAGATAAATAAACAGAAAATTATCCTAAAACATTAGTCGCAACTGTGTAATAGTTATTTGAAATTAATCAAGTCCCCAACATTTTCCCATCATTAATTTTATACAAATAAATATATTATCATTATTAATATTCTAATTTTAATTTATATGTATGATTTATTTTATATAACATTATATTATTTAAATTATACATATAATTTGAATATATAATATCTATAGTCGATGATGTGATTATTACTTTTGTATATTGAATTGTATTTAATTCTCTAAATTTAACGGTAGTATTTTTTTGTGTGCTAATATAGATTAATATTTTGATTAAGTTTTATTTTTTACATTTATGTTTTGGTCTTGGACTTAAAAATATAGATTGTTTAAATTACTCATTTATGGATAATATTAAATTACACATATTTCTTCAATTCGAAGCACAATTACTTTTGATTCTAGTTAAACTAAATTTAATTTTATTTATTTCATTAGTTCAGCTTTTATCTTATATATATATAAATATAATTCTGTAAATTCTTTTGTATAATTTGATATTTGTAGATTTGTAAAATTTTGAAAACTCATAGTTAAAAGTTTAACACAAAGAAATTATGTAAAATTGAATAACATCTCAATCGTATCAATTATAAAATATTTTTAGTTCATCAATGATATTTTATTATATGTTATTTAAATTACCTTTTGTAAAAATCTAAGAAAATGACTGACATAAATAAAATATTTTTATTAATTAATTAATATATATATATTATGTTGTTTAATATTATGTTTTAAAGAGACGTTATCTTTTTAACATCAAAACTGTTTTCTGTGAACTTTATTTTTTTACGAAATCACATTATATAAATATCTTTTCATAAAATAACTTGTCTTTCCCTTTTGTAAATAGTATTTTCGTATTTTCTAATATATGAACATTTCTTTTTTATTATATATGATATTTAGAAAAAAATAAAAAAGGAAACTAAAATTTAAAATGTAAATTGGAATAAACTATTTTCGTTTTTGTAAATATTATTTTCATTTTTATTATATGAATATTTATTTTTTTATTATATATGTTATTTAACAAAATATAAAAAGGAAACAAAAATTTAAATGGAATAAATTATTAAATATTTTTATTAATGGTAATTTGAAAGAATAATTTAATTCATTAAGGTACTTTTATAAGTAGTTATGGTGAAAATTAACGTATGACACGTAAAGTGACTTCTCAAATAATATTATAAATATACGCAGAAGATTTACGTAACTATTCTCTGCGCACGTTATGGAATCTTTGTTGGTATACTAAAAAGAAATCTATTTTGATGTAATAATAAAACATTAATAAAAAACAGAAGCCTTTGTCTGATAATTTATATTTGACATATTCTTACGAAGAAGGAAATTATGGAGTTGTCACGAATTTTTTGGGGGATCTATTTTTATGAGTAATTTAAAATAATAATATAATTTTGTATAGAGTAAATGTAAAACAAAAATTTGGTTGGAAGGGGGTGAAAACTGGACTTGTTTAAAAGGCAAGGCAAAGAGGAGTCTTGTTTAAAAGGCAAGTACTAACCAAACTTTCATCTTCATTGCCTTCTCTCTTTCTGCCGCCATATCTATTTCCTTACCTATTTTTCTTGCTTGAAACTTTATGCCTTCCGTTCAAATGCGCTCGTCTCCGTCTGTTTCACCGCCGAGGACGGTTACTGATCTCAAGCAGCGAGTCATCGCCTGTCTCAACCGTCTCTCCGATCGCGACACTCAATCTCTAGCCGCCGCAGAGCTCGACTCAATCGCTCTCAACCTCTCACCGGAGGCTTTCTCCCTCTTCATAAACTGTCTCCAAACCACAGACTCTTCAGCTAAGTCTCCCGTTAGGAAACACTGCGTCTCTCTCCTCTCCCTACTCTCTCGTTCCCATGGAGACTCCCTCGCTCCTCACCTCCCGAAGATGGTCTCCACCGTCCTCCGCCGTCTCCGCGATCCTGACACCTCCGTCCGCGCCGCTTGCGCAACCGCTTCCGTCGATATGACCACCAACATCACCGAACCGCCTTTCTCCGTCCTCGCCGGGCCAATGATCGAAGCCTTGATCCACGACTGCGATGCCAACGCGCAGATAGGAGCCGCCGTGTGCCTTGCGGCGGCTATAGACGCGGCTGATGATCCTGATGTCGAGCAGTTGCAGAAAGCGCTTCCGAAGATCGGGAAGTTGCTCAAATCGGAAGGCTTCAAGGCGAAACCTGAACTTCTAGGAGCCATAGGAAGCGTAATCGGCGCCATTGGAGGCAGAAACAGCGACAAGGCGGTTCTAGATTGGCTATTACCTAACGTGTTGGAGTTTCTAAGCAGCGATGATTGGCATGCGAGGAAAGCTGCTGCGGAGGCCGTGGCTAGAGTAGCTACGGCTGAAGAAGAGTTAGCTCCTTTGTATAAGAAGGCATGTCTTGGTGTTCTTGAGAGCAGAAGATTTGATAAGGTTAAGCTTGTTAGGGAGAGGATGAATCATACGTTGAGTCTATGGAAGCAACTTGGAGATGATTCTCCAGACTCATCTTCCCTCTCCAAATCAGGAAAAGGAATCAACACATTGAAGAGCAAAGAAAAGAATCCAAACGTACCAACAGGCTCAAAGTTAAATGATGTTGAAGATGAGCTGCGGCCATTGGGGACGAAAAGGGTTCTGTTTCCGGCAAAACCGTCTAAGGTCAAAGAGAATAGATCTAATAAGTCACAAGCTGTTGCTGTTGTTCAGAGTGGTGATGAAGAAGAGGAGAGTAGTAGTAGTAGTTCATCACAGAGAAAGAATGCAGAAGAAGAGTTGTCTCTGATAAGAAACCAGATCACTCAGATCGAAAAACAGCAGTCTAGTCTGTTAGATCTCTTTCAGCGATTCATGGAGAGCTCGCAGAACGAAATGCAGTCGCTGGGGAGACGAGTGCGTTGTCTAGAGACATCATTCAGTGTACTCTCCACTGATTTGTTAGTGTCTCGCACCATAACACAAAATGGCAACCACAAACGAAATGCCCATCTACAGAATTGAAGGAAAAAGGTTCCAAAAGCCTTCATTCTACCTGAGCACACACTTCATAGTTGGGCTCGTGAAGAAGTTTTTATTGGTTTTATACATGAACTCTAAGCTGATGTATAAGTGTTTTAGTTCATGATTTCTTGAATCTATTTTTACATTTCCACTTTGTGTAAACAAAGTTCTTTACATTGTTTGTGTTACCTTTACTGATCTGTTTCTTGGGAAATCTCATCTGAATCAAGAAAACGTCTCCCCAATGTGGCATCAAGCTTCTCCCCAATTGAAGAAATCCATGCCTAAACATGGATGAGCAAACCAACTCTTTTTACTTGTCCTATTAGTTTTTTCTAAGCTACAAGAAGAGAAAGTTTTACTAGCCTGGTCTGAAGACGTGAAGCCTCTGATGGTGTTTCCGCCAATAACTGCGATTCCTTTATCACCAAGCGGCTGCAAAATCACCGCCTAACAGAGAGAAACCCCAATAATATATAAATCATGTCACACAGTTTCATTATTCTCACAACCTATTAAGTGCATACCTGTGTATTTGGAGGCAGAAATGGTAGCTCTGATCTCCCAGGATATAGAGAAAGATTTGCCAAGTAACTTTCTGACAAAGACAAAATCATTATTTTTATTTTTTTTCTTTCTTATTAGTTAGATAAAAAATCTGAAAATATAAAGTGAAAGTTGGTACTCTACTACTGACGTGCTTTGGATTTGAATACCCCTCGGTAAACCGATCCTGTCATCAGCTTAGCAGTGTTTACAAGGACTGCTTGGTTGACATCCGGAGATTTAGCAGCCATCCCGATTTGAAGAAGGCAAATGCCATTGTAGACAATAACCAGAGACTTACAACATGTTGCCACCTTAAGAGACTCCCAAGCCCTGAAACACAGAGATCAAATGAGTCAGATTTATATTTCCCTTAGTGTGTGTGCTGTGCATTCATCTTTACACAAAGGAGAGAGAGAGAGAGTACCATAACAACTCGGAGAGTATTGATGGAGGAAGATTGGGTTCCAAAACTTTGCAGTCCACACCTTGAGGTTCCACTGGTGTTATGGTCTTCGGTCGGATCGATAACCAGACTAAACCGGTCAATAAGTTAGTTACAGCCAAACCAAGCGCCAGTAGATCCGCTCTTGACTGTGAGCTACGAATTACAAAATCCCACCAAATGAGCAAACCAGTGTCTTAACCGAACCGAACCGAACCGGAGGTAAGAGATTATTATTATTTACCTGCTAGCATCGGCAACAGGAGCGATACCGGAAACAGCGCGATTGAAGAGAACGGCCAAGAGGGAAGCGCCTCCGACGTAGATGGGCAAGCTCCGGACCGAGTCGTCGTTCCTGGAAACGAAATCAGCCACCAAGTTCTTGCTCGGTTTCGGACCTCTGTAGCTTTTCGGCTCCTGCTGACCCCCAAAACCAGAAGATAAGAGGGAGAGAGAAAGAGTGAGACAGCAAAAGGAAGAAGGAGAACCTGTGAAGACGAAGCTCTGATAAAGCGCGCGGGACGAGAGGAGGATCTGCGATTAGGGTTTTTCGGGATTTGAATTTGGTTGATGAATCTCGCTGCTTCCATTGCAGACAGTGAGGTTAGAGATGAAAATTTGGCCGTTAGGAGAGAAAGACATATCATCATCATGCGACGACGTTTATCCCATCGGAAATAACCATTGAACCTTTTTAGCAAAAAAAATAATAATAATAACCATTGAACCAATCCAAAAGCCGAATGAATAATACAATTAATTAATGCACTGAAAATGTATTTTTTTGAAACCAATATATTTTTAAGATTTTTTTTTTTTTTGAAACGGAAGGAATATGTTATTTTGTTAATGAAATTAAAATTCAATTAACAAAATAAGGTTGTTGGACAGAATTCAATGTTTTCTCAATTAATGCAATTGAATACACTTAAACAGCTCAATTGAGACTGCATTGGATAATACTCCCTCTGTTTTTCAATATAAGTCGTTTTAAAATTATACACATAGATTAAAAAAATCATTAATTTCTTATATTTTTGAAACAAAAACATCATTAACTATTTACCTAACTACAATTCAACCAATATAAAAATAGAAGATATATTATCATTGGTCAGACAACATTAATTATTAATAAATGTTACATAGAAAACTGAAAACGACAAATATTGAAAAACGGAGAGAGTATTTGCCACTAATACGTAGGTCTGATTGAGTGTATTTTCTGATATGGGTTATTCATAGTCAGTTCTAATAAAAAAGATTACAAGGAATTTTTGTTTCTATCATTCTTCTCGTCTACTTTTTATTCTTCAAGATTCGTCTCTTTTTTTTGTCACTGTTTCTTCAAGATTCGTCTCAAACTCTTATTCTATCGTAAAGTCCTCATATTCCAGAATGTCTTGTTCCTCTTTCTCTAGGAGCATGAACTCGGTTCTAGAGTGTTTAAACTTTATTGGTGATTCCACATAATTCTACATCAGCTAAAGCAGTGTAATCTCATTTTCGACATATTATCATTTATCAGAGCTGTGTATAATAGTTCTCTACAATATAGTCTTTAGACAAACGACCCTTGTCATTGGTTATCGTGATCTTGTTCTTTCGGCTGGTGGTCTTGACCTCAACGGAGACATTGAGATGCCGGTTGTATTAAATGTCAAAACAGACTGTGATCTGAGGGACACCTGGTCGAGCCGAAACAGACTGCGTCTTTATGGCAAGAAAGTTCTACGTTTTTCCAAAGTTCTAAACAAAGATATAAGCTTATTCGCCCCTTGTTCTACTCTCATCTCTCTACTTATATGCGTGTGAAACTCTAACTATCAGAGAAAATGACAAGAAGAGTTGGAGTTCACTGAACTCTAACTTCGCAGCATGCTTGGGAGTACTCCAAAATAATCAAATATTAAAAACATTGTTTACAGTAAATAAACATAAAGATGTAGAATAAAAAAGAGACAGATACCTCAAAAGTGTAAATCGAATGTATGTACATGGGGAAGAAGTATCCTAATGCTTGCCTCTCCACAATTTAACTTATAAGTGGAGCTATAAAAATGGCGTTCAAAGCAAAACACAAACGTAAAATGATCATTAGAAAACACCTTAAGAGGTACATTTCTACATATATTTTAAAACTAAAGGCCTAACAAGAACAAACCCCCCAATCAGCAATAATGTGTATACATCAGTTCTACTTCTTCTTTGGTACTGTCGGCCGTGACCTCATACTGGCTCTCCTTGCCACATCCCATGCCTTCTGTGGCGCATAAACACCCAACTGGGACGCAAAGAAAGATTCATAACCTGGTGAATCAAATGCAAATCCAGTGTGCTTGGAGAGCTCCCTAGGCAATTGGGATATCGCATAGCTTCTCGCTTCTTGAGGTGTGAGCTCGTTCTCTATCTCCAGGTGATCCGCCTTGCTTGCATCCGACTCGTGCCTATGGATTTCTTGGACGATCTGATAATCATATGGGAAGAACCATCTCTCAACCCTGTATCAGTAAAAGCATAGTTTTTCTCATGTCATAATCATTACAAAACATCCTGTGTACGCTTTGTTTCAGTGATCTTGAGCAAAATAACCCACATGTCAGTTCTGAAACTCATTGGTTTTACTTACCCTTGGAAGATGAAATCGCCTAGAAGAGAAACAATGGGAACAAGCAGCAATGCGAAGTAGAAATAGAATGTACTCATCAGCACATATATGACAAAGTAGACATTTTCCTGCAGAGACCAGGAAAAAAATAATAAAATAAATGAAACAAAAACATCACACAAACGATATACTGAAAGGGAAGTAGTAGGATGGTGTTACATTTCTATCACGTGGTGTCGTAATCCCGCAGTATACGAAAGCAAAAACGAGCCATGCAAGAATGCTCCCACCGACTGTGATATAATGCCATCTTGTAATGGAATTGCTCATCAAAAGAATGCGCACGTTCACGGCAATCACCAGACATGTGAAAACTAGTGTGCTAACATCCCAGAGACCAAATATTTTTCCTGATGAATTTATAGCACCAAAAGATGAGGTGGTCACGAAGAGATAGCAGACGAGAGACTGATACACAGCAGAAGTAGCCCATACTGCTACGACTCTCCATTTGAAAAATGAGTTACGTATTCCCTCTCTATACAGTTCTGGGTATCTCTTCGAAAGGGACGCACTCACATCCTATCAAGAGCACAATACGGAAATGAGATTATCAAATCCAGAAAATGATAATGGTCCTAATGGTTAAGTAATTTAAGATGGGTATGCGTACGTTTTAAGAGATCGAGAAAAGCTAGTACCTTCTCAAACAGCCCAAGGACAATGACAGGAAGAGCGGTGAAAAAAACGTTATACAATGACTGGAACCAATCATCGTAGAACCTTTGACCAGAAAATCCAGTTCGAAATGTGAACCAAAACTGAGTCAAAGTGAAGGTAAGATTCTTGTAGAAGAAATACATGACCACCTGCCAAGTAAGAGATCATAAGAACATTGATGAGAAAAAAATAAGCATGTTATACCGCAATCTGCCAAGTAAAAGATCATTAGATGTTTCAAAAAGTTTTGCGGCAAAAGACAAACTCAACCTTGCAGATTCTAAGATATGACCACCGTCCATGGACAAGAAGCAAATCAGTAAGAAATCTGAACTGAGCGATGGCAAAATCACTAGCCATCACAGCTTGCATTCCCTCCATCCCACTTATTCCTATACCAACATGAGCTGCTTGAATCATGCTAACATCGTTGGCACCATCACCAATACTAAGAGTAATCTTCTTTGCGCCTTTTCTCACCAAGCTTGTCACCTGAAATTAGGTTCACGTATATTTACCATTTAGAAGGCGGTTCAAAGAACACAGAGAACCAAATTACTCACTGGACATGAATTAAGTGTCTAAAATTCAAACCCAAAAACAATAGGTGATTACCAATTTCGAAATCAAAGCCCCAAATAAAATAGTATATAAGCTTCTCTTTAAAATAGTCATCTAGATTAACAATAGGTGATTACCAACCTGTACGAATTTATTTTGAAATAGTCATCTAGATTACCTGTGCTTTCTGTAACGGAGAAACACGACAGCATACAACTGACGTACAGTTCAAGCTCAAGCTGAGCAGCGTTACGCGTAAGCTCGGGTCTAATGCATACATTAAACACTTTCCATCAATAACGAGAGCCAATTTTGGTCCAGCTACGGTATGCATATAGAGTTGAGCTTCTTCAAGGCTCTTTCTCAGCTCCTTCTTTACTTCTTCTTTGATAACACGAGCAATCTCAACTTGATCACCCTAATATCAAAAAGATTTATAAACAAAAAATAGCTAAACCGATTGTGACCCGCGCAAGACAAGCTATTAACAGTAAAATAGTTACCCTTTCTTCAGCTTCCCTGATTGTATCCGTTTCAGAACTGATGATAAATTGTTTCATATCATTGTTGATCAAGTTGCATGCTGTAGCATAACAGAATCCAAGGCAGATATTTAAGCGGCAGAAGAAAAAATAAGACCCAAGAGCAAAAGTTGTGACACACCCTACCATAAGCAATATTAATAGCCGTTTCCATTTTGTCCCCTGTTAACACCCAGATCTTAATTCCAGCTCTTGATAAGGTCTCTATGCAGTTAGGCACCCCTTCTTGAAGTTTGTCTTCTATTGCAGTTGATCCGATGAGGGTAAGATCCTTTTCGATAAGTTCTGCTACCTTCATGGATCAAAACACCTCATGTTCATCAGCTATGATAAAACTATTTCCTGGCGACTCAAAAACTGTACTGTAAGGATATAATCACTCTCACTACTGAACATAATCATAGAATCATTTTTCATACCAGTCACTACGAACAAGTTCGTACTCTTGGTTGTTAACCTTTCTCGGGATTCATGAGAACGCTGTCTCTATCATTATAAAAAACTAGGTAAGAAATAATGGAATACCTCATCTAACTTCTTCTCACGGTCTCGCAATGCAGATTTGGCCTGGATGAATTTTTCATTCCAACTATTATAGGTTTCGGGGTCTAAATCTCTATAGGCCAGGCAAAGGGTACGCAATCCAGAAGATCCAAAATGTTCCAAATGTTCTCTCGTAACTTTCCTAACATCGTCCATACCATCAGCCAATCTCTCAAAGATTACGTTATCTGCACCCTGTGGACAATGTTCCAAGCAATGATCAATATTTGATACTGTAGTACACAGAGAACTAAGTATTTTATAGAGCTATTACCTTACAGTAGAGTACAAGCCTTCCATCTGGGTAACGACATACAACAGACTGGCGCTTCCTTGTACTGTTATGCATTGTGTAAATTTCAATGGTATGCATAAAACATGACAAATAGGAAATAAACAAACATTTCACTGTCTTATAGACCTGTTGAACTCAAGAACGTTAAGGATCTCATAGGCTACATCTTGAACCTTTCCCATCTTCTCCACATGAGACTCGCGAACATACACCATAGTTGGAGTACGCCTGAAATTACAAGAAACTAGTCTCAAACATTACTAACAGAGACTTGAGAAACAAACACATATATGAAAAAAATCTCTAAAACTTGAAACAAGGGGAATCATGGGTCAAGTTAACTAGTTGCAAATTTATCTTGTCAATTTTTCTTTCGGAACTGAATGTAACGAGAATCACCTGTAAAAGAAGAAACCAAAATTCTTGGCGGCAGTAACTAGGGCAGCTTCATCTGGAGATGCAGCTTGATATACGATCTTCTCAGGGGACTCATCACCTTCAGGAAGGACTGTATGACAGATGGCTAGGCATCTAAAAAGTTCCTACAAATATCAAAAGTACAATATCTTATAGTTAAATAACTTAAATTCGCCTCTGTATGTTCGCATGCCCAGTAATAGACACAGTAGAAATCTGGAACCCAAAATAAGGAACTTCTCTAAACTACGAAAATGTCGGTACAATACTTTTAACTGCTTCAATCAGAACCATTCTGTAGTTTCTCGCAGAACAAAGACCTAGAAATTAGAATACAGGCAGTGGTTGAACGTTGAAGCCATTTGTAAAACCTTTTCGAGTTATTACCTTACAATTTCACATCTCAACTTGTATCAAATAGACAATTAAGCAAAATAACATTATCACTTTACAAGTTCACACCACAACACCTATCGTAGACCGAACTTTTCCATGAAAGGAAGCAAGAACTCATGTTCTAGAGTATCCCTATAACCCATCATCTCATAACTATAACAATCCTTAAACATATTGTAGGAAAATTCTCTAAGAAATAAAAGTACGCACCTTGCAAAGATCAGGATTAGGCTCATTTCGCCAAGCTCCCCGCATTAGCCTTGGATCATCAAAATTAAATCCCTTTTCTCTTATTGCACCAGTCGACCTTTCTTCCTGAATATATTCGTAGAGAGACAAATTAGACATGCTTCCATTGCAACATAATGCACCAGGCAACTTCCGCATCTGAAAAGAAATAATACCTCGTGTACTTTTAAGCCATTACGCTGAGCGATTCCTCTTTCTATTTCAGTGACACCACATCCATAACTTATTCCTCCAATTGAACATTTAAAGAACTCCATCAAATTTCTTGTCAGCGTTCCAGTCTTATCAGAAAATATGTATTCCACCTGAGAGATACCATAGTAATTGTAACAGCAGTAAGAATGGTATCAAAGTATAATATTCTAGAGACAGTTCAATTACAAACAATAAAGCGGATATATATATCATACAAGCAACAAATTTCCGCAAGGATCAGTAGTAGTAATATGCGACATGTCCTGATAGCTACCTGTCCAAGCTCCTCGTTTAAATTTGAAGTCCTGGCCGAGGCAGGGGTATTTGTTTCAGCATGATACATATTGAGATCTCGGTTGATAAACTGAGTCGACTGGATAAACTTGATCATCTGGGTTTTTCATTTAAGGAGAGAAGATAGAAACCACTCAGATGCCAGTAATTGTAATGCGGATAGTTAAAATAGGATACTAGGAACAACGTACCTCTATGGAAACATAAAGGGAGATTGGTATAATTGAGGAGAACAAAGTGATTAGAGTGAAAAAGGTGAAAAACCCTATCTGTGGAAACAAATAGAAGCAATATGGTAAAAACCAGTAAACCAGACATGGAGGGAATCAACTAACTACAGAAAGCTATTTACCGCGAGTCTGTTACGGTATTCCCAATCTGACTTCTTAAGACCCAGGTATAGGTCCTCACGATCCGTCACAATTGAACTACAAAATTAATAATATAGATAACTGTATCGCAACAAGACATGATTCAACAATCGAAACAGGACTTGATAATAACAATATCAACGAGAAACCATACCAGCCTATAGCTCCAATTAGACACATTGTGATAAGGACACAAAATATTGTAATAATGAGTTTGTCAAGCTTCTTTTCCAGCGTACTTCTTTTGGAAGGAGCATTCATGGCATTCATCATCACCTAAATAGTTTGAATTCACCATATAACAACATCAGACTGTATTCGCAGAAAATAAACAACGAAGTAAAAAACAGAGTAAGTCTTTGCAATCTTCTATTATTTTGAATATGATTTTAGAATACATGTATCATGTATGCTAGAAACACATGTCATAAAACAAGCTTCACAACAGCTTACCTTCGTCTCATGGCCAGTAAAAACAACAGCTCCAACTATGTATTCTGTGTTTCTAAGACTGCATCCCTGAAAATGTAGATTTCACACGTCTCAGAATATTATTAAATTTAAGGGTATAAAGCTCTGCACTAGATGCATGGAAATCTATTCAGAAATTTTTTTAAAGCCAAGGATATAAAGTTCCAAGAAATCAAGATATCTCATAAGTAGATCACAACTTGATCCATGATTAAAAAAAAACAATATGCATGACCAAATCATAAAATTGCAAAAATAACGCACGAAAGGGGAAAAATAAGCCAACGGCAGAAATAGTCAATCATACACGCAATAAAAGCTGGTCGGGAGAGAGAGGTAACGTCTGCTTTTGTACTACAAGATTCCCGGTGAAAGTGTACAGCGAATTGTTCGGTTGCTCACACTGAATTTCACCTGCATTGCAAAAGACACAGATGATGGAGAAAGTGAAAACCTGTGTAAAACAGTTGCAACTTGCAACACAATCATACTGAGATGAAAAAGGAAAAAAAGTTAAAATGAAGGACAGTCGGAGCAATCAAAAATTATGTCTACATGTATAATATAATCAGGGAAAAAATGGATAAGAGACAAGACCATGTATCATCAGAGTTAGAAATGAGCCATAACAACTCTTTCCGCAAAACAATAATAGAAAAATTCTACCAGATAAACACTAAACAAATGAAAAAAACGGACTGCTATATAAGACTTTTCTGCCATCAGTTCTGGTGATGTTTCGATCCCTACATCAGGATGTGATATAATAAAAACATGTTGCCAGGGTAACTACAAAGGAGTAACCTGACCCAGGTGAACCTTTCTCAGACAGTTTCATTTATTAGCTTTTTAGCCAGAAGGTAGTGATCCAAAGTACGATAATAAAATAAACAAGTGGCTCTACAACCAAATACGAAATCGCCTAAAATCCACTAACTTTATTAGCAAATTAGTTCGTAGAGAATTACGTACTAGACGTTACTTCACCTCTGTCTAAGAAAAAAATCTTGCATGAATCCAATCAAAGCAATAGGCTAACCTCTAAACTCAGAAGCTTTCTCTGGTACCAAGTAATCCCATGTCCTTTCAAGGGCCTTTCTTATTTTTAAATTTGTTTCTCCATCTAGATTTGCAGTCTGCACTCACAATAAATACGCAATTGAACGGCACACTAGGTAAGAGAAGATCTTAAATAGCAGCTTTTGTCCTGGACAAAAAGAAAGCACTATATTTCTTAAAAGGGGAAGTCAAAGAAGAAGCACCTCAACATAGCAGATACCATCAGGATTAGTGCTGGACAGGAAAAGAATATCGGCTGGAAAAAACGCATCTTTTTTAATCTGCAAAAACAAGAAACTTATTTAACAATTATGGGTCTTAATTCAAAGATAACAAGATTATCTGATAAAGCTAAATATTAGAACCCTGAAATGTAGTCTTCCTAAACCCAGTGTCCTTTGCCAGAGGTCAATATGTCACGGAGGAAGCAGCACAATGATACACAAAATCACAGAAGGTAATTGAACCCTATCAGAATAACTATAATGCAGGCAGTACAAACAACTAAGCATGTGTACCAACAACCCACTGCAACACACAGCAATAAATAAAACGGGTAGCCAAAGAGAAATTCATCTAATCATGTTAGAATAAGAAAGGATTAACCTTGACAATATCTCCAACTTGCAACTTTCGCCAAGGAATAGGTACCCACTGTTGGTCTTGCAAGATCTCCACTGTGCTATTATTTATGGACATATCATTTTGAAACCGTTTCTGAGAAAATTACCCATAGAAGGATTTAGAAGTTGAGACACAGGTGGGTGTTGAGACTAGCTTGAACAGAGTATTTTAGCGCTGAAATGATTCTACTCTAAAGCAAGGAGAAAGGGAATATTTCTGCAAAAAAAGAAAGAAGAGGAAACGAGTATCCCTTACCCAGTCTTCGAAAGCCTCTTTGATAAGAGAGACAAGAAGCACCATTGACAACGGAGCTACATTTGTTATTGGACTCACAGGGCTGCAAGACAAACAATCTATCTAGTTAATAACTGCATAATTAATCCTTAAAGTTTCATCCAACAAAAATAAGAGATTTGTATGGATGGAGTATGAAATAAACAGAAAGAAAACTTCAAAAATAGTCAAAGTTAGACAACTTTCCAAGGAAGAAAACGTACCTTATAGGTGTCATTGATAGACAGGAGATTCCAAGAAAGTATATGTTTGCTATGCGCCTAAACTGTCAGGGAAAACATTACAACTAAAATCAGAAAAAGAAAATCCTTGTGGAAATGACTGGCGAACATGTTCATCATCTGTCTCTTCATTTACAGTTCTGATCCTAATTACATGTTTACACTAGTCTTGATAAATAAGTGAATCAGAAACTAAAAGAAAAAAAAAGGAATATCCATGACAATTCTGAAGCTCTAAGTTTACAACCCTTAGGGATCCAAGCAAGAAGAATACCTGTTCAAACAGACCCTTGGGCAGAAAGGTGAAAACATTATACTTTGTTGTAGAAATTGAATTACCCTGAAACAATCACCATCAGAAAATAATCAAACACACACAAATTGACTTACACGCACAAACTATAAAGAAAAGAAAAGAAAAGAAAAATAAATCAGATCAGATCGACGAATCCAAAAAGCACAAATTCCAAATGCGCATACCTTGAAGCGGACGGGCATATTGGAATCTCGATCATTGCAGTAGACGGTTCGATAAGACGGAGCCTGAGGCTGGATATGACCCAACGTCACCGTTCGAGACGGCGTCCGCCGATGACTAGCCGACGACGAATCGACGCTTAAATTACCCGATCGAACCATTCGGATTCTATTCCGATCCAACAGGTCCAAAAATCGAATATCCGACTTGACTCCTTGATTACGAGATCTGTTGTAATCCGATGGTAGAGAGAGTGGACAAAGAGAGGACCAAAGGCAAAGACCAGCCTCTCTTCCGTTTCAACCTCCTTCTTTTTTTCTTTTTTTTTTGGTTTGAAGAGAGTAATGCTTCTTCGTCGTCAGAAAGTTGCTGCTTCTTCGGGTCGAAATTAAATAATTAATTAAATTTATTTTCAATTTTTTCGATACGTATTTCTCTTTCGGGTTATTCTACCCAAAATCCATCCGCGTTAATGCAAGAAAGAAGGAAAAACCTTCCGTGTTGATAATTCTTCACGCGCTTTTTTATCGCAGTGATATTCAAATTTATAGCTGAGATTCACATTGTTGTCTTTGAAGATTTTCTTTAAGTTTCTTCAACATAATGATTTGATGGGATGTTCTTTTTTGTTTTTTCTATCGAAAACGGGAATTCAGAATGGGGAATTGGAATATTACAGTACCTAATACGACAAAATCTAAGTGAGTCGAGAGAGAAAAGAGAGAGAGAAAAGCGTCGGAGTCCCCGACGTCCGGTGGCGCGTCCGCGCGCGAGCCGGCGTCGGTGGCTCATTTTCTTCCGGACAAGTCAAGGATTTCTGCTGTGGGCTTCGATCTACCGATTCCCCCGACATGTCGACGGCTCTGGCTAGGGTATTGCGCCAAGAAGGGCTCGGCTCGTACGGTGCTCCAGACGGCGGCGATGCTGTTTTCTCTGGATCCGGGGTGAGGGGTGAAGAACGGTTAATCGAAGCGGCAGACGGCTAGTGAGTTCAGTGTTAGTCTCCGGGGAGTAGAGGCTCTCTCAGCTCTACGACCGCCGGTCTTTGTTTCTGGGAGACGGTGGCTCTGTTAGCACCGTCATCGCCGGCTCCTGCTTCCGGAAGGCGGTAGCTCAGTTAGTATCGCTCTTCTCGGCTTTGGTTTTTTCTTTTCGCTTCAGTCTTTGTAGTTGTAGTTTTTTTTTCTGGTCTTTCGTTCTCGGTGTTGTCGGATTCTCAAGCTTCAAAGCTCTTCCGCCTCTTGATCTCTCACCTGAAACGACTCGTGAATGTCGGGGGTGTTGGGTCAATGGTAGACGGTTCTCATGAGACTACACAGATCGTGTTTGATGTGTGTTTGGCCCTGTCGGCATGGGATACGGATGAGATCGCGATGGGAATGATGCTCTCCGATGAAAGATCCCATGCGACGTGAAGTTAGCGCGGTGGTGAGTGGGGGTTGGGCTGCGCCGCCGTCGTTCGGTGTGGCGCGGAAATTAGGGTTCCCTGACCTAGGGTTTGGGTGTGGGCTGAAGGCCCAGTTTGTTGGGGCTGATGGCCTTTCGTTCTGGATTTAGTTGGGCCGGTCTGTTTGGGCCGATTGTAGTTTGGTTCTGTTTGGGCTTTGTCCCTTTTTAATGATAATATTTAGACGGGAAAAAAAAAAGAATGGGGAATTGGAATGCATATACATATCAATACTAAAAATGAAATTTATAACTATAATAATTTTTTGGCTATGATATTCTTTGTATAATATATATAAAGAGAAAAAATGCATTTCATCCCACTGTTTCATTCTCACTCTCACTTACATCGTTGATCTCATTCTTCTGAAACTACTTTTTATTTTTCAAAATTTATATTGATTTTTATTCTCTTTTTTCTTTTCATAATCATTTACAAGTTTTATGAAATTCTTGGAAAGTGATACTTCACATGTCGTGCAATCATCTGATCAAACAACTGTATCTGATCAATTTTCTTCGTATCTTTGTTTGGATTTACAATTTTACTAATTTCAATATATATGGATTAAAAAACAGAGTATGCGTAAAACTATTGAAGAAAATGAACAGTATGCGTTGCGTTATACTATTCCATTTGATAAACATAAAATAGTACAATGCAACATTTATTGTTACATCATCTCCACATCTTATCCTCCTCCTCCTCTTCCATCACCATCAGTTACTACAAAAGATCCCACATGTAACATCGTCACGTTCAGTTGTTTCATCACCACCACCATCTTCTCCTTTTCCACCATTGCCACCCGTAATCTCCTTACCTCTTCCCAATATATCTTCTTCTCTTCTTCCACTTGTCGTAGTAGTTTTTCTCCTCCATTATTCATGGCAACACCCTTCAATCCTTCTGCAAATTGTATTTTTTTTATAAGTTTCATGATTCTTAACATTCGTTTTTCACACTCAAATTTAATACTTTTTTGTTATTCTATTTGAAAAATAGAATAGAAATCGAACGTTCTCCTTCTTTCTTCGTCTTCCTCCGCCCGTTCTCTTCTTTCTCCTCCTCCTCCTTTCTCCTCCTCCGATCTCTTCCTACCTCGTTCTTCTCCTCCTCATCCTTTTCCTCCAAATAGTATACAATATATAGATCGATGTATACTATTTCTCTTCACAAATAGTATAGTTTTATTTTTTGTTTTGCATATACACAATAGACGTGCCGCTAAGGAGAAAATGGTCCAACTTTGCTTATAATTATCACATCAAAGAGTAAACACTGTAAAATGGCTATATTCTTCATTTGTGAACCCCTTATGAATATCCAGCAAATTGACCCATTTAGAATCTTTAAACGAAAAAGTGTTTTATGCAAACTACTTGAAAAATGTTATATGAGATTTTTAGAATGATGTAAATGAAATCGTTAGACATGAATTTTCATAAAATAATTCAAAATAGTGCAAATAAAACTGCCTTATATGAATTTCTATAGTGTTAAGTAAAATTAATATTCTAACATTTTATTCATTTAGATAGTATTTTAACAATAATACATGATAAAAAATTTAATTTTGTATAATGATACAGAATTAATAAGCTACATTGGTAGGTTTGATGGACCTTTCTAATTCTAATAATAATACCCTTTTTTGTCAACCATTCTAATAATAATAATACTATTATCAACAAATATTTAGCTTCTCATAAATTTAGTATAAATATGTAAAGTACTATTTTAATAATAACGTGATGAATGGTTATTTAAAATTCTATGAATATAAACCTTATAAAGGCAAGAAAATAAGCTAGCTCATTGCATATTATATATTTTGGGTGATCAAATGCTAAGAGCATGATTATTGAAGGGTTCTAACCTAATATCAAACAAAAAAAATAAACAGAAAAGTAGGAGAGAAAAAGAAGGAGAGCATTTCGCAGGCGAGATACTCATATCTAATTTATTGTCCACATGTCATTTTAATACAGGCTGATTTTTTTTAACAATGAAATTTAGTTAGATAATTTAGTTTGTTTAAAAAATTAATATTCTGAATTCTGATGTTTTAAGAAACCCACTAGATTTTGATCCGCGTTTCAAAAGCGCAGCTATTTTTTTGTTGATCCTTTTGATAAATTTTTCTTGAATTTAATTTTTATTAAATAAATAATTTTTAAGTTGTTTTATCATAATGTTAGAGTTTGAAGCATCATTTTTATATCCAACCCTAACTCATGGTCGCATCGGTACACTCGACGACCCATAATATAATCCAGTTCGCATTTATAAAAAATATGATAAACCTAATAACATACCAAAAATCTGCTATTAACTCGTAACGATACTGATTGATCTCATATAAACTCAGAAAAAAATGATTAAATTTTTGATTAAATTTTTCATATATTTAGAAAACTAAAATTGAATAAATTTGTGATTTCCTAGATTTTGATTAAAATTTTATTATATCATTCGAAAAAATGTTAACAGAAAAAAAACAAATCTTATTGATATAATAGTATTAGTTTATTTTTGTTACAAATAACTTAGTATAAGTTTATGTTTTCATTTTTAGGTTTAAAAGGTAATTTTATAATATTTTTCTTTAATTATTTATTATGTTAATTTTTAGGTAAAATTTTAATTTGGTTATACAAAATATTCAAAGAATATTTTTTTATGATGGGTGAAAATTAAAATTACTGATATTCAAATATGTATACGATGTATGGTTTAGGGTATAGTATTTTAGTTTATATTAGAAAAAAATAGTTATATTGAATATATGCATAATATTTGAATGATTTATTTTGAATATTGATACATAGTTTTTTGAAAAATAATTAGATGTTATTTTTATTGTTAATCTATACCCTTTTATTTCTTTTAGTTATGAATGATTTTGAATTGTAGAAAAAACATAGATAAGTTTTTAATTAGTATAAAAATCTTAGTGCATTTTTAGTATGTTTACTTAGAGTACGTTTAGAATAAATATTTATTCTATGTGATTTGATTCAAAATTCGTAATGAATGAATATTAAAATAACCACTCTTGTATTTGGTAAGATACCATACTGACCTATTATTGTGGGGCAGAGTATAATTAATTTGGTCAATTTATTGTTAGCTTAAATATAGTTAAATCTCTAAAACCAAAAGAATATTATGCTATTAATGAATATTAAAATAATCGCTCTTGTATTTGGTAAGATACCATACTGACCTATTATTGTGGGGCAGAGTATAATTAATTTGGTCGATTTTAGTGTTAGCTTAAATATAGTTAAATCTTCAAAACCAAAAGAATATTCTGCTATTAATGAATGTTTTATTCTCTATTAATATTATTGATACTATATAAAAGAAGACATGTTAAGTTTCTAACAAATAGGTCCAACAACCTCTTATAAGTAGATTTTTTAGGATTTTTCTCTTTTAATAGTATTGATGTAATTTCATACAAATGGTGCTGCTCCAAGTAAGTATGTGACTTATATCTGAAATCCGTTATCCGATCCAGGATTTGCTCCGATCCGATCCAAAAAATCAGATATTTAGGGGTCCGGATCCGGATCTTGATTTTACGGATTCAGCGGATCCGGATACGGATCTGGATAATTAAATAAATCATTTTAATTAACTAGTTTTTAATTTAATTTTTAATTTTTTTTAGAAAATGATCCGGATCCGGATATCTCAAAATATTCTGGATATCCGATCCGTCTCAGGGCTAGCTCTAAGTACTGAAACTTTTTTAAAAAAATAATGAATATCTATATATATAAAAAAAATGTTTGCCTCTCTCCTGTGATACCTCGTCACTAAGTCGATCACTCTGGATGCGACACTTGTCCTTCTCCTAAATACTATGCGTTTCATTTACGTGATTCCTTTGGGCTACACTTAACAATTTCTGGGCTTTTATATTTTAATCATGAAACCCATAGTGAGCGATGATTATCGTCTTCTCCCAGATCGATACAAAATTCTAGGGTTCATGACTCTCATGTTCTTCTTCCATCTATGGAAGCAACGATGGAGATTCGAGATGCCAACAATGGAGCTTCGAGATGTTCAATCGACGTGAAGTGTCGCTGTTTGAATCTTCAATCCCGGCGAAGAAATCTGGAGACATTACGCAAGTCCGTTAAAACCCACAACCATGCTTAAGAATATAGATAAACCTCACCTTTTTGACCCTATCACACTGAAATCAAAGGGTTAAGAAACTAACCTGCTCAGCACTATGGATCAAGACAGTTCATTTTGTTTCTGTTGCAGTAGTGTCGACGCCCCCCCCAGCAAATAGAGCAACCTGAAGAAAGTATAAAAAGGGTTCGTGAACATTCAGATATCGAAACCAAGAACGAAATAAGCATAAAGCTATAATTCCTAAGCGCATAAATTTGATGAAAACAACTAAAACATGGACAGCAAAGTACAAACAAAAGAAAACGATCTCACCTTTGCTTTTACCATTCGCTTTATGCTCCCAACAGCATCGCTTTCCAAGACCATGCCACGGACAATGCAAGAGTTGTGCAATCCTCCTGCAAGAAGCTTGGCAACACGGACGTTACCCACATTAAAATTGGTTGGATTCTTTGGGCATACCTGAATACATGCCTGAATAAAAAAAAACAAGAACAAGTAATCAACTAAAAGCAAAACCTCCAATAAACATGAGTAACCAACCAACAATGAAACAGAAACACTCACATCAGCTACTAAGGAACAAATAATCTCCTCTTGACCAAACTGCTTGCTAGCAACAGCAGCTCTCATTCTAGAAACAACTTCATCTTTGCTATGCACATCCATCCTCTCAGAACCACTCTCAACCAATTCTTCAAGTACCTCAACAACCTGCATTCATACACTCCTTAAGCCAAAACAAAGCCACGAATAGTGATCCAGGTAAGTCACAAACCAAACAAACCTTAATGATTGCTTTGTTATATCCACTAATGATCTCACTCGGATGCAACCCCATCCTGATAAGCTCCTCCGCAGTCCGTATTCTGTAAAAGCTCTCCCGCAAAAGAGATGGTGAGGGTAGCTCCATCTCCGATCTCTTCCTGCAGCGCCTTGGCTGCTAAAACAAGAATCTTCGCAGCAGGGTGCTGAATCTCGAGCTCATTCACAATGGTCGCAGCGTCGTTGGTTACAAAGAGCTTATCTGAATGGTTTATAACCATTTTGTTCAATCTTAACAAACAAAGAAGGGCCTATCAGATTTACATTACTCACTAAACCGTAAGCAGATCAACCACTATAGATTCTAATTATATCGGAGAAACATACTCGCGGATCCCGATAAAAATGAATCAAGGAAGCGATTAGCGAACCATTGGGGCCGAGAGAAGTGCGGGTGATGGTGGAGAGCTCCTTGCAAGCTTTGATGTTTTTGATGACGGCTTGGTGTCTGTAGCCTTCCTTGAGCATCGATTGGATACCGTACAACTGCATCTTCTCCAATTGCGATCTATAAGCTTAGCTCTTCCCGTACTAAAGATTAAAGATCGAAGCTCTCTCTCTGTTATAGTTTGTTGCTTTGTGAGAGTGTAAAAGTATCTGGAATGCCCTAGAAAGTAGAAACCTTTTGAAGTTTTGAAGTACTCTGTTTTCTCCGTAACATTGGTTTGAAGACTCTTAAACATCGTCGTTTTTAAAGCTTTAAGGGTAGATTACAGTTTTAAACTCTGGGTATCGATCTGACAATCTTTAGTTCCGCAGAATGAAATTAAGATTATACGGAATTTTAGGGACCACGAGAGAGAAATATGTTTTCAACTACAAAATACCTTTTGGTAGGAATACACAATACATATCAATATCCATTTAACCAAAATAATCTAATTCGAAAGTGAACCGTTTAGAATATTTATACATTAAAGTTTTTCAATATTAATTATCTCATTGATTGTTAGAATTTGAATTTCTCTAATTAATAAAAAAAAATTATTAATAAACTAAGAATCTTATGATTGCTCCAATATGAGCTTTGAAGGAAACAAGAACAAATCATGAGTTTTGTTATATCAGATGATGCGTCCTCCTTATACAAGGAACAAAACACAATATAATATTGTTTAGAGAAAGCATAGGAACCAACATATATAATGACGTTCTCAGATATCCTAAACCTGAAAGTAAAAAAAAAACATAATAGTGAACCTCATCTATTATATGGTATTATAATATTACAAAGGTATTATATACACAGTCGGAGTTTTTGGAGCTTTTTCTTGGACACCAATTCTATTTATATCTCCACTCACATTTATTAATTGAAATATTTTTATATAAAACTACATAAATGTTTTTAAAAGTAAGAGATGTATCATGAATATTTTTTTCCAAAAATAAAGATTTTGTGTGTTTTCACTAACATAAATATATATTTACAAACATGTAAATTTGGAAAATGAAATTACTTACAGTAACTTTACCCAATTAGATAAAATAATTTAGAAAAAATCATATAAAACATCCCATATTAAAAATGGAGGTATATCAACATTAAAATACAACAATTATAGACGAGACGATATTAGTTTATATTGTTTACATAAACATAAACATTTGACTGCGGCAGCAAAGCATTTTCCATATCATAAAGTGATTGTTGCCACAAACATAAATCCGAAAATGGTTGGAGATATTCTGTTGGTTCATTCCGTATAGTGTCATATTGTAACGGCCCGGTTCCTAGCCCAAAAATTTATTAAGGAGAGCCCGTTAAGACTGCAGCCCATTAGGGTAAATGACCTAGGGTTTCCTCCTTTTCCTATAAATGAAGCTGCCTCCTCTCACTTTTCTCTCATTTCTGAAACTTGAGCGAAGCTCTGCAGAGATTTAGAGAGACTAGGAAACCCTAGCCGTCAAGCTTCTTTTTTTCCTTTTCTCTCTTCTTCTCTCACGCCTCTCTTTCTCTCTCTCTCTCCGTGATCTCTCTTCTCTCTCCTTGCCGCGAGCCCCCCCAAGAGCAAGCCGAGCCGCCAGTGGTGGTGGTGGTGGACGTCCAAGGGGTGGTGGGGTGATCGTCCGAGTGTGGTGATGGTGGTGGTTGTGTGGTGTTGTGGTGGTGACCAGATCTCGTCTCTCTCTTGTTTACTTGTTCCAGATCTGTTCAGATCTCCTCTCCCTTGTCTTTTGTTCCCAGATCCGGATCCAGATCTAGGCTAAGGTGGAGTGTCTTGAACCCATCTTGTTCTCATGTTCTGTATACTCCTTTATGTTGGAGTTAGGTTTGATTAGACCCTGTTTGAGAGTTAGATTGATAGAACATGAATATTGCTAGGATGATAGATGAATGGATCATGATGCATAAGAACCTTCATACTGATAAATGGGACTTGATGAACTGAATTGAGTTGTTGTGGTGATGATTGATTGGTAGTTGATACTTGTATGTTTAGAAGTGTTGTCCCATGTGATGTGATTGAAGTTAGGATGCTAGAGATAAATAAATGTTAAGCTGATAGATGAGTAATGATTATAGAAGTTATTGAAGTAGAACTTGAATGCGATGTGTATTGTGTGTGACACCGATAACGGGTGGCGTCTAGTGATTGAGTCAAAGTACAAGTATGAATGAAAAAGGAAAGTAAATGAGAATGGGAAGGGATAAGTGAAAGTGATAAGGATGTGAAATGATAAGTAAAAGTAAGAAAGAATGATGTTACGGTTAAGCATGGGTGGGAAAGCATATAGAGTCTAAGGAAAGTATGTGGGGTAGTAGTTCACGCTAGGTATCCATAGGAGATGTGGCCAATCTACAAGAATATGGAAGCACCCATAGGAGATGTGGCCAATCCACAAAAATATGGGGTATAAGCCTAGTAGGGGCTACCCACTGATGATAAGTATGTGGGGTAGTAGTTCACGCTAGGTATCCATAGGAGATGTGGCCAATCCACATGAATATGGAAGCACCCATAGGAGATGTGGCCAATCCACAAGAATATGGGGTAGAAGCCTAGTTGGGGCTACCCACTGATGAAAAGGACGAAAAGATGAAAAGGATGTGCATTGTAGGGTTTTAGCTCATGGTCGGGTAACGGGGAGTTAAAGGAGTCATATGATCGAGTCGGACTGGTATGAGGAGACGGTTAAGTCTAGGGTTTAACGTGTGTGGCAATGAGTGAGATCATTGTATTGATTGATCACTAGGTTGCTAGAAATGTATGAAATCGAATGTTGGGAACTAATGATGATGATATGAAATGATAAAAATGCATTAACTGATTGTAGTGGCTAGTCAGCCCTAGTTCCCGCATAGAGTAGTATAGAGTGTCATGCGGGCAGGCTGGTCTAGAGCCACTTCACTGAGTAACTTGTTGCTCACTCCTCCATTTCCATTTCCCTGTGCGCAGGACTGTAAGTAGAAGTATATGGATGTGGGTGTGACGGTATTTCAAAGAAGGTTATGCGCTCGTCTCTCGGGACCAGTAACGGGACACATAGGGTTGTCTAAATGAGTAGACACGTGTCCATAACGCCCCTTCGATAACCCTGGTCGGACGCCGGGGGATCGGGCTGTTACAATTGGTATCAGAGCGGGTTAAGATCCCTTAGTTCCGTCCTAAGGGATCAGCATTTCCGACGTAAAAAAAAAAAAAAAAAAAAAAAAAAAAAAAAAAAAAAAAAAAACTTGTTTTCATTAAAAGAAAAGAGTTTGTGAAAGTTTTGATTCTCCTAAAAGATCTGAAAACGATTTCAAAACCACCCACTATATTTATACTTCTAGTATGGTTCTGATCGGATGTCTACTTGAAAGATGTCTTCACAATCAGTAACGACCAGAGAGACATGAATGTAAGAGAATACAATAAGGATGTAATCCCCCGAGGAGATTTGTCGGGCACCCTCTAAGGGAGAGAGAACTGACTCACCGCTTCCTGAAGGAAATGAAAACCGATTTGAAGAATAGTTGTGACGTGCAAGATTACTGGGATCATGAGCTAATCAAGATTACGTGCAGAGTTATAGTTTTGGTTGTAAGAAGATCATAGGCTAACCAAGCATCACATACTCACAGTCCAAGGAGAACTTACGACATCACCATTAACACAAGGCGGTTTATTGTGACAAGAGTGGAAGTGCGAGAAGAACCACACTAAGAGAAAATGGATGGGAGCGTACTACTAGTACAACCAGTAAGGTTATTGATAGACCGCGGTCCACGGATCAGTACATGGAGCCGAACCAGCATGAAGATCAGGACGTTCTGAAGTTTTCAACCGAGGTTCATGATTTTCACCATACTGGCCAGACTGACCGGACTGTCCCAAATGCATCCGGATGGGAGCTTTGGCTGGAACCATGGCCAGATGATCGATTTCACTGTACTGGACTTTGTCTTCACTGTCCTGTTTTCCATTTGATGAAGAACAGTCGAGACGGAATCGCATTCGGACGCACCATTCTTCTCCAGTCCATCGCAACTCAATTCTGTACTGTACCGCACGTACTGCCCGTTCGACCAGTTTGAGGCTTCATCAATACCCATGTCCAGACGATCGAATTCACCGAACTGGAGCTCGTAATTCCCGTACTGATTGGCATTTTAAGAGCAACGGTCAAGACAGATTTGGATTCGGACGAGTGGAACTCAAGATAGGCCGTGACACTTCAAAACTGGCTACTTTGGACTGTCCTGCTTGTGTACTGGCCCAGTCCGCAGGACATGCTTCAGGATACAATGAACCTGGACAGAATTTGAAGGGTATTTCGCCAGTCAAAGTGTGATTTCGTGCCTTGACCAGATCTGGTCAATTTTATCATTTTCTATGTTTAGATTTCCCACAAATGTCTTTATGTTTCTTTGACTCACAAACCTTATAAGTATGTGATGATCCCCCTTAATAAGATAATCGATTTTTCTTTCATTTTATGAGTTTATTCTCTTTGTTCTTTGCTTAGAACATTTCTTAGTTTCTTTGGTGTGGTTAGCTCCAAACAAACACCTCTTTCTTGTTGGACCGGTGCGTCACATCCGGCAACAGATCGAGATTGTCTCTCCAACGGACCTGTGAGTCATATCAGGCGTTGAAAGACACTTAGACAGTATCATTGGGTCATTCCGCAGCCCCTTGTGTCGTCATTCATCCCACCAGTTCTCCTTTCGGAGTTCATATCCCCCTTACCGGTTGAGTAGCGTTTCCTAGGGTTTTTCAAGTGGTATCAGAGCCACTCTTCCGGTAACTCTATTATCATTCCATCTTCTCATCTCTCCATCTTCTTCAAACACTTCTTCTTCTACCTTTCTTAAATCCGGGCCCCTCATTACCATCCATATAAAAAAAAAAAAAGAAGATTTACGATTTGATTCAAAAAAAAAAAAAAAAAATAGAAAAAGTTCAAAGTTTGTTTTGTGGATTGGTGGTGGAAGAGAAAGCCTGCTGGCTGAGGAGAAATCCAGCCTTTGAGGTGGTTAAAACGGATTTCAAAAAAAAATCAAAATCTCTTATCTTTCTATCTTGAGAAAATTCCCTTGTTTGCTTGGATTTGCCCATTGGGATTCTTTGATTTGTTCTCTTAGAACATTGAGTAGAAACTTGTGTGTGATCACCTAAATCTGAGAAAAACACTTGAGTGGGTGAGAATAAAACACTTGAGAGAGTGAGGCTTTATTTCCTAACTTTTGTGTTGAGATTTTCAGGTTATGATGTTTGGTCTTCAATGGAAAAGTAACAAGGAGAAGCACCCACGACTTTCTGTCTCTCAACCCTCCTTTAAATATGCTTTGAATACTTTTGAGGAGTTTGTTGATGTGCAGGAGAAACCAAACAGGTGGAGCAACGAGCATGTCAATACATCCAAAGGTGAATCTGATCCAAGAAGGCGATTGCTTCAGTTTGATGTCCAACAATTTTGTGATAACTTTGTGAAGGGTGTGGACAAAGCCCTCAAGGACGTCAGCAAGAGCCAAAAGAAGAGCACATCAACCCGTGCCCCAGTAGCTGAGCCATCCTTGTTCATCAGTAAGAAAGCCCAAGGTGAATCTGAAAACCATTTTGAAGAACTTAAAGATTTTTCAGATTCTCTACCCATTTTTGATGAATCTGATGAAGAGCTAATTGAAAGTTTGATGTTTTGTGAAAAAGATTGTGATCTTCCTTCTCTTGAAACTGAGTGTGATCTTGATAATGAACAAGCTATTGTAGAACTAACTGTTTTGCAACCGGAGCTTCCGAGTAGTCTTGTTTTGTCTCCACAGGTTTTTGAGGAAGAGCCACTGGATTTTCCACATCAGTGCCCATGTCTTGACACTAGGATATGTTTGGATGATGATCTAGGTCCTATCTTTGATGAGGAGGACGAACCTGGTCCAGTCTTTGATGAAGAAGCAACAAGCATCACATCCATTGCTATGGAGAATTATCTATGCTTTGATCCCGGCACAACTCCTGCCCTTTTACCTCCTGATCTTCAAGAGCACTGTGAGGAACCTTCTTCTCTTAATTCTATGCCTGACATGTTTGAGAAAGTCAGTACTGATGATATAATTCGTTTTGGTCTTGACAAGATGAAATATTTTTGTGTTTCGAAATCTGTTTTAGATAACATGATAAATTCTTTAAAAATCTTTGAACCTGATAAATGTCTTGATCAATCACGTTTTCAAAATGTCAATGGCATCACTTCTGGAATTATTTTGAGATTTGATCAGTTCTTGGAACATAACAAAGGTTTTCATCTTCTTGGAAGGCCATTTGATCTTGATTTGCAACAAACTGATTTTTGTGCTGAAAAATCTCTTGATTCGTTTGTTTGCAAAGGAAATGGCTTTGATCTGAGTTCTTCTAGACATGTACTGATCACTGATGAATTGTTTGCATCCTCTTATGCCTTGGACAAAATTTTGATTCAGAAGTTGCTGGAACAGAAATCACTTGAAACTGAAAATGATTTTCGTGATCTTGAATTTTGTGGTTCTGTTTTGCAGCCTGATCTCTTGAGTTTTGAAACTGATAAAACTTGGCATTTTCTGAGATCATTTCGTGATAATGGTGTTGTCTTGAGTTCTGATGATATTTTGGTTTACAACACATTCTTTGAAAAATGCCTTGAGCTTTTGATAAATGATTCTCAAACTGAACTTAAGCTTGTGTGTTCAGATGTTGGAAAGGATATGCCCATCTTGAAAATGAATATTGTTGTTGCATATCTTGATAAGATTTATGTCTGTAATGTCTACTTTGATTTGCATCTTGACAGGCTGAAAAGTGTGCTACTTGTTCTTGGAAATGATATCTTAATTTTTGATTTGAACAAGTATCTCTCTTGCACATTTGAATCTGGTCTTTTAGTGTTTGTTTTGAGTATCCAGAGAAGACAGGTTCAGCCTCTGAATGAAAACATTGGCCGTGCCCAACAACCTCAGATTTGGAGAAGCTTTGTTGTTCAAACCAGCTACCTTGGTGCCAGCGACAGAGGTTCAGTCCAAGACGGATATCTCAACAGTCCGAACGTATTTTGTCTTGAATCCAATTTTAAAAGAAAACCAACTCATCAAGGATTCACGGAGGCTTGGAAGCGCATGAAAAGCTTCACGGATGAAGAAGTTATGAATTTTCCAAACCGGAGGTTCTTCAGTCCATCTATCCGCGAGTACCAGATTCCTAAAGGAGATTCATGCCCCAGAAAGAATCGGCCTGAGCCAAAACCGATCCTCCATGAACCAAAGTTTCTAAGGAGAGCAAGCACCAATGGACGCCAAAGCACTTGGAATTCCTTGATGAAAATGACTTCAAAACTCCAAGGAAGTTTCTGTCCATATTTTTCATTCCCTGAATTTTCCATGAATTCCTTTGTATCTGATTCATCTCTTTTTGATATAGGTACTTTGGATTTGAGGACAAATCCTTTTGAAGAAGGAGGGAATGATAGACCGCGGTCCACGGATCAGTACATGGAGCCGAACCAGCATGAAGATCAGGACGTTCTGAAGTTTTCAACCGAGGTTCATGATTTTCACCATACTGGCCAGACTGACCGGACTGTCCCAAATGCATCCGGATGGGAGCTTTGGCTGGAACCATGGCCAGATGATCGATTTCACTGTACTGGACTTTGTCTTCACTGTCCTGTTTTCCATTTGATGAAGAACAGTCGAGACGGAATCGCATTCGGACGCACCAATTCTTCTCCAGTCCATCGCAACTCAATTCTGTATTGTACCGCACGTACTGCCCGTTCGACCAGTTTGAGGCTTCATCAATACCCATGTCCAGACGATCGAATTCACCGAACTGGAGCTCGTAATTCCCGTACTGATTGGCATTTTAAGAGCAACGGTCAAGACAGATTTGGATTCGGACGAGTGGAACTCAAGATAGGCCGTGACACTTCAAAACTGGCTACTTTGGACTGTCCTGCTTGTGTACTGGCCCAGTCCGCAGGACATGCTTCAGGATACAATGAACCTGGACAGAATTTGAAGGGTATTTCGCCAGTCAAAGTGTGATTTCGTGCCTTGACCAGATCTGGTCAATTTTATCATTTTCTATGTTTAGATTTCCCACAAATGTCTTTATGTTTCTTTGACTCACAAACCTTATAAGTATGTGATGATCCCCCTTAATAAGATAATCGATTTTTCTTTCATTTTATGAGTTTATTCTCTTTGTTCTTTGCTTAGAACATTTCTTAGTTTCTTTGGTGTGGTTAGCTCCAAACAAACACCTCTTTCTTGTTGGACCGGTGCGTCACATCCGGCAACAGATCGAGATTGTCTCTCCAACGGACCTGTGAGTCATATCAGGCGTTGAAAGACACTTAGACAGTATCATTGGGTCATTCCGCAGCCCCTTGTGTCGTCATTCATCCCACCAGTTCTCCTTTCGGAGTTCATATCCCCCTTACCGGTTGAGTAGCGTTTCCTAGGGTTTTTCAGTTATGATAGGAGGTTCGTTCATCAAGGAAAACATGGCCAGACCGAAGGACTCAGAGGACAAGGATATGTTCGGTGCGGAGTAGCTAAACACCAAGTCGGGGCTGCTGGACTCAACTAGTAGGATCCGCGGTTGAAGTACTATCCTAATTACCGGTCCCGACAAGGGCAACTTTAATTCGGGCTACCTGGGATAGGACCGAGGGAGTATAGAGAATGATAACCATGGGAGTGTATGTGTTACTGTTAATATCTCTCGACGGTGTGAACCTGCATGGAGACCTGCTGGAGTTGGAGTTTGGAATGATATGAAGTGACATAATTTTGGGATGCGTATTTAGAGATGTAGCAGTGTTCGGGGATGTTGCAGTATGTAGGGATAGTATCAGGGCTTATCGAGAATCTATACAGAGGTCAAAGATTAATGAATAGGAAGAGAGCTACGAAAGAAGACTGGGGCCAAGCACATGGAGTTAATATATTGTATTGGCACGTACTCATAATCCTCGATAGGAGAGGAGAGTAGTCCTTAATGGAATAAGGATTAGGACATGGATACAAGCTATCTTGATGTTGAAAGCTGAAGGGTTAAGTGGAAAGGCGAATGATTTGTATTTGGAAGTGAAAGCTCTAAGTATTGGATATCCCCTATGAGAATTATATGAACAACCATGTTGAATCCCTTATGTTGGACCAAAGTGGGGGAGATCAGAATCTCGAGCCTGGAATGATCCAGGAAACCGCTTAGCAGATATAATTGTTGATGATGAGCTGCTTTATTAAAGGATAGAAGAGGTACATGACCATCAGAGAATTACGTCGACAAGAGTGGTGGTGATATGGAAATGCATATGAGAAGAAAGCAATCTAGGGATGAGAACGCTGTTGGAGAATCGATTTGGGATTTAAGAGGACGTTGGATCTCCGTGAGGAATATGGAACCTGGTCTGTTGCATGAACCATTAAATTTCAAAGGACGAGTTGTTTACCCATTTTGGTTCGGGATGTTAACGTTGGAGTATCGACACACGGAATTCGGGGACGAATTCCATTCAAGTGGGGGAGAATTGTAACGGCCCGGTTCCTAGCCCAAAAATTTATTAAGGAGAGCCCGTTAAGACTGCAGCCTATTAGGGTAAATGACCTAGGGTTTCCTCCTTTTCCTATAAATGAAGCTGCCTCCTCTCACTTTTCTCTCATTTCTGAAACTTGAGCGAAGCTCTGCAGAGATTTAGAGAGACTAGGAAACCCTAGCCGTCAAGCTTCTCTTTTCCTTTTCTCTCTTCTTCTCTCACGCCTCTCTTTCTCTCTCTCTCTCCGTGATCTCTCTTCTCTCTCCTTGCCGCGAGCCCCCCCCAAGAGCAAGCCGAGCCGCCAGTGGTGGTGGTGGTGGACGTCCAAGGGGTGGTGGGGTGATCGTCCGAGTGTGGTGATGGTGGTGGCTGTGTGGTGTTGTGGTGGTGACCAGATCTCGTCTCTCTCTTGTTTACTTGTTCCAGATCTGTTCAGATCTCCTCTCCCTTGTCTTTTGTTCCCAGATCCGGATCCAGATCTAGGCTAAGGTGGAGTGTCTTGAACCCATCTTGTTCTCATGTTCTGTATACTCCTTTATGTTGGAGTTAGGTTTGATTAGACCCTGTTTGAGAGTTAGATTGATAGAACATGAATATTGCTAGGATGATAGATGAATGGATCATGATGCATAAGAACCTTCATACTGATAAATGGGACTTGATGAACTGAATTGAGTTGTTGTGGTGATGATTGATTGGTAGTTGATACTTGTATGTTTAGAAGTGTTGTCCCATGTGATGTGATTGAAGTTAGGATGCTAGAGATAAATAAATGCTAAGCTGATAGATGAGTAATGATTATAGAAGTTATTGAAGTAGAACTTGAATGCGATGTGTATTGTGTGTGACACCGATAACGGGTGGCGTCTAGTGATTGAGTCCAAGTACAAGTATGAATGAAAAAGGAAAGTAAATGAGAATGGGAAGGGATAAGTGAAAGTGATAAGGATGTGAAATGATAAGTAAAAGTATGAAAGAATGATGTTACGGTTAAGCATGGGTGGAGAAGCATATAGAGTCTAAGGAAAGTATGTGGGGTAGTAGTTCACGCTAGGTATCCATAGGAGATGTGGCCAATCCACAAGAATATGGAAGCACCCATAGGAGATGTGGCCAATCCACAAGAATATGGGGTAGAAGCCTAGTAGGGGCTACCCACTGATGATAAGTATGTGGGGTAGTAGTTCACGCTAGGTATCCATAGGAGATGTGGCCAATCCACATGAATATGGAAGCACCCATAGGAGATGTGGCCAATCCACAAGAATATGGGGTAGAAGCCTAGTTGGGGCTACCCACTGATGAAAAGGACGAAAAGATGAAAAGGATGTGCATTGTAGGGTTTTAGCTCATGGTCGGGTAACGGGGAGTTAAAGGAGTCATAGAATCGAGTCGGACTGGTATGAGGAGACGGTTAAGTCTAGGGTTTAACGTGTGTGGCAATGAGTGAGATCATTGTATTGATTGATCACTAGGTTGCTAGAAATGTATGAAATCGAATGTTGGGAACTAATGATGATGATATGAAATGATAAAAATGCATTAACTGATTGTAGTGGCTAGTCAGCCCTAGTTCCCGCATAGAGTAGTATAGAGTGTCATGCGGGCAGGCTGGTCTAGAGCCACTTCACTGAGTAACTTGTTGCTCACTCCTCCATTTCCATTTCCCTGTGCGCAGGACTGTAAGTAGAAGTATATGGATGTGGGTGTGACGGTATTTCAAAGAAGGTTATGCGCTCGTCTCTCGGGACCAGTAACGGGACACGTAGGGTTGTCTAAATGAGTAAACACGTGTCCATAACGCCCCTTCGATAACCCTGGTCGGACGCCGGGGGATCGGGCTGTTACACATATGATATTATGTAATAAACATTCCATATTTAGTATAGTTTTAACCCAACAAAGCATTTGACTAATTGTCACTTATATATCAAGTTTTATAATAAAAATTTATTCTAACTATTCTAATTATTTTTTATTTATAATCCCGCCAACCCTAGTGATTAACCAAAATAAGTGACCGAATATTGACAGTATAGCTTCTAGCTTCCTCCGCGGACCGCGTTTAAGCTGAGCGATTGGGAGATTGGCGCGTGGGAGTAATCTGATTGGTTTATCAAACCGCCATGGTGGACTGGTTCCGGGTTATTTCGGTAGTTGTCGTAAGACACTGTCGTTTCGACGGACTTGGTCGTGACTCGTGACGTGGGATTCATGATTTTTCTCAAATGATTTGATTGGCTGTGCCTGAGGTTGTTGAACGACCGATCAAGTGCAGACACCAAAATATCGTGGAATGAACAAAATACGAATAAGAAAAAAAAAATAGCCCAATCAAGTACGTCGTTTTCGAGTTTTATTGACTATAACAGTCTAACAGATTAAACAACTAAGTTTTCTCCACAAAATATTGAAACGTGAGATTGTTTAATCTGGGATAATCGTTAGATACATGATGTTTACATCATACGTACACCAAATAAGCGTTTGACCAGAATATGATGAAGTTTTGAGTTGAATAATGGTTTCAAACTGCATGATAATAGGAACGACTGGTAATTAAGATAACTTTAGTAGTTCAATGGTGAAACTAACAAAAGAAATATAAACATTGGATATCTCTCTAGTGAAACAAACCAAATTACAATAAAAAGTACCAATTATTCATGAATGAACTATTGAAATCTGATCTCGATTCAAGATAACAACAGAAAAATCAGAGTAAGGTTTACTAAGCACCTCCAACGGCTAACCTCATTTTTTCCCTTCAAAATAAGGCAAACTCAAAATAAATTATACATTTTAGTCCAATGGTTCCTCTCATCCTTAAAAAAATAATTTCAAATATATATCTAAACTATTAAAATAAAATCATCCAAAAAATCTACTAATGTCTTCCATGCTTTCAAACATATCCAGCGTAGTTCGCTTGATACTTGTAATACCTTCAAACATATTCTCCAATGTCTTCCATGTCTTCTAAGCTGAAGCACATTGAGAAATAAACTTAAAGTAGTTTGCATCAATAGCATTGTAAATCGCAGTCTTGACCTTAGAGTTGCAATTTGAAGATTTCTTCTCTGCAGCAGTCCACTGATTTCTTGGCTTAAGAATTTCAACCTTCTCATCATCAAGCATCACCGAATGACTCCAGCCAGCTTCAGTAGAACTCCACCAATCCTCATCAAGAACACTGATAAAAGCTTTCATACGTACCTTCCAATATCCATAATTGGATGAATCAAGAGATGTGGGTTTTGTCATAGACGTTCTCGCTTGATATGCTGCCATCAAAAACTATGTCCTTCTTATTGAACCAGTTTCTTTCCTCACCCTTTAAGATCTCACCAATAACTTAGGTGATTGTACGTAGTACAATCAATTTTGCTACAAATCATACTATTTTTAACATAATAAATTAATTATTATCTACAATTATTATTTTCATGTGCTTTGTGCGCTTGGAAAATTGTTTATGGTCTCAAGCTTAAGTTTTGGTTTCTCGGTGGTTGGCTTCCATTCTCCCCCACTCAGGTTGATTATCTTCTTCTCATGCATCCCTTGGTGTAGGTGTAAGGTGTGCGGAGTTAGTCTTTTGGAGCTTTGGTTTCTTCTATTCAGAGTTTTGTGGTTCTTCGCTGGTATGAGCGCCTTGTATGTGCTTGTTTAGTTTGTGAAATGCTTCTTATCTCTTAGCTGGTGGTTGTGATTCTGGTGCTTTAGACATGCCTTTTTTTTTGTTTCGTGGTGACTTTGTTCTTCCGATGATTATTCTTTCTCTGATCCGCTTTTTTTTTTGCGCTGGTGCTTGATCACGATCCTTTGTAAATTAAATAATAGAAAATGGTAAAAATAAAAAATAACAAAATTTTATTTTATTTTTAGTTGTGAATAAATTTAATATGTAAAATATGTTTCTATTATTTTATTTATTTCTTTGTTCATCTTGAATTTTAGTGAACAATAAAATAGATTATCAAACTCATTTGATAATAGTTAGTGCGAAAAATATTAGATAGTTCACGATTATAAAGTATTTGGCCAAATTGCTATAATCTAAAAGAAGAATGACCTAAAATGCCAAAAAAAAAGACATGGATGACACGTGTCGCAAAAGCCCATGCCACTTGTCAGAAGAAGGGAAAAAACCAACTATATATATAGATATTCTGGATGTTTTTAAATATATTAAATCTAAAAGTAATTAATATATATATATAAGTATATAAATCTATTTTGGATACCCAAAATACTTCGGTTCAGATCGGATTAGGTTTCAGTTATTCAAATACTAAAATTTTGAATAATTCGGATACTTAATCAATTTCGGTTCGGAATTGGTACTACTTATTCGGATTGAGATCGGTTCGGTTCTTCGAATTCGGGTATTTTGTCCAACCCTAAATAGAAACATAAAAAACAAATATCATCATATTTACACCTGCACATGTGTGCATGTCAAAATCTAGGTTTCTTTATAAAAGCATGTTCCCCTTGGATAGACCAAAGAAAATTAAACAACTTTCTTTTTTCTTATAAGCAATGTCTCCTTTTCTTTTTCTTCTTCAAGTAATATTATTTATCTTCTAACATAAATATCTCAATAAATATATTACATCTTCTCTAAGCTTAACAAGTCAGCAGACATCACAAAACACGAACGCCAATTCAACCTATATTTATGACGCACGCACGTACTATCTTATGTAGTACTTCATGAACTGATACAGAATATACATCTTCACATACCTATCCATAACTGATTTTACTAAATATCTTTGTAACAACCCGGTTTTGTGAACCGAACATTAAGAAAACAGATTTATTAAATAGTCAAACTATAACAAACAAATTTGTATACCTAAACTGCGTCATCGTAGTTATTGATATTTTTCTCTGGGTGGACTCGCATCACATCATTATTCTTAGCCATGAGATTTGATTTCAAAGCTACAAAAACAAAATAGAAATTCTTAAAGCGTAATATATCAGAGAATAACAGCAAAAAAAAAGAATCAGAGAATAACTAAAGATAAAAGATACCACTTGTTTAACGTTCTGCTTGTGTTTATGTTTGTTGCAGAGAAGGCTCTTCAGTTTTATTTTGTTTGTCTTTTTTTCTCTTTCCTTTTCATTTATGTTTTTCTTGGATGCCAAAGAAATATAAATAGTTTCACAAAGATAAGATAGATAAAAGAAAATGTTTGTATATACCCATTTAATTTGTAGATAGTAGAGTTGAGATGCTTATGGTTACCTTTTTTGAACAAAGCTTATGGTTACGTTTTTGCTGATAGAGCTTGTTCTTTTATTGAAAAATTAAACTTTGCAACATAAACACAGTCATGTGTCGTTTTACCTGAAATAAATAATCAAGATTATTAATTGAGAATAAGAGGAAACTGGATCTAAACTAAGAGAAAACATTTACAATGAGCAATAATCATCACTTGTATGGAATGTTTTTGATCAGTAAAAGAAATCAACAGCAGGAGAAAAACCAATGAAGGAGAAAGTATGCAACACTAAATAAGATAGAAAGGTAAACGAAAAAACAGCTACACTACGTGATCTTTATTTTGTAAATGGAGGTGATAATGTGAGAAAATTTAGGAATCTAGGTATTTTTTAAATTAATTTTTGTACGTGGAGTCTCAAAATCAGTTTTTAATCATTGTTATTTTTTTTTTTTTTGTAAATCATTGCTTTGCCAAGTGTTAAATTTTGATTAGCTAAGTGACTTGTGATTTAGTATATACTAGTATTAAGTCCATGCTATGCATGGGAATATATATATTTTTTGGTAAGAACATTTGAATGTTTTTTATTTCAAATAAAAGAAAATTTTAATTATGTATAACTAAAATAACATGTATTATTTAACTTTGATATATATAAGATAATGTTAACACACTTATCATTAACTAACCACAAATTAGCTTGTTTGATATAAATATTAGTTTGAAGCTTTTTTGTATGATTTATCTTTCATTGGCTAATTATATTTAGTAATTCATTCGGTATCTCCATTTACAAAAACTAATATTATAAATCTAATGAACAATAAAAAATTAGCATGTTATAAAGAATATGTGATCTTTATCGCTTAAACAATTTTATTTGAAAACACAGTAAAAGAATTTGCATAAAAGGGGATAGTGACCATTATATTGAAAACACACGAACATATAACAAAGAGAAGCATTATAGAAGATAGCAGATATACTTAGTATTTTGCTACAGAAGAAATTTAAACTTTACCTGTTCAAAAGAGATAACATGAGGAGGACACAATCCTCGTAGTCCCAATCTATCTCTCTCAGTCAAAGGAAGGTTAAGTTTTAATCTCGTCTTCTTCTTCTGCTCGTAAAAAAAGAGTATCCTTTCATATTTTGTTTCTGATCGATTGACCGTTTCTTTGTTTATATAGACATGAAAAGTAAACAATATCTATAGATAAATATGGTGGAACATCGTTGGTGTAGTCAGTAGTGGGTTTAGAACTGCTATACGGTTGCTTTTTTTTTACCAACATACGGTTGCTTTTCTTTTGTTCTAATTAATTTTCTTTTTAAATTTGTAAATATTTATTATGTGGCAAATTATGATTCGTCAGGCGACTTACGCTTTAGTATATTTTTGAGCAATAATCATCACTTGTATGGAATGTTTTTGATCAGTAAAAGAAATCAACAGCAGGAGAAAAACCAATGAAGGAGAAAGTATGCAACACTAAATAAGATAGAAAGGTAAACGAAAAAACAGCTACACTACGTGATCTTTATTTTGTAAATGGAGGTGATAATGTGAGAAAATTTTGGAATCTAGGTATTTTTTAAATTAATTTTTGTACGTGGAGTTTCAAAATCAGTTTTTAATCATTGTTATTTTTTTTTTTTTTGTAAATCATTGCTTTGCCAAGTGTTAAATTTTGATTAGCTAAGTGACTTGTGATTTAGTATATACTAGTATTAAGTCCATGCTATGCATGGGAATATATATATTTTTTGGTAAGAACATTTGAATGTTTTTTATTTCAAATAAAAGAAAATTTTAATTATGTATAACTAAAATAACATGTATTATTTAACTTTGATATATATAAGATAATGTTAACACACTTATCATTAACTAACCACAAATTAGCTTGTTTGATATAAATATTAGTTTGAAGCTTTTTTGTATGATTTATCTTTCATTGGCTAATTATATTTAGTAATTCATTCGGTATCTCCATTTACAAAAACTAATATTATAAATCTAATGAACAATAAAAAATTAGCATGTTATAAAGAATATGTGATCTTTATCGCTTAAACAATTTTATTTGAAAACACAGTAAAAGAATTTGCATAAAAGGGGATAGTGACCATTATATTGAAAACACACGAACATATAACAAAGAGAAGCATTATAGAAGATAGCAGATATACTTAGTATTTTGCTACAGAAGAAATTTAAACTTTACCTGTTCAAAAGAGATAACATGAGGAGGACACAATCCTCGTAGTCCCAATCTATCTCTCTCAGTCAAAGGAAGGTTAAGTTTTAATCTCGTCTTCTTCTTCTGCTCGTAAAAAAAGAGTATCCTTTCATATTTTGTTTCTGATCGATTGACCGTTTCTTTGTTTATATAGACATGAAAAGTAAACAATATCTATAGATAAATATGGTGGAACATCGTTGGTGTAGTCAGTAGTGGGTTTAGAACTGCTATACGGTTGCTTTTTTTTTACCAACATACGGTTGCTTTTCTTTTGTTCTAATTAATTTTCTTTTTAAATTTGTAAATATTTATTACGTGGCAAATTATGATTCGTCAGGCGACTTACGCTTTAGTATATAAAGGATATATGATCGTACATATCCTCTTCCCTAATTGAAAAGCCCTAGCCGTAAGAAACCATCTCCATCTTCACGATCTCTCACTCTTTTGTTGCAGCCATGTAAGAGGAGCTCTGCCATTGTTGACGCATCACCACCGTATCTCTTCTCTGTTGTTAATGGCTTACCATCTCTATGATTCAATCTCCACCGAAGAACACAGATGTAATTACCATGTTGGAGCTAGTTGGCTACGTTACGAGACGGAGAGAGAACGTGACCATAAGCCGGCGCCACCGCCATGATCATCACCAACCACCACGGAGTTGTGCCCCTGTGAACCTAAACCCACCAGACGTGTGACCTATAGCACCAGAGATACTTTTGCGCAGCAGAGATTTCTTCATGTCTTAACCTGAGGAGAAGAGATGGATACATCAGACCCATGGCTGAGGAGTGGTTTTGCGAGAGGTTTCAAGTACGATCCAGGGGGTTCTAGGCAACTAGTCATGGCTCTTTGGATATATCTAGTTTCCAGGAATCTGTAGAAACAAACGGAATCAAGATCGGAGTTGTACAGCAAAAGTTATTGACATGCTTCTTGGACAAGAATAAGCTTAAGCTGTTGGAATGCTGAAACAGTTCCGACCAGTGTCAGAGTAAAGGCGAAACGGTGAACCTTAACAAAGGCTTTCAGTCTGGGAATTTTACAGTAAGTATTTAACTCTTTCAGTTATCGTCTCCAACAAACGGATTGTCATTCCAAGTTATTTTCTGAGAGTTAAGCTTGTTTTCGTGGGAGGTGTTGGTGCAGTCTACGTTTTCGACCAGTCTGGAGACGAAGCTAATTGATTAATCAGATGGTGCCCGATCGGAGTAAAACCGGTGGCTACGGATATAGGACATCTAGGGCTACATTCGGACTGGAGGGATTGAAAAGTTAACTGTCAGTTCTTGAGTTATGCATCTGTTTTCTCTAGGGTTCAGTTCTGGCAGAATCATCATACTCATTTATTTTCAGACTTTCGGAGTTGCTGTGATAGAGCCATCAAGGGCTATTCTGTGCTTCTCAGGTTCTTTAGAATCCGTGACAAAGGTGAGGGTCTATTCCGTAAATTCCGTACCAGTGTAGAATTCACTCTATGTTAGTTTAGATTTTGAATCATGATCCATCTGTTTGAATTGAGTCTTTTTGAGTCTTGATTGTTTAGTTCATTCATTGTAAATTGGAACTAGGGGTCTAGAGGATTCAACCGTTGATTTGATTGTGTGATGTTAAGAAATGCGATATATATATGTATGTATACATAGTTATGAGTAGGGACTATGTGAGTGGGCGGGGGTCCAGAGATGTCTGGACTAGCGACGTAGCTTGGGTGGGCGGGGGCTTAGAGACGTCTGGGCTAGCGACACAGATTGTATAGGGCGTGGGTGCAGAGACGTTTGCATTCGACGCAACTTTGGAGGGCGGAGGTACAGAGACAAACTGTACTAGCGACGCAGCGTATGTATATATAGATATCTGTATGAGGAGATGCGGGGTGTATGGACTAGCTATATGCTATCATCGCATTGCTTGTGTTGTGTGATGCTTTAGGCGTCTTGTTTGTTCATGTTAGAGCTAAACTTCCATAGTGGGAGTTCTATTGCTCAAGTCAGTGGTTTGCGTGTTTAGCATCTCATACCTCACGGAGTAACTCTCCTGTTACTCACCCCTCCTATCCCTTTCCCCTTTCAGGTGAGACTGACGAGCAGAAGTTATTGCTATCGGATTGGTGTTTTGGGAGTTTTATTTCTTTCTTTTTCAAACTTGCGGATTCTATGCTTTTATCGATATTTTCGGGATTTATTATGTTATTTGGATTTATGGCTATTTATTGGATTTACGACTTTGGAGTTGATTTTTGAGAAGTAATAAATAGAGATTTCAGACTTTTTATTTATTTAAGTTATTTTGAAAAATACGGGTGTTACAATCTTACTTACGTGAAGAGACGAAAGCATTTGGATATTTGGGAATGATGCATGTGGTTAAAGAGCTAACTGCTTCATATGATTTAACAAAAGGACGCCATGAACAATAAGGAAACATGGCTTTGCACGTGGCAGCCTACAGTGGCTACCCTGTCTCATGAAACTCTGAGCTCACTCTCTCCATATTTGCCCTTCACTAGAAACAACGTCGGTGAAACACTCCTTCACGATGGTATCTCATGTTTCGAGACTCCAATGTTCTAGAGGCTTGAAAAGCACATTGCTATCATGAACTGTCATCACATCGGCTTCTTGGAAATCATTGGGTTGTGTCGTGAACTATTGAAATAATGAGGGGACATACGACTCTTCATTTTGCAATCCTCGGGAATGTTCCTTTGGAGTTTGTGAGATGCTCATGTCGGTAAAAGCGATTGATATTAACATTAAGGATGTTTTTGGCATGACTCCGTTTGATATGATCACGCACAAGCCACAGTCTCCAACGTTTTAGATTTTATGTTGCGGCTATTATATTATCTAGATATATGTTTAGCTGCTGTGATAGAGCATCACAAGGTGGGTCGTGTCTCACTTGAAGGACAAAGGCAACGTTTGCAGCCTAAAAGCTTATAATATCTACTATACTAAAATTACTAAAACAAAAAGTATGATAATAATCCAGTGGCATAACACGGATAACTACCTAGTCCGGATAATGCTTATTGTTTTATAAAACTTACAAATTTTACCTAAATATGATTTTATTTTCATCAAATTTTCTGCCAAACTACAAAATCTTGGGTTCTTGTCAAAATTACAAAATTGTGTTTTCCGCCAAAATCGCAAAATATTGTTTTTTCTGCCAAAATCGCAAAGCAAGTTTTCTCACCAAAATTTCAAAATGTGTTTTCTCACTTATCACAAAATCATGTTTCTCGCCAAAACCGCAAAATCTTGGTTTCTTACCAAATTTGCAAAAGCAAGTTTTCCGTAAAAACTGTCAAACGAATTTTACTGCCAAAGTCGCAAAGGTGTATTCCGCCAAAATCATAAAATCAAGTTTTTCCACTAAAGCTACAAAAACGAGTTTTCTCACCAAAATCAATAAATTTTGTTATCCCATTAAAACCGCAAAATCTTCTTTTCCTTTATAGATCAAAAAATCTTTTTTTTTGTTAAAACTAAAACCTCAACATTGAGTTTTTATCTGTCAAAACCGTGAATTCGAGTTTTTTATTCTAAACCGAAGTTTTCCATTTTTCTCCAAAACCGTGAAATCGTGTTTTTGGTCTAAAAATGGTTTCACCTCTTTGTCGGGAACCCAAACAATGTACCTCCCAATGAGAATTGAACCAAGTGAAAAGTGCCTAGGCACTCCATTACCACAGCTCATTGGTAAAACCTATTTTGAGTAAATTTTTATAGCTAGTAACTAGCACCATCCACATCCAAAAATACCTTTTAGATTTTTTGGAGAGGCATAATATCACCACATATAATCAAACTTGTAATTTTTGGTAGTCGTCTGTTAAAATAGAAACCACTGGGATACAAATATTTCTCACGAAGTCTTGTTTTCATGGTAAAACTACAATAATAAAAATATAAAAAGATATAGTGAAACTATCCTCCTATATATTAACCGAAAAGTCACATAAGTGAATTTTGCTGCCATTCAAAGATGAAGGTTAGCATTAATTATTTTAATTTGATTTGTTGTTGGTATTTGAATTTTCAGTTATTTCATTAAAGTTTTTAAAAATAAACTAATGATAGAATTATTAAATGTAATCTAGGTTACCAAACAAATAATCAAACATCTTAAATATAGATGAATTAACATATTTTATTTATAGAAACAATTAAATATCATAAATTACATTAAAGAAATTCATAATATACATATAAATACATATTATATTATAGAAAAAAATATAATTGATTTTAAATATCATTCTACTAATAGTGGATGTAATAAATCATATATTACAGAAAATAATTACCCTAAACCTAATAATATTATAAGAAAAATAGATATTATGCTTATGATAATATAATTTTTAATAATAATTAAAATATTTAAATTTAATTTCTAATTTCAAATAGTTTGATAATCAAAAATTATTTTTAGATGAGTTGTTAGATTAAAGATAGTTCAACAACATAAATTAGTCATCAAAATAGTTTTCTTACATGGAAGCAATATTAAAATTGGTTCATGTAATTGGTCGTAGAATTAGTTTTTATTTTATTTTAACACGTGTAAAAACATAAATACTCTAACCTTCAAGAGAGAGAAAAATTATTTTTTGTGTAGTTGCAAGATGATGGTCAGAGACTTCTATAGGTCTGATATCGGCTTTGCTGATTTATTTTACTTATGTTTATTTGATTTGTTTGATTGTTTTTACTTTATTTTAAATTTAACAAAAACAAATATTGTTCTTTGAATATGATTTAAAAAAATTACATGTTACTTTTAGATATGAAGAAGGTATTCAAAAAGTAAACACATAAAGGTAAAATGTAATTGTTTTTAATCATATTCAAAACTTTTGTTTTTGCCAAATCTTTTACAAAGACACATAAAAGAACAATTATTGTTTTGTTAATTTAAAATAAATTGAAAAAAATCAAACAAATCAAATAAACGTATGTAAAATAAATCAACAAAGCCGATATCAGAGCTATAGAAGTCTTTCGCCATCGTCTTGGAACTACACCAAAATGCTTTTTCTCTCTCTTAAAAGTTAGAGTATTATGTTTTTACACGTGCTAAATTAAAATAAAAAGTAATTATACAGCCAGTTGAACCAATTTTAATTTTCTTACTATGTAAAAAAATATTTTTAATAGCTAATTTATGTCGTTGAACTATCTTAAATCTCACAAATTTTCTAAGAATAATTTTTGATTATCGAACGAATTGCAGTTAGATATTAGATATTAAAATTTTAATATCAAATTATTCAAAATTGTATGATCATAAAGATAATATTTACTTTTCTTATCATATTATTACCGCGAAATCGCGGACAAACACTTAGTAAATATTATATGAATTCCTTAAAACATATAGACTTGTAACTTGAATATCTATAGGTAACAAACATACCCTATAGGACCTTTTACATTATAAATTTATTGTTTGTAAGTTTTTGTGGGTTGAATTTAAATGGGCTGAATTTTGTATGGTTTGAGCTGGGATATGTAGGAGTCAACTCTTCTAATGGCTCTTCAGCAGAGTTTTCACTTCGAATTAAGCACACAAAAACACAACCGACATATAGAGACGTGGCAGATAAGGAAATAATAGAGTGCGTTAAGACTTTTCCACCCAAAGTTTTGTGAGTTGGTGTTGACTTGGACAAAAATAAACTCATCAGTTGGACGAAAGCGTTTTCCAGGAGCAGGTGATTCTTGGATCTTTTGTATTTTCGCATTTTTCACGTCTTTGTACAACGATTTGTGGATTGAATCCCTCAGAATATAGTTTATTCGAGTCCTTGAGTTTTGTAAAAAAAAAAAAAACAAATTATAACTACTGGATCCTCCTCCTGTGATTATTGACTGCTAGTTTCATTGTTGAACAGGAAATTAATGGCGGACTCACTTTTATCATTTGGAGTCGAAAAGCTTTGGGACCTCCTTGTCAGAGAATCTGAGCGACTTCAAGGGGTTGATGATCAGATCAATGGACTAAAGAGTGATTTAAATATGTTGAAGTGCTTTTTGGAAGATGCAGAAGCCAAGAAACACACAAGTGCAATGGTGAGAAACACTGTGAAAGAGATCAAAGAAATTGTTTATGACGCAGAAGATATAATCGAAATCTTTCTTCTGGAGGAAGGACTCGGAAAAACAAGTAGCATCAGGAAGAGAGTGAGAAGATTTCCTCGCGTTATGGTGAAACGCATGGGGCTTGCTTTCGATATGAAAGCCATAAGCAATAGAATATCTAAGGTGATCCGTGATATGCAGAGTCTTGGCGTGCAACAAGTCATTGTCAATGAAACGTATGCACAGGAGAGACAAAAGGAAATGCGCCAAACTTTTTCTAGTGATACTGAAGACCATCTCGTGGGTTTGGAGGAGAATGTTGAGCAATTAGTTGGCTATTTGGCGGATGAAGATAGTAGCAGCCAAGTGGTTTCCATAACCGGGATGGGCGGTATTGGTAAAACCACCCTCGCAAGACAAGTTTTTAATCATGAGATAGTAAAAAGCCATTTTCCAGGACTCGCATGGGTATCTATCTCACAACAGTTTACAAGGAAGTATGTGTGGCAGACGATCTTGCGGAAACTTAGGCGAGAATATAAGGTGTTAGAGATGACAGAAGATGAACTCCAAGAAGAACTTGTTCGGCTGTTGGGAATACAAAAGACTTTGATTGTCCTTGATGATATATGGAGAGAAGGAGACTGGGACATAATAAAACCAATATTTCCACGACACAAAGGTGAAATCTTGTGGTACATATATAAATTAGATACTTCTCTTATTATATTTCGTAGCTTTTTGTTTGGGTGAATAAAAAGAGGAAGGTCATAAAGCACTATGTCATTTTTTCTAGTAAGTTATGTAAAAACAGTTATATTTTCTGTAGGTTGGAAGATACTTCTTACTTCCCGCAACGAGGGTGTAGCATTACGAGCAGATCCAAAATGTTTCACTTTTAAGCCAAATTGTCTATCTCTCGATGAATGTTGGTATATTTTTCGGAGGATAGCATTTCCTAGGAGCGACACGGCCCGTGAGTTCTTAACTAAGACAACCTCTGAGTATTCTTTTTTCCAAGTAAAAAAACAATATGATGTTTTCTGCCTTGTATAAAACTGACTCCAATATCTTCAAGACATGTGTTTTTTTTTTTTTAACACTCTTGTAGAATGATTTGTAAACTTGATAATGTGTTTTGCAGAACTTAAGGTTGATGAAATGGAAGAGATGGGTAAGCAAATGATCAAACACTGTGGAGGACTACCTTTGGCAGTGAAACTGTTAGGAGGTTTGCTAGCTTCCCAATACACATTGCATCAATGGAAAAGGATATATGAGAATATAAGATCTCACATCATTGGAGGGACTAGTTACAATGGCGACAACAACAATTTGGTTTATCATGTATTATCTTTGAGTTTCGAAGAGTTGCCTAGTTGTTTGAAGCATTGCTTCCTCTACTTGGCTCATTTTCCAGAAGATTGTCCAGTAGATGTTGAGAAACTGGCCTACTACTGGGCCGCGGAAAGAATGCCAAAACCGGAGTATGATGAAAGAACAAGTGTTCGAGATGTTGTTGATGGCTACATAGAAGAGTTGGTTAAAAGAAATATGGTCATCTCCGAAAGAGATGGTAGGACTTTGAGATTTGAAAAGTGTCACTTGCATGACACGATGAGAGAAGTTTGTCTTCTTAAAGCCAAAGAAGAGAACTTTCTACAAATTGTTCATGGCACCACCTCTGAATCTTCTTGTAAATCTCGCAGACTCGCTATACATCGGCTTGATAAAACATTTAATGAAGAGATGGAGATAAACAATCCAAAACTTAGATCTCTCTTGGTTATCTTGAAGGACATGAGAACAGATTGGATGGTACCAGGTTTGCGCTTTACCGGGCTAAAGTTGATGAGGGTTTTAGATCTCTCTAAAGCTCAATTTGATGGAGGGGAGTTACCCTCAAGCATTGGAAATCTCATTCACTTGAGATACTTGAGTTTATATATGGCACATGTAACTCATCTACCTTCTTCTATGCGGAAACTGAAGTTGCTGATCTATTTAAACCTATGTGTTGATGCTAGATGTTCACTCTACATGCCCAATTTCTTGAAAAAGATGCGAGAATTGACAACCCTCTGGTTTCCATTGAGGATACATGACAAGGTAAAGATGGAATTGGGCAATCTAGTCAATCTGGAGACGTTAGAGAATTTCTCAACAGAGCATGGGAGTGTGTGTGATATCCAGGGAATGACAAGGCTCAAAACCCTCTCTATCTCATTCAATGGCAAGGGGTGTACTATGGAAACCCTATCTTCATCTCTGAGTGAATTGAGACACTTGGAAAATCTTAATATATATGATGCTTATAAGTTGTATGCTCCCACAGTTGATGAAGAAGGATTTTGTTTTGATTGCAAGAATCTCAAACAGCTCAAGTTGAGTATATGTATGCCAAGGTTACCTGATGCGCAACGCTTCCCTTCTCACCTTAGAAGCATAACTTTACGTGGTTGTTGCTTAGAGGAGGATCCAATCCTGATTCTAGAGAAGCTTCTTCACTTATATGATGTAAGTTTACTAAATATATCTTTCTGTGGGAGGAGAATGGTTTGCTCGAGTGGTGGGTTTCCCCAACTGCATAAGCTTGAATTTGGTGGATTAGCTGAGTGGGAAGAGTGGATTGTAGAAGAAGGCTCCATGCCCTTTCTTCAAACTCTGACTATTCATAATTGTCGAAAGTTGATGGAGCTTCCTGATGGGCTGAGGTTTGTCACTTCCTTGGAAGAACTGGATATGAACACACATACATTAGAATTTTGGAAGAAATTGTCCATAGGAGGAGAAGAATACTACAAAGTCCAACACATACCTCTTTTGAATATCGTCTAACATAAAGAAAAGGGTAACTTTCCTCCTTTGAACTCTAAATGAGAAGCTCATATCTGTACCTTTGTTGTTTCAGAGAGGTGAGGCTTGATATCTTTTAATTTGTTTAGAGATTTTATTGTATTTTTGTTGTCACGCAACTAGGCTTCAGAATCTTTGTCGACAACATCGTTGACTTTGAGAACCTTCCATAACCAGATTCTGTTTTGCCAAGATATTTATTTGGACATAATCTATCAAAACACCGCCTGTGTATCTTTCACAGTTAATCTTTTTCTCTTCCCTACAAGTTACTTGGTAGGTTTTCTTATTTTCTATTTTTTTTTGTCAAAAAATTGATAATGTGGAGGGACTCGAAACATAGACACTCGCTTGACCAAACACACTAACCACACGGCCAAGTTGTATTTCTTGTATGTTTAAACTACTAGAGATTTTTTTTTTCTGTTTCAAGCTTGTGATTAGAATTCTCTTGCAATTATAACAAGGGACTTGTGGGTGAGACAGCTATGCCATTTGGATTTCAGTGAATACTCAGAGTTGATGACCAAGTTACTCAGATACAATATCTACGATTATGCCTAATTTATCTACTAATAATAGCAATCCCAATTAATTCCAATGGACATGTCTTTTTATTATAAATTTGTCCATGCCCGTTTGTGGTACCTTTTCGTTTATAACCGTTTTTTTTAAATTGTATATTTTTTTAATTTATGTCTTTTCAGTTCTATTTATTATATATAAAATTTAATATTTGCAACTGTCTAAAAATGAACCATTACAACCTTTAAATGTTAACCATTGCAAGTTTTGGTATTCAAACATTGCAACACATTTGGTGATCAACTTTTGAACGTAATTAATCATTGCAATCTTTAATAGTTAACAGTTGCAATCTGGGCTCTATATATATCGTAGTGTGAGCAATGAAAACTGCGACAACAAAGAAACATCAAAATAAAAACGAAATGGTACTTTCATTTGGTACCTTCTAGTGGAGTCTCTTGAAAATACGGTTAGATTTAGAAGTATCTATTTCGTGATGATGCATCCTTCTCCACAAGTATCAAGGTCATGGTAAAATTGAATCCATAACTTAATTCCAAGTTAGTGATAGGGAAGATTGAACACCTTCAGAGACTTTATCAGAAGGATAATTAAAAGGCGTATGTTAAAGACAAAAAAAAACGGACAATACAAACATGTGGCTAACATATATCTACCGCCAGAGAGCAGCACTCTCATAGGGAGACAAAAACAGTGACAGAGATCAACTTCATCACCGGTAAGAGAAGACAATTTGAAACAACTCAAGCAAAAATGAATGAAATTATGTGTAAACAACACAATTAAAAAAATTTAAATAACAAAAATACTTTTCTGAAACCATTTTTCTCTCTGAGGGTGATTCATACACGACCAGTTACAGACTCCCCTATACTGTTTTTGGATATTCCGGCAGCTTAGGTCGTCGGAGTTTCTCGTTTTTTTTTATTTTTCTGTTTGTCTCGTAACACATCTACAGCCTTGATGGCGATATTGGCGGGATTGGATTTCTTCAATCGATGTCAACTTTCTGTTGATTATTTTCCAATCTATAGAGTGATTGACCGGTCTTCTCTGGCAGTGATGTTGACACTGTTTTTCCTCCTATGGCTATCGGTGTTGTCCCGAGTTAATATGCAATGAGTTTATGACAAAAAGTTGTTTTTCTACAATTATTAGTGTTAAGAATGTTTTAAAATTATGTTTTATTTATACTCACTGTTTATACTCACTGTTTATTTATACTATGTTTTTCGATATGCAGTTATTGGAAAAAGTTGTGAAAACGTTTAATGTATTTTGTCATCAATATGCAGAATTGTCTCTTTCCATTTAAAAATCAAAATGGTTTTAAAAAGTAGTTAAATCAATAAATGTTTTTCTACAATTATTAGTGTTAAGAATGTTTTAAAATTATGTATTTTCATTATAAAAGACAAATTAGTTTTTAAAAGTAGTTAAACTAATTAAGTGGTTTTATAATTATTTATTTTAATTATTATGTGTGTTTATAATATATATTAAAAATTAAATTATTTTAAAAATATATTTTAATATTTTAATAAGCATCTTTATTTAATTATGTGTCTTTTCAGTTAAGGTACTAATTAACTCAAATCTGAAAAGTCATGATTGTTCGTATAGATATTTTAGAAAACTATAAATAAACCTTGTCCATTATTTTTTATAAAATTTTAAAATCATGATATTTTCATTATAACTGAATGTATCCATCTTCTGATGACTTCACATTTTCTAAAGCATTGGTTCCATGGTGGTTTCCATTGAAGTCGACATGTTGGCAAATCTATTATAATTTGTACAAAGAAAAAATGACTCACCATATAATCATGATGAGTTGATGACCATTGAGAATTACCCCCAAACTAACCATAGAAATTAGTTTGGACAAAAAACATTAGACCACTACTAGCATATATGCCGGAAAGCAAAATATAGTTAAACAAAAACAACACATCTAGAATTGGCTTACTACATTCTGACCAGAACATATGCGAACAAACTTTTGATCAGAAGAGGAAGACTTTGAGTGACTGTAATTGTCAGAAGACAACACAAAGGAGTACGATCGATAAATAAAAACTGCATATGAATCCATTCATCTCTCAACTCCTTCGTTGATTTCAAATCTGAAAATACGGAAACAAAGAACAAAGCTAAAGAGAAGAATAAGGAGTATAACGACGTCAGAGTCAACGCAACGCCGGCGGAAAAAAATAAAAAGAGAAGATGAGTTGTGTCGCAACTTTGGAGAGAAACGGTTACTATGTTATGTCAAAACAGTAATTTTGTTAATTAAGGATGCTAATTAAATTGTTTACAAGATGAACTTTTAAGAATTTCTAAAAATTGTCTATGTGTATCATTTCCTAAATATTAATAGATTTATATATTCCTCCTTATTTGTATGCGTGCATTTTTACTTTATATAGGGTAATAAAATAGTCTTAAATATAATTTACTCATTAATAAAGCCAACTCTTAATATAATTAACGTTTGATAGGTTGTCAAAATATTCAAAATGGGTCTTTTCAAAATGAATTATTTTTTTCATCTTAAAAACTTCTAAAAATGTTTGTGTAATTCAGTTTTAGGTAATTAAAGTATTCTTATGATATAATATATATATATATATATATATATTTATGAAATTAAATATGATATGGTTTTTGAATTATACTTTATTAATGTTTTGGTGTTGATTTTTCTGCTTGATTTAGTTTCGTTTATTTGGGTTTTAGATAAAACGCTCGAACTTACTTAGACAATACTATTATATACTATAAATATTAACAAAATCTAAACCAAGAAAAAATGTTTTAATGTTTTTCGATATGCACATTTTCATCTTTACGTGAATTTGATATAAAGTAATATTTAGTTAGTGAGTCTCTGATTATATTTAAATATGGGAAAATTGTTAGTGATTTAAGTGAATCTTTGCAACCGTTTAAGTGGGATCTTGAAATTTTCTCACTAAACAGTTACAACTGATTAAATGGAATATTGCAACAGTTAGTGATGAACCATTACATTTTTTTGGTGATGAACAATTGCAATTATTAGTGATTGATTGTAGATTTTAGTTATGATTTATGCTACATTTTTATGCGACTTTTGGTGTTAACTATTGCAACATTTAGCTAACCTTTGCAATTTTGATTATCAACCATTGCAACCCGTTTTCATCTATATAAATAGTTGTGAGAAACGAAAAATTACAACAATAATAACACCAAAGAAAAAATTACAACAATCATAAATAAACTAAGAAAGAGAGAGATATTCATTGTTTAGATAGATTTGTTGGTTATATCATCAAAGACACCGCATGGAATTGTATTTTTTTTTAAAGAGGTTGTCAAAATGTATATGAAATTGTCTTTTCATCGTAAAGTTGTATATGCTTTTAAGAAGTTGTATTTTCATTCCTTCTCACGTTTCAGAACTTTTCATTCATTTTCACATATATATATATATACTCCTAAAAAGAATCTTAAAAATTATAAAATTATAGAAATTATATCTGTATTACATTGGTTTTAAATTATTTTATTATTGTGTAATTTAATTATTTTATGATATTATCAATTTACAAAACTAAATATATTGTTTTAAAATTGTATATGGTTTATAGCATCATGTTTTAGTGCATGTTTTTCTGTCTAATACGGTTTTGTTTATTCGTATTACAGATAAAATATTTAAAGTTATTTAGAAAATATTTATTATTAATAGATAAGTATTAACAAAATATTAACCAAAATAATTTTTTTTATATACACATTTCTATTTATATTTGAAGTTGATACAGTGGCGGAGACAAGATAATTATTTATAAAGTTCAAAATATATATGTTTCTTCATAGAAAAGTGCATAAATATTAGTGAAGTACCTTTGAACTAAAATCTGATAGCGTCAAAACATTATTGGGCAAGGGTCAATTTTGAACAATGGTACAATATTTTTCTAAAATTTTATGTGAGTCAATTGATCCTCTCCCTAATAAGTTGTCTCTACCACTTGTTTGATATATCATATGTGCTATTTATTTATTGAGTTACTAACACATTTAGATGAGAGATTATTGTTAGAGGTCTAAGTGAATCAATGTAACTGTTTCAACGAACAGTTGCAACTAATTAAAAAAACATTGTAATTTTTAGTGATGAACAATTAGAATCTTTAGTGATAAATCCTTACAGTCGTGGGTGATTATTATTATCCTACTATATAAAAGAAGCTATTTTTAGAGCTTCTAAGGAGTGCCACGTCAGATAAAATATTCCTGACCAATTAAAGTGACAGGTCATACTTGTGTTTGTGTGTGTATTCTTTACGCCGACGATCTGTTTTCTGCCACGTCAAACATCTTCTCTTTCTTCGAGCGTAGTCTTCTTAGAGCATCTTTATTGGTGGGATGAAGAGAGAGGGAGAGAGAGTCCCTTGTTTTGTTTTTTTGTTTTTTTTTTTTTTTTTGGTCATGGAAGAGTAAGGGACAGCCCTTAATTAAGGGCTTTTCCCTTCTCTTTCTTCTTCGGTTCCCACCCTTTTCCCTTAAGGGATGCCTTAAGGGACTCCCAATACAGATGCCCTTAATGCCCTGTATTCCACCGCCGATCTCAGAACCCATGTGTAACGCTATCGTTCCTCATTGAAGCCACTTGATAACATCTCTCCATTAACTACCTCTCTATCCAGTTCTCCCACTATGTCGACTTTAATAACCCATTTTTTAACTTCCATCAAAAATCCCTAATTCCTGAAACTATAAATAGGAGAGACGAGAACCTCTAGAAATCTCTCTGCTTCACGAGATTCAATCATATTCCTTCCTTACTACACACAATTTGCAACGGTGGTGTTATCCCATATCTTTCTTTATGATTTGAAAATTTGACAGTAGTCCTCAGATGGTGGTGCCACGTTTCATGGGTTTATTGAAAGCACGTAACGTCGCAGAAGTTGGAAAGCTGAGACGAGTCAAAAGGTGGAGTTTTCATGTCCCCTCAATGATATAATTTAATTTTATTATGTTTTTTCTCTAATATTTGTTCCAGTTCCTTAAGAACATTATGTTGTGTGGGCTTAAGAAACTAAAATTTTGATCTGCTATTGCCTTTTGAAATGACATACCCTATTGGTCAGTGTTAGATTTGAAAGTCTGGGCACTTCTTTTATTTTGTTTCTATGTTTGTTCGTGTATTGTGTCTTTTTGATTATGTTCTCTTAGATTGTTTCTACAAAACCTTTGTTTCTCTTTGAGCTTCCTGTTGAGCATAGTCGAGCAACCATATCTTCTTTTGTTTGCTGTTGAAATCATTATAGACTCATTGCAAGTGTTCTTAAAGTAATGTTTTTATTACCCCTCTCCCAGGTATCTACAGAGCAAGTAACTCCAGAGTGATCAGAGACAGAAGTAGGAGACAAAGAAGAGGTGACATTAACGGATCAGAGAGACTGACGAGAACAATCAACAGACAACAGACTGTAAAACCCGGAAGGGTCCAAAACTCTGCCTTGTCCAAGATGCAGGAGCATGGACACTAAGTTCTGTTATTACAACAACATAAACCAGCCTCGCCATTACTGCAAAGCCTATCAGAGATAGTGGACTGTCCACGGGATTATGAGGACTGTACACGAGGGTGCAGGAAGGCGCATGAAGCCGCTACAACAAAAGTTTATCCTCTTATTACCGCCACATCACAATCTACGAAGCTCTAGAGGCTGCAAGGTTTGTTCAGAAAATACATACCAACACTCGAGTCCTGAGTTTTGGTGTAGAGAATGTATTGCTTTAGCCGCTCATCTGTGACCACTTCTATCAATCACTCACTAGAAATAGTTTAAATTAACGAGACTATTCCCGAAACTCATGTGCATGATCATCATATCGTCTATCATTGTCTAATTTGGGTTATTCCTCCTTCACCATTTCCTTCATGCACGTAAAAACAAATCTATATATATTCTCTTACATATAACTAAAAACCAAGAATAAAAATATAAAAATATAATATAATTTTTAATCCGTTGTGATAAAATCCATTATTTTCATCAAAACTAAGTAACTATGATAAAAAAAAGCAATTAGATCATAATTATTTTCTCTTTCAGATAAATGCATACTTCAATTTTGTAAAACGTCATAAAGTTTTTTCTCTCCTGTTATAACTGTTATAAGTTCAACACAATTAGCATATAACCCAAAGATATTGGAATATATGTTAGCATCTTCTATAAATTAGTTACTTAAGTAATTTAAATAATTTATTTTATTATTTTTAAGTTAAACATCTACAGTCTTATGAATTAATACAAGAAATAGAAAATTATACACTATTTTGAATATATATTTTCAAATTTTTGTAGAAATTCATTAGAGTTTTGAAAATTTCTAAATTAATAATACAGTTTCCTATCAAATTATTAAATAGTTTTATTTGATTTTCAAATATAATAACATAATTATGATTCAAACAAACGTGTATATTTATAAGGAATAATAGTTACTTTTTTTTTACAGTAAATATTTACAAACTCATGTTAACTCTGTAAACCAAAGTGGTAATTCTGCATCTATATGTACGACGAAATACGGTTGTTTCCGAGCACTAATGAATAATAGTTACTATGATGAGGTTTTCATGCTGATTACCTAATTTAAAGTAATTTATTAATAATGAGTCTGCTATTTTTCCATAGTTTTTTTTAAACTGGTATTTTTACATAGTTTAAATTAGCAATTTTAAAAGAAAATAAATAGTGTCACTAGATTCATTAAACTAACGTACAAAAGAGAAAATAATATATGTTACTGTGTTCTATAGAATCGACTACTGTTTAAAATTAATTTATTATATTTACTACTAAAATCAAGATAGAAAATATTTAAAAGGTCAAATAATTATATTTTCTTATTTTTAATGGTAAAAAATGGTTTGTATAGAAATAATACTAAAACAAATAGTAAAAATTATGGTAAAAATAAAAAAAAGTTATTTTTATTTTGCTTGAGAATAAAATAAATATTTAAGATTTATTTATATTATTTTGTTTGTTGCTTTCTCGCCCGAAGGGCGATCCTAGTATTGGTAATGAACTATTGTTATTATATTGGTAATGAACTATTGTAACATTTGGTATTAATCATTACTTCATCTATTTCATAATAAATGTCATTTTAATTTTTTTTCTTGTTACAAAAAAGTATCATTTTACAATTTCAATACAAATTATATTTATTTACAGCTGAAAATTAATTGAAAACTGCATTGATTTTATAAATAATTTTATTTATCTCAAATACTATTGGTCAGAGAAATATAATTAATAACAACTTACATATATTTTTATTATTTTCTTAATCTATGTGATAAATATCAAAGTGACACTTATTCATAAATAGAGATAGTACATTTTTTTACTTAAAAATTTCAATTATATACCATATAATTTATTTTATAAAATGAGTTCCTGTGCGATATCGCACGGGTTTTTTACCTAGTCTGGAATAGTCGCAGAAGAAATTAAATAAACACTTGTTGTTCAAAAAAATAATATTATATTTGTTAAAAATCAACAAACAATACGTATTTTGCAGATTAGTGATAAATCAAAGTTTTTATAGGTTTCTGACTATGATATAAGTCCAGTTTTAGAATCATAGTATGTATTTGTTTGGGTCAAAATCGGTCACAACGGCTTCCGAAAAATATTTCTTCTAAAAAAAAAGTCGAAAATCAATGCTAGAAACTTTAGTTTAAAAAGAGTTATACGACGCTAAAAACCTCGTACAAGTTTAAAAAGAGTTGTACGAGAAGTTACTGAAATAGATAGTCAAAGCTATTGGTAGATGACTTCCGGAAGATAAGCAATGAAATGGGAAGAAGACCGACCATCATTCTCCAACAATATGAATCATCCGAAGATAGCCAAAACTTGGCCTCAACCTTAACCGGCTTGCCATACGACCTTAGCCAGTTTGTGCGGGGTTGACGATCGCTAGTATATAAAATGCAACAAAAAAAATGCAAAACAGAGTGGCGTCAATAAAACCTAGGAAGCGATTAGGGTTTTGACGATTGGAGAAAAAGATATGTAGGCATTTCCAAAAACACCCTTATCGTTACTTTCTTCGAATCTCAAAATACTGTATACCGTTTGTTCGCCGCTAAGTAGTCCTCGACGGCCGGCGTTTCCATCTTCCTCCTCCTCCCCATGGGTTCCGTGAAGAGAAAATCTCTGGAGGAATCTACTGACTGTGCTCCGCCGCAGAAAGTCCAAAGAGAAGACGATTCCACGCAGATCATCAACGAAGAGCTCGTGGGTTGCGTTCACGACGTTTCCTTCCCTGAAAATTACGTTCCTACCCCCGCTCAAGCAGACAACAAACCTCCCGCTAAAGAATTCCCTTTCACCCTTGACTCCTTCCAGTCTGAAGCTATCAAGTGCCTCGATAATGCTGAATCTGTCATGGTTAGCTGAAAAATCCTGATTTAATATGGTAAATTCAGTTTAAGTAGGAAGGGGATGAAACTTAAGTGTATGTATGGTTTATATGTTCAGGTTTCAGCTCACACATCTGCTGGTAAAACAGTAGTTGCATCTTATGCAATTGCCATGTCCTTGAGGGAGAACCAGAGGGTTATTTACACTTCTCCTATAAAGGCACTCAGCAATCAGAAGTACAGAGATTTTAAGGAAGAGTTTTCTGACGTTGGTTTGATGACTGGGGATGTGACCATTGATCCTAACGCCTCCTGTCTGGTGAGTGCATTTACAACAACCTTATGATCCCCGTTGCTTTATTGTTTTCTTTTGTTTCAGGTCATGACCACTGAGATCTTGCGTAGCATGCAGTATAAAGGGTCTGAGATTATGAGGGAGGTTGCTTGGATTATTTTTGATGAGGTCCATTACATGCGTGACAGTGAAAGAGGTGTGGTTTGGGAAGAAAGTATTGTTATGGCTCCCAAGAATTCTCGTTTTGTGTTTCTTTCTGCCACTGTTCCCAATGCCAAGGAGTTTGCTGATTGGGTTGCAAAGGTGAGATGATAACAAAGTCTGTTCAAGTAAAAAGAGATTGAAAGCTTTTATTTTGTATGGTTGCTATGGAGATGTGATTTTAGTGTTGTTACTACAGGTTCACAAACAACCATGCCATATTGTTTACACCGATTATCGGCCAACTCCGCTTCAGCACTATGTCTTTCCTGCCGGAGGGAGTGGCCTTTATTTGGTTGTGGATGAAAAGGCTAAATTCCATGAAGATAGCTTTCAAAAATCTCTTAACGCACTCGTTCCTGCTAATGATGGTGACAAGAAAAGAGAAAATGGGAAATCTCAAAAGGGCTTGATACTTGGAAAAATTGGTGAAGAAAGTGATATCTTCAAATTGGTGAAAATGATTATTCAGCGCCAGTATGATCCCGTGATTTTGTTCAGTTTCAGCAAAAAGGAATGCGAGGCACTTGCTATGCAGGTTTGTTTTCTCTACGTACTCATACCAACAATTTTTCAAAGTGATCTTGTTTAGAGTGGCCGTGATAGTGTTCAGGAGACCATTGTATATTACTGTTTCCAGCAGTCACTTAATAAAGAGTTTCTACGTCCTGAATATTACCAGTATGCTGTTTCATTGCAGCAGCGTTCTATTCATTTTATTTTTGTGTACGTTTTGTTCTTATAAACATTTGAACAATTGTTTTTATCATTCCTCTAGTGTCCTAACCTGCACCTTGCTGTGTCTTGTTTTATGTATATTGTAAAACCTGAAGTTCATTGTGTGCTTGTTGTCGCTTGTACTGTCTAAAATGTGATTGTATTGTCTGTCTATTTGCTCCACAGATGTCTAAGATGGATTTAAACAGCGACGATGAGAAAGACTCCGTGGAGACAATCTTTACTAGTGCAATCGATATGCTTTCAGATGATGATAAGAAGCTACCTCAGGCAAGCATTCATTAAACCTCTTTCTAAGATGCCTCAGACTTTGAATAATGCTTGAGACTTTTACACTTTGATTGCCGTGTAGGCACCTTCATTCACAAAAAAATATGTCCGTAATTATTATACTCACTAACATGTAATAGCTTATATTCCGTATTTCTGATGTTCGATAAGGATCCTTTTTTGTTGATCTAGTTTCAGATGTGACTTGGTTGTTAGACATGCTAGTTCTGCCGGAAAATTGACATGGTTCATGTACTGCAGGTGTCAAATATTTTACCCATCTTAAAACGTGGTATCGGCGTTCATCATTCGGGCTTGCTTCCAATTTTGAAAGAAGTAATTGAGATATTATTTCAAGAAGGTCTGATTAAGGTAGGTGAAAGCGTAGAACTATATTTTCAATTCTTGCTACCTTTTAGATCTATTTGGTATGAATCTTATGATGTTCCTTTACATTCTTTCTCACGTTTTCATTGCCACTTGAGTTGAAGTATTTTCGTTTAGTGTTTGTTTGCAACAGAGACATTTAGTATTGGATTGAACATGCCAGCAAAGACGGTTGTGTTTACAAATGTACGCAAGTTTGATGGAGACAAGTTCCGGTGGCTATCTAGTGGAGAGTACATTCAAATGAGTGGTCGCGCTGGACGTCGAGGTATTGACAAACGAGGTATCTGCATCCTCATGGTGGATGAGAAAATGGAACCCGCTGTTGCTAAATCAATGCTCAAAGGAAGTGCTGATTCTTTGAACAGGTACCTTGTTAAGTATCTGATAGTATCTAGTAAACCCACAGGGTATAAAATGACCAACATACTAAGTGGCCTAGACTGTTTGTTTCTCTTTTTCATCAGTGCCTTCCATTTGAGCTATAACATGCTTCTAAATCAGTTGCGGAGTGAAGATGGTGATCCCGAGAATCTTCTCCGCAATTCTTTCTTTCAGTTTCAAGCTGACCGTGCTATCCCGGATATCGAGGTTCAGTTGCATGAGTAAATGTCAGATTCATTGATTATATAATGTTCCCTTTACGTAAATGATGTGATTGTGGTCTGGTCTTTGCAGAAGCAAATAAAAGCCCTGCAAGAAGAGAGAGACTCTATGGTTATTGAAGAAGAAGAAAGCTTAAGGAATTACTATAACCTGATTTTGCAGTATAAGAGCCTGAAGAAGGATATACGTGAAATTGTGTTCTCTCCGAAGTACTGTTTACCCTTTTTGCTGCCGAACAGAGCTGTTTGTCTCGATTGCCCAAATGATAATGGAGAGCAACAATCATTCAGCATTGAAGACCAGGATGCGTGGGGAGTGATAATGAAATTCAACAAAGTCAAAAGCTTATCTGAAGGTTAGAATTCTGACAATTACTTTTTGATTTTAATGTTATTAATCCCTTTAAACGGTGATGATTCAATCTTGACATAAGCAATTCTTTCAGATGATGATAATAGAAGACCAGAGGATGCAAACTATACCGTAGATGTACTGACCAGATGTTTGGTCAGCAGAGATGGCGCTGGCAAAAAGAAAATTAAACCTGTGCCATTTAAGGAACGTGGTGATCCCGTTGTCGTCTCTGTACCTTTATCTCAGGTAACATGATGGCTGCTTCGTTTATAATGTTTACACATTCTTACTTTGATGATCTGATTCTTTTATTCCTTATTATCATGGACAGATTAAGAGTTTAAGCAGTGCAATTATGAATATACCTAAAGACTATTCACAATTGGAAGCTCGAGAGAATGCTCTGAAGAAGGTTTCTGAATTACTCTCGAGACATCCTGATGGAATACCCCTGGATCCTGAAGTTGATATGAAGGTATATTGTTTTTACTCTAGTACTCTTCTGTTTTTTATTTGTCGTCAGAGGTGAATACAAACTTTTACCCCCGTTATTAGATTCGGAGCAGCTCTTACAAAAAGACAGTTCGTCGGCTGGAGGCTCTAGAAAACCTATTTGAAAAACACAAAGTTGCAAAATCTCCTCTGATAGCGCAGAAGCTGAAAGTTCTACACATGAAGGAAGAGCTAACAGCCAAGATTAAATCACTTAAGAAAACTGTCCGATCTTCAACAGCATTGGCGTTTAAAGATGAACTTAAGGCCAGAAAGCGTGTTTTGCGAAGGCTAGGGTAAGTATTTCCTAAATTTATGTCATTTTAGTTTCTGAATATATCTTATGAAACCAAATTAATGTCGTCTGGCTGTAATACTGTTGTTTGTTCTGTTAATAATTTGTGTATATAAACTTCCTTTTTAATTAATACGCTGTTTTAACACAGATACATCACAAGCGACAATGTTGTGGAGTTGAAGGGGAAAGTTGCATGTGAAATCAGTAGTGCAGAAGAATTGACACTAACGGAGCTAATGTTCAGTGGTGTCTTCAAGGAAGCAAAGGTGGAGGAGCTGGTTTCTCTCCTCTCTTGCTTTGTGTGGCGAGAGAGGCTCCCTGACGCAGCTAAACCCAGAGAAGAACTCGACTTACTCTTCATACAGTTACAAGACACAGCCAGGCGTGTAGCTGAAGTTCAGCTTGACTGCAAGGTATACTATTCGCTAACACTCTTTTCCCTACTCATCCAAGAAGATTTGAGTCCAAAACTTTGTCTTTTTGTGACAATGTGGCAGGTCGATATCGATGTAGAGAGTTTTGTGCATTCGTTCAGACCGGATATAATGGAGGCGGTGTATGCGTGGGCAAAAGGCTCCAAGTTTTACGAGATCATGGAGATTGCTCGTGTTTTCGAAGGGAGCTTGATCAGAGCGATAAGGAGAATGGAGGAAGTTCTACAACAGCTCATCGTAGCTGCAAAATCCATAGGTGAAACACAGCTTGAGGCTAAACTTGAAGAAGCTGTTTCCAAGATCAAGAGAGACATTGTGTTCGCTGCATCTCTCTACTTGTGATGGCCATTTTGTTTATTTCCTGGCAACATTATTTACACCAAAGTACCGACAAGTTTTGTTTGTACCGTCATTCATTGTTCTTTAAGACTTTATAATGTGTGCTAAAGAACTACACAAACCAAGAGAATTTTTTTAATTTCATAGTTTTTTATTGACCATGCTGATTGGTTTGATGTTGAACAAGAAAACGCTTACATCCAAGTGACTTGATAAGACCTGGAGACATAGTAAAACTTCAGTGCTATACACAGACATCTCATTTTTCAACCGTCTTACAATCTTTTATGCTCCTGCTTTCATTTTTCCTACGAGGCAAATGCGTTAAAACAGTGATATAATCATCTTGATCCAGCCATCGATGATGACCTGCCCTCTGTGTTCCCATTTTCGTCTGCATCAGTTTTGGGTTGCATCCTAACATTGACTGTGAGTTTGTTCTTGGGTGAAAGTTTCTTCACTTCTTCGGGTGTGTAGATAAATATCTTTCTCACCATTCCACAGAACTCACTGCATCACAAAACAGAAGACCAAAAAGATTATCCATAGGAAAAAATAAGTGCTGCTCAATATTTGTGAACACAAAAAAAAATTAGAGTTTTTAGACGATAAAGGCACTTACTTCCATGGATCGTCACCAACCATCATCATGTCATCTTCATCATCGGTGTAAACAACTTGCCATTTTTTGGTAGATTCTAAGAGTTCACCCTTGATGTCGAACATCTCTTCCAGCTTCTTGAACAGATCCTCGTAACACTCTGACCTTGTCAAGTCAACAGCTCTGCCTACTGCACTACCTTGCATGTGTACCTAAATCAAATTGCCAAAGCAATCAATACTGTCAATTTTAAGACAAGTTGTGAGCCCCCAAAAATATTGAGATACAGCGAACAATCCAAGAGGCTAGTAATCCACCTTTGTGCAGCTACGTATCTGCCTACTTTGCGATTTTTGAGGAGACCTCAGAGAGGATTTCTCATGATCGCCACTACCCGAAGGAAGATTAGCTTGGTTGATATTTAACGATTCAGATTGCTGACCAGAGTCAAACTCATTGGATGGGACAGGTTGATCAACAGCGACAGCACCGGACACAGAAGCAGCAGAGAAACATTCGTCCACATTCATATTTTCAACCAGCTCAAACCCAAAAAGCCTGCAGACATTTCCATTAGTTTGCTTCTTTTCAGTAGGAGACTCGTTGTTAAGCGCTGAAGCAAAGGATTCAGCTGCACCATCTGCATGAGTGGGCCAGAAGGCTGATCCAATGGATACTCCAAATGATTTGTTCCCACCAAGACCAAAGGCCGCGGTCTTGGCAGGAGGAGAGAATAACGGTACCGAGGAAGGATTGTCTGCCGGGGATTTCCACACACCATCTGCAGTAACTGAAGATAGCATCAATGAAAAGATATGGAGCTGCCACAAGAAGAACAGTTCAGAAGAGAAAAGAACACAGAATACCAGGAGTAGATGGAGCGGTGGTTGGTGACAGCAAACCCGGAGGTCTCGGTCGTTTGTTCCTTTGTGGAGGAAGATGTGCAGAAGGCGTATTATTTGCAACTAGGGGCTCAAGTTCCCATGGAGAAACTCTTTCAGGACGAAACACAGATGAAGGCTCGTCCCATTGAACCTGAAGCATTATTAGTTTGGTAACAAGCATGTTAATAGGATGCATCATTGATTCACTATATTATGTTCATTAAGAAATAAAATTCCACAACTTGCTCCACTGCAAAGTATAAATATTCCAACCTTCAGCGATCTCCATTCAGAATCATGCCAGACCGAAGATTTGTTTTCCTGAACACCAACTATTGTGCCACTGAACCTGCATTGTTCAAAAAGTAAAATAAAAAAAGAACTAGGAATTATATTGCCTTTAGCTTTATCAGCAAAAAGAAAACAAGAAAGTTAGATGTAGTTACCTTTTCTCGGGAGCTTCTTCACCCTCGAATCTCATCTTGAAACGCATGCCTACAGCCAGCTTCTGGTTCTTGGCTTCGAGATACCTATTGACGCTCACAATAAACTCTGACCTACTAGTTCTGATAATAGAAGATATGTCAGCTTGGATTTGCAGCAAAATGATTATGATCAAGCAACAGTAACTGAAAGGCATTACAAGATGCATACTTAGAAGAAAAAAGTGTCTGTTCCAGACAAGATACGTCTAAGATAGTAGAAGTTTAACTTTTATATATTAAGCTGACAATACAATGAGGTGGGCTGATGAGTTTTGGACCATTAAATTATTGTCAGGGTTTTGTTTTCAGACCATGACTCGATTAAACTAAAGTAAGAAAAGAAAGACCTTGGCTTGTAGAAGACGGAAAAGATTGTTCCTGTTGTAATGGCATGAGCGGCAGTCGCAAGGACCCCAATATGCATGCTATGACTTGAAATGACAGAGGAGGGGATATTAGTCTGTTGTCTCATGTGCCGCCTAACACCAACTCGGAGCTCTTCATTCTCACCCCTGAAAGGCATATACTATGTCGCTTGCTCAAATATTAAACGAAAATTAATATTACCAACAACAAATAAAATGATTAAGGAACTTGCCTTAAGAATATGAAAGCATCACCAGCAACCAGTTTTTTCGAGCTAACAAAAACACTCCACCCAGTTGTTAGCAAATGGCGCCTTGGCTGGCCTGGTAGTCGCGATCTCATGATATTTAAATAGTCGTAAAACAATAACATTGTTGCAAAATGTAGAGAGATCCCAAAATTTCTAAGTAGAAGTAGCATTGGCGTAAAGGAAATGAAATTTAAAAACCATCTAATAATTTACCTCGGAAAATGTGCCTAAAATGCCATTCATTATTGTGCAAGTCAGTTGCAACCAGTTCTTGCCATGGTGGTTGTTGGGACATGTCCTAAAGAAGAGAAAGCAACATATTAGAGAGAGAGAGAGAAAAGCAGGTGGAGTGGTTTCCAAAAAGCAAAAAGGAACAATGGAAGCAAGTCTGACCAAGGGTGGAAGACAATCATCTGCGTGTCTCCGTAGCACAGAAAATCCACCATGTGTGCTTGTGTCCGAAGCAGTTAGTGTCTTGCAAAATGAATGCACTGTGCACTTTTCAGGTTCTTGAACAGGGGCGTCCGGGCTCATAGGTTCACTTTGCTGATGATCCAACAGAAAACGTAAATACAGAACCGTAATTAATGACACAACAGACCAATCTTTTAATGCTTATTAATAAACTTACATCCGCTTCTGGCAATAAGGTTATTTGCGCATATACTTCGTCAGTCTCGGGCTCCGCCTGAGCTTGCAAAGTGAAACACAAGACGGCTCAAAATTATTAGCCAACACGTTTCACGAACAAAAGGTGAAGAAAATTCTATCAATATCTAATGAAATTCAGCCTACCCTTCGCTGGATATTGATCACTTTACAGAGAATCTTAGATGGGAGATTAAAGGAAGGCATCTGCTGTTCCAGACCTTGATGCATTGATGCCTCAAGCTGCATAGGCAATTAAATGAATAACTGTGATAATAAGATAAGATGATCAAATGATCTTGCATTAATTTGGAAGTGTTAATATGACAGACAGAGTAAGAACATTCCAATTAACATAACCGGTTTTAGCAAAGAGCATGATACGGTACATGAGAGTGTCAAGTGATTCAAACAAATAACAAAAATACCTGCTCCATGTGACCTTCAGGGAAATAATAAACTCTTTCCCCTTCACGAGGTAGGGTTACAAGAGGTCCGGCACAAGCATGCCACAGCTCCCTACATAAAGCATCACTTAAAGCCCCTACAAACAAATGGATTGACGTCAAACACAAAGAAAATAAAAAAGAACGGTTGTAGGATGCTACATCGTACCTCAAAGCAAAGCAAGGGTTGCACTTATATTAACAAACTAACTCCAAGTTAAAAACAGAGCAAACACACTGATATAAACAAAAAATAACCTCCAGGTTTTCCACATGGATGATTGCTAGCTGCCATTTGAGAATCCGTTTGATTTTGGATACGTTTACCTGAGAAAGGAAAGAGAAACTATAATAAGATTGAAATGTATTTCTGAAGGAGAAAAGAAGATGGACCAATCCTCATCTAATTTGGACAAACAAAACTCTGATACATGTCATGATGATGCATCAACATTTAAACCTTTGCTTTAAATTTTACTGACAAAACTGTGGGCCATTTATGTAACTTTTTTACTCTACATTGTGTCTAAAGCACACACCACAAGACTCATATTCTCAGATTTCATTACCCGAAACACTCAAACAAAGGGGGGTAAAAGAAAGAACCATAAAAAGCAAAAGCAAGACAAGAACATATTTCAGTAATTAACTTCACATCTTGCAAGACCAAAACTGTCATTGTTGACTTCAGTGTACAAAGATTTCAACTCAGAACCAAAAATTATCACAGATAGAATCAAATCTGTGAGAAGAGAGCAAATCCAAAAAAAAAACAAGATCAGTATCGATTATTTATCTAGATTGACCCCCAGGATCAAATCCAGGTGCAATCGAGAAACTAAAACCCAAATCTGACTATGGATCTTCGAAAGTCTCCTCCTTTCCCAACATTAACTAAGCAACAAGCAGACCCAAGTGATAAAAATCGAACCTTTCCAAGATTCAACGATCTTGACAAAACCAAGAGCCAGCGACCTAGGGTTCAAACAAAACCCAGATGAAAAGATTGAGAATCTAGAGGGGTATAGAAGTGGAATTGCTGTCAGAACAGGAGATGTAAGATTAAACAATAAAAAAGCGTGTAAGTAAAGGTGTATACATACACCGTCAGTGTTTGGTTGAAGCCGACACGAACCCTCTGGCTATGGCTGCCTCTTTTTTCTCCAATGCTTCCTTTACTTTTCTTTATTTTTATTGTCTTTTCCCTCTCTCTCTCTCTCTCTCTCTCTCTCTCTCGCGGTTGTTCAACCACATGTATGACATGCTCTCTAGTAGTCTCTTTACTTTGGCAAAGGGGCATTTCCTTCAGAAAATTAACCAAAATGAGTGAGCACATGATGTTAATTTATTTTTCGAAATTTCACAATTATGTGAAGTGATCTGTGTTATACTTTTTTTTTTTCTCTCAACTCCTTGTGTAAGTGTTCTCATTTAACTCTTCTTTAATGTTGATTGTATATTTTTTTTTTTTTGGTTTATCAGTATTTTTCGTTAGTTAATTTTTGATATAAAGCAACATGTTGGCTACCAAAATATTTATCTTTTATCGATGCTACGTTTTTGGGGGTTCATAATCTCTCTATTATTAGTGGTATTTAGGAACACCTTAATGTTAAATGAACATACAAAATAAAATGTATATATATTATTTACACATTATATAAAATAATATGGTTTAACATAATTAAGATTCATATTTTTTTTTCAAAATAGTGTTTATAGCATAATATATTAAATACTACTATAGTTTATAAATAAGCTAATTATTACTCTATCTGTTTCATTTTAATTATCGTTCTAGGTTTATACACAAAGATTAATAAAACATATGATTTTGTATATTTCCAACATAAAAACACAATTACCTATACATCTAACCATATTTTAACTAATAGAAAAATAAAGTGGAGAATCTTATTAATAAATTTTGCACTGAAACTCTAAAACGACATTTATTTTGAAAAAAAAAAATTTTAACAACAACAATTAAATCAAAACGGATGGAGTATATTGTAATAATGTTATTATTTCATAAATGGTTGTTAAAATTATTGTCATGTTCTTAAGGGTTCATTGTGTAGACATTACCTAAACGATCCTCTAAAACATATTTACAATAAACCAACATGTGAAAATACATTCTCCAAGCGATGCCTGAAGTAGAATCACTATAGTTTCTATACTTGGTTTCCGTAATGCACATAATAGATATTTAGAAAATTACAATTTCATATGAAGGGAAATGAGCATTTTATTCTCCAACTATTTGAAATCAGCAAATTTAATATTGAAATATTGTTCGCACGATTTTAATCCCAAAATTAAATGTTGTTGGATTTAACGAGGATAAAAGTGTTAACGTTGTTATTAACGAGGCAATAGAGTGTTCTTTGAAATTGACGATTTCCGACGAATGAATGTGACTTCCGGCGAGAGGAGACAAAATCCGGCAAGACATTAAGAAGAACAAGAATCGTTAACAAGAATCCAAAATTAAGGTAAGAAGATCATCGACTACCAAGAAGGCTTGTGCGAGTTCTATGATACCTTTGTCTCAGCCTAGTTGAATTGCTGAGTGTCCATCTGAGATGAAACCGGGTGTGTTCTCTTCACTGCTCGTAAGTAGTAATGATCAAGGTTACTCACACTTTTCTATTACTTTTAGGATGATGTACAGTATAACCTCTTTAAATTAATACTCTATAAATTAATATACACTAAAAATCTCTATAAAAATAATATAATTTTATAGTTTCAAATTGAATTTTTGGTTCAATTAGTATATCGATAAATTAATATCTCTATAAATTAATAAAAAAAATTATAATCTTGATGTAGTCCCAACAATATTAATTTATAAAGGTTTCAATGTATCTATCTAGCCTTGTGAGATAAACATATTACAAAAAGCTATCATCTTGTCTGAAAATAGGAACACATTTACTGTGGAAATCTGCTCAAGATTAGTGTTTAGTCTTCATTGTAGGGATGTCTTTGATGTTGGTGTGATATCATTCCGAAAATTTGACGGGAGTAGTAAAATGTACTTCACCTTGCCATTAGTACTGGTGAAATTTGCTTGGTTCTATGTTGGATGGTACATGATTCCAGAACACTCATAGTTTTTCCTGTAAAAAAGTTAGTATGTACCAGTAACTGTGGAATTCAATGTGGCCTACTTGTTTGATTCATTAACTTTTGTTGTTGTTGTTGTATGTATAGTCGATCTTATGAAACTGGAGAAACTGTACAACTAGGCAATTCGAGGATAGACATGTTCAAGGTACAATGAGGCTTGAAGTTGAAAATGGGGACGCATCGAAGCCACATAATCCGTATCTTGCACTGTCAAAGACGACAATAATTTGTCTCTTGTTGAATACAAACTGATTAACGTTAATGATCAGCGATCTTCTTTAGTATGTTTTTGGATTTTGAAAAGTTAAGAGTGCTTGGTTCTGATTTTCTTCTACTGTGAAGGTCTTTGATTTAGTAAGGATTGTATGACTGGTCGAAATATGCTTACTTGTAGGAATGCTTTATTTCTTTCACCCTAAAACTTCAAATCAAGATCTCGCCTTCGGGAATTATTTGAGTCTATGATAATGTGATTGTTCTTTTTAATTTGTGTTGATGTTTGAGACAATTGTAAGATTTTCATGATTTTAGTGAAGTAAAGAACCTAGAATTAGCATAACTTATATAGTAGAGAGAGGCTTACAACACAAAAAACAGGTTCTTGTTCCTACTATTACCCTCACTATAACAACACAATCTCTCATGTTTGAACATATGTATCCCATCAATGAAGGAACTAGGAACAAACAGAGAAAAAGTAATCTTTTATCCACTTTGCGTCGTTCATGGCTCGCATTTTCCCAATAGCTTTGATATAGTTTTTGGCAAGTGCGTCACAATATCCAAAACGTTCAATGATGTATTTTGCCTCCTTTCGCCGGAAACGGTCTTCGCTCATCGGGAATCACCTGAGTTTATGGATTTCAAGTATCAGAAGAACAAATGCATACGAGCCGCCTAGGGTTAGGGTTTTGGCGACGCTCTTGGCGATCTGGATCTGTGAAGCAATCCCGAACAAGCAGAAGAGGAGAGGGAGACTACCGTACACTCCTCTCTCTCTACTGGCATCCTGTAATGCATACAGCAAGGTTACTTTGTCTCAAATAATTTTCCACCTCTTTGGTGCGGTTCGCGTGCTAGGAAAGGTCTCGTTTTGCTTTTGGCTGGTTTGATGAACCGTCTGGCTGGATCTCGTAGCAATGGAGACACATACCGTCCGGTGAGGAGGCAGAAACAAGGAGAGGAAGATGAAATCATTAAGGTTCCTCTCTTTGATAACTCGGACCTAATAGAAAAGTTCAAGCTCACACTGGTTGGGAGGATGTTCCATTCCGACGGTAGAAGTGTAGAAGCGATCTTGAAACACATGCCAAAACGGCGAATTTGGGACGTTGAGAATAGAGTTTGAGGCATAAACCTAGGGAACAACAAATTCCAATTCGACTTTGAAAAAGAGGAAGATCTTGAAAGAGTTCTACAAAGACGTCCATGCCATTTCACTAAATGGAGATTTTCTCTTGAAAGATGGATACCTAAAGAAGATTTCCCAAATACTTTGGCGTTCTGGGCAGAAGTGTCCGGTGTACCAAGCCATTATAAGAAGATTGAGACTTACCAGAGCGTAGGAAACGCGCTGGGTGTTTATGATAAAGCGGATGTGGATGGCAGCAGGTTTCATGTTTTCGTCAACGGGGATAACCCTCTAAAGTTCGAATGTAAGGTCGGTTTTGACAATGGAGATGTGGTGAAAGTTCCAATCAAATATGAGGACCTCCATCGTCATTGCTTCACGTGCAAACGTATCTCTCATGAAGAAGGGACCTGTCCTGAGCTTAATGAAGAACAAAGAGAACACAACCGCGTCTTAAGAATCGAACAGAAAGAACTTGAAGAACATGCAACACGGGAAGCCTTCTCACTCCCTCAACGACAAAGTCTACAAGACCCAGAGAAAAAAATCTTACCACCGAGATACCGGAGTAATGGAACCTCGGAAAGACATACATAGATCTAGCTCATCACGAAGAGAGTGGAGCAATGATAAAGACTACTCTTGTGACTTGCGTGGCAAGATCCAAGAAAGAAGAGACTATCCCTCTAAGAATGTCTGGAACAGACTGGATAACCCTAATCCGTCAGAGTTTCCCATACCAGCATAGCTCTCACGTGGGATACAAAGAGAGGACCAGAGATACAGCCTCATCCTCTGAGTGGCGAATCAAGGACCCCAATAAAAAGAGACAGGAGCATAAATCGGGAGAGATATCACCCATACCAGCATAGCTCTCACGTGGGATACAAAGAGAGGACCAGAGATACAGCCTCATCCTCTGAGTGGCGAATCAAGGACCCCAATAAAAAGAGACAGGAGCATAAAGCCGTGGATTCTTGGAACAAATCAGAACAAGGAGATGGCAAGAGAAGATCATCTCCAGACTCATAGCGAACCATCTTTGATAACTATAGACGCTCGACTCATAGTTCCTACTACAGGGGTCGCTACTCTCGCTCCCCTCCCCCCAAAAAATATGGAATGGAGACCAGTTATCAGAAACAGAGAGAGAGAGGAGGTAAGGGATGTGAGAAATAAAAGAATCGAGCTTACCAAAAACACAGACGCAGCAAGATATGTAGCTTTGAAAGGGAAGGATATCCTGGGCTCCTCATCTGGAAAAGAGGTACCCCCGACAATGATCCCTCCGACCCAAGCCCGAGAGGACAGCTCAGAGCTCCAAAGGGGCTCGAAGAATCATGTAGGGTCTCTGGGACAAAACCCACCTAAGGAACTAGGGGGAGAGCGTACAGACTTGATAAAATAAAAAAGCATGGAAAAGGAAACCAATATGGTGTCGCCCACAGCTTCAGAAGTGGAGAGAGAGGAGAATGAACTTAATAAAAGTATTGATGAATATGCTGATCTTTATATGGATGCAGATATGGTGGAGGATGATGATCTCTTGGACGAGAATGTTGAAACCCTGGAGAATTTTGAAAGTCTAGAAAATGAGAATACAGAAGAAGCTGAAAAGGAGGATGGCCAGATTGAAGCCATAGCTCGTCTCTCCCAGAATACCCTGAAGAACAAAGAGTCATCAAAGCCGAGCTCATCTACGTTAATTTAGGGAAAGACTCACAAAGCTGGTATCAAAGATCCAAAAGAGAAGAATGAAGCTTCATATGCCATGTCTTTGAGGAAGAAGAAAGGATCGAGAAGCCCCCTGACCTCAGGGGTGTAGCAGCCTCACAGAAACTCGAAAAACCGAGGGAGGCTGTCTCCAAAGCCAAAACAGCTAAAGCCACCCCGAGAAGCTCTATTCCAGAACAGGAACGCAACAAAACTCCCTCGCCATGAGGTGTACCCTTCTGCGAACAAAAGCAGGAAACCAGTAACAAAAGCAGGTTCGATGGTGTCCCAGAAACCATCTAGTACTCATATATGAATGCAATAGCTTGGAACTGTCAGAGGGCTGGTGCGTACCTGACAAAGCAATATCTTCGGGAGTTGCATCAATGCTTTAAACCTCGTTTTCCTTTTCTTTCTGAAACTAAGAATAATTTTTATTTTTTGCAATACTTTAAATTTGAATTTGGTTATGATAATTTGTTCACAGTGGAGCCATTAGGGCGAAGCGGTGGACTTGCTTTGTTCTATATGGATGATTCTGAAGTGAGCATTGAGTTTTCAAATGCAAGAATGATCGATATTGCAGTGAAAATTGAAGGACATAAGGTTTTTATGACCTTTGTGTATGGTGATCCAGTTGTTGAATACCGCAAGATGGTGTGGGAGAGACTAATGAAAATCAGCCTAAAAAGATCATGAGCATGGCTCATGCTGGGAGACTTTAATGAGATTACCAGTAACTTAGAGAAGAAAGGTGGGAGGAAACGTTCTGACTCGTCTTTCCTTGCTTTTAAAAATATGCTGGCGACATGTGGTATGATAGAGTTCCCACACACTGGAAACTGGCTTTCATGGGCAGGTAGAACAAGATCCGGGAGGGTCCATTGCCGTCTAGACCGAGCTGTGGGGAACAAGGATTGGCATCATATTTTTTCCCACACTGATGTGGAGTACCTCTTGAGATGGGGGATCAGATCATAGACCGATCTTAGTCCGTATAAAAACAAAAGAAACGATAGGAAGGAGAGGATTTAAGTTAGATAGAAGGTGGCTTGGGAAGGAGGGGTTTTTAGAGACAGTCAAACAAGGATGGGAGAATCATGAAACCAGCCAGCCTGTTCGGCTCTTTGATAAGATCAGCAAATGTCGTACAACTATCTCTTGATGGAAGAGACGGAATCCATCAAACAACCTAAAGCTGATAGAGAGTTTGAAGCAACAACTCAAACAAGCCAAAAATGACGATAATGTTTCAAGCGAGGAAGAACTGGAATTGTAATGGAAGCTCTGTGAAGCATATAGAGAAGAGGAATTGTTCTGGAAACAAGAAAGTCGGGCCTTATGGCTAAGAGCAGGAGATCGAAATACAAAATTTTTCCACGCTAAGACCAAGCAACGCCGAGCACGTAACCGGATTACAAAACTCCTAGACTCTATGGGCAATTGGATAGAAACCAAGGATGGACTGGAGCAACTGGCATCAGACTATTTTACTGATCTTTTTAGGGCTTCAGTTCCAGGAGACAGAGAAGAAGCTTTCCGGTATATTACCGCGTCTGTTACCCATGATATGAATATTTCCTTGACTGCAACGCCTATAGAAGCTGAAATCAAAGAAGCGGTCTTCGCGAGAAACCCAGAGAAGGCACCGGGACCGGACGGTATGACTAGCCTCTTCTATCAAAGGTGCTGGAAGGTGATAGGGAAGGATATCATTAAAACCGTACAAGACTTTTTTGCGTCTGGAGAGCTAGATGAGCGCATGAATCATACCAATATCTGCTTGATACCAAAGACGGATAGACCCACGTCTATGACAGAGTTCCGCCCGAGCAGCCTGTGTAACGTGAGTTATAAGATAATCTCAAAAGTCCTATCTTCGAGATTGAAAAAAGTGCTTCCTGATCTCATATCGGAAACGCAATCAGCCTTTTCTGGCTCAACGTCTGATCATAGACAACATCATGGTAGCTCAAGAGATGTTCCACGCTCTCCACAAACCAGAGCTGCCAAAATAAATACATAGCCATCAAGACAGACATGAGCAAAGCGTACGACCGGGTGGAATGGAGCTTTCTCGAAATTCTCATGGGAAAAATGGGATTTGATCCCCGATGGATTCATTTGATTATGCGGTGTGTTTCCTCGGTATCATACCAAGTTCTTATTAATGGAGAAGCTAAAGGGAGCATAACACCTTCTCGTGGACTACGACAGGGCGATCCCTTATCGCCATTTCTATTTATTCTTTGCACGGACGTTCTGATATCGCAGATCAAGCAAGCGGAACAAGAAAATAAATTTACTGGAATGATAATCGCACGAGCTTGCCCAGCTGTATCGCACTTACTGTTTGCGGACGATTCTCTTTTTTTCTGCAAAGCTGAAGTTGAAGATTGCAAAGAGCTGATGCATCTTATTGAGGTCTACGGACAAGCCTCAGGACAGCAACTGAATAAAGCAAAATCTTCAGTTCTGTTCGGTTCTAAGGTCGTAGCGTCCCTAAAAACTGACCTGAAACGGTCGCTTGCTATTAATCAAGAAGGTGACATGGGAATGTATCTCGGCCTACCAGAAAAGATTTGTGGCTCCAAAAAACATGTGTTCAGCTTCGTTCAAGAACGATTAAACGATCGAGCAAATTCATGGTCTTCTAAACTCCTCTCCAAAGGTGGAAAAGAAGTTCAAATCAAGTCGATAGCCCAAGCAGTTCCTACATATGTTATGTCCTGCTACCTTCTGCCTCGGGGTATTACGCAGAAGCTGACGAGTGCAGTATCTCGATACTAGTAGAGTACTAAGCAAAATAATAAAGGTCTGCACTGGGTAGCATGGGATAAGATATGTATCCCACTTGAATGTGGTGGCTTAGGCTTCTGAGATTTCAGAGATTTCAATTTAGCTCTGCTAGCAAAACAAGTGTGGCGACTGCTTAAGTATCCAAATTCCTTACTTGCACGTGTTCTAAAGGGCCACTATTACCGTCACTGCAATCCTATGAGCGTGGACAATGCGAGCAATCCGTCATATGGCTGGAAGAGTCTATTGGCCTCACGGCCAATCCTACAACAGGGCCTGAGGAAGAAGATAGGGAACGGGTATGATACAAATGTGTGGGAAGACTTATGGCTCCCGACCATGCCAACTAGAGCAGCCTCTGGGAACGATAACCATAGAGACCCTGATCTTCGGGTACATCATCTTATAGACTTTAATTCACAGACATGGAACATGGAGATGCTTAACGAGTTCGTTGATAATGCTGACATCCCGATAATCTCATCGATCCGCATTAGCCGGACAGGTCGAAAGGATAGTTTTTGTTGGGACTTCTCAAAATCTGGGCTGTATACGGTAAAAATGGGTTACAATGTAGCTCGCGACCTGCGACTTAAACAAGCCTCCCCACCGATGTTAGAACCAAGCACTACTGGCCTTAAAAAAACAGTGTGGAAGACTCAAGCGCAGAGAAAACTAGAACACCTTCTATGGCAAGCTGTCTCCGGTTATATAGCGACTTCAGGCCAACTCAAAGCTCGTCACTGTACCAGAGACAGTTCATGTGTGCGTTGTGGAGCTGAGTATGAGCCTATTAATCACACGCTCTTTGAATGTCCGCCTGCTTTTCAAGCTTAGGCTTTGTCCTCTGTTCCTACAATTTCGGGTGTGTTCCCGTGCCAATCTCTCTATGCAAAGATAGATTATTTACAATGGCGAGCAAAGGAATGAGGCGTCGACCCGCAATTGTTGGCTGGATTCCCATGGACTATATGGTACATATGGAAGGCTCGCAACGAAAAGGTCTTCAACAACAAGGACATTTCACATTTAGACACCATGCATACAACAAGTAAAGAAGCAGAGTGTTGGAGGATAGCTCAGAGTGCAGAGGAGATTTTGGAGACTGATTTGGGTTTTGAGGTAATGGATACGAGTGGTCCCCCGCAGAGAAACGCTCAGGCCAGATGGAGATGCCAAGTTGACGCCTCCTGGATAAATGAAAGAGACATAACTGGAATTGGCTTTGTGTTAATGGACGTTGACTTTCCAATGTTGTATGGAGCGAGGACCAATATATGCACCAAATCACCACTGCAGGCGGAAGCTGAAGGTTTGCTATGGGCAATGCCAATATATGCACCAAATCACCACTGCAGGCGGAAGCTGAAGGTTTGCTATGGGCAATGCAAGAGATACTGAACTTTGGACGCAGAGAGATGGTATTTGAAACAGAATGTGAACAACTAGTGAAACTCATCCAAAAGAAAGAAGATTGGCCTGCTCTGGCCTTGGAACTCGATGAAATACAAGCTCTTTCCAAAGAATTTTCTGAAATATATGTTGCTTATATTCCTAGATCTTTGAATTTCCGTGCGGATAGCTTTGCAAAAGGTGCCCGATCATGTGCTTCTGATACAGCCTTTGTAAACCCTTTTGCACCAAGTTGGTTAGCCCCACAAGCTAAACTGAGGGTGACAAACTAGAAATGAAATGGCTCTTTCGATGGCAAAAAAAGAAGAAGAACAAATGCATATAATATTAACGGCCCCGTTAATAACTTAACCTCTTATTATTTTTATCATTAATTTTTTAAGTCAACATTTAATTGGGGCTCAAAATCGTGCGAATAATACTTCAATTTTAAATTTGCTGATTTCAATAGTTAGAAAATAAAATGTTCATTTTCCCTTCATATGAATGATAAATATTAGCTAACAGCGATCTAGAATCAAATGGCTTGGAGATGGTGATTGTAATACTCTTTTTTCATCAGGTTACAATGGCTAGAAATACTTCAAACACTATCAAACATCTTCTTAAATTTGATGAAACTCGAACAGCTTCTTTGCAAGAGGTTCATGAGCTAGTAGTCAATCATTTCTCTGGTATTTTGGACTCAGTTAGGGGAATCCATTTCCCTCAATTAACAGAGATCTTTCATGCTTTCATCTCGAAGAAATGTTCCTCGGCTCAACTAACTTCTCTACTTGTGCCAGTTACAACCGAGTCCATAAAAATAGTCTTTTAAAATGATCCAAAGAAAAACCCTGGTTCTGATGGTTCCCGGTTGAGTTTTTCAAGGCAAGTTGACAATTCAAAGGTGCTTATTTCACCCGAGAAATCCTTATGTTCTTTAGACCACTTAATGCCATCCGCTCTTAATGTAACTTCTTTGGTTCTACTTCAAAATAGACCATGAGCTGGGGAGATTCAGGAATAATTATGTCAAACATCACGTATTAACGCAATATACAAGCTCATCTTCTGTTTAATAACGGCGAGACTAAAGGCGATCTTTCCAGATCTCATTTTGCCCAACCAGGCGGCATTTGTCAATGATCGATTTCTATTGGAAAATGGTCTTCTAGCTTCAGAAGTTCTCGAGGGATATTACAAAGGCAATATCCACAGTAGAATCACACTAAAGGTAGATATCTCTATAGCCTTTGATTCTGTCGGGTGTAATTTCTTTCTATCTACTCTTCAGGCTTATAATGTTCCAACGGTATTTATTGAGAAGATTGGAGCTTGTGTGTATACACCTACGTTCTTAGTGAGTATTAACTAGGTTACTTCTGGAAACTTCAAAGGAACTCAAGATTGCAGCAAGGTGGCCCCCTTTCACCAGTTCTCTTTGTGATGATAATGAATGTTTTGTCCCATATGCTAAATAAGACAACTGGTAACTGGAGTAGTCAACTATCATCTGGGCTGCAAAGAAGTCAAGCTTACGTATGTTTATTGATGACTTGTTGATACCTTTGGAAGTTTTTGAATCATCTTTCTGGAGAGTTCTTCAAGTCCTTGCAGAGTTCTAGCATGTCTCGGAATGAATATTCAAAAGACCTCCATGTTATGTTCCGGTCTCAGCAAACTGATGCTGGATCAGTGCAATCAAGATTCATTCTATCGCCATCTCCTCTCTGTATACTTTACTTGGAAATGCCACTTTGCTCCAAGCATTCAGCATTAGAAGATGTGATCTCTTGATTCCGCTAATAACTAGAAGACTGAACTCTTAGACTAGTCGCCTCTTGAGTATGGCTGGTAGGCTAACTCTTCTTTATTCAGTCATTCAGGCCTTGTGGGCTTCAAGCCCAGTTCTTTCTTGCTCTTTAAACGAGTAATAAAAAGATAAATATTCTATCGAGTTCTTTTTTGTGGAATGGTACTTCAAGCAACCCATCGAGAACAAAAATTTCTTGGATGATTATTGTTTTCCAAAGAAAAAAAGCGGATTGGGGATGAGGAATTTTAGAATTGGAATGAAACTTGTGCCCTAAAGCTAATTTGGATGGTTTACTTCAAACCTAGCTCTTTATGTTAGGCTTGGATAGAATTAAGTACATCTCTTACTCTCCTCTGGGCACTTAATGAGAAGAGCTATAGGTTCTATTGGATTTTCAAGAAGTTATTTGAGCTAAAACCAGAAGCCTTGAAGTTGCTGACTTGTTAAATTGGAAATGGAAATTCAGCCTTCTTTTGGTGGGATCCATGGACTCCATTTGGTACTTTCTACAGCTACATTGGTGCTGAAGGACAAAGTATGTTAGACATACCTTTTTGTTTTTACTGTTTCTGATTTGAGACAAGGAAATGGTTGGATACTACAATGGGCAAGATCAGATATACAGCTTCAGCTGCTTGCTTACATGTTTACTTTGGTTTTCTCATCAAATCCAAACACTTATCAATGGAAAATCTAATCAAAAGAACTTCATATCCAAATTAGTTTGGAATTCATTGTGGCGTTTCGGACCTTGTTTTCCTTGGGCTTCACTTGCCTGGAATAAAGCCATTATACCTAAGCATGCAACTACGATTATATATATATATTTAGTGGAAATATAATTTTTTTGTTGTGCTTTTAAAATTCACTAAATTGCTCAAAATTTACATATATATATATATATATATATATATTTGGTTTTGACAAAAATCTTTCTGTTTAAATTCAAAAGTTTGATACAAATGATTCACACTTGTAACCAAAGAAAATAAGATTGCATGGTGAAACATTCATATAATGCAGTGTTTATGGTACTAGTGTTTAAGACCACGACCTCGTTTACCTTTTCCTACCTCTGTCCATTCAAACTTTTCTGCTTTAAGTGAATGTTTTATGAGTCAACTTCCTCGAGTTCTATGGAGGAAGTCTTCATCCAAGATGAAAGACGAAATTGGAACATGTATAAGAAGTGGAAGGGAGGAGGCAAATACCACATCCAAGGGTAAGTTACCAGCAGGAAGGAGGTGACAAAGACAAGGTGTCTGGCATCAGAGGAGGCTATCTTTGGCAGCTTCCTGAAACGATTCAATGGCATTAATCCACCACTTCTATAACGGCATGAGCATCTACTTTGTTTCTTTTACATTTTAAATCAGTCATGTCTACCGAAGACAACTCTTAAGTAAATATTATTGTCTTCTTGCATAGGAGTAGCAGATAACGTACCTTTGTTTAGGAGAGTATTGAGCTGAGTGTAACACTTGTTGAGCAACATAAGCTGATAATGTAGCAGTCAACTCGACTGAGAATTAATATAGATAGTTACTGAATGGCGCTCAACACAAGCTGATAATGTAGCAGTCTCCAATAGAAGTAGTATCTAACCAATACTTTCTAGTCAACATTGGTTCTCCTATACATGAAGCAATTCGATCAATGCCTTCAATAGAAATAGCTGAAAAGGGATGTTCTTAAGGGTCAACTAGATTGGAATTTTCTTGATTTCAGGAAGTGATATTGTTTATGAAGGGTTCCAAGGAGAAACAAATATCAAGCTGTCATTTCTATTCCAGATTCTTCGCACTAGCACCAATTTCCTAGTATTTGAATATCTGAATAGGGCGAACCACTCCGTGGATATCTTGGGCTTGCAGAAATGAATGGATCAGAAAGAGGTAAGAAGATTCACCAACCTATTTAGTGGAAATCTCACACTTATTTCCCCAAATTCGGGAAGCAACTCCATTGATTAACCCTCCAGGCAGTGTTGAGCAGTTCTTGAACTGCCCAACAATGAATTCGCATTGATGATTTAATCCTTTTAGAAGAACATATGGTGTAATGCATACCATTGGAGTTTCATCTTTTAAGTAGGTGGGAGTGGTGACCTACAGAGATTGCATTTGGGACGCATCTTCGCTGTCCATGGTACTTGCTTGAGATATCACGAAGATCATATTCTAATACAAAAGCTGGAGTTGAGGAATCTGCCAAGCTTGCAGCCTGAGGGGAAGACATGTAAGCTCTTTGCTTACGAGACTTTCTGGAAGGATCAATCGTCAAAGCCGGACATTCTTCAGACATAGACAATTTTGAATTACCAGCATCAGGAAGGGAATCCATTGGAACCTGTCTGACGGTGGGGCCCTGAAGATAAGCGGTGATGCCAAGCTCCAAGATGCGGTTGAAATGCTTGGCGTGACCGCCCTTCGACATCCAAGGCCTCATTTCCAAATAAAATCTCATAGATCGACTTTGGAGATGGGTAAATCTTGGAGGGTATCTCTGTCAAAAAGGATGTAGGTTGCTCACAAGGGGAGCTCGAACAGTTAAGGCTTCTTCTCCAAGCAAAATCGATGGAATTGATGGCGAGGAAAGAGGCTCCTTTGTGTGTTGAATGCTTCTGTTGGAGATGACGACGGGTCTTATGGGGTATCCGCCGCGACTGAGATGACTGAGATGAAAAATGGTTAGGAGGTGAGAGTAATTGTTAGATCTCGCTGTGAGAAGTTAGGTGGCGGAAAGAACAGCGGCTAGTCTCCGACTGAACAACCAAAAGAAAAAGACGGTGGCTAGGGTTACGAGGGCTAAGATTTTTTTCTTTAATCTCTAAGTTAACCTAAAAAGTTAACAAATGTAGTGCTTTCTCTTCTCTTCATCGACGGTAAACATGTGACGTCTCCACTACATAAATTAGCTTTTTACGAAAAATATAATGTAATAAAAATTTCAGCAATAATGGTAGACAAAATATCCATATAGGCTCCAAGAGTTTCTCTTCCAGAATTAAGAAAAGGTGTATTCCAAACATTTTCCAAAGACCAATGTTATTTTATTTAGGTAATACATAATCATTAGTTTCCTACAAACCATATATCAAATTATTGTTAGTAGGTTAAAACATGTAGATGGAAAATGAAATCGAAAACCACAACAGAGATGGTTTAGCAGTAGATTGAATTTGGAAAGATATGGATTTCAAACATCTTAACGACACTAAATTTGCAGGGCCATGCAGATATATATGGGGTCATGTTTTAGATTTTATTTGAATACTCGGAGAGTGAGTTTATGTGTAAACTACAACTCTTCTTAAGGATTAGTTTAGGCTCTTCTATAGGAACAAGATACCTCAAGATTAAAAAATGAAATCGAATGATAAAATTAATGAAACAAAACCCACATATTATACTTTATAATTTGATTTAGCTACTTAAATAATCAAAGTAAAATGTGATCAATTCAAACCCATATGGTTACTAAATTAATTAACCATTCATACAACACTACATTTATTAATAATCATAGCAATATATTTTTTATCATGTGTGACTAAAAAGACAATCTTTCCCTTTTAGAAAAACATATGTTTGGATTTAAACATAAAATTTTATCAATAAAATTGAATATTATGATATCAAAATCTTTTATTTGTCGTAAAACACTACTAATATATAAAACTAAAATGTCATAGCTACTTTTTAAAAATTATAAATATTGCTTTTTAAATCTTATAAATAAATTGTAAAATTTGTTTTAAATTTATTTACTGATAATATTCATTATTATTTGCAAAAAAAAATTCGTGATTTGTTACTTAAAAAAACAACAACAGATAAACTCGATAATACAATTTATTTTTGTAAGATTAGGCATCTTTTAGTTATAATCTCATAACTAAACAAAAATGTAAACATATAGGACCTATTACTACTAGACCAGAAAACACTTATAATAAACTTCATCTGTTTTTAATATTTGCAGTTTTAGAAGAATTTATTTTTTGGGAAAATTTCATGTTTACCACTTTCATAGTACAATTTTTCATCTTTACCACCACTAGATGGACATTTTCAAAAATACATTCTCCATTAAGTGGAAAAAGACTCATATACACTTGTTCTCTATATATATAAAATAAACATTATTTAAATAAAATAAAAATAAAAAATATTTTTTTATGTTTTCGAATTATACTTTTTCAAATTCGGACTTTTTTATAATTTCTTTTTTTGAATTTTTTTTTCAAATTTTCTTTTTGAAAATAAAAAATTATGTTTGAAAGTATTTTTAAAAAAAAAATTTATATTTTTTAATTATTTTTTATATAGTTATTAGATTGATAAATTTCACATTCCAAAATCTCTACTCCACCCATCAACTCTAAACCCGAAGTCTAGATTAGTTAAGGGTATAAGTGTTTTCTACCATTCATTAAAAGTGAGGGTAAAAGTGATTAATGTATACATGAAAAGTGGTACTATGAATGTGGTATTTGTGGTAATTTTCCGTGTTTTTTTTTCAAATTAGATAATGTTTCAATTTTTGATATAAAGTTTATTAACTTTTATGTTATATGATGATTTGATATTATAAATTTATTTTCTTTTTACAATAAAAAATTATTTTCTTATTGTCCGAGTTGTAGTTAGACAAAGAATCAATGATATTTTGTATAAAAAATAAAAATAATTTTTTTTTGTATGAACAGTTCTAGAAGGTCACCTATTAAAACCAAAAGACATACACAAAAATAATTTTGATTATATTTATATTTTGATTTATCATAATTATATATAATCCTTCCTCCATTTTGTATGTTTGACGTTTTAGAGGATTTTTTTTATTACACATAAGATGGCATCTTTAATTTTTACCTAAAATTTATTAACAGTCAGTATTTTTGTTTGGGTATAAAAAGGCACGACAAGAATAATAGGGATCGAAAAGACACTTTCCCCCTGTTTTATTATTTATTGAATTATGGTTAGATAAATAATTAATAATAATTTATTTAAGGTTTTCTCCATTTGATTTTTTTGGTTAGGTTTTTAACGAGGCAACATCTCACGCGCATAATATACATTAAAGGGAAGTGTTATGAATATTGTGGTGATGCATATTATAAATTTATAACGAGTCTTAGATGTACTTGTTCTCGAAGCTTTACTTATTTTTCAAGTTAGACTTTGTTTCCAAACTATTGTAATCCTATATAAAATACTCATTACTCATAGAATAAAACACATCAGTCTCTCTTTTTTCTTCTTTACTATAACAAACTAGATGATAACGACCGAATTATTTATACTAATGTTTATCCATTAAATGATTTTAACATTTTCCAACACTACAAATTTTATCGATTATAAAATGATGAATACAAATGTTGGTCTCTTACATATATCATCGTCGTTGAAAATTTAACGTATTAAAATTCATTTTAGTTATTTTTAAGACTTCATATGCACAAACTAAAATTAAATTGTACGATCAACACAAATCACAAAAACAAGATAGGCAACATCAATTTTAAAATGACAAAAGAAGATTACGTTTTCTGCTATTGATTTGTTTACTATTGACTCCGAATAAGTGATTTCATTTTCTACCCTATAAAATCGGCTTTCGTTCTCATTTCTGTGTCAGTGATATGATTTTATTTCTTTTTAAATTTCTTATATGAATTCGGTGAATTACATAAGTGTCAATTTAAGAAGATGGAAACCTGTAAAAGTTAGTTCCACTCCAGATACATATCTAAGAATTAAAATGTTGAAGAAAATTACCGGCAAACTCTATTCAGAGTTTAGTTTTCAAATTTAATATATCAAGCTGTTATCAAATATAAGTGCAGACTCAAAATATAAATGTATGTCTAGTATATATTCACCAGTTCGGTCTAAAAAATTATCTATTTTTTGAACAATAAAACAAATTACTTATTTTATTAATCTACACTTTTGAGGTTTAGTTACCTAAGAGTATACCGATAATATATATATATATATATATATATATATATAATACTTTACCATTCTAGTATATGTAAACTATGTATAAACTAAGACTTCAACTCTAACTATATATTATATATAAGTGCACTGAAGGTTAACTATGTCAATCTACAACTCAATGTGATTGGCTTCAGAGCTGTTTGATTTATTAAATGATAAACCAGAAAACTTATAATAAATAGTTCAAATCTCTCATTTTTACAACTATAACAGCTAGATAAGGTATTAGGGAGAAACAAAAATGAGAAGAACAATTAAATCTCTCATTCTTCGAACAAACTCAAAAAGAGGTGATTGGAATCTTGTCATGATTTTTTACTAAAAACTTTTTAGGAATAAAAATCAAGACTAAAATATTTAATCTGAATTAAATAATATATATAATGCTTCCAATATTAAAAATCATTTCGATTTGAAAAAATTGTATCTCTGGGATTATGAGGATCAAATAACATATTAAAAACGACCTATTTAAAAAATATTTTGTATCGATAAAAATATATACATTAGCGTAAGCACATAAATCAAAACCAAGACATTTCATTTATTTACGGTCATGTTTCTGGTAAATAAATCAAAACAAATATTTTATTCACTTTATATGGTATATAATTAAAATTTAGTGATGTTGACATAGATTTATATAGTATATTAGATTTTGACATGTGCTTTCAAAGCGCGAGATTTATTTCTTTTCAAAATTTCTGTCAAATTTTGTTTATTATAAGATTATGTATTTTGTATAAGATAATCTAATCTATTAACAATTTTGTTGACTTTTTATGTTTTAAAATATACATATTTGTACTCATAGAAATTGTTTATGAGTTCAAAATTTACAAAATTTTATTCTTAGTATTTGTTATGTAATTTATCTGGTTTTAGTAATTTTAATTATATTACTTTGTTAAATTCTTAAATCTAACCTATAAACTTTCAACATAACTAAGCTTTTTAATTGATAGTGAAAAAAAAATTCTACACAAATGAGCTTCTGGGTTAAAGTTGGGTTTGCATGTATTACGGCCCAAATAAACTTATATTTGACTTTATGACCATTCCGTTTAAACAAAAAAAACAGAATGTAACGTTTTAAAAAAAAAAATTCTCTTGATATTTTTCTGGAACTCTCCTGACGATTCCATTCAAGGGAGGTGCCATGGGTCATGTTTTACTTGTAATTTTCTTAGAGATCTTTCACGAATTTGCGTGGAATACTACTTCCCTTATAAATTTTACCTTGGCAAATCAGCTGCTTTATTGTAGTGCGTACAGTCGACATATGTAAATACATAAAAATCAGCAATCATAATCATCATTACCTTTTGGAGTCAGCACAAGAATTTATCGTTGATATTAGTGATAAGTCAAAGTATCATGTTCCAATGTATTATCACTATTATGTAAAATCCAATCAAACAACATACTGAAGGCTAAGGACTATTGCAAGTTGCTAAATGAGCATCACAGATTCACTAAACATCTTAATCGTAGAAGAAAAAATGAAGATTGTATAAAATTTTCTTTAATTATGTACATATAAACATCAAACGCGTGGTAAACAATTAGAAATATTAGATTAGTAACACTCCATATACGGGCAATATATGATATATGGAGTTACTTTGGGATTAATTCATTAAAATAACTTCTTCTTTTTTCATTTAACTGTACATTTTATTGGAGAATATCATAATCCCGTAAATAAAAATATGATTCATTAGGGTTCCAGAAGATTTGATGTCTCTATGTTCTTATAGACATACTTTAAAGATGGGATATTCACTGTTAAATTCGCTCGTAAAGAAAATATTACTATACAAATAATAAAATTCGCACTTCACAAACTCAAGAGCGGCAGGAAAATTGTAGAAAGGCATCTCAAATTATGAAACCCACTTCTTGTAATAACTCCATAGTTGAAGAACTTTATTGAGTGGAAGATTGTACCAATGCCATAAAAATGGGAAACAACTTGATGAAACATTTTAACCACTACTGAGTAAAGTACCGTTTAATATAGAGAAACTATTGTTACATAGTGTCTAAAGGGAGGAGGAGCCAATCTTTAACACAAAACATGTTTCAGACATGTTTCCTACTATTAGATTGTGTCCAAATTGAGAACATCATTGAAGACAAATGACAAATCCATCACTTTTCATCGTGATCCTCTTTTTTTTTTTTTTTTTTTAATTACGGAGATTACTTTTGTGGGAAAGAAAATGTTGGTGTTGTGTTTCCTGTTTGTGTACTGTGACAATGATTCCGTAATATTTTAGTGTTAAACATTCGATGTATTTTTATCCTTATACCATTCCCATACAAATTTAGTCCAGTTAAAACTTTAATAAGTTTGGTTACCTAGAATGGAGAAAAATTAGATTCCTAGATTTGCTTAGCCTTTAGGCTAGGTCGACTTGTATGGTCATACAGTCTGAAAATTAATGAGAGTAAAAGATAGTCTTACGGTCGAATTATTTTGGCTTTCATAAAAAATAAAAAATACAAGATATATTCAATTATATATACAGCGATATAAATATATGTAATTTGTTAAACAAACATAAAATACAAATGGGCATAGTTGTTAAACTGTAAATTTTATCTATCAGTAAAGAACAGTTTACCAAAAACAAGTGGAAATCAAGTTTGTAAAAACACAGAGCTTCAAAATAAAACGGAGTTTAGGAGTAGAAATGGTGGCTTTGTCGGAATTAACCCACAAATGTTTACATCATATCACACGAATCGCACAAATGAGCAGTGGCGGACCCAAGGATAAATTTTACCTGGGTCAAATTTATATTTAAAATGAAAAATATAAATAAAAAATGTCACCAATGAATTTTGAACCTTGGTTTAGAAGTGTCAGTGAGAGCATTTTACCAACAGAACTACCTATTTCTTAACGTTTTATCAACCAAACTTATTTTTATTGAGATTTAAGGAGTGTCAGGTGCAACCTCATCTTCCTCTGTAAGTCCGCCACTGCAAATGAGACTTAATGGCTGGTAGCCTAATGAATATATACAATTTTTAATCACTTTCTCCCTTGCACCGACTATCTAGTTTGATGAGCTGTAATTAGTTTGATGTCTATATATGGCCATTCGAAGTTCCAAGACCCTAGACTGAACATCCGAGCACACATCCTCATTATATGCAATTCAAAGCTTGCTAACAGAAACTATATTAAAAAGTTAATTTGCTTTGGAACAAGACCAAATATCACATGAAACCACCAAACATATTTTTTATATATACCTTTTGTATATACATATTAGTCACGAAATAATAATACGAATATATTTTAATAATTTGCTCATAAATGTATTCATATAACATGAAATTTATATGTTGTGTTAATATATATATTATATATATCATACATATAGAGATGTCAGTGAGAGAAAATAGATATATCCTGCTTTTCTAATTTCTTATTTATTCATAAGAGGTTGTTTTTTTAACGGCATTCATAAGAGTAACAGTGTAAATTTTAAATATGATCTTCTACCTTTCGGTAAAAAAATCATGTTAACGACTAATTTTAAGCACTTATATGGTGTTACCAAACTCGATTTAATTAAATATGAATAACTTTAATCCTAAAAGTTGTTTTGGATTTCTATTTAACATAATAATCTAACATGTATAAAACATGTTATGGAAAACAAAGAGGAGGCAATGTCATATTCAGCTTCTAGAAAAAAAGAGTACAAGGAGAGAGGTGGACTACAAAAGCAAAGGATTAACATAATAATGTATTCATATTAATTATATGCTGGATATGTTAAGGTGATATGATATGTATTGCACTACACATTATGCATTAAGCTAAATTTTCTCATCTCCCACCACATTAGAGTTGTTGTTTCTCAAAGACTTAATGTTCCAACGAGACCAAAAGAGATAGCTAATAAAGTTCAGTAGACTAAGAACCGCTAAAAGCCAATAAAACAGATCGAGTCTGTCCTTGTTCAGATCGTTCTCCCTGAGCCACCCTTTGGAGTCAGCAGACGTGGAAGTAATCTTATTTACGATCGAAACGAGCAGCGAGCTAAAGTAAAAACCAAAGGAATACGAACAGTAAGTCAAAGACATCAAGAATGACTCCATGCCCATTATAGTTTGTTTGTAAAAGAACTCGATTAATCCAACGGCAGTAAACATCTCGGAGATCCCAAAGATCAAGAACTGTGGCGTGATCCAGAAGATACTCAAGATTCTGCCGTCAAGAACCGAAGAGTCTCTTCGTTTCTTTTCAAGCAAGGCAGCTGAAACCATGGAGAAAGTGGAGAGGAACAGTCCAACTCCTATCCGAGTCAATGGAGGAATGCCTGAGCTATGTCCCGTCAGCTTACGCGCAAAAGGAACGAACAGAGAGTCATAGAGAGGGACAAGGAAGATGAGCATTATGTAAGGGATTGCTTGGAGTGAAGCCGGAGGAATGTGGAAGGAATTTGACAGACGAGTGTTCATGGAACTTCCTTGTTGTACCGAAAATGTTTGAAGCTGAGCTAAGATGGTGTTAAAGACGATGGTGCTTGCGAAGACTGGGACAAGTGAAATTAGGGTTTTGACCTGCTCTACTTGGTTTACCGTGCAAAGCCTCCATGGACTTTCCTTTGTATTTGTGTCTTGGATTTTGGTGCATGCCTTGTCCAAGAACCTGCCCATACGATATACAATTTTAATATATTTTTTTTACTGATTTCATGCACATTTGTGTTTACATTCGACTTTTTTCTTAAAAATCTTTAAACTAGGTCTTTCGTTACATGCAGGCATAAACATTTTATAATTACTTATTAATACATATATTACAAAATAAAAACTATAATAATAAATTATTATTTATGTTTTCATTTAAAACTTTTTACGTATTATAAATTTTTTGAAATTTCTTTTATACACTATATTCTTTATTAATAAATAAATCTTAGAAATCACTCAATATTATTTTTTAATTATATAAAATTAATAATTTACTTGATTAACATTTAGTTGTTGATTAACAAAACAATATATATAGGAATTATCTTTTTTTTAATATATATTTTAAGATTTTGGATACTTTTACTATTAATAATTTTAAACAATTATCTTATCAAATAAATTTGAAATTCGTTTTTATTTTTAATTAATTTATATATTTTATTCATTAAAGGCAAAAACAATATTAACTAGACTAATTTTTAATGTGAGTGTCTGAATGCGAAAAATCACTTCTCAAATAATAGTATAGATAAATAAATGTTACAAAAGCACAATTGTAGTTTATGTAGTGTGGATAAACGTTTACGTTTAACTTTAGGATTTATTAATGATTTTTATTAAAACACTTAAAAATTCCTAGTTACAAAATTTAAAATTGCGCTTTTATGTAAACCAAAAACGTTGCGGTTTTATTTGAAAAAAAATACATGTAATAAAACGAAAGTGTAACACACGGCCAAAGTCTTTTTATTAAAGTTAAATATCTCTGAAACAAAAATTGAAATAGTGAGTTCAATGTATGACCTGAGGCGAGGAGTGTATGGTAAAGTGGAGGAATCTACGACGTCGTTTGGTACACGATGGCCTCCATTAAGCATTTTTGGGTCAGCGGGAGACGCAAGCTTTCTTTTTAGTATGGCAGCCACAACAACCTGCAATGCAGAAACCACATCATATTATTAATAATTTTATCAAAAGAATAATTATTAATACTGCTTTCCGATGTATATAGATATATTGTTATGCAAATGTATTGTATTCCATTCTTTGATTGGTTAACAAATATAGAAGTGGATTTCAATTTTTCTTCAAACGCACGATTGTACCATTGTATTTATTATATGATAAACCAAAAAGCAAACAATTGTAATGTTTTATTTTTCTATCACAAGAAAATAATGTTTTATTTCACCATCACCATCAGCTTTCCCCTTTTCATGACTCAGCATGGGCCAAACAGTTATATAAAGTGTTACTATTCCTTTGCAATAGTAATAATTATAATCAACTTAATTTAAATGGTTTATTTTAATCATTATCCAGTAGAGACTTAAAAGTCAACTATATTGGTGTGATTGTTTTTAAAATTTCCATATAAAACATAACATATACTCACGGATCCAACTTCGATGGACTTACGTATATATATGCATGCGGACAGATTTGAAAAACAAAATACGTCTCATCAGATTTTCGCTTATTGAATTATATCGTTTCTCAGAACATAATTATTTTGGTAGGTAAAATATACAATGAAATGATTTTGTATGACATATAATAATAAAGAGTATGTCTTGCAGTGAAATTAGCTACGGATTATCTATACAGCTACACTAGAGAGCCATAATAATTAATGAATATGGCTTCCCTGTTCAACACAGTTTTTCCAAAACAACTTCAGGTTGACAGAAAAAAAAAAATTTAGGTTCATCTAGTGACTGCTCGTTATAAATAATTACCGTTAGAACTATGATAAATCTCGATTAGTAAAGATAGTATTATTGTTTTAGCTAAAAAAAAGAAGTCTTATTCGCTTATAAAAAGATATAGTTTAATTCTCTGTTAAGGAAAAGTTTGATTACTTTAACGAGTTTTATTTTTTGGAGATTCTATTTTCTTATCCTAAAATGAATCATTATTTCTGTTTTATTAATTCGTAGGGTCGAATTATTAGAAGAAAGAAAACAAAACTTACTTGGGCAATAGGAGTGAAGATGCTTCGACGTGGACGTTTGTTACGAAAATACATTGTACCGGATACTAAGCTAATGAGGCCCATAGTCATGGCTGCAGCAGAGACTCCAAATCCAACGTCCATGCCAGAATGAGTTTGAATCCAAACCAGGAGACTGAGTGCGATAAGCTCCCCAATGGAGAAGGCGAAATATGCGGCGTTGAAGTAAGATGAGAGTCTTTTAGATTGTTTAGGATGCGATTGATGAGAGAACTGGTCCGCACCATGAGCTATCATGTTTGGTTTCACACAGCCACTTCCTAAAGCCACCAGGTAGAGTGCCGTGAAGAAAATTATTGCCTTGAAACCTTTTGCCTCTTCACATGAGCTCTGGTTTATCAGTGGGTTACACTTTGGTGGCTTCAGTTGAGATAAATGTGCTTGGACTGATAGTAGTATAAAACCCTGAGAAGGCACGTGGCAATACAGAGTTAAATAACAGTAATTTAACAACTAAAATTTTCAGAATGGTCAAGAAATTTTATTTCTTTGTAACGGTGAGATTTTCATAAATAGTTAATATTTCCTGATATAATGGAGAGCAGACACAAAAAATCATCTTACATGGACGTATTTTTTTTTCTTTTTTTTTACACGTAAATACTTTTTTCTTACATGTAAATACTTACGTGTATGCAAATCATATATACAAGAACTAAAGGTGGTTTGGATTTTTATTTGACTGAAAACCATGGACTCATAGATCTATTTATACTTATATTTCAAGAACTAAAGGAGAAAGTGAACATACAGAAAGCTCGACGAAGCCAAAGATGAGGATGGTCCAGAAGCTGCCGAGGAAAGCGTCGGAGAGGTAACCACCGAGGAGAGAAAATATAAAGATGGTACCAACAAAGTTGGTGACACTATTGGCCGCTTTAGACAAGGGGAAATGCATTTCGTTGATCACATATGTTATGAGGTTGTTCCCTACTGCTGCTATCCCCATTATTTCAAAGGCTTGTAATCCTACAAAAAAACAATAACAGGAATCAATAATAGATAATATAATGAAAAATGTTACATTGACCATGGAATAAAGAATTCTAGCAGTGGGACCAAAGGTTGGATAAGGTTGAGTGCCTATGGACCAAAAAACTAAAACCAATGAATTATCACTGGCTGTAAACCTTTAACGCTAAACTAGTATCTGTAAGGTAAGATAGAGAGAGAGAGAGAGAGAGAGAGAAAAGGGAGAGGGAATGAGAGAGATTATACCAAGAACAAAGAGAGCAGCTCTCATTCCACCATGCTTGCTAGGGTTGGAAGGTCTTCCTCTCCAATCAACACTTTCTTCTTCAGCCAATTCCCTATTGTTTATTTCATTACTAACCTCCTCTTGTGCCCATTTCTTACTTTCTTTGTTTCCCTTTTCCATCCCTAACAAATCTCGCAGACAATCAAAAGTTTTTCTCTCTAAATCTCTTCTTTAGCTATGCTAGAGAGAGAGCGAGAGAGATTGGTTTGTTTTTAGTTTTTTTAGGACAAATATAAATGTGATTGGCCCTTCAATTTATAAGTAGAGATAAAGAGAGGGAGCCAAACTCGTTGACTTTTTGGCCTTACATATAAAACTAAATGTAGATTCTAGGCAGAAACGAAAAAGCCATGCGTCTCTCAGTTAACCCCACACGCACTTTCTTCAAAAGACGTGGATCTCTATCCCACCACAAATATTCCATTGATCAGTTGAATTTCGGAATGTTATAAAATATATATGTGTGTATTTGTGAAGCTGATGGGCATACGGGATGCTTAGATGCATTATACTTCTTGATGTTTACTTGTTGGTCATGCTACTTTCATAAACTTTTTCAAAGTTATATATGAAGATTCAAGTCATTTATATGAATTTCCATGATACGTCTCACTATCGTGCATGCTTAAAGTATTTGGGTGTAATTTAGTGGACTTTTTAAAGGGTCGTAGTGCATTTGTTGATAAAGGTTTGTGTTAATTATATTTTGTATTGCTTTTGTGTTATGTGCTACATACTCTGTTTTTCTTTTACTGTCTAATCACACTTTATTTAGGTCCAAATACATGACACACATTATTAAACACTTCCATTTTATGACAAACATCTTAAAAGTTCCGAAACAACCTACAAATATAAAATTCTAGCCACGACAAATAATAATTGGAGTAATGAAACAATTTCAATTCGTGGTATTTCAGGGGTTAAATAACTCGCATTTATATTGGGATATGAAAGTTGAATTATTCCGTCTACAATTTAAAATTGTTGCCATTGCAGATATGATCTAATTGGTTTTGAAATGACCATTTCAAATGAAAAAAAGTATACAACATTTCGCATGATCAACTGGATTATTACTATCTGTTCCAAAAAGCATTCGGTTGTGTTGGGCGTCAAAAGCAAATCTTAACTTATCCATGTGATGCATTCAGAAAAAATTAACATGTTGTTTAGATCAATATAGTACTAGATTTTGACCCGCACTTAAAAGTGTGGGTTTGTTTTTTCACCTATTGATCCAATATTGATTGAAAAACTACATTTATCTTTTGTTTTGAATATTAAAACTTTATGTTTTTTTTCACAAAAAAAAATCAAAATGTGGTATTTGTTCGAAATAGACTTAAAGATTATATGTGTGATTTAATGTATATATAAAGAACAATGTGTTTTCATTATTGAAAACAATGTGTTTTCATTATTGAAATGTAGTAACAATATGAGTTGGTGATTTTAAATTGAAAATGAATTTCTATTGTCACATATTTGTATCATAGTTCTAACTATCAATATATACTATTTTATATATATTCAATTTAAAAGGTACTACTTTTGACCCGTTTTCAAAGCACGAGTATCTTTTTGTTGACAATTTCGTAAAATTTGCATGAATTTATAATTTTTTATTAAAACAAATAATTTAAGAGTTGTCTATTATGATGTTTAAATTTTAAGAAGTGTTTTCTTATCCGACTCGGGGTCGTGGTCTAACTGTAGACCCGGTACCCTGTATATAACCTGGTTCAGATTCTTTTAAAAATATATTAATTAAAAATCTGATATAATCTGGTAAAAACCCAAAAAATCTACTATTATTGGATGTAGTCTTTATAAAAAAAAGATTTGAATCTAACAAAATTTAAAAGAAACAAACCTATGGTCTCAAATAAATTAATTTTATTTCTTAAAAAATAATATATAATGTGGTTGAATTCAATATATATGATCCTGATGGGTTATAGTCATATTATTGTAGTACATTGTTATACTATAATTTTGAGTAATTATATTCTAAATAATAACATATGTGGCTAAAACTTTTTTTCTACTAATTTGTATATAATAAAATTATTGTTTAATTTTGTTCCCCATCATCAAAACTTTCTTATATGATATTTTGAAAAATTACTAATAACATTTTAATGTTGCAGCTCTAAAGTCCGTTGTTCGTGTTTATTATTTGCAGGTGTAAGAAAAGATCAATGCCTGATCTGCCTATACCAGTTTGATGGGCTCTTATTCATGAACCAAAGTGGATATGTCAACTTTATTTAATAAAATAGTGTTTTAACATATTGGGAATCGTAAGGTTTATAATCACTAATTTAATAACACTTCAAAATATGAATCTTAGATAGTAGGCATTATTATTAGGATATTTTTTGAAAATAATGGTGTCCACAAAAATAGGATAATAAACAATAAGATATAAGAGCAAAATAAAAAAATGAATAGGTCCAACAATCTTGTTTAAGTAGATTTTTAGGACTCCTTCCCTTTTAATAGTATAGATGCAATTTAGTCATATTTGATTAGATATCATACTATTTAATGAAATAAGAGTGATTATGCTAAGACAAGTCATAAGGTTAAATACTTTTAAAAATTCATGATAATATTGTGGCTAAACCCTTGATCTTAGACAATACCCTTGTTGCCCAGGAGATTTTCCATTTCATGCGTACTAACCTGACCTGTAAGGCCAAATATGTTGCAATTAAGAATGATACGAATAAAGCATACAATCGGTGGAATAAAATTTTATTAGGGCTCTAGTGCTTAAAATGGTCTTTGCAGAAAATACATATTTTGGATTAGGTTTTGTATTTCGTTAGTTTCTTATAAGATACTTTTGAATGGAGAACCTAAAAGCTATATTTAACCTACCAAAGGCTTTAGGCAAGGGGATCCACTATCATCCTTCCTCTTTATCATCCTAACCAAAGCCTTAATATCTCAGCTCAAATGGGTAGAGACTGAAGGACGTATATTTGGATCTAAAATTACAAGAGCAAGTCTGACAATATCATACCTACTTTTTGCAGACGATAATCTTTTCTTCTGTAAAGCAGATGTCCAACAATGTGCTGAGTTGATGAAAATTATTAACAAATATAGTTTAACGTCGGGTCAACAACTGAATCTGTCTAAATCTTCCATGCTTTTTGGCAGCATAGTCCCTCCCGAGGAGAGAAACATTATTAAAGCAACTCTAAGTATCCACAAGGAAGGTGGAATGTATCTAGGACTGCCCGGAAAATATGTGTTCAAAACGATGTATTTCCCTTTGTTAGAGATAGGTTGAATGCTTGTGTCAATGCTTGGTCGGCTAAATTGATTCGAAAGGAATAAAATAGGTTTTGATCAAGTCGGTGGCTCAGGCCATTCCAACATATGTTATGCCATGATTTATGCTTTCCCAATCATTAATATCAAATTCTTGTAGTTCGTTCCAAAATTTTGACATGTTGAATGGCGTAGCATACTTTCTATTGCCTATCCTAGTGCTTCTAACTCTGAATGCAGAGAGGAGACTCATCTTCTTTGGTTCTTTGTACCTATAAGTTGAATTTATCCAGGAGTGTCTTTTCGAACCCATCCACACCCACTATATTGATGTAGAATTTCATGAACCATCCACCATACAAATGTTTTGTAAACATAGGGCTCCTTCCGCATATCAATCAGTTTTGATGGCTCCTTGTCGATTCTTTTGATTAATTTATCATTTCGAATTTTCTAGAGATACCAAATTATCAGTGGATAAGGATTTCTATCTAACACCGTATTTTCATTTCTATTTTTCCGTCATAAGAGGTAATCTAAATTTGTGTAGACACTCGAAACCAAAAGAAAATGTTTGGGTTTGAAGGTGTAGACGATAAGGCTCATGCTTGTACAGATGGTTAACATTTAAAAATAGCATTTCATAGATTCATCAGGCTCTCCACATCTAGGACAATGATTATCACATCGTATATAACGACGAATAAGATTCTTTGTTAGAGCTATATGTCTTCTTGTAATCTTCGAGATAAGATGGGTCATCTTCTGACAAGCATTAAGTATCCAACCAAAAGCTTAATGTTTAGTGATACTAGGCTCTAAATATATGATCTCAGCTTCATGTCTTAGGATATTTCTAACTAGTCAATATCCCGATTTGATAGTGCATATGCGACTCTTCGTAAAGCTCCAAAAAAGTGTCTTGTGTAGTTCAGCTTACAGCCAAGCTCCGAATGAGCAATATATCTTCTTACATAACAAAATTATCAAGCATCACTATATTCCATTCTTTTGTCTCGTCTTTAATAAAGGTGATGATTGGTTCGATTGTGGCTGTAGAATTTTAGCTGTAGATAAATTAGTTGTAGCTGTAAAGTTGTTACTGTAGATTATTTTTGCAGAGACTTTTGTTGTAGTTAAATTTGTTGTAGCTAAATTTGTTGTAGCTGTAAGCTATAGGCTGCATATATTTTAAAATAAAATATGTGAAATATATATAAAATAATTATTATTTTATCACTTAAAATAATTTATATTAATATTTTTTAAAAAAATTATCAAAGTTTACTGCTATTTAAAATGTGATATGTAAATAATATTTATATTATTTAAAATATTTCAATAATTTAAAAGCACCCAAAATTAGAGTAAAATATTTACAGATGTTTTTTTATTATGATTATCTTATTTATTTGATATTATAGATATTTTTTATTCTACAGTTTCTACAGCTTATAAATAAAAGATGTAGGTTTTTTAACTAAACTACATAAGAAAAATGTTTACTTAAATTTTTTTGCTGTAGCTTTAAAAATAAAGCTAAAGCGTGATTGGTAAAAATTAATAGAAATTTGATATAGGCTTTAACTTTGAAAAGTAAAGCTAAAGCATGATTGGTAAAGTTTAATGATTTAAAAAAAATAAAGCTAAAGTAGGTAGATAAAGCCCAATCAATCACCTCTTAAGTTTAGTGGTTAAACATGTTGAAAAAATATATATTTTATTTCATTTTAATTCTGGTTTGCAGACAATGATATATTCGTTCGGTCTTAATTATAGTTTTAAGAACCGAACCTCGATATTCATTTGTTCTAGAAGAATATTATACTAGCAGGGTAGACGCATGGCAAATATTGTTATGTCTTAACAACATTTTTTCAAGATGAAAAAATAAAAGAATACGAGACGATTTTTCTTTTTTTCAGGTGGTTGTTGGACCTTACGTGAATTAACTACAAAGGAATCCATCTCACTCTCAACCGATTACAAATGACAATGATTAATCATGGACAAGGTTATAATATAGATGTCGCTGAACATCACACAACATCATCGTTCCTAACATTCTCTCTACACTTATCCCTATCTCAGTCATTGACATCACATATCTCATCATCAAAATCATTCACATCAGACAATCGGGTTTATCCTCTAACAACTTAACATAGTCTAAGTATTCTACATCACACCAACACAAACGGACAACAATATATAACAGTTCATCATATCATGATATCAACATCATCCTAAACAAAGCCTAAACAACATTAAAAATGACTATTTTCCTGAAGGATTGCATAACATGAGAAGAGTTCACCTTAGATTAATTTGACATTAGTGATGTTTGTTTGGTTGTCGCTGCTACCTGCATCTGCGGCTGTGGTACTGTTTTGAAGAAATTGTGTTCGTTTGGTTGACGCAGAAAGCTGCGTCTGATGCCGCGTCCGAACGTCGCGCTGCCCTGTAGCTGACGCCGATAAAATCCACGGTCGCGACGTAAATTAGGGTAATTTAATATTTTTCCCTTAATATGTTTCAGTATTTACAAAAATACCTAATCCTAGATTGACGCAGCCACATCTTGTTTTCCAATTGACGCAACCTTGCTTGATCTATCTCGATCTCCATCTCCATCTCAGGCAGACCTCGAGCTCTCTCGTCTCCATCTCCGACACAGACCTCGAGCTCTCTCATTTCCATCTCACACAGCCACAAGCTCTCTCATCTCCATACCTCGAGCTCTCTCATCTCCATCTCCTCGATCTCTCTCATCTCCATCTCATCTCTAGACCTCGAGCTCTCTCCTCTCTGATGCAGCACGAGCTCTCTCTTCTCCTCTGATTTGGGTTTCAAGCATAGTTGAGGTAACTGTCACTTGTCTCTATTTTTGTGTTTCATATGAGTTTTTGGTAGTGGGTTTTGGATCCAAGATCCAAGTTCATAACTAAGACTAGAAGAAGCTGATAGTGATGGTCTTTGTTCTAAAGCATTTAAGATATGGGTTTGTGTCTGATGGGGATGGTTTACTGATGCTTTAGTTCATAACTATCAGTTTCCTCTGATACTGTATTAATATGTACTTCGTCACAGGCTCACAGCTATTGGAAAGAAGTGCTTGAAGAGAGGCGTAAAATCTACTGGGTGCTTGGAAAAACCTTGTGGCTAGAGCTTGTCTGGACCGTTGACTGGTGGGCAGGAGTAAAGGTACCCTCTTTTCCCTATTTATATGCTACTGAGTTCTTTCTACTGACTGCATTTGTCTAAGCTAACTTGAGTTTTGGTGTGTGAGGAGTTTGCTTGATATGTTGTTTGCTTGTGTGACATGTTATGTTTCTCTTCTCATCTTGTTTGTAGGACTCTTTTGATAAGTCCAGGGATTGAGCTTATCTGAAGAAACAGAAAGGGGAGAAGATTGACGAAGAGCAGAGGTAGAAGAGAATAGAGAAAGGAAGAAATTATGGTTGATGCCCTTGTTTGATTGATGATCGTTATTCGATAAAACTTACAAAATGCAGATGATTAATTATAGAGTACTATTAATGGGCTGAATGACAACATCTAAGCCCAATACGAATTTACAAAGCCCAAACTTGTCATCTTTCTGCCTGCTGTTGTAAGGCCTATCTTACATTCACTTGAGGCTTCCAAACAAGTTAAAGCCGGGAAATCGGCCAATTCCTACATCAACAAGGACCAACGGTCCCGATCAGTACATAAACATGTTACCTGTGCGAAAACATACATCAACTACTAGAAAGTTTAATTTTCATACGCAAACTTTCAAAATTTAGTTTTATCATACATTGACTTAATTTCCGTTAGTCAAACGTTGAGCTGTCGTTAACCAGTAACAGAAAATCGGCTAATTCCTACATTAACAGTGATCAATGGTCCAGATCAATACATAAACACTTCACCTGTACAAAAACATACATCAACTAAAACAAAATTTAAATTCAATACATGAACTTTCGAAATCTGTTTTTAACATACACTAAAGCTTGACATGCGCGTCCGTGCGGATATTTGTTGTTAATTTTCTTATAAATTGTTTAGTGACATTCCTAAATATATAAATTTTTGTTAATTATTATGTTCCTATACATAAAAACCAAAGCCATCCGGATCTGAAAGACCCTATTCGAATCTCACCCAAAATTTTATAATACCCGAACAAAGCATAATTTCAAAACCTAAAAAAAATTCGATATCCGAAAGAACCAATCCATACCCAACCGTATACTTGATATCCATATCTTAATGAAGTAGTTAAGAAGTATAAAAAAATGTAAAAGATATAATAAAACACTTAAAAATAGGTAAGTTCTGTTTTATATTTTTATAAGACATGCTGTCAAATTATTTGAAAAAAATGCAATTAATAAAGTAGTTAAGTTGAGTGAAAATAAGGAAAGAAAAGATGTAATAAATCTGTTGAAAATAATGTTAGTTTTATTTTGTAATTAAATTTAATAAAATAGATTTACCTAATTTCCACTAGTCAAATAATACCGAAAATAAATGGTATGTCATGTATTGATTAAGTAAAGTTTTTTATTGTATTATGTGATAATTAAACCATAGTACGTAGTAACTGACAGAGAGAAATGAAAATGTTTAGCTTATCGAAGAAATTCTCTTTTCTCTTTGTTCAATTTTGTCTTCTTTCATTTTTTGGTGTTAGTGTTTTCTGTTGTCGTAAAAGTTGAAGAAAAAATTAAAGAGAAAAACTAACTAACAAATTACACACAAAAAAAAATCGTTTGACATACATGATTTATTTTTCTCATTCAATTACCGCGTAATACAGTTTAATTACCACATAATACATTAAAAACCTTACTTAATCAATACGTGACAGACAATTTATCTTCGATATTATTTGACTAGTTGAAGTTAGGTAAATATCAAGCTTTAGCGTATGTTAAAACCAGATTTCAAAAGTTCATGTATTGAATTTGAATTTTGTATTAGTTGATGTATGTTTTTGCACAAGTAAAGTGTTTATGTATTGATATGTATCATTGGTCCCTGTTGTTGTAGGAATTAGCCGATTTTCTATTACCGGTTAACGACAACTCAACGTTTGACTAACGGAAATTAGGTCAATGTATGATAAAACCAAATTTTGAAAGTTCATGTATGAAAATTAAATTTTGTACTAGTTGATGTATGTTTTCGCACAGGTAACATGTTTATGTACTGATCGGGACCGTTGATCCTTGTTGACGTAGGAATTAGCCGATTTCCCAGTTAAAGCCCCTCCTTCTTGTATACTTTGTGTTTTATCAACTTCTTAGATTATGGTTATATTGCTTAATGGTTTCATGTCTCTCATCCTGGATTTTACCACCGTTTTATATACTTTGTGTTTGCAAATTTTATTCGTTTGTTTTTATGATTCCAAGTTCCGTTTTTATTGCTTTCAAAAGCAAGGATTGGGCATAAGATTGACTTCTTAGTCAGCCCATTATTTAGTACTTGGTTATGTCAAGCCAAAACTAAATCCTTCAAGTGGTTTTTTGCAGGTTATTGCTGGTGTCACTGGGAAGAAACAGAGCTAAATACATGCAATGACTTTCCCCTGTTTTCTTACATTCAGATTCCTTCTTTGTCTTTTTAACTCTTTCCATTCACAAATGAAATAAGCTAGACCTCATGTTGTTTTTTTACATAAAGGCATGCGTGTAAAGTACACTATGTTCATCCTTTCTATCACATGTATTAGGTTCTTAATGACAAATCTAAAAGCTTTAAACTTTTGTTGCCACATGAAAGTGCACATTCATTCATCACAAAGATATTAATTTTACATTATGATGAAATTGCTAGTCTTACATACACTCTTAATAGCTGTTTTACATCAACTTGATCCTCAACAGGTAGACCAAAAGATGATTAGTATTTTCTTGTAATGCAGTTGAACATATGCTTGTGATAAATATTTTGATATATTATTTTTGGTCTTAATTTAGCTTATGATTTATGACAAAAAAATGTTGTTATATTTATATATTTGACTAAAAGTTTATTACCAATTAAATATAATATTTTTAAAGATGTAAATAATATTTTTATAGATGAACATATGCTTGTGATAAAATGATTTATGACAAAAAATGTTGTTAAATTTATTACTAATTAAATAATATTTTTATGAATGTAAATATTACAAATTTAAATCTACCTTTTTATTTATTTAAAATAATATTTTACAAATTTAAACTACATTTTATTTATTTAAAATACAATTTTACAAATGCATAAAATTTATAAAATTAAAATATGAACAAATTAAAATTACGCCTGCGGCGACCAAACAAACATAATAAAATCTACTTCATGCGGCTGCGTCAGCGTCAATGTCATGCGTCTTCAAAACAAACAACAAGCTGCGGCCCATGTTCGAGAACTCGCTAGGCGCTGTGCGTACGCTCGAGTAATGCCTAGCGATTTATGAAATAATTGGAGATTAATCGGGAATTAATTTTATGTGCTTTTATTATAGATATAATTAATGTGTAATGTTCGCAAGAATTGACCATAGTCTAGTGGTTCGGGAGATTTTATTTCTCTTAGAGCATGCGGGTTCGAGTTGGTTAGGAGGAGTTTTGTTATGATTTTTTACATTTCTCTTTAATACACGGTAATTTACGAAACTACCCCCGTCTTCTTCCTTTTACCTGTCGAGAACAGACCCTAATTTTGATGTTCTCAGCTTTTTTTTTCACGATTCTTACTCGTTTTCACTGTTATTTCTTATGTTTATGCCAATTATGATAGATTTGCAGAGAAATCTATGATTTTGAGCTTCCAATTTAGAAAAAAATCGAACTTTTGCGAAGGATCCGAGTTTTTGGGCGAATTGGGGCAAAACGCCACGGTGGCTCTCCGATTTACGTTTATTCGCCGAGTAATCGGTCCCAGGCGGCGCGTTTTAGAACAAGGGCTGCGGCTGAGTCTGCGACTGCGGCTGCATCTGCAAAACGAACAGACGCAGCCGCAGACTCAGCCGCAGCCGCATAAAGCTGCGGCAACCAAACGAACAGCACTATTACATATATCTGGATTAAAAAGAAAGGGAGAAACAGTTACAATATCCAAATATCCCACTCATGAATTTTTTTTCTTTCTATTTTCTCTATTTTTCTTGCGATGACTTGTAATCAAAATTGAAAAATCAATTGTCAAAATAATATCTAAGGAATAAAGTTGGCCAAATATCTTCTTTTGTTTTTTTACTATTTCTCTTTAATATTAAAAGTTTATTCAAATTAGTGGCGTGTGTTGCCACATCTAATATTGTTTCTTCATTGCTTATTCATTTTACAAATCTTTATCCATCCATTGGTATAAAACTGAATTAGATTGGTACAACATTCCCTGACGAAAATGCCACTCTGTTTCTCTACGGCAGAATCCTACAGCTCTCTTCTTCCTCCTTCGAAGTCAACTACACATTCCGTGTTTTCATATAACAAGAAAACCATAGTTCCTTTGTGTGGAATGTTCAGCTAGATGAGCTTCCAACCTAAAACCAATTGGTAATAAGTGGAGTGGTCTATCTATCTTATATATTACTTAGGATCCCTTCTAACTACCGATATAGGACACTTTGTGTCTAATACGGAACACACTCATCAGAGCATGTGCTCCTGACGTTTCTAGGAAAGAAGAAGCCTTTCTGCTTTAGCGGAAAATGTTGGAAAGGGGAAAGTCGGCGCCAGATAAGCACACATTCCCATTAGTCTTGAAAGCTTGCGCTTATATATTAACGGAAACAGATTCATTGTCAGGTTGTGAAACATGGGCTTGGTGGAGATGGATATGTGAACAACGGTTTAATTCATTTGTATGGGATGTTTAGATTGTAAGTGCAGAGATGACACCACAATTGAGTAATTGAGAAGATAAATCAAAAGACAAATACACAAGCAAACACCAAAGCTTTTATTAGAATATCCTTTAAACAATCTTTACAAGACCTTGTTTATTCAGCTTTACTCGTCTAGTGTTAACATCCTATCACACGACATTGAAGGATTCCTAAGCTACCCGCTTATGTCTCTCTACCGTCAAGTACTTCAGCCACTGCTTCATCACGACCCCAAAACACTTTCAAGAGTTTCTCTCTCTATAAGATCAGCCTATGTGTCTCTGTCTCTCTACATACGACTCATAGTTATGTTATAGTTATTCTCCACGTTCCCGAAATCTATTCTCCAAGGCAACATGATATGAACATCTTCCATAACAATAAGTGCAACTTTCCTTTTCTTGGAATGCACTTATTCCTCTTTCTTTAAGTTATAAACTTGAGTCTTGCTCCTCAAGTTTATTCCTCTTTCCTTATCTCCAAGATACTCTCTTGCTCTCCAACTCTACACGACTCCAGCTCATCACCTTGACTCTACATGGTCTTCACCACTCACCACGACGTCTGCTTCAACAACTACATCAGCAACTACTTCATGCCGGACATCTTACATCTTCATAGATTTAGCGCAGAAAGTTTTTAATTATATGCCTGACAGAAGTCTTGTTTCGTTAGACCTGTTCTGACAGATGCTTGCAACCACCAAGGCATAGTAAACAAAGGGCACCAGTATTTTGAAACGATGGTCAGAGATTATGGCATTGAACCTGCACTGCAGTGGAGCATTACGGTTGTATCATTGACCTTGTGGCCCGTGCAGGCTACATTACCGAAGCTACTGAGATTGGTGACAAGTATGCCGATGAAACCAGATGCAGTGATCTGGAGATGTCTCCTTGATGCTTGTTGCAAAAACGGTGCTAGTGTGGAGCCAAGTGAAGAAATTGCAACACGTTTAGTTGAAAGAAGGAAAGGTAATCAAAGTTTCAGTGGCGCATATGTGTAGCTGTCTATGCATCGGCTAGCCAGTGGAACGATGTTGGTATTGTGAGAAAACTGATAACTGAACATGGAATTAGAAAAGAGCCAGGATGCAGTTCCATTGAGATAAATGACATCTCATGAGTTTTTCGCAGGAGACGCGTGGCATCTTCAGACGAAACAGATATACCAACAGTTGAAAGTGATTGATGACAAGCTGACATCCATTGGTTATTTACCTGATCTCTATCAAGCACCTTTAGTAGATGCAATCAACGATGGAAGCAAAGAGTATTCCCTCAGGCTGCACAGTGAGAGGCTCGCTATTGCTTTTGGTCTGATAAGCTTACCACCTCAATCCGTGTATTCAAGAATCTACGCGTCTGCATCGATTGCCATGAGGTTACTAAACTAGCCTCAGCTTCCACAATTTGATTTTTTGAGAAGTTTTGACAGGGCGATCTCTCAAAGTCCTTTTAGTAGAAACTGTCAGATGATCGTCGGCGTGAAGCGATTGGTACTTCTCTGAAGAATCATCTGAGAGAACATCATCTTCTTCGGATGATTTTAAAGCAGCAAAAGAAATACTTCCAAAGATAACTGCTAGCTCTTTGTTACCTGTTGCCTTACTTTCACCTTGAACCTGTTTACCAACTACAGTAGTTACAGGAGGCAGATTACTAGATGACTTACCGGATGATCTTGATGAATTGTAGAAGTTAAATTAGTTTTGGTTAGAGAGGCATCTTTGAAGAAAAAGCAACTTCTGACCGTTAGCTAGTTGATATGTTAATCTGTAAAATGCCTGTGTCACTATCTAGAAATGCTTGTGATATTATAGTGTTGATTTACTGTCATAGCAAAAAGAAAATTGTATCTGAATACATCTTCGAGCAATAATTTTAAGATCCAATTTTGTTGTATATAAGAAATCCTCTAGAGGAAGTTTCGTTTTTGACTCATATTTCCGTTTAAACTTCTTTCCTTCTGTTTCTTCTCTTCATTATTTTACTCTTGGACTAACCTGAATAGCAAAAAGAAATAGCAAATGATTGATATCGCGTGTTAGCGTCAGGATAACACCAAAAGAGATGAAATGTTTTGGTGCAATCAAATTTTACTCTATTTTTCCCAGTGGTGACTGATGAGAATGATCATCGACTAGCCACAGACCAAAATCTTGAAAGCGTTTTAACTTGTTGTTGTAGCCGACAATGTAATTATTATGAACTATCACATGTTTTCCCTTTGTCTCATTAACCCATTTCTGGTTCTTGAAGTACAATCCTCCTGACGGGAAAGCTGATTGTGGAAGCAAGTAGACATCTATCTGGATAATATAAAATCACAAAAGAGTTGAGAATGGACAAGTAGTGAAATTTTACATCTGAGGTTGAAACTAACATAGTCGTAATCGAGCATAGTTCGAAATCTCCAAGTACAAAAGTTTTGGTCTAAAAAAAATTTAGTCTAACTTCTAATGTGTGATCCTAAAATATTCCATCAAGATGTGGGATATCATCAGCCAATCTTCAAAAGAATCAAACTTTATTTTATGGACATTTAACTTAATATCAACTAAGTGATTCTCCCGTGTTCATGCATATAAATAAATATTTAGAAAATAATTAAATCATAATAGTTGTTTGTAATTTTTAAGTAATTTTAAAATTTATTTTTATGATGAATAAATCAAATTGTATTAAGTATCATTAGTTTCCCATTCATTAATATTTACATGTTAGGTCATTTAATTTATATTATGAGATATAAAATTGTATAAAGTATCATTATGTTCTTTTCTTTATTAGATATGTGATTTCATGTATAATAATTTTAATAGGTTCGTGTATGGCATGTTGAGCTCCATATTGTTTTTTCAAATTTAACAATTTTTAATTAAGTTAAAATTAAAATTTTGTTTTCTTAGCTTCATTTAGTTAAAATTAAATTTTTGTTTTCTTAGCTTCATTTAATTTGGTTCATCCTCCTAGAGTTCTAAATATATTTTATAAGTCAGATAAAATTTGATATATGTTTTATCAAAAATATAGGAAATAAAAATATAATATTGGAGTTGCACTAATAAACATAATCCATAATATAATTCATGTACATATATGAATATTTATAAAATAAATAAATCCTATTTTAATCATGTCAATATATATTTTTCTTAATTTGGCATGTGATTTGAGAAATATCATATTAGATGACTAGTTATTTTTTTAAAAATTATCATCATTTAATCATTTGATTAAAATATAATCATGATATAAAAAACAAAATGTATATTATTTTATTTTGTCATAATTATTTTATTTTTTCATATGTTATTTAAAATTTATATTATTTGATCAAAATTATGATCATAATAAAATATTATTTAATATAATTTATATATTATTTTATTTTCAAATATTTTGCGAATTATGTTTATAAATATATATATGAACTTATATTTTTGAAAATTTAGTGATATTTTCGTTTATATTTATATTTTCTGAGAAAATTTTAATAAAAATCGTGTTCAGTATAATATTTCCATTTTATTATTTATCTGCTTTTCTAAAAAGGAAATTCAAATTAAAAAAGATAACTACAATATTTAATAGGGAATATAATATTTTTTTAGTAATTAAAATTGGGTATAATTTTTAATTCATATAGTGTATCCGTGTAATTGACTTTCGTGAAAATCAACGTAAGGATAACACGAAGGAAACTCACTTCTCAAATAATATTATAGAAATTTTATTTATGTTGTTTTGGGAACATATAAAGTAAAAAATAGGTTTATATATACAAAATATATATAATATATTCTCTTACTGTTTATTTGGTTTTCTAAAAAAGGAAATTTAAATTAAAAAGATAAGTAATATTTTATTAATAAAAATAAAATAATTAGAACAATTATACTGATGGCAATTGGGTATAATTTTTAATTCACTTAGGATATTCGTGTAATTGATTTTCGTAAGAATCAACGTACACGGTATGAAACTGATATTTCAAATAATATTATAGAGAATTGCAATGAGTGGACTGGTTCATTTATCTCACTTTGGGTTTTCGCTAACGTCCAATATAGAATCATAACACATTATTTAATGATTTAAAGCATTAATATCATTAAACCCATTAATTGGGTAAAGAAGTTTATGATAAATTTATAGAAAGAAAATGTATAACTTAGAGGAAGCAATCTCATACCTGAGTTGTTTTGTGAAGTGCCCGATTAAAAGCAGGTTGATCATGTGGTTTCTTTGCTTCAGTGTTAGACCAAGGTTGAGCTCGAATTTCTTCCACCCATTTTTTCAATAGAAGCTTTGCACCACTAGTGCAACGCAAGAAAATCATGCAGCTACATACATAAGTCACTCCATTTCGACTCGGTGGTAAACCATGAGAGTGATTTAAAGGCTTAATCTGACAGCACCAAGATCAACAGATAATAAGGATAAATAAATACTCTAAAATGCTAAAAGTGCAGTTACGTACCGCAGTCATGTCATCCATAAAGTATACGTCGTGGTTTCCCTGTAAATACTTAAACGGATCTTGTAGCCAGACCATATCAACATCATTGTACATAACATTGTAACCTAGCTCCAAAATATCCAAGAGATGTTGTGGTCTCCGAGAAGTAAGATTGTAGAAACCCTAATCAGAGATGATAAAATTGGTTAGAACATTGGATTATTCACATACAAGTTATTTGTGTAGATTATTATCACAGTGGGCAGAGCTGGTCTTGCTATAAGCCCACCGAACATGGCTTGGACCAATATGTTTAAATATATGAAAACCTTTGATATATACATATATTATTTATAATATATAAAATTAATACCTGTGTTTATATAAAATTAATTTCTAAAATAATTATTTATAACTTTAATACGGCCATATATTTAGATAAGAGTTTTCTAAAAATTATTATCCTATCAAACTACGTCATATTTTATATCGGTCCAACTTAGGATCGGAGAAATTTATTAGTTTATCGTGTTATTAATTTACAAGGTATTAATTTCTAGAATTACTACTGTATTATTTACTATTTGTTTTTAATTTGCAAGTCCAATACCAAACTCGGCCATATAGATATAAATATGTAATACTTTAGCAAATTTGTTATAGAATTTAACAGTGAGAGACAACAAAAAAAACTACACAGTTATATAAATTTGAAAATGTAATACTTAAGAAAATTTGTTTTATAATTCACAGTTAGAAAAGATGAAAATTCTATTCCAACCCTTTATAACTGAAAAATATGTAAATATATGATAAGTAATTCGATATATATTTCACTCCATGCACGGAGTTACCACCTAGTATCTTAATAAATTAAAGATTTCAGTTACATAATAATAGAAATTTAAGATCTTCAGAATAAGATTTAAGAGGGCCAAAACATTTTTTAATCTCTTATAACATTAGAATTTTCAGGACCGGCACCTTAAGTAGATCAATCCTTTTTGGTATGTATATAGTAGTTATGAATAGGCATCGAACTGGGATAGAAGAATAGAACCTAGTATGGACATATGGTGCATTACATACATATGATCCCTACGCTTCCACCAGATCAATCATTTTGTCTTCAAACTAACCAATCATAATTCATTATAGTTAAAGTTGTAACTTCAAGGGAATAAGTACCGCAAGGCATAAAAGAGAGCTGATAAGCACTTATATCGTAAACTCAATCAAAACAGGGGATGCAAAAATTAGTATAAAAAAAATGGGATGCAAAATCAATTCACAAACTTATGATCAGAGTGAAATAACAGTAGCTAATAAACGAACTTATGTAAGGATCCATCTCATATTATTTAAAGCTAGAGATAGACATTGCATACGAAAAGGTGAAACATCTCGGTGTACCTGGGAACCAAAATGGTGTGCGGCTTTAGGATCCAACGCTGGTGGAATGAGAACGGCATGACCAGGCCACTTCTCGTTAACTTTGTACAGAAGAGCATAATCTTCAGCGATCACGAGAACTTTTTCATGATGCTTCTGTCTAGAAATGCTAATCAGCCAGTTGTTGAGAAAAGGCAAGAAAGGATAACTAACTGAGCAGACGATCACCGTCCCATTCTTAGCCACAAACTTGGCCGCTTGAGCAAGGGAATAGTCGCGCCAGTCAGACACCACAAAAGAAGGAGAAGGAGAAGAGGATGGTGAAGTTCTGTTTGGAAACAGGAATAAGGGAGCTTCAGACAGAGGTAAGTATACACCGAGGAGAAACAGGAGAGCTAGAAGGAGGAGGAAGAGACCGTTGCGGTTTAGAAAAGAAATGGGACGGTTTGAGATTGGACGTTGTTGCTGCTGCGCCATTGTTGTAGCCGGAGATGAATCAAAATTGGTGAGAAAATTTTCGTAAGTTGGGATCGGATCCAAAAACGTGAAAATATGAGAAACAAAAAAAAAAAAGTCAGCGACACGGTTCAGGAATGACAACGTGTAGAGATACTCAATCTCCATTATTATTAATTTATAATTTGTTTTTAATAATGTATAACACAAATGACAAAAGAGATATAACCTACACTATGATGACATGTATTATATTATCAACAATATTATGGGGTTTGATGTTTCGCGTTGCGTGCACTATATGTAGATAAAACGTCACAATAAGGCTAAAACGCAGTTGAAATTTGCTGAAATACTTCCTATTTCGAAGTTCAACAATCCATGAAATGACTACATTAACCACGAGCGGGTTTCCAATGGCTTGCACGAACAGACTCATCACGATAAACAAATAAAACAAATCTAGTTAGTTGTTGGCACGTCTGTGTCATGTGCTCGATTAATTACGAATCAAATATTATAGTATATGTTGTCACTGTATACCATACAGATAATCTTAAAGTATTCTTTGGTCTTTCAACAATTTGTTTTATCTTGTGTTACAGAATCATTAGACAGTTATTATACACAAAAGAATCAGTATATAAATTACTTTTAATTTGATCCAAAAAAATGAAATTAGTTTTAATCTCAAGATAACAAGAAGAAAAAGAGAGAAAACAAACAATATTTTTGCGTTTTCCAATTCATTATATTTTTCCTAGTGGCGACTCAAGAGCATAATCATCGACGAGCCATAGACCAAAATCGCGGAAACGTTTCATCTTTTCGTCGTAACCGATAATGTAGTTATTGTGGATTATGGCATGTTTCCCTTTTGTCTCTTTAACCCATGTCTCGTTTGTGAAGTACAATCCCCCTGATGGGAAAGCTGTTTGCGGAAGTAAGTAAACATCTACCTGAAAAGAATTTAAAGATCATAAAAGAGTTTAAAGAGTTGAATCAAACAAGAAATAACTATATTTGAGATTAAACATATATAAGGGTTGTTTTTGAGAAAATGTATAAGGGGTTGTTCGTTGCTCATCTGACATTTACATGTAGGTAGACCATTTAAATTTTACATCAAAATGGTCCATTTGAATGTTGTTCGTTAGGCCTGGGTAAAATAACCGGAACCGAAGAATCGAACAGGAACCGAACCGAAATACCCGAAACCGGAACCATACCAATATTCTCAAATACCTGAACGGTTCCTATATTTTTATATTCAAAATAACCGAACCGAACCGAGAACCGAACGTGTACCCGAATTTATAAAAATATTAATTATATATACATATAACATAACTAAATATATATTTTTAATTTAAAATTATATTAAAAGTGTCTGAAAATAGTTGAGGATAACTAAATAATTATAAAGAATCTGAACTACCCGAAAGTATCCGAAACTATTGAAACTATCCAGATAGTTTTATCCAAAATATCCAAAGTAATCTGAAATATCCAATTTTTTTTAATCTAAAATCATCCTACTTATTTGATATTTTACACTAAATAAACGACATTTTATCCAAATTATCCGAATTACCCAAACTATCCGAACCTGAACCGGATCCAAATGAGAATCAATTTTTTCCAGATATTTTCGGGTTCCTACATTTACTATCTGAACCGAACCCGAAACTGTCCGAACCGAACCGAACCGAAAATAGGTCAAGTAGTAAATTGATCCTCTAGCCCCTATCCTAACTACCTGAAACCCGAAATACCCGAAACGATACCCGAAATGCCCATGCCTATTTTTCGTTTCAGTTTATGGATATTATTTAGATGGATCAATTGATTAATTGTTGTACATATTTTTTTCATCTAAATGAGTTTTAAATAAAATAATTAAAATACTCATACTTTTATCTAATTATATATTAAATAATAATCTTAGCTATATTAATTTATTTATTCATCATCTAAAATGTAGTATTATATAACTTGATTTAGAAATTTTACCAAAAATAATTTTCTGGAAATGTGTTTTTGTAGAAAATGCTATTGTGTAGTTTTAAAAGAAAAATTATTTTTTTAATTTTGATGGAAAATGCTATTTTCCGTTATGGCAAAAAAAGAATATGATTAGCAGCTTTGATACGTAATACAATTTTACAGTTTAACTGAAAATGTAATTTTGCAGTTTGGTGAAAAAATATTTTTTTTTATGGTTTGGGCGAAAAAATGATTTTCGATTTCAAGGGTAAAAATGTGATTTTTTAGTTTTGGCAGAAACTGTAGTTTTTCAATTTCTGCGGAAAATGTGTTTTGTGGGTTTGGAAAAAAAGTGATTTTACAGCTGACGGAAAATATATTTTTGTGGTTTTGGCAGGAAAATAATTTTGTTGTTTTGTCGAAAAAATGTAATTGTGTGGTTTTGGCAGGAACATTGATTTTTACCATTTGGTAGAAAATATGTTTTTGTGGTTTGCGAGAAAATATGATTTTATGATTTTGGAAAATAAGATATTTTGTTGTGACAAAAAATAAGTATTGTGGTTTTGGCAAGAAACTTTTATTTAGTAATTTTAACAGAAAAAATGTAATTCTAAACTTTAAGCGGAGAATATCATTTTTGTTTTTATTTTCGCAAAAGTATGATTTTATAGTTTTGGTGAAAATTGTGATTTATGGTTTTTGATGGAAGAATGATTTTACAGTTTAAGCATAAAATATGGTTACAATGTTTTGGCGCGAAATGTGATTTCATGATTTAAAATTTAAATAGACATTTTAAGTTTAAATAAGATCTATTTAAGTTTGAAGATGGTCTTTAGGTATCATTTTTAAATGAATTAGGTGCATCTAGATGCTGCATAAAAATTCAACAAGATTTGGGTAAAAATTTCAGGTGACTTTTAAAGATTCATTCAGATGATCAATATGGATATTGCATTTAATAAAAGAACATTGATTTACAGTTTTATTCAAAAGGATCATCTGAATGAGAAATGAACAATATCTAAGTTGTGTAGTCAAACAGTCATGAGTTAATATAGAGGAAATATGACGAGTAGATAAAGCTAGAATCTCATAGCACTAAAATGGTTCAGTCGACTGTTGAAGTGTGATCTCGAGAATATGAGAGTCAACTTTGAACAAATCTCATCCTAGGACTGACAATAAACCATATTTGGATGCTTCTATGCTTCCACAAACTAGATTCTATAACATTGTTAAGTTTTATATGTTCAACTGATAACTATTTGACAACTAGTATATTAACTCATGTTTGTTATATATTAGTTTAGATCTTATATTAAATTTTATGGGTTTCAAAATTAAATTTATTTTTTAATAAAATGGACTGACACATATATGTTACATACTAGTCTTGATTCCATCTTAATTTTTGATGTGAGATTCCTAAAATTTTAAGTTTTTTTTTTGATAAAGGATCTAAAATTTTAAGCTTAAAAACAATTAAAACTAATATTTGGCTAAGTAAAACCGAAAATGAAATAGGTTATTGTGGAACTTGGAGGAAGCAACAATACATACCTCATGAGCTGTTTTGTTAAGTGCCCAGTTAAAGGCAGGTTGATCATTTCCTTCTTTAGGTTTAGCCCAAAATAGGGAACCAAGTTCCTCAATCCATTTATTCATTAGAAGCTTTGCACCACTGGTGGGACGCAAGAAAATCATGCAGCTACATATATAAGTGGCTCCTTTTCGATTTGGAGGTGGTAAATCGTGGGAGTGATTCAAAGGCTTAATCTAGGCACCAAAATAAAGACTGAGAATAAAATAAAACTTTAAACTTGCAGACATGTGAAAATGTATGGATATGTTCACATACTTTAGTCAAATCATCCATGAAGTATGCGTCGTGGCTTCCCTCTAAATACTGAAATGGATCTTGCAGCCAAACCATATCAACATCGTTGTACATTACATTGTAACCTAGCTCCAAAATGTCCAAGAGATGTTGTGGCCTCCGAGATGTAAACTTAAAGAAACCCTAATACGAAGATGGAAAATAGATATAAAAAAGAGAGAGGAAGGGGTCTTTATCATACTATTATAAGTTCTTTGCACATATATATGATCACAGTACAACATGGACTACATATACTCTGAAAAATCAGAAGTTTCTAATTTAAAACTAATCAGCAATTTATGGAAGAACATATTTTCTTGATATTTTAGGTTTGATTTATTCCACTTCAGATATAGTATGTTTAACGGCCATAAGCACTCTCGATATGATAGCATTTAGATTCGTTCATACTGAATCTTACTTTTATCGGTTATATCCGTTTGAGTTTACTGCGTTCAGATACCATGTAAACATTTGTTTCTTCATGTACAAACTTATGATCCATGTAATATAATCAAGTTAAAATTTGAAATAACAATATTGATTTTGTAATAATACCTAAGCAACGAACATGTCTAAGATATAAATGAAGGCTAAGGCTATATCTCAAGGAAAAGGTAAAACTATATACCTTGGAACCGAAATGTTGTGCGGTTTGAGAACCCAATGCTGGAGGGATGAGAACGGCATGACCAGGCCATTTCTCGTTGACTTTGTACAAAGTAGCGTAATCTTCAGCAATCACAAGAACATTTTCTTGATGATTCTGTCTAGAAACACTAATCAACCAGTTGTTGAGAAAAGGCAAGAAAGGATAGCTTACAGTGCAGACAATCACAGTCGACCCATTCTTAGCGACAAATTTGGTGGCTTGAGTCAAGGAATATTCGCGCCAATAGGAGAGTGGGGGAGGAAAAGAAGGAGAAGAGGAGGTATTGTATAATAAGGGAGATCCTAACCAAGGTAAGACTACACCGAGGAGAACAAGTAGAACGAGAGGGAGGAGAAAGAAACCATTGCGACAAAGGCGAGAGATGGGACGTCTTGAGACTGGACGCTGATTAAGGATATGTTGCGCCATTTTTATACAGATTTGTATCAGGAGACAGGAAGAGAAGATATCAGAACGTCTACGAACCAAAAAAAAGTCAAAACATAGATTTCTGTTTCAGTTTTAGTTTATTTGTTTGTTACAGTTATAGTTGTGCTTTTTTTATTCTTTTTCCACCAACATGGATTATGTTATAATTAATGTTCGTCACTAGAGGACTAATCTATGCTAAATATTTGGAATATTTTAGATAATGGAAAGTGGAAGCCATACACTAAATGCCTAATCTATGTGTTTTATCACTACAAGAAAAATGCGTTTTTATAGCGGACGAATAACGCTATGTAACAATACGATAGCGGTTTTTGAAGCGCTGTATCATCGCCCATCATAATAGGTAAATGACATTACATAGCGGTTTTTAGCATTGCTATTTTTTCTTCCGCTACAGCGCTTTTCAATATGCAATTAAATAAATTTTAATAGCATGTCTTTAATGCTATTATTTATTTTATTAACAACGTTTTTGATTTGTTATTGTTAAAACTACTATAGCAATTTGTTTCTGCTATATATTGTTAATTATATTTTGTTAATTATTTATTTTAGAATTATTTTTCAGTTAATAATTTAAAAATAAAAGCATAATTAAAATTTAAATTAATTCAGATATTTAAAATTTCTTTATTGATATTGATCTGTAGCAAAATTGGATTACAAAAAAAAAATCTAATTAAATAATAAACCAAAAACTTTAACCTAATTACTAACTAAACCAACCTTTAACCTAATTAGTACTAACTAAGCGCCACCCCAACACCACCACCTTCGTCGTTTCTTCATCTTCCAACCCTCACCCGTCGCACCACCACCTTCGTTGTCGTGTTCTTCCATGATCTTCGTCGTCTTATCAAGCCATGACCTTTGTTGCCTTCTTCATCTTCCAGTCCTCACCCGCCGCACCACCATCTCTGCTCGCGACCATCTCTGCTCGCGACCATCTCTGCTCGCGACCATCTCTGTCTACCCCAACGCCACCCCTGCTCTGTCTTCCCCGACGCCGCTGCTCGGTCTTCACCGACGCCGTTGCTCTGTCTTCTCCCACCTTGCTCTGATTCTCCAAGCTTACGCTATTGCTCTAGTCTTTCTCTGAAACCTTTTTACAAACCAAAAAAAATTAATCAAGTAAACAACAAAGAGGGTAAAAGAGAAGAATGAATACCAGAACAGAGAGGAGGCGTCATTTCGTCACAGGACAGAGAGGAGGCATCACGGTTCAGAGAGAGAGAGAATAGAGTAGATGGGATGCTCCTCCTCTGTTGTTGTCTCACGACCTCCATTATCTGTAAGGAGAAGGATACTGAGCGACAGAGAGGATGGTGATTGTTGCCACTAGATCAAATTCAAAAAAAAAATCTAATTAAAAAAGATGAGTCTGTGATTTACAGAAACTGAAGATGCAGAGAGAAAGAAGATGAGTTTTGTGAGTCTAGACACTTGCAAAAATTTTGGATCTGAAAATAAAAGCGACAGAGAGAGAGAGAGGAGAAGAAGTAGGAATAATCTGGACCCTTCAAAAAGTTTAATCAATGGTTGTGATTACATAAAGCATGATCTCTGTCCTTGTATGTGATTGGTCAGTTTGTGTTGACCAATCAAATTTTTGTATTTGATTCCTATTTTTCTTAATAACATTGTTTTTTATTTTATTTTGTGTGTTTAGTATAAAAATATTTATGATATATTTTTGAAAATAAAAATTATTTTAAGAAAATGTTTAAAATTTTTGATTTTGTGATTTATATTTGGATATATGAAATATAGTTTAAAGTTTATGAACTAGATGATTTAAGTTTGAAATTTAAAATTAAGGTTTAGAATTTGGATATATGAAATATAGTTTAAAGTTTATGAACTAGAGGATTTAAGTTTGGCATTTGAGTTTTGTGGTTATATGATTAAAAACTGATTTGATAAAAAAAATTATATGATTTGATAATTTCAAAAATATTCAATTTTTTATTTTTATATCTAAGATCTGAAGTTCAAGTTTTCATGTATTATAAAGTGTATAGTATTATAGTTTAAAGTTTGTGTTTAAAGTTTAGGGTTTAGAGATTCAAAAGTCAAATAATGATTGTTGCCACTAGATCAAATTCAATTAATGGTCCTAAAAATAATAAAATTGTTCTTCTCATTTCACTTCAAAAATTGCATAAATTTAAAGAATTAAACATGATAATTAAAATTTAAAATATAATAGAATTTGAGGATCAAAAGTTTGGGGTATTGAGATTTGAGATTAATTTTTAAACTGTAATCTTAAATTAGTTTAAAGATTTTAAATAAAAGAATTATAGTAAATGAAATTAGTGTAAGGTTTTAAAGGTTTGAGTATAGGGTTTGAGCCCAGGGTTTGAGAGTTAAAAGTTTGGGGTATTGAGATTGAGATTAAATTTATGAAACAGAAATAGTTTTTGACTATATACATAATATCTGAGTTTAAAGTATATGTTTAAAGTTTAGGGTTTAAAAATTCGTTTACGGTTTAGGGATTTAAAAAGACAAATATAGCATTTTTAATTATGTGCTATTAAATATATGTCTATTAAACATATGCTATTATAGCATTTTTCACGAAAAGTGTTATGTAAAATATAGTAAGAGGAAAAGTAAAACAAGTACGAGAGGGAAAATCAATTATTTTTCCTCTTTAGATATGCATAGCGTTTCAAAACTAAAAGTGCTATGTATACTATGTCCGAAAAGTGTTTTGGAGAAATTAAAATCGGACCAACCTAACATAGCGTTCGTATTTTCGCAAACACTATCTAAAAGTAAGAGATATGTCAACAATAGCATAATCGAAAAAAACGCTATCCCGATCTGCTATTAAAACCCATTTTTCTTGTAGTGTATTTAAAACAATTTGAATGGATAATTTCCTTTTGTTTGCTGTCTTTATTCCTTATATGAATGGATAAAACTAATCCAACTGTCTCTACTTCACTTTTTTATTAACAACGGATAACAGTTTTTTTCTACAGAAACTAGTCGATTTCAGTAACGGTTATATGAAAAAAGGAATTTACCTCGAGCCTCTCAAGGTTTATTGATTTAAGGACCAAATACCTAAAGTTCAAACATGAGGAGGTGACAAAATAGAGTTGGGGTGGATGAGGATGTCGAGCTGCGAACTCTTCGTGAGTCAGGATTCTCACTGGAAGGTGTCGATCGATGCTGGACAGGATGTGTAGGTCGGTGCTCTGATGACTCCATTGGTGTTCATTTTTTGGTGTCGATTGACACCAATGTGAACTGCTGATTCTATAAATCATTACCACTGATGAAGTTCACATCTTCCTCGTCGTTTTTGTCACTGTCAACGTCTACATCTTTTGCAAAACTAACATGCTTCTTGAGAAGCTTATGAACACTATTCAGCTTGGCCTTGATATCGTCCAATTGCTCATTCTCAAGAGTAGTGACCGAAATCTTCCTCTCAAAATCAATGTTCTTCGTGTTGTTGCTGGATGCCAAGTTCTTAATGAGTCTTACAGCCTCTTTTGGATTCCTAGTGTTGAAGTTTCTTTCACTAACAGTGTCCAGAGCCATCTGATATGCCAACGTGATTCCTCTAAAGAAAGTGCTGAGCAGATGCACTTCATTGAATCCATGGTGTAGACAATCTCTCTGATAGGACTTGAATCTCATCCAAGAGCTTCTGAATGACTCCATAGGCCCATGTGTGAATGTAGCAATCTTGCTTCTCAGCTCTTTGGTGCGTCCCTCATCAAAGAAATTACGCAGGAATGTATTCTTGACTTCAATCCATGATGTAAGAGATGCTGGTGGTAGCTGCTTAAGTTAGTGCGAAGCGTCTCCAGCTAGTGAGTACTTGAAGATCTTGCAAAAGAGATAGTTCTCAAGGACTCCATTGGCTTTAATGGCAGAAACCAAATCCTCGAACCGCTCCAGATGGTCCATAGGATGCTCATGTGGAAGACCACAGTAAGGTGTATGTCCCACAAGTGTAAAGTAATGAGGCTTCAGCTTGAAATTGTTCCTCTGAATAGCTGGAGGACGAATATCAGATATGTTGGCGTAGTATTGATCTGGATGGTTGTAATCAGCCAACGTTCTGGGTCGAGCAGCCTGCACATCATCACCTACAGCCTGAGCATCGGCTGCAGTGACATCATCATCATGATCAAGAATTACATCCCTTTGATCATCTAACCTCTGACATGCTGCATTACGCAGATGACCCTCCTGGTCATGCAGGTCTCAATTCTCATCTTGCACCAAAACTAGAGTTGTAACCATGTCTCGTGGACGGATGTCGATCGATGTTCAAGTAAAAGTGTCGATCGACAATAGCTCACAAGTGTCGATCGATTGTAGCTCACAAGTGTCGGTCGATGGATTTGATTTGTTGTCGATCGATGCGGCTCGTTTCTCTTTGCGGATCGTGTGTTACAAACGTACGGGATCTGAGAAAAGCATGGATTTTTCCTTGTTGCTTCTGGTACTGCTGGACATTCACCTAAAAGAATTCAAGAAAAAAAAATTATCAGAACTTTCAATAACAATAAGAACCTAGACTAAATCTAACTAATAAGATTTAATGGCGATTGAAGCTCCCCGGCAATGGCGCCAAATTTGATATCACGCAAATTACCCAAGGAGTAAATTTACTCTCTCAAATAAGAGGTTCAGTTATTGTACTTAGGGATCGAATCCCTAAGGTTAAGGCACACAATAGATCCTAACAAGTTTATGATTAAGCTAGGCAAGCAATTAAACAGTAAATAGCAGAGGTGAACAAGGCAATTGTTCGGTTGATTGATTGATTTGAAGTTGTAAACAATTATGAGAAATAGCTAGATTTAGGATTTTAGGTAAGTGGGATTATAGTGATATAGATGCTAAGGTTTCAATCCTAGAACACAAATTCTAATTGCAATATATTCCAGCTTTCGCGTGCGAATAAATCCTATTGATCTAAGTCTATATCTCAGCCGTTGCTTGTTGATATAGTTCGAACGTCGATCGATGCTATGTGACTAGCGTTGCTCGATGTTTACCTAGTCAAGCGTTACCGAGCTGTTCGATAAGTTCAGTAGTTTGACTAGATCAGCTGTCACTTGTTTCTAGCAATCCCAGCTTAGAAGAATTAATTTAGGTAAAAGACCATGCTTTCGTTTGAGCCTAATTATCCTAAATTCAGGGTTCTAGTTAGCTACTCTAGAACACAAGAATTAACAACAATTCCTATGAAGGAAACCTTACCACTTTAGTGTATCTATATTTTATATTTTGAGCTAATCCTTCATAACCTTACTTCTAACCTTAAATATAACAAGAGTAACTACTCATACATAGCAAAACATAACATAGCAAATATTTGAATAAATTGCATAGATAGAATAAGGTAGAAAAACTGGAATTTTAATACAAATCTATGAAGGAATCTTGGATCTTTTCTCCAAACAATTAAAAATCCTAAAAATTATTTGATGTGTATAGTAAGCATGTGTTTCCTAAAACAATGGAAGAGCACATAAATATTAGATTAAAGTCGGCCAGGAGTAATCTTGTAAATGATGTGGAACTTGGGCCATAAGTTGGCTAGAAACCAAGTTGGGCTTTGTGCGCTTCGCTGTTGATCGACGACAAGAGTTTTTTGTCGATTCCGAGTGTCGATTATGGACTTGTTTGATGGGCAGCTACGAGTTTCTTCTAACTTATGCTCCAAAATGCTCCAAAATTACTATAAATCACCAAAACACTCTTGAACTTGTGAATACTCAATAAAACTTCAAAACATAATAAATAGTTCCTAAAACAATTATATACCATGATTAAAAACAAGTAAAATCCATGGTATATCTCAGATATCTGGGACTTCTGGAAAAATAAGGTTTTCTTAGCTTTTTTAATTTAATAGAAATCGACGGTGAATTTCGGTTTTCACAATGAATAAAATACTTCTTACCCATTGATTCACGTTTGTAATATCACATCTAGATGGCATTAGATCTCTAATTTAGGAAATTTTATGTTGTGAAAACACCATATTTGTTGTTATGAAGTGTGTTTATGTCCTTGTAGCTGGTCCTAAAATTTTGAAAACTATAAACAAAGGAAAAAAAAATTGGCCACTTCATTAATAGAAAAATAAGCAGAAAATAAATAAAAAGTTGATATGATCATTGAAATTTTTTTTCTTTTTTTGTCAACCTTCAGATTTCATTTCATAAGCCCAAAGGACAATTGATACAAGTGATATAGGCTATTTACAAGATAAGACTCAAGACAAATAACATTAAACGCAATTATACAGATCCAACCCTAGTTTTTCTCGCCATGTGCTTTACAGCAGCCGTCCTTATCAGACACACGTATCTACACGCGTCAACCATGCGAAACTGAGTTTTCTCCACCGCCAAACGCTTCACCGGGAAGCTTCTTCACCATGGCTTTTCTGGATCTGATCTTCATCTCTCTCTTGTCACATTATCCTCCCGAAACAGCTTACACGATCCTTTCTCTGGTCGCCGTTTATTCCAAGTAGCAAACACTCTAACCACCGGACTTGAAATTCAATGGTCAAGCTTCAGGAAACTAACTGGAAAACAGAGTCTTTGTTGAAACACTATCCAAAAGGACAGTTTCAACTCTACTGATTATGTACCCAGGCAACGAGTTTATCTAAACTTAAATCTACATTATTCAAGGATACTTTGCTTAAAACCCATTAACTGCAAAGAATGAGACCAATTGGAATAGAAAGTTAAGGATAACCAGAGGCGACTCCATAAAACATACGGGGTTTCAAACTTAAGCATACACGAAAAAGGAAAAAGATTTTTTTATTGATTCAAAATCTAATCGAAAGATGTCAACCACGATGAAGAACAGTTTCAATTCGGTTTTGAAAAGACAAACAAAAATTCAGATTTCACCGAAGAAAGATTTGTTTTTAGTTGATGAATCTGCACAAAAAAATACTTCAATTTTTGAAACTAGAATGACTGAGATAATCAAATCAGTACTGTATAATTTACATGAACTAATAAGTTACGGTTGTATATGGATACTTTGTGCTGACTTGGCGCGTAAGGAATGATATAGTCCTCTTTTTTTTTGAACAACTGATTATATTAAAAACTAAATTCCAATGGACAGTTACAACCGGAGAAAAACTCTACGGTAAACTGAAATGCACATTCGAACCTACATTCGAAAGAACATGATGAAGTTGAAATCGACATTGAAGAACCCAATCAATGGGTTTTGAGAGCAGCTAAAAACTGTCTTTGAAAATACTTGGATCTCCCTACGTTGCAATGAAGTGCGGAGAAACTGCCAAAGTATGACTACACAGAGAATCGTCAACGGTACATCTTCTAAAAAATAGTTGTTGACCGAATCGGGTGATTACATTACACTGAAGAGCGAAAGGACTGTCGGAGTAAGACTTCACACGACGGTACAGCCTTTAAAGTTGAAATGCTCAGTGAGCGGGATGGTGAGACGGTTAACACGAGCTTCATCTCCGGTTCCAGGAATGTATTTGACAATGGAGAGTACAGTATGAATGGAAACATCGGAGATATTCGCCTAAAAAAGATATGGTAGTGAATTGTTAAAACTCGTAAGGCCCAAATACACTTAGCCATAGATAAAGAGCGAAAGCCCATAGCATCAAGAGAGGCCCAAGTGTTTGATGAGACCCATACAAGTGAGATTTTGACGGATGAAGTGCAGGGTCCACTAAGACCGCCGGGTGAAGGAGATGTAAGCCCCACCGGTGACAGGTTGTGCTCGCCGGAGGCCTGAGGACCTCTATATATACAATCCTCAAGTGTGTTACAAAAAAAAAAGTCTCCTCAAGAATTTTAGCAGAGTTTTTCTACATAAATTTCTCTTAACCACACTAATTTCATTCCACCTCAAAATTCAAATTCTGTCTTTTGTACTCATAAATCCATCAAACATAAAAGCCGTTCTCAATAGGGAAAATTCCTTAAAAATACACGGACTAATTTTTATTTGCTAATAAAATACACGAACTATTTTGGATCCCCGTTTAATACACAAACTAATTTCTGTTGTCTATTAAATACATAAACTTTTGAAATTCGCAGGTTTTACACATCGTTTTAGATAACGTTAACTATATTTAACGGAAGTGAAGACGACGTTAATGTTTAATTAAACATGTGTCTAATTTATGAAAAAAAAATCTTTAAAAATACATGAACTAATTTTCATTTGTTACACAAACTATTTTGGATCCCCATTTAATACACGAACTAATTTTTGTTTCCTATTTAATACACAAACTTTTAAAATTTGTAGATTTTACACATCGATTTAAACGACGTCAACTACGTTTAACATAAATGACTTTAGTTTTAACTAAACGTATGGTTAAAATGTGAAAAGCACGCTCACCCTCAACCAAAACCTCTCGAATCGATTGATACTTATATTCAAGCTAGCTTCAATTCAAGTTTGACACCCTAATCTATTCCAACCTCTTTTGCTCATCAAACTCTGTTCATTTTCTTCTTCTTCGCTTTGATTTCATTTTATATTGCTTCAAAGTGGAGTTTATTTCCATGTCATGAAAAATGACGAAGAAAACTAGGTAATTTTAAACGAGTTTCTGATTTTGGAATTAGTTTCTGATTCTTGTTTTTCGTCAATCAAGGTTAATTTATACTATGCAAGTGTTATGAAGAAGAAAACTACCAATATAATCTATCAGAAGCATTTTTAAAGAATTTGTCTTTCGCAGTTTAACTACATGTTTAACTAAACACTAACATCTACTTCACTTTTGTTAAACATAGTTGATATCCACTAAATCATGTTAAACATAGTTGACGTCGTCTAAATCGATGTGTAAAATTTGAAAATTTTAAAAGTTTGTGTATTAAATGAGAAGCAAAAATTAGTTCGTGTATTAAATGGGGATCCAAAATAGTTCGTGTATTTTATTAACAAATAAAAATTAGTTCGTGTATTTTTAAGAAATTTTCTTTTCATAAATTATGCACATGTTTAATTAAACACTGACGTCGTCTTCACCTCCGCTAAATATAGATAACACCGTCTAAAACTATGTGTAAAACCTGCGAATTTCGAAAGTTTGTGTATTTAAATAGGCAACGGAAATTAATTCGTGTATTAAACGGGGAGTCAAATAGTTTGTGTATTTTATTAGCAAATGAAAATTAGTCTGTGTATTTTTAAGAAATTTTCCCTTCTCAATATGAGAAAATTTACACTCCCAAATAATAAATGCTAAAAACATTCATCTACCGAAGAAAAAAACAAAAAGATTTGACCAAATGAGACGAAAGTCATTATTTGTGTATCTCTAATAATATATTTATATATAAGCACACGCAAGTACATCATCATCATATCATATCATAATCGTTGTTTCAAAGAAAACAAACCAATTAATACATAAGTAAAAAACTAGACCAGAAATGGGACAAATCCCAAAAAGGAAAACAAAATGTGTTCATGGTTTCTCCAATAACAAATTTGTAAAATTAAACAGGTTATACTAATACCTGTAAGATGACCCACCAGACTGTGGAGGTGCCGGTGGGAGCCTGTTTGGTGTGGTACGACGGTTGCTCCCACCAGATCCAGAAGAATCATCCTCACCATTCTGAGCTGGATCACTGTACCGTCGGCTATGACCACCAGATCCATACCTCTTCAATGAGTCCTGTCCACTAGCAGCAGCATTAAACGCATTCATCCAATCCTCCCCCGTAGACCCTCCATTGGTTTTCGGGCTGCTTTCTGCAAATAAATATAACACAAGAAAATTAATTTAGTTTTCGGTTAGATATACGCACATTATTTGAAAGAGAGCAGATATGTATTCATTCATATATATATTTATACCAGTGCCGCTGTCAGACCAGCTTGAAGCAGCAGCTGCTCGGTTATCGTGAATGCTAAGCTGTCTCGTGAGCTTTGAAAGAAGAGATGACTGCTTCTCGTAACGGTCTCTTTTTCTTTTGACGTTTTGGTCCTCTTGAATCAACGATTCAATCCTCTCATTACCTATCGCGCTGCAGCTCAATGTAGGAGTAGACAAATAAGTACCACATCACATCAGAGCCGATTTGAGTTACAATACTGTATATATTGGGATAAAAAGATATGTAACCTGATAGAACTGTAGAGCTGATTCAGCATGTCTTCCTTTGATTTCTCCACTTGACAAAGAACAACGGCCTGTTGTCGGATGGGTTTTAAGTAATGAAGTAATAGTAGAAAGCGAGATGGAAACTAAAGAATTCACGAGAATACAAATTAGTCCACCTTTGGAACATTCGCGGCAAGGCTGTTTAAAACAGCTTCAACGTAACCTCGTACTTCTTGGGACATCCACCGCAATTCTTCTTCAGGGTCAACCGGTTTCCTTACCATCTTATCCTGAACAAGCAAAGAAAAGCAGACAACCTAAGCATAACCGTAATTTACTACCATGTAGTGGAAACTAAATGATAAACCAAATATCTACCAGTAAAATGGATAACCCTCAAAGACATCAATTTCAAGCCATATAGGAGATTTACAACAAAGCTTTATCATCATGATCTTGGTACATGATTAAGACCAGCTAACCAACATATTGTAAAGATTTTAACTTCTTAAGGGAAATGGATAAGAAAAATTCACTGAACAAGCGAAATAGTTTCTCTGTGTCACTTACAAGTGAACCTTCTGAAAAACTTTGCCTCATGGAAGCGCCACCTACTTGGCCTCCTCGGGCTTGGATAACCTTTTGCAGCTTGTTAATCCATTCATTCTTATCAACCATGCTCTCGGCCTTCAGAACCAGCGCATTGTGAGCTGCAGCACAAGAGATTTTTAAGACTTGCTTACACACAACAGCACAAAAAGAGGGTCAAGCAGCTAAGGTTTATAATAGCTTGACATACCTTTAAGTACAGTCTTATATGGAACCCTGCAGGTTATCTTAAATACAAGGCCTGGTCCTTTTGAATCAGGTCCATTTGATTTCTTATCTTTCGAGCTCTTTGATTTTTCTCCATCATCATCAGAAATTTCTTCAATACTGCATTCCTGAGCATATTAACAGAGTTTCATGGGACACAAAAAAACATGTGAGTATTGTGTACCTTAATAACACTGCAAAAGCTAAACGTTATTTATGAAGCATCTCGGTTTTCTAATAAGCTGTAACCGTAGTTAAACGTTCTAAGGAGTAAACTTCATAGTTACAGGTAACCATCATTCCTCACCAGGTGGAAGAGCACCGTAAAATATGAAATCGTATTATTAATCTTTTAACTGTAGATATATCTTCGGCCAACGAGAAGTAGGTACTGCAAGAGAATGATACCTCTAAAGTTACAGTGCCACGGAAGTTCCTTTCTTCTTGCTTTTTCGTATAACCAAGCTGAAGAAAGGTAAATGCAAAGGCAGATCTCTTCAGCAACAATCATAAAAATGTTCTAGTAAAGAAAGCAAAATGTTAATTATGGAGCATCTAAATTTTCTCATCAGCAGTAACGTTATGAAAAGGTTTTCAGTGTAAGGGATGATATACTGTTCCTATAACAGTTAAAACGCACACATCTTTCTCTTTTGCAGATATTTGAATTAGTCATGAAGGATATTTGTGATAAACGCTAACCTTTCCAGTCTTTTCATTCAGAACAAACCATCGCCTACTCCAGCCATTTGTCTTTGCACTTTTCTTCAACAGGTACCCTGCGCAACAGAATAAAAATAAAGTTGGAGACCTTGGTAGCAGGTTTTTATAACAAGCTAAACACATTAAAGTGCATCACACACTAGTTCAAGTAAAGACGCAGGCAAGAAGAAGACAAAATGACAGAAAGAAAAGCTTCGAAGCTGGTGTTTTATCAACAAGTAATTTCAAGAAAAGCAGATCCTACATCACTCCAAAGTTTAACTGGCAGATAGGATATAGAAAAGACCAAAAAATCACGCAATTGAACTGACAGAGAGCTTAGCAGCAGTAAATGCAAGGTGGGAGCATAAAGAACTTCGTTAGGCAGCCACTGTACAGAATTATAATAGAATAAAGACCTGCTGTTATCTCCCCCTCAGGTCCAGCAGTCTTTAGACCAGAGACCTCTGGCGTTTCTTTGTCTTTGTCTTTATCTTTATCTTGCGGAAGAAATTTGTCTTTCAATGATTTCAAGCTACCACCAGTTGATGACCCCTCTGGCTGAGGACTAGATGCCTGGTTTACAAGCAGAAACAAATGTTTGAAAGCACTATCCAGTGAGTGAAACCAGATCCATTTTGAGATAAAAGCAAACCCTGTTTAAGAGAGATTGCTCTGCATCTTGTCCCTTTCTAGATGAACGCCCTTTAAGCTCGTCCTCGCGACGCTGCCTTTCCATTCTGATAACGATAGTAAACGGTACAACCAGGTGATAGTGAATATGCATCATAAATGAGAATAATACAGCTTGTTAATGGTGTATGATAAATTCAGGACTTGTGCGACAAAATGCTGCAGCTATCGGACTACTAAGAAAGGTGAATATGTAACTGTAGTGACACCCACAAAAGTAGATCCATTTGACATGTTTAAACTATCGTACAATTAAAGAAATAAATTAAAATAATGATCAATAAGATCGATATGATAAAGCCAGAAGCGAAAAGCAAAGGCAGGCAAGCTGATGTTACCTTCTTTGTACGAGACGGATGAAGTGCTGAGGTGGTACGAACGCACGCTCCATATCAACTAGCGCAACTACCATCTTCTTAGCTTCATTCTTGAATCCATCAAGTGCGGCACTTGCTATAGCTACAACCTGGTTCATGATCATATTAATAAAAGTAACAGCTATTATGAAGATGAAAAAGGCTACTTAAAGAGCAGTGAAAGAGCACTATTACCTCTCTCTTAAAAGGAGGATATCTCCCAAGACCAGGTGTGGCATTAGCGGAAGCCGAAACTATATCAACAAGCACTCGGTGAACCTAATCAAAAGTTCAGAAGGTAAGAAACCAGTTATGAAAAAAGAACCTTCAGAATAAAAATGAAATGTGACAATATTGAAAATAAGATTGAGTAGGACTCCAATAAATCCAGATCGTGAAAATTAAAATATTATAGTAATCTGTTGAACAGACCATGTGTAAGTGTAACAAGCCATTGCCAATATTTCGTACCTAGTAATTTTAGCATTTCAATCCTATGCAGCTCAAGTTAGAGGAAGAACACCATATAAACTATAAATACTAACATGGACACACCTCATCAACGCATAGTCGTGCTGGGTCCTTAGCCAACTCAAGAACAATCTTTATCAACGATCTCAACCCTTTCTCCGGAGATATAAGATAAGGTTGATAACCATCTGCTTCTAGTACAATCTGAAACGGTTAGAAAATCAATCTGTCAAATTCCCATTTTAAATTGTTTACTTGTTCATAAGATTTGGTACAAGAGAAATGCTGAAACCTACCCTTTTAACATTATTCAAGTCAAAGTATCTATCCAATGGAAGCTGCTTGATACGGTTGGGGAAATTTCCTTCAAAACTTGCAACAACTTTCCAACCACTTCCCTATACCAAAATTTTGTTAAAAATATAATTTACCTAGCTCCAAAAGTGGCTTCAGCACGAAAGGCACAATAACAAGATATGCAATTCAAAAACTTGCTCAGTGAAACTTAGAGCAGGTACAACCAATATTAGTTTCATTAATTGGCAAACTTCCGGAATTTTTATCCTATACATTAAAATAGCACTAGCCCTTTTCCGTTACAAGTAGAACAACGAAAAAGCTGTTCAGTGATATTTTACTAGGCAATGAGGGTGATATGCTCTTATTCAAAATTTCCAGACTAAAGTATTGTTCAGCTTATGCAGGAAAATACTCACTTCACCACCAGCCAAGTGGAGAAGAAATTTGTCCTCAAACTCACGGCAAAGCTCCAAAGCTATAGCCCTTGTACCTTCAGCACTGCTAACCAGTTGTTCACCAAGCCTTGATAATTCGTCCTGCACTATTTGAGACTTACCCTGCAGTCTGTGCATGTAAGAAAAAAATTTGAATGTTCAGAATTTTCATAAGAACCAAAACCATGTCCCTGAACAATCATCCATAAATAAATAAAAAGACAGTAACCACATGGGAGATGAAAGAAACATATCAGATTCACAGAGGATAAGCATCGACCAGTCATCACATATTGGGATAAAGCTTTGTAGTACATATCATGAGAAGTGCGTTACTGAGGATGGGAACTTGAAAGTCCAAGTAACTAAGCCTAAAGATTGATTTCCACTTCAAAGATTAAAAAAACGGGTAGGCTTTCATGCAGCATATTGCAAGTCTCATCTAAAGTACAAGTACCGAAAATATGCAGAAGAAACAATCCATTTTCATTTGCAAATATGACATCTTAAAGCAAACATATGGACAGAGAAATACCCAGACAAGATATTTGGTAGCCTGAGCTTCATTCTGCTACGAATCTGGCTAGCAAGGGTGTCCACCAAGGCAATTCTGCCAAGTTTGCTTTGTGGAGCACCAGTCAAAATGGATTTGAGGCTTTCACTCTCCGCACGCCAAGCAGTTTCTAAAGAGTTCTCACTGCCTCCAGACTGCGCTGATGCAATTGCTACAGATTGACCAATAAGTGCAACCCATGGAATATCAGTTGTTTTTGGAGGCCCCTGGTTTGAAAGAAGAGCCTGAACTGCTGCAAGCGCTTTTGGGTTCTCTGCTGCCTGGTCAATTTTGCTGATAATTCCTACGGTCCTAGTGCCTATAAACAGGGAAATATGTGAATATTTTTTGTTTAATACATTTTTGAAAATCCAGTGGTTTAATCCAAATATAGTAAAGGGTAACCGCAGGACTTCAAAAATAAAATGAAGGGTCTCTATGATGAAAATTTTAATGTACTCACTGTCTGAATCATACTCCTTCGCTATCTTCAGGGCTCGAGAGGAAGAAATCTCAGACGCCTGGCTAGCAGGCACAACAACCAACAGTATGGCATCATTGTGCTGTGCATGTTCACCAATCTTGCCAAAAGAATAAATAAACAAATTACACAACGACGAGAAAAATATGAAAATGAATCTATGTTGCTCTTTCAGCCAGAATATCGAATAAAAAAATGTTGAAAATGTGTATGATTGAGAGGTTGACTAAGGGAATGACAAAGGCATCATGCAGTTCATAATCTTACCATTGAATCATCAACAATTCTCTGATCCAGACCAGGCAAATCAATCAGTTTCAATGGCGGAGCAGTGCTTGTACGAAGTTTAAGGTATATTTCATCACGACCCCTCCCTGTGGCTCCTTTGCTAAGCCTATCCTGTAGAGAATGTCTTAGGGCACCTAGAATACAGCCATACAAAAGAAACGGAAAAAGATTACATAAATAATAATCCAACGCACTGTATCCTTCCTACATGCAGAAAAAGCTTTACAAATCATATCAAAAAATGCAAATAGGGAGCCTTACTTGCAGAAACTTGTTGAGATTTATTGTCAATTTGCAAGATAATAGCCTTGCTGCTCAGTGATTCCTCCCTGCTCAGGTCAATGATTATAGGAGCCCGTGTAGCACCATTCTCACCCGTCGGCTGTCCATCGTAATATGTAGAATGTATCACTATAGAGAGAAGTAAACAAACTGCCACACACACAATACACAACTTACCAGAACTGGATGTCCAATTAGGCTATTCAAAACTGCAGACTTCCCAGCTCCCTGTTCCAGCAAACAAAGCAAAAAACTTAACCCTTATAAAGAGCAATATATTCTCCTATTTCTGTGTGTTTTAAATAATAGAGAGTTCAACTGATCTGACAAGCAAAGCTCATACACATTGTGGAAGTGAATTTCGCATAGTTACAAATATCAAACACATTGATTCTTACAGAATCAAAACCAAACTCGTAGTTTTTGGGAACATCTCATCTAGATCCACTAAACACAAGCGCATCGAAGAGAAGAAAAAGGAGAAAGAGGAAACCAACCACATTCCCTAGGGCAACCACGTTGAGAGAAGTAGCCGGGCGCCTAGAAGAAGAAGAGCTCTCGTCGGGATCTTCGTCAGCGAGCAGCGCCGCCGCTTGTCTCATCGAATCCGAAAGCTGAGACAACTCATCGATCGCCTCCATCGCGGATGAGATCTGGACGAACAAAGGGAGACACTAGATCCGACAAGAATCGGAATCGATACCCAGCCACACGAATTCGCTCTCGCGGCGGTGCTAAGCTAAGATTTGTTTCTTCGTCGGGGAGAGAAGGAGCGAGCGAAGAAGACGAGTCATGTAACACCGAACCACGTCATAATTAATTTACATAGATTTCAAATTTTAGCAATATACTGAAATTTTACACAAATGTGATAAGTAGTTTTTTTTTTTAATATATAGAAAAATAAGATAATTTGTTATGGTCAAGAACGTCATAGGAAGCTTTATGTTATCATTCATCTAAAAAAAACATTCTCATCGGCTAAATCCACCCGACTTAAAATACACTATACATTGCGTAGTTTTTGAGCATTTTACCAAATTAGATTTTAATCATATGATTCCATTTTCAATAGAAACATGGATTATGTTATAAACTAAGCTACAAACTTAGCTCCAAAAATACATAACAGAAAGTGTGAGATGATACATATTTGAACTTTAAATACTTGAACTTCAAATATGTGAAGTTGAAGTTTAAATATGTTTTTTTTTTAGACTCATTCGGGTAGAAACTATGAAACAAAAGTTATTTAGGCAACGATGCAAAAAAAATAAATTAGCTATATGGATAAAACAACGAAAGCAAGTCCCTATTAAAAATCGATATATATATTCAAATTAAAATCATATGAATGTAAGTGTTTATAATTTTACGTCAGTAAATTTTCAATTTAAGAGTTCCTTATTATTTAAATTTTCATTGTGGTTTGATTAGAATCTAAGAAATTGTCATATATCCAAACACGGTAAGCTGGAAACAACTGAATTGAAAGTGGGATAACTTCATCAAAACTCCTACGAACGAGTCATTTGGTTTGATTAGAATCTAGGAAATTGTCATATGTCCTAACACGATAAGCTGAAATCATCTGATTTGAAAGTGGGAGTAGCTTTATTTCGACACATTACTCAGTGTGGAATCACCACAAAGTTGGTTCCAGGCCACAATCAGTACACATAATGTGTGTTCACAATGTGTAAAACCGGTTATGCTTTTTGGTTAAACATAAATAATATAATCAAATTGATTAAAAGGATATAGTAATAGTCCAAAACCTTAAATAAAAAATCTAAACCCAAAATTCAAATAGAAACTCTAAATTCTAAATCCTAAATTCTAAATTCTAAATCCAAATAAAAACTATAAATTCTAAACCCTAAATCCAAATAAAAACTTTAAATTCTAAACCCTAAACCCAAATAGAAACTCTAAATTTTAAACTCTAAATCCAAAAAAAATTCTAAACACTAAATCCTAATAAAAATTCTAAACCCAAAACCCAAATAAAAACTCTATATTCTAAATTATGGGTGTCAAAATGAGTTAACTCGCTCAGCTCAGTTCAACTCATAGTGAGCTCGGCTCTTTCATGAGCTAACTCAGCTCAGCTCATTTATTATATGAGCTTCAATATGTAAACTCGAACTCAGATCATCTAGATCATGAGCTAAATGAGCTAACTCGTGATCTAAATAAAAATAATTATAAAATAAAATAGTGATAAAAATAACTTCTATAATATTGTTCAAAATTTAAATATTAAAAAATTCAAAACATAAATATTAAATACTAAAAAAAACCAACACATGACAAAAAAACACCTAATATAAATTAAATTAAAGCAAAACCAATGATCCAAAACTATTAATCATAATTTACCATGAGTTCTGAATTACGATAAGCAAAACCGAGAGAGACGTATGTCAAATTTGGGATCAACAAAGTTTGTGAGAGAGATGATAGGGTTAACGTGGGTTTATATAGAAGATTTTGATAATTCATAAACATTATAGTTTCTTTTTTCTTTCTTCGAAAAAATTATAAATAAATTTTAAAAGTTTAATTTCCATATTACTTATATGTATGTTTTACGTTTTAATTTTAGAAGATAAATACGATTAATATAGAAGTTATCTTTTAAGAAGATTTGGTTTGACATTTTAATTTTAGAAGATAAATATGATTAATATAGAAATTATATTTTTTTACATAAAATATAGAAGTTATCCAAATATAATATACTATATATAATTGTAAGTATAAAAATGAACTTGCTCGTGAACCAGCTCTTGTTCATTAAAAATTGTTCATATAACTCGTGATCTAATTTAAGCTCGATCATTAAACTCATTTATTAAATGAACTTAAAATATAGAGATTTTGCTCATGGAAAAACAAGCCGATCTGAACCAGCTCATGAGCTGTAGCTCATTTTGACACCCCCTATTCTAAACTATAAACCCTAAACCCAAATAGAAATTTAAAACTCTAATTTTTTTTATATGAGCACTATAATACTTTATACGGATAACTTAACTATTCATACATAAAAGATTACACATTAAAGGATATGATACAGGATAGTTGAAACATAACTTGCGTTCAATCCCTCTTAATCCCATGTCGGTTTATAAATAATAGAGTAAGAAAAAAAGAAAAAAAGAACAAAAAAAAAACAAAACCAGATGTCAAAGAGATCGTTACAGGGGTAATCTTGGCTTAAAACAGAAACAATACAATTTGTTTCTTTGCTATGACCATCCACCTAAATAATGTTTGAAACATAGACAAAGCGTGCAATTACTCTCTTTTTTACCAATGTTATAAACTAAGCTACAAACTTAGTTCCCAAAAAAAAAAACAGAACCGAAAATGTGAGATAAAACTTATTAATGCGTAGTTCTCTCTATTTTCTCTTGCGTATAATTTAGAGAGAGAGAGAGTATGTGATTTTGAGTTCATTGAAATTACTCATGATGTGATTTTATATGTGTTTTATTTAAAAATCAGAACCTTTTCCTTTTTAAATTAGAGATGTTTATATAGGTTTTGGTCGTTTTCTTTTTTCGATTCATACGTGATTTGGATGAAAAAAGTTCTGATTTTGTATCTTTTCAAAATCGGATTAGTTTTTGTTTTATTTATTCAGATATTTTATGATAACTTTGTTTGTAAATTTTATCTTCTCTTATTCTTTATTTTTTGAGCAACACTCCTTTTGTTCTATTACTGCTTTTATCTGTTCTTTTTGTAAGATTAATATTTTATTGTCATATCGATTCTAGTGAACCTAATGTTAGGTCAACGGTGAAGCTTCCATTGAAGAGGATAGATAGAGGAGGAGCTCGTTACGAGCTACCAAGCTTCAATCTAAGAGATTTGCATCGTATCTGTTGAAAAAAAATCATCGCCGGTTGGATAAACTTGGTGGCGGAGTTCAAAGCGGTCTGAGACACCAACGACACCTTAAGTTCATAAACCATATGTATCACACAATATTGCATTTTTGAGTTTTCTCCTTTAACAAATTTGAGTGAGCTGATTTAGGCTTTATAAATATTAAATTGTAAATGGTTAAATTTCTACCAATTGTAATGTCTATCTTTTTTTCCAACTAATAAAAATTTGGTAGACAAAAAGATTTCACATTATTAAACTACCAATATAAATATTATTAATTTTCAAATATTTTGTAATGTTTTTGTGATTTTTTTCATATAATATAGAATTTCTCATCCGATATAAATACATGAAATTTTTATTTTGATGCATTGAAAATAAAATTTACAAATTATAAACCTTAAAATATATAAATTAGAGAAAAAAACTAAGCGGTACGAAATAATGTTTGATTGGAAAAAAAAATATTTTGCAGTTTTGCTATGTGAAATGTTTTTTCAATTTTTTTATTTTTTTACTCAAATTTTTAAAATTGATTTTTGGTGTTGAATCATGTCAATGGTTTTAACTAATTAACTAGCTTTTTGATCAATTTTTAGTCCTAACTCTAATAAAATTAATCAAATTGATGACTTGTAGAATTAATTTTTATAATTTGAAATTTTTAATTTTTTTTTTAATAGTTTTTCAAATTTCCTGAAATAATCTTTATTATTTATCATTTTAATAAACATCTATATAAAAACATTCATAGTACACTAAATATATGAATAGAAGCAACGTTATTTTTAAAGCGGTACATATTTTGGTAAACTCTGACTACATGTTATTAATCAAAACCAATTTGTAAAAGACGGTACATGTTTCATTTTTTCTGACAAAAATGCGACAACAATACAGTACATTTTTTTGAAGAAAAATTGTAATTTATGGTGAACAGTAAAACCACTAGTATTTAGTACAGTATGAATGTTTTAAGTGCGGTTTTATAAAGTTGTGCTTTTAAAAAATATTAACAATGATAAATAGTGAAGAATATTTTAGGAAATTTATAAAAAAAATATTCAAAATTATATACAAAATACATTTAGAATTTGAAATTATAAGAACTGATTATATAAACCATACAAATTGATTAACTGTATTTGAGTTAAGCCAAAAAAATTAATCACAAAGAGTCAAACTCGTTAAAACCGGTGACATGGTTCAATACCAAATCTTGGTTTTTTTAAATTTGAATGAAAAATCATCTTAGTTTTAATATTTAACTAGCAAAACAGCAAAAATATTTTTCTCCTAACATTCTTTTGTACCGCTTATTCTATCAAAACCGCATTTATCCCACATAACACATGAACGACAGCTACACTTTACCGCACTTTTATTATGCACTGCTTATTTTACAGTTAACCCGTCACTATTCAAATTCTAAATACTAGTAGTTTATTGTTCAAAGTAAATTACAAATTTTCTTCACAAAAACTGAATCGCTTTGTTGTTGTGTTTTTGTCAAAAATGAAAAACATACCGCTTCTTACAAATCTTATATATTAAAAGAGAAGTCATGACTTCTTTCATGTGTGATTTTTTTTTATTTGGCCATCACTTTGAAATCTTATTAAATGTATTTTATTAAAAATAATAATACATAGAATCTTTAAAATACTTTAATCATAATATCTTTTGATATCTTTTTATTTAAAATATAAATATATTTATTTTAAAAATCTAACAAATCTGTTTTAAAAGATTTTTACAAGATCTTCATTTTCGAAATTATATTTAAATATTTTTCATTAATTTCGAAATTAGTTTGAAATATTATTATACATTAATAAATTCAGTAATCATTTATAAAATAAAAAATAAAAAATTTTGTAATATTTTATATATTATATAATCATAATCAATCATATTAAAGGAAAATTATTATATTGAGCTAAGTATAATAAAATTGTATTAAATTTATAAATTTTATTTTCATAAGTATAAAATATTTATGTTCAAAAATAAAATCTAATATGTTGGTAAGATGGATTAAGCAAAATATATAATACATGTATAAAAATTAACATGTATTTCTTTAAAGCTTATAATATAAAATCTTTGTAACTACTTTAATCATAATATATTTTCATTTTAAATATAATATATATTTATATATTATATTTAAAAATTCTAATAAATCTGTGTAAAAGTATTTTAACAATAATTTAATATATTTTAAGTTATCGTTTATAAAATGAAAAATAAATAAATTATATCGTATTTTACCCACTTTATAGTCATGATCATGTTAAAATATAATTATTATACTTAAATAAATATGATAAAAGTATATTCAATTGATAAATTTATAAATTTTATTTTCGTAAATATAAATTATTTATTTTAAAAATATAATATGATGATAGAACGGCTTAAAATTAACAAACCTTATAATACATGTCTAAAAATTAACATATCTTAGACTTTTGTATATACAATAATATATTACCTAAAATGAATAAGTATAAAAAATATTAGTAAAAAGAAATACAGCTTTGAAACACGGGTCAGAATTTAGCATAAATTAAATACAAAATAATCTTCAAATATGTTTTCTCATGAATATAATAATTTGCTTAATAAGTAAATGCAAATACAATAAGATAAATATATAATAAGAAGTGAAAATACATACGGTTTTAACCAAATGATTAATTATAACATGTAAATTATAAAATTATTATATTTGAAATAGTTATATAAACATTTAAGTATATGATTAATGTTAAAAAAAATATCACTAATGTTTAAAAATAATAATTTATGTATAAGAAAAGTAAAAACAAACACCCGCGCGGTTGCGCGGATCAAAATCTAGTTGATATTGATTGATAACATGTGGTTGGGTCCACCAAATTTCGCACCCTTTAAAATAATGTTGCTTCAGTCCCCTATGTATTAATCCTGAAGCATTACAACATGTTTTTGTAGTCACGTGTCATCACTAGGATTATTCTTAGAATCCTTAGAAAATAAGTTGGTCCATATTAATTTATGTTATATTTTTTTATTAAACTAACTATCAAATTGATTAGTAATATACAAAAGAATATTCTCAATTCTTTCCTTAAATAAAATCTACGGAATTATCTGATATGATTAACATATATATGACAATTAATGATTATGAATACTGCATATTTGATAACAATTTTGGTATTCTCTTTTTAAAAAAAAAAAATATATTATTAAAAAATCACATTAAACATATAATTAAAAAATTTAGAATTTTTTTATAAGTTATATTTTGTTTTTTTAAATGACTATAAATTAGTAAAAATGGTAAAAATCTCACATTGATTATTTTGTGATCAATGGTTTAATTTTTTGTTGTTCAAGCAAGATACAAATGATCATAAATCGTATGAATATAAGGTCTCATTAATAGATATTCATAATAAAAAAAATTTGTCATCAACTACAAACTCATACTGACTCTGTGAACCACACCAGGAGATCTTGATCCATGTGAACGACGAAAGACGGTTACTTCCTAACACTGTGTGCTAGACTATCTGCCTTTGAGTTTTGCGTCATTGGTACATAGATGATCTGTGATCTTATGAAACTTTCTCTGAGGGTCTTAATATCTTCCAAATAATTTGCAAATGATGGCAATTCAATATCAATTTGTGTCTAATATCATTTAAATTAAATTATATACTATATAAAAATATAAAAATATGTTAATTTCAAAATTTGTATTGAAAAATTATTGAGATCTTAATACTTTAATTTTGAAATTTGTATTAAAAAAATCACACATTAAAAGTTTTATGATTAACGGTTTAAATTTTTGTTACATCAAATATACAAATAAATATACAAATGTTAATAAAATCATATGAGTACGAAGTGTCAATAATAAATGTTTTTATATTTAAATATATATATACATATATATAAATATTTATGTCAATATCATTGAAATTTGATTATATATCACACAATATAAATAAAATGATTGTTTTGATTTATTTACCAAAAACATGATTGTAATAAACAAAATATATTGCTTTTGATTTACGTTCTTACTTTAATGTATATACTTTTATGCCAGGTTCTAAAACGCGGCCGCACCGCCCGATTAAGCGGCGGGGAAACGCTAGGCGGAGGTTGAGCGAGGCGATTTCGTCTTGTTCGGCCAATAACTCGGAGTCGTCAAAAAAAAATTAAGTTTTTGAGGTTTTGAGCTTATAATCGAGTTCTAGATGTTAAATCTATAAGTATTAAGTATAAACATCAAGAAAAACACAAAAGAAACGGAAGAAATCGGTGGAACAAAGCTGTGGCGGCTCTGCAATTAAGTTTGCGAAACCCTAAAACATATTGGGAAGAAGATGATTAAATTTACAACTATGCCATTAATGAAAAAAACAAAAAAAAATAGCAAAAAACGGAGACAGGTATCGAACTCGCGAACTGTCACTTATATTTAAGCTTCAGAAACCACTTTGCCATAGATAATATCAATACCAGAAACGGAAATCACATATTCATATCTATAATTTATCAGAAAATTGAATATTCATTAAAAATTAATCCCCGATTAATCTCCGATTAATCTCCGATTTTTCTCCAACTCGCTAGGCCCAGACCGACCGCCCGACTCACGCCTAGCGCGATTCCGAACATGGCTTTTATGTATACAAGTTATTTTTTAAATATATGGGTTCTAATATGTTATTTGGTCCTGACAATCCCAAGACTACGCTTCTTCAAATAGAAGTGATTTTTAATATTGGAAGAAATATATATATTATTTTATTCAGATTAAATAATTTAGTCTTGATTTTTATTTCTAAAAGATTTTAATGAAATATCATGAAAAGATTTCAGTCACCTCTTTTGAGTTTGTTCAAAGAATGATCATTCGTCTAATATTTGTTTCTTCTTAATACTCTATCTAGCTATTATAATTGTAAGAATAAAATATTTTAAACTATTTATTATAATTTTTCTAGTTTATCATTTAATAAATCAAATAGTTCTTGGTTTATACACAATTTACATATACTAGAATGGTAAAATATTATATATATATTTTATCGGCATACTTTTAAGTAGCTAAACCTCAAAAGCGTAGGTTAATAAAATAACTAATTTTTTTGTTGTTTTAGAATTAGATGATTTTTAGACCGAACTGGTGAATATACTAGACAAACATTTATATTTTGGTTCTGCACTTATATTCTATAACAGTTTCATATATTTGATTTGAATGCTAACATGTGAAATAAAGTTTACCAGTGATTTTCTTTAAAATTTTGATTCTTAGATATGTATTTGGAGTGAAACTAATTTTTACAGATGTCCATATTTTTTAATTGACACTTATGTAATTCACCGAATTCACAAAATAAATTAAAAAAAAACTCATATCATTGAAACATAAATGATAACGAAATAGAAAATGAAATCACTTATGGAGAGTCAATAGTAAACAAATTAAGAGCATACAACTTAATCCACTTTCGTCAATTTACAATCGATGTTGTTTATCTGGTTTTGGTGATTTGTGTCAGCAACAAAACTTAATTTTATTTTGTGCATATAAAGTTTTAAAAATATGTAAAATGAGTTGTAATATGTTAACTCTTCAACAACGATGATACATTTAAGAGACTAACATTTGTATTCGTCATGTTACAATCGATAAAGATCGTAGTGTTGCAAAATGTTAAAACCATTTAATAAACAAACATTAGTTTAAAAAAAACTCACATCGCGCATGAGCGCGGGTTATCATCTAGTTCATATTAATAAGTGAGCAACATTTCTATCTACAAATAGGTATATATATATAACCTGTATTTTACTTATAAATAGTAATAAACAAGGTCTTAGTGATTAAAGCTGGAGATTATTTTGCATTAGCTTCAAAAGTTTGAGCACTCAAGGTCTTGTTAGACTTTAAATTGTTTGTTTTGCTTCTTAATTCGCATGGGTAAGATGTTGTTTTCAAGCTGTGTTGTATGTGATTTGTCTCTTAGCAATGACCTTTAAATCTTGATGTGGCCCTCAGCAAGGCTTTGATTGTTATAAACGTGATGGAACAAACGTCAATGTTTGCTGCACCGAAAACATTGACATTGTATGAGAACGTAAAATATATGGAGCCCACTGTCACTATGCACACACAGTAACTTTATCTTTTTACTTCTATATATACGAACGTTTTCGTTCGATTGTAAAACACACCATCTCTTCTTCCTCTTATAACATATTCTCTCTCGTTATTACCTTGTATTAGTAGTATCTCTTTTCTGCGGGTATAAAATTTCGCTCTTATTTAAATTTCTCGATACTATAAAATTATAAGTTATTTTATAACACGTTATCAGCACGATCACTCTGTGATTCGGTAAAATTTATATGTATCATATTTACTCTGCTATAATGGCCGGTATACCGCCTATATTATTATTTATCATTTTATAGTGGTTGTTTTAATTATTACTTATACTAGATATTTTACCGCGCTACACGCGGTTTGTTTGTCTATAAAATTTATATAATTTTAATATTAAATATAACTTAAACCTTAGATTTTTTTAAAAGGTTTTTTAATGTTTATATTATATCATTTTTTTGAAAGATTATTTTTTTTCTTAGAAATATCATCACTTTCTATTTTAATATATATATATATATTATCTTAAACATATTAGATGTTTCTATTAATCTTTTAGTAATCATATTTTATTCTTTCTTAAAATTTAAAATACTCTACATTTAATAAAATATAAATGTCTTCTATTATCTAATGTATATTATATATATTTTTATAGATCATCTGATTGATTTTTTAAATTATTATTTGAAGTATAGTTAAATAACCTTTGCTTCATATAAATATATAATTTTATAAATGTGTAATAATTTTGAATATTGAAATCTGTAAATATTGATGACCCATGAAAATGATTTAGTAATTATTTAAGTTTTGAAGCCATCATTTATTTTTAATATTAAAACTGTTTGGCATTTATTATTTGTAAAATTATTTATTATGAAAATGTGAAATCTGTAGTAGATTTCAATACGAACGATTCCATTTTTAGTTAGTTACTACATAAAAGTACTTTGAATAGATTTCATTACACACATGCAGATATATTAGTCATTGGTATTGGAATATCGTTTGTATGTTGAAGTAGAAACATATTTTCACTATTCTTAACCTTTAGACGGTGGAATAGCGAGAAGTAAATTAGAATTTTTTTTAAAAATTGTAAAAAAAAATCACTGCATTGATTGGTGATGCGCTAACCTTGATCTTTACACACATTTATTTCACATAACACTATAAACAAACGATGGACAAATCAAACGATATATTAAATTATTAATAGACTCGAGGTAACAATTTGAAAAAGTCTTTGTAATGTGATTTACTGATTTAATCAAAGGCTCTAAACAGCTTATAAATTTATAATTTTCATCTTATAATTTTGTAACTATAATATATAAAAAGCTTATTTCTATTTTATATTGACATATATGATTTTTAAGAATTTTAACACTTTTAATATTTAATTTGTTTCTTTATGGTAGTTGAATTTTGTAATATTTTAATAAATATTAAAATATTTTATGTTAATTTTAGAATAATTAAAAATATTTTAGATGAATCTTTAATATTAATAAATACATAGATATAAATAATGGTGAAAATATTGAATAAAGAATTAATTAAAAATTAATTATGATAAAGTTATTCACTTATCTTATTTTTTTTTAGTATTGAAATATATTGTAAACCCTAATTGAATATATTCATGATTCACTAATCTTTATATATATTATCTTATTTAAATCAATCCTAAACCCTAACTTGTTAACGAAGGTTTTCTAAATTGAGAAATTTTATTGATTTGCAAAGATCTCTGAGGTTGTCTCGTATGGTCGACATGTCATGACCATTAGAACTGTATAACCCAGCTGTTAACTCATAAGGGTATGATTTTAGCCTGGGTCATGGGTATAAAAGAGGCAACTTCCCAAACTGAGAATGCAAGTGCCAGCAATGACATATATAATACTTTGATAATGTTGCTCATATAATATGAAAGCAGAGTTGACGCTCTTGCAAAAATCACTTAAGAATTAGAATAAGAAATACAACTAATCATGAACTGCATTTAAATTATAATTCAAGGATGATTTTGATTAAGAATTTGGTTTTTTTTTAATTCAAAAAAGTGTATTTACATGATGATTCAAACATGGAAAGATTGAATACTCTGCAATAAGCTGCAATACAGCTAAAACAGATTAGTAAAATATTCATCATTATCAACATAAGAAAAAAAGAGAGTGGTGAAGTACATGCTGCAAGACAATTGCTTCTTGAGAACAGGTAGGAAACTGCATTATCCTGATTCCAACCATTAGTAGACACTACAAAGCATATCAGTATCTGGTGCAAACCAAAACATGGTTACATCTAAAAAATATTAGCTGGTTGAGAACAATACATAGCAAAAAAATGACAAATCAGCAGGGTCGTTTACTTACCAACCATGTATGAGTTTGCAGAGTAACTGCAGCCAAAAAAAGAGCAATCTTGAAGGTAGAGATTGCCGCCAACAGCCTCAAGATCTTCACCACATGCATCATTGTCCTTGAAACAAAGATTATGTAAGATGTAAGTAAGGTATGTAGACAGCAGAAAACAACACTAAAGCAATGCACTTTCACAATGATCTCCATAACTGGAGTTTGTTATAAACACAAAACACTCAACTTAAGACTATTGAAATTGCTTTTGAGCAATGAATCCCAAGCTCTAGAACTAACTTCGGTCTGAATGCCGCCGCCTGAGTGTTGCGTCCAGAGGGCTTGCAAAGATAACACCAGCCATGACTTTCTTCCCCGTAATTTGCACGTCGAAGGAACTGCACACTCATAAGAATACCTGCATCATTTATCGAATGTGTGATTGCAGCCTTCCAAACCCATAAGAATACAAAGCTTAATAGAAATTTAGACAGGAGAAAAGTAACTGATTTTATAAAAAGAGCAAGGGCATTTGGGGTTCATGTCTATTCATTGCTACGGTTAGATTGACGTGGAGACTGACTCACATGTTCAACGCCTCCAAAGTCAACTTTCATAATTAGAAGAAAATATCTGCAAACCAATATATGCCCACAACTCAAAGCTAAATCTCGGGTTGATCAGTGAGACAAAGTGTTTAAGCAAATTAAAAGTGTTACCATAAAGCTGAAACATGAAGTTCAAAAACTAATTAACATATTCAATTAGCATATAATTCTCAGTTAAATCAGTGAAGGACAGAAATTTTATGCAAAAACTTGAAAACCAAACCACTAATTGGTACGAAAGGTATTACAAATTTGAAACTTGACGTTTGAGACTTGAGATAAAAGAGAATATGAATTTTTTATCAACCTTATGGTTGAGATGAATATTCTTCCTGCAAAAAATAAAAACAGAGCAGGATAAAAATTCAAAGATATTAAACAAAGAACGGAATAAAAAGTTTGATTATGAGATTAATAAAAAGTAATAACTTGTCACCGGAATGGTTAACCATCTCGACTGTAGACAGATCCTCAGTTGCAGCTCCGGTGGCTGTAACGGCACCAGGAAGGCCTAGATCTGATGGATCTGAGGTTACTTCAACAGCTATCTCCGAAGAGAGAGGCGCAGAAGATCGGCAGACAGAGGAATTGGAGGAGGCAGAACCAGTGGGGCTACCGCTTGCAGACTTGGACTTTAGTTTCTTCTTCTTCGTCATATGTGGCGGCGGAGACTGACGCCGTGAAAGGCGACGGTGAGCGGCGAAGGACAGGGACCTCAGCTTCGTCGGTTTTGGACAGAGAAACTTTGATTTTGAGATTTAAAATCAAACACACCTGAGCATCAAGAGGAGGACGCTTGACATTTCGAGCCGCCCAAAATCTCAGCAATCGGACCTCCACTTTTGAAGACATCGACCAGCCTTAAGATCACGAAGAAGAACATATGAAGTTTCCATTCTACCTATTTATAATTTTAAAAACACCGCCTTGAGCAGGGTAAAGTAACATAGAATGTGGCTTTGAAAAGGGGAGAATAGGAATGAACACGAAACGACTATAATGAAGCTTAAGTCGAGTCTCAGCGTAGAGAATCTCAGGCGCCACCGCCGACCATCGAAGCCTTGTAGGGTTTCTTTTGAACTCGGCTTTTGGGCCAAATTTTACATCTCACGGATTGAGTAAAGAAAACAGCCCATTCCCCCGCGTGACATGGCAAAAACACAGCTTTCCATTGGACGATTTAATTGGCTGACGTGGACACTCTCCCTACTCCTCATATATCCTTTTTAATATAGTATATAGATATATTAATGCGGACAGTATGTCGCCTCGTTAATAAACCTTGATTGCTAATTACACTATAATTATTGGCTTGGCTGTGCCGCCGCACAATCTATTTAATGTTATAGTTTTTCTATCACCATAATACGATTGATATCTATTTGTTCATCATATTATGGTTATTATATAAATATTTGGTCACCTACATAAAATATTATAAAATTTACGGATTTACAGAATTTGGTTGACTGATTGTTACAATATTTTCAGATTGATTTTCGGTTCAAACGATTTAATCCCAACGGTCACAAAGAAAAAATTTCAAAATTTTTACCCTTTTCAACCGGCTATGAACAGTATTTTCATCTATAAATATACTCATTCTTCACTCATTTACTTCATCCAAAATATTTCATCTTCTCTCAAATATTTTCAAATCGCCACACTTCGGTTTTTCATTACAAGAAAGATGATTCGTATATTTTTGGTTTTATGTGCAATTCTAATTTTTGCTTCTATGTTCGGTCTTTTTATTGGAGAATTTGCTCCTGAAGAATTTACGCTTAATGTCGGTTTACTTTTCTATGCATTGTTTCTCCTTGTAATTGCGTGTATTATTAATATAAATGGTTCGCTTTAAAATTACGAAATTCTAATAAAATTTTTATTTTGTGTTTTAGAAATACAAATGGCAAACATCGAGAAACTTCAGTTCCCGGCTCTCAAAATAACTAGCGAAAACTACGTCGGATGGGTCACAAACGTGAAACCATATCTGGTGATGAAAAAGATAACCGAAACGATTGTAATCGGTAATAAATCGCCGCCCGAGCATATAGCCGAGGCGATAATCTTCCTGAAGAAGCATTTAGATGAGAATCTAACGCACGACTATGCAAGCGTCGAAGACCCAGCTGAACTGTGGCAAGCTTTAAAAGAAAGGTTTGATAACCAGAGACAAGTCAACCTCCCTCACGCTCTAGAAGAGTGGAAAAATCTGAGGTTCCCAGATTTTCAGAAGGTTGAGGATTACAATTCCGCTGTCCTGAGGATAGTTTCACTTCTGAAATATTGTGGTAACCCTGTCTCTGAGGCAGAAATGATGAATAAAACATACAACACTTTCCACAAACAGCTTCACTTCTTGCCCGAAATTTACAAAAAATGCGGGTACACAAGATTTTCTGAATTGATGGTTGCGCTCATGTTGGCTGAAAAGAACAATGAGCTCCTGATCAAAAACCACAATTCCCGACCTACGGGAGCCAAAGCATTTCCTGAAGTAAATGCTACGGCGGTAGGAAATTCGGAAAGGAGGAACCAGACCAACCGAGGTCATGGTCGTCGTTTCAACAACAAACGTGGAAAAACTTACAATTCCAAATGGAAGGGATCTAACAAGTGGGTTAGATCCGAACAAGTTTCTAAGGGTAAAGAAACTCAAGGGGATACCACCCAGAAGCGTGAGACAGTGTGTTACAGATGTGGCTGTAAAGGACATTGGTCTCGTACATGTCGTACTCCTCCACATCTCTGTAAGTTATATCAAGAGTCTACGAAAGGCAAAGCTAAAGAAGTGAACCTCACTGAAAACTTTGAAGGAACATCGTACCTCGATGCCTCCGACTTCGCAAATGAGCTGGACTAGACTACTCCTGAAAGAGAACCGAGATGCTTATACTAAGACTATTGAATAGTTTTCAGTATTGTCATGTGTAATTATTACATTTCCTATTTTAAACAAAAAATGATGTTTTAACGTCACCTTAATGTATAATTATTGTGTGTTTCCTTATATGATTATTATATGAATGAATTTTATGTTTTTCTTTTATTAATATTGATGACAATTTCAGAAATGGATCGAAATACTAATGGAGCAAAATCCAAGAAACGGATTCGTGAAATATGTATACCAGATAGTGGAACAACACACACTATTCTGAGACAAAAAGATATTTCTCTAATATAAAACCGACAAGAATTGTTGTCAATACAATATCAGGTCCTGCAGACGTGATTGAAGGAACTGGTAAAGCAAACTTTACGTTGCCAAATGGAACAAAATTTTCCATAAATAATGCTCTATATTCTCCAAGTTCTAAAACAAATTTGTTGAGTTTTAAAGACATATATCTTCACGGATATGATACTCAGTCTGCAGCTGAGGAAGGAAAGAAATACATGAATGTAACTTCTGATGTAACTTCTGAGCAATATGGCAGAAAACACATATTGGAAAAGTTTCCAGAACTTCCTTCGGGACTACATCATACTTATATCGATGAGATCGAATCAAACCTTGTAGTAAAACGGAACCCAGAAGAGTTCACATTATGGCATGATCGTCTCGGCCACCCATGCACTACAATGATGCGTAAAATCATAGAAAGTTTGCATGGTCATTCACTGAAAGTCCAGGAGATTTCTCAAGGGAATAAAATGACATGTGTTGCATGTTCTCTAGGAAAATTGATCGTAAAGCCATCGCCAACCAAAATCGATAAAGAATCACCAAAGTTCCTTGAAAGAAATCAAGGCGATATATGTGGACCTATACACCCACCTTGTGGACCATTCCATTATTTTATGGTATTAATTGACGCATCCTGTAGATCGTCACACGTTTGTCTATTATCATCTCAAAATGTGGCATTTGCGAGATTTCTAACTCAGATAATCAAACTGCGATTACAGTTTCCTGATTATACTATTAAAAGAGTTAGACTAGACAACGCTGGTGAGTTTACATCCCAAGCATTCAATGATTATTGTATGGTAACAGGAATTGATGTTGAACATTCTGTTGCTCATGTTCATACGCAAAATGGTTTGGATGAATCTTTAATAAAGCGTCTGCAATTGATTGCAAGACCATTGATCATGAGATCAAAACTTCCAACCTCTGTATGGGGGCATGCTATTTTGCATGTTGAAGCACTTATTCAGATCAGACCGAGTGCATACCATAAGTATTCACCACTACAGTTAGCGTTTGGTCGAGAACCAAATATTTCCCACTTTAGAATCTTTGGTTGTGCGGTATATGTGCATGTAGCACCACCACAACTTACAAAGATGAGACCACAAAGAAGATTGGGAATATATGTTGGTTGTGATTCTCCATCAATTATACGATATCTAGAACCACAGACTGGTGACGTCTTTACGGCACGTTTCGCCGATTGTCATTTTGATGAAAAAATATTCCCAGTTCTAGGGGAGAAAACAAAAATGTAGAAAATGATATCAAATAGAGTGTACCATCATTACTATATCTTGATCCTCCTACTAAAGAGTCTGAACTAGAAGTTCGACGAATCATGCATTTACAGAGTATAGCTAATCAGCTACCTGATGCATTTGCGGATACCAAAACGGTAACTAAATCTCATATACCAGCTGCAAATGCTCCTGCTTGTATCAAAATATCAAATGGGGAAAGAGAAGCAGATGATACACGTGAGTCTAAAACACGCTTGAAGCGTGGCAAACCTGCTGGTTCTAAGAATAAAAATCCTAGAAAACAAAAGGATACCAAGATAAAAGACACACCCAAAATAGCAGAAAGTATTTTGAAAGAAACAAATGATGAGAACACTGACAATGTAGAGCATCATGAGTCAGAAAATAATCATGAGATTTCTATCAACTACATCCATAATAAGAAGATATGGAATAGAAATGAACATGATGATGTTGATGATGCTTTCTCATATACTGTGTCAAGTGAAATAAATGAAGAAATCGATGATCCAGAACCAAAATCTGTATATGAATGTCAAAAGAGACATGATTGGAAACAATGGAAAGATGCAATACAAGCCGAACTTGATTCTCTTAATAAAAGAAAAGTATTTGGATCTATTGTACTCACACCTGCAGATGTGAGACCAGTTGGATACAAATGGGTTTTCATTCGAAAGCGAAATGAGAAAAATGAGGTTACGAGATACAAAGCTCGTCTTGTGGCTCAAAGTTTTTCTCAAAGACCTGGAATCAATTATGAAGAAACGTATTCTCCAGTTATGGATGCAATCACGTTTAGATTCCTGATGAGTCTAGCTGCTGATAAAAATCTAGAGATGCGTCTCATGGATGTTGTTACAGCTTCTCTATATGGATCATTAGATACTGATATCCACATGAAAGTTCCTGATGGTTTTAAAATGCCAGAAGCATTAAGTTCCAAACCTAAAGAGTTATGTGCAATAAAATTGCAAAGATCATTATATGGGTTAAAGCAATCTGGACGTATGTGGTATAATCGTCTCAGTGAGCATTTAACAAAAGAAGGATATGTGAATGATCCTATATGCCCATGTGTTTTCATCAAGAAAACAATGTCCGGATTTGTAATAATCGCGGTATATGTTGATAATCTTAACATTATCGGAACTCAGAAGAAAATACAAAATGCATCAGACTATCTCAAAGGAGAATTTAAGATGAAAAATCTTAGACAGACACATTATTGTCTTGGCCTACAAATAGAGCATTCACAAAATGGTATATTTGTGCATCAATCCACATACACTAAAAGAGTGTTTGAACGATTTAACATGGATAAATCAACTCCTCTTAGCACCCCGATGGTCGTTAGGTCACTTAATATTGAAAGCGATCCATTTCGACCACCTGAGGAGAAAGAAGAGATACTTGGTCCGGAAGTACCATATCTAAGTGCAATTGGAGCGCTGATGTACCTTGCAAATTGTACACGGCCTGATATATCTTTCGCTGTTAATTTTTTGGCAAGATTCAGCTCATCTCCCACACGAAGACATTGGAGTGGAATTAAACATATTTTTTGTTACCTTCAAGGGACCATTGATTTGGGTTTGTTTTACCCTAAATATTCAAAAGGTCAAATGATTGGTTTTGCAGATGCAGGATATCTTTCAGATCCACACAAAGCCTGATCGCAAACAGGATACGTTTTCACGATCGGAGGCACTGCTGTATCTTGGCGTTCTCAGAAACAAACGCTCGTGGCTACTTCTTCAAATCATGCTGAAATCATCGCACTCCATGAAGCAAGTAGAGAATGTGTTTGGCTAAAATCAATAAGCCGACACATCTGTTCAAGCAGTAGGATTGACGGAAATACAGAGCCAACTATCCTATATGAAGATAATGCAGCATGTGTTGCTCAAACAAAGGACGGATATATCAAAAGCGATAGAACGAAGCATATTCATCCGAAGTTCTTCTCATACACTCAAGAGCTCGTGAAAAAGAAAGAGATTGAAGTAAGATATGTTCGATCATGCGACAATGCAGCCGACCTTTTTACAAAATCATTTCCGACTTCGGTATTCAGAAAACATGTCCATAACATTGGAATGCGTCATCAGAAGGATCTATGACTGCTCATTCGAGGGAGAGCTTACGTAGTTGTACTCTTTTTATCTTACTATGGTTTTTTTCCATTGGGTTTTCCTGGAAAGGTTTTTAAGGAGGCAACAAAGACGTTAAGCAAGAAGTAATAATGACACTGGTCTCCAAGGGGAGTGTTATAAACGTGATGGAACAAACGTCAATGTTTGCTGCACCGAAAACATTGATATTGTATGAAAACGTAAAATATGTGGAGTCCACCGTCACTATGCACACAGTAACTTTATCTTTTTACTTCTATATATACGAACGTTTTCGTTCGATTGTAAAACACACCATCTCTTCTTCCTCTTATAACATATTCTCTCTCGTTATTACCTTGTATTAGTAGTATCTTTTTTCTGCGGGTGTAAAATTTCGTTCTTATTTAAATTTTTTGATACTATAAAATTATAAGTTATTTTATAACATTGATGACTTTTTTTTTTTTGTGAAACCTTTAAAATAGTATATGTTCACGAATCACAATGGTGCAGTTTCCGGTTTAGTTTTGGTTCGGTTAGTTCAATAATACAAAAAAGTGAATACAACACAACAAAGATAATGTCTCAGTACTAGTGAAAAGGCGAAGAAAGAGTGAAGACCCAAAGATGCGATCGTTAGAAGAGCTATCTCCGTTAGAAACCCTAGAAATAGAGAACGGCCTCTCTCTCGTCTCACGCGTCAAGCTCTCTCTCACAATCCACCCTCTCGTCCCCTCCGTCTTAAAGCCCATCGACGAATGGCAGCTCAAGCGATCCTTGATCGACTTCCTCAAGAACTCAACCTTCCCCTCCGTGACGATCTCGGAAGAAGACATCGTGGTTCGGCGTCACAGGGACTTGAAGAAAAGGAAGCGTGATGAGCCAGTGGCGCATGGGTCGCTGCTTATCCGAGATTTAGGGTTTCTCGAAGGCAAGAAGAAGAAGAAGGAAGACGACGACGATGCCAAGGGTTTGGAGAAGAAGTTTGTAGAGTGGAGGAAGGTTTTGGTGGAGAAGATGAATGGTATTGAGGTGAATTTGGAAGGAGTCAAGTACACTCTCACTGTGGTGCTTCCTGTTTCTGATGATTTCGAGAGGTTGAAGAAAGATTGGGAGGAGTTTTACGCTTTTGGTAATCTTTTGAGGTTTCCTTGATTTTGAGATTGGAAAGCGTTTTGATTTGATTTGTTTTTTTTTTTTTAGGGCATCCAAGGGAAGGGAGGAGAGAGGCTGATACAATGATACTGAGAGGTGTGCCATCAAGATGGTTTGCAGAGACAAGAGTTTCGTCCAAGCCTTCTATGTTGGTTGCTCATACTATCTTCTCCACCTTTGGCAATATCAGGTTACATTCTCTCCAGTTTTCACTCAACCTAAATTTTCTCTATGAATGGGGGCAATATTGGAGTTGAGAGTGCTTATCACACTATTCATTGACTTTTTGTGGTGCTTTGGATTAACTTCATACATTTTCTTATGTATATGTTCCTCGTAGCAAAACAGAAAGTTCATCAATTTGCTTCGAAAGTGTGACACAAAGATTGATTACTAAAAACATTAATTGGTTTGTGCTTCTTTCGGTATAGAGATGACATCTTGTATGATATTTCTTTGCTAAGTGCAATCGGTGGACGAAACCCTTTTCCTAACAACTAATTTTGGTCTCGTTTGCACTTCTCTGGTTTAATTATATTATATCATGGTCATTGTATCGAACTTGCTGTGCCATGTACGTTGTAATGTTCAACTCTTCTAATCAGATGCTCTTCTTTGTTTTGTTTACCAATGAGTCTGATATTAAATTATTAATGCAATCAATAATTTCATGTTCTGCTGGTTTAACTAATCTTCTATAGGAATTTTAATGTTGCTGAGGACGATAATCTAGGTAAGGACGCAGATGAGTACAGTGGAGACCTCGTATCAGGTCTCTATTGTAAGATTGTTGTTCAGTTCGAGAAGTACAACGACTTTGTGAATGCCATGAAGGCTTTCTGTGGCCGCTCTATGCAAAAGGTAAAAGTATCTACACCAAGCATTTTACTAGACACGTCTTTTGGGGAAAATGGGAGATCGTGGAATATTAGCTTTCTCTGTTCTGATGTCTAAGCTCCTTAAATAGCACCCGAGTTTGATCTATCCGCTATATTGTTTTTGTTGGATGTTTCTGCTGATTCTGGAACTCTCTTGTATGCAAAACTATATTCTGCTGCTGTGTTTTTGGGGGATATTGTTGCTGTATCCAAAACTATATTCTGGAATTTAATATCACATGTAAGTTGTTACCGGTTATGTAACATCTTTATACACCCCCTGTTCAGTAGCTTTGGTTTGAAAGTAAGTAGATGGAGTTTTGTTTGATTGTGTATAGGAAAAGAATTGGGGAACTTGAGGCATTGCAACATGACTGATGTAATCTGTTATTATTTGGGGTCATCTGAGCAGGAAGGTACTCGGCTAAAGGCAGACTATGAACTAACATGGGACAAGGTTGGGTTCTTCCAAAACTCGAGGAGGGCATCGGATCACAGAGATGATGGATACAGAAACGAGACTGCTGGATACAATACAGATGATTTACGTCGAAAGAGATTCAGGGTATGTATGCTTTATGATCATATATTTTTATAAAGTACTAAATCCAGACAAAGATGTTTCCTGATGTCTTAAACCTGTTTTTTGGCAGGAGTAAAACACTAAGATGAGGTGTAAGACGAACTTGGAAGTGATTTGTATTTTAGATTTATCTTTTTGAAGATCAGGATCGGAGTTGTGGTATTATGCCGGATGATCATCTTTTATTTTATGGTTAAAAAAGTACATCACACCGAACTTGGTAAAATACTCCACCTTTGAAACAATGAGGTTACAAACTTTGTTTGGTTACATGATTACATCCATCCAAGCTTTTGACTAGTATCGGTTGTACAACCATATCCGTAACCAAAGAATCATATATTTATATTTATCAGATAGAATTTATAATAGCAAAACTTCTAGAAGCACAACCATATCCATAACCAATGATTCATATTTTCTGAGTGATTAGAAATAAACCGATAAGGGAGGTAAAAAAGTCATTTGAACCGGACAAAATGATGAGTAGAATAAACGACTCAGACCGTCAAAACTCCTTGAGGTGACCGTAACCTATGAATTTTCCATTTAAGAATGTCTATAATTCTATAATTCTATATTGCGTCTGAGAAAGACCCATCTAAATATATAAAAGTCACCGTCTCCCTTTCTTTTATTCATTGGTTATATAATTGGTGATGATAATTTTTTCTTTAAATCTAGATAACAACGGCATTTATGCAAGAGAATACCTTAAAATAATATTAAAAACAGAATCAAATTTTTAATCATAATCAAATCTTGTAGGGTTTACATAAAAATCATATAAATATTAGACAAATGAGCCAATGTGTGACGTTTTGGTACTTAATCATGCTAACTAGAAAAATCATATCCTGATTTCTTGATGACTTTCATAAAGGGATCAAACTAGCAAGATTTCAAGCATGACTGCTACGTACGTCGCACGCCTGGAAAAGATAAACATGAATATTAACATCTTCAGAGACGCTGCAAGGTTGGTGTAAGACACGTTCCATCCGGAAGAGCCTGAATGTTAGGGCATCGTTATTGGTGTCCCTTAGGTTGAGGTCCTTAGCGTAGGGTCTCTTAACTTTTAACTAAAAAAGCTAAGGAACGGCCCTTAAATAAGGGATTTGAGAAAAGTCCCTTAGCGTTTTTAGTTAAAAGTTAAAGGACTCTACGCTAAGAGCCTCAACCTAAGGGACACCAATAATGATGCCCTTAGGTCCCTAGTCTCAGTCGTAAGGACTGGATAGTCTGTTGGTTTTATTAAATCACTCAAGATGCTCACAAAACTTCATCAACTAATCATATACCTACATCTCTTTTTTCCTAGCCTGTAAGAATTAAGTAAATTTTAAACTAGCCAATGAGGATAAAGCTTTAGAGACTCACAAGTTTCCCATATCTAATCCACAACTCATGATTATGCAAAGTGTAGTAGACCTAAAATAAGCAGCAAACGTAATGTCTATTGTACTCATATAACAACCAAAGGAGCCACAAATATCATGACATTTCAACTAGCTCTCATCTGCGCCCAAAAGACCCATCTAATCTTTATCCACTATCATTCAGTCTCTAGTCACATACTTGAAATCTTGAATCCACAGCATTGCTATTATAACAAACTCATGCAACTCATCCAGTACCGTATTTATTTCAACTCCGTTTACAAATAGATTCTAGATCCCTCGTTTACAAATGAAGAGAAGAAAACAAAGTTTTATGATTTCTTTTCTAAAACTAAGTGATAAATTATGAGGAAAATTTCTGTTTATACATTTAGTGGAGAAAAAGAGATAAAATTGAAAAACTGTTGATAATTATTGTTGTCTTTAGTTAAGAATGGTTTATATTAGCTCGACACCTCATTGTAAATAGGGTATTTTCACTCCATACACACACATTTATGCAAAATTTGCTATGTAACAAAAATCACTATTATACACTGCATATGCTTCAAATTTGCCTTGCTCTGATCCAGTTCTTATCCAACCGTAGTCTACAACGGTACTCTTAAGGCAAATAGTTAATTTCATCATTTTTTTTTGGTTTTCAAGCAAATTCACTCTTGTAAAAATAAATTACTGTTTATTATTTTATTACATAAGTGATAATATTTACACTACTAAAAGGGGAATATAAGCTCCATTGAACCTATCCACCTCAGCAAATTAAATCAACCAATGAAATATGATTTTTTCGCCATGTCACTATTTATTGAATCCAATAAAACACTTCATCTTCATTGTTCTTAGTCTCTGAAATTGCTGTTATCCTACATTTAAGAACCTCCATTTTTAAAACTTAGTTCCCTTCGTTGATCATTTCAAGATGAGAGATGATGATGTTTCAACTTCCGTTGTTTCTCTCTTTATAACTCTTTCTCTGAATCTTAGCCAAAGGTATCACTTCTTATAATTTGGAATCCTGCTAAATTTTAGATGTAATATTTAGTTTACAAAAGGAAATAAAATAACCATACATTACATTCTCATCTTTATTGTGTTAATCATGTTATTCTTTTTTGGTTTTGTATGATGGAAACCTATTTTACAACACATAATCCATGATACATTTGAGAAACTAAAAATAAAAACTTAAGTTTTTTTTCCAAAATAAAAAATAAAAATAGAAAACTCTGTACTACAAAATATATGCTGAACATAGTAAAAAACATTTGGTTTAAATGTGTCAGACAAGAATATATTCTAAATTTACATTAAATACAATCTAGAATGCAAAAATATACATGCAAAATGACAAGTTTTACCAAATTATACCATATCATTCGCGTGTAAATGCCCACGTAGTATATGGAATAATATGTTCAAATAATATAAAAAATTTCAGATCACATGATCCAAATAACAGACCACTATTTTAAAGGAATAGATAAATATGAAAAGTTATAAATTTTAAAATTACAAGTAACACGTAAAATTGTAGGACAAAATAATTAAGTTCAATAAATAAAATTACATAAAGTTAACGAATTTTTAAAAATAAATGCAAAAAACAATACAAAATATAAATCGCGCGTAGCACGGTTAAAGAATCTAGTATAATTAATAGACAATGAATAACTTTATGGACACGACTTCACAATGGATAATTCAACATGTATATCTTACGTAGTCCCAAAAATAATTTATTAATCCATGTTAGATAAACTTGTTTATATCAACGTGACACAACTCACATTTATGCGGAAATAAACTTGAGTAATATATTAACTTTTGGATGTTAAAAAAAAACTAAATATTTATTTAATAAACGAATCTTAAATTTGATATGACCTTTTAACTCAGTAGAACTTCCATCAATCAAGAAGTCCACGGTCCACAAATTATTGTGATCTAGATGTGATCTCTTATTCAACTTCATGATCACAAACTATTTAACTACGCACCCACTAGTTTGCCTAATCGTATAGTATGATTGTGATGTGTGCTCAGCTCTCCTAAAACACATTAATATTATTATTATTCATAACAAAACAAATACTCATGTGTTGTGGTGGTACATTCACAAATCTTCCAATATTATAACCTTTTCAAGAAATCCAAAACAAAGTAAGAAACATAGATATCTAAACTGGATTAAATAGAAGATTGCCTATAAAAAATTACTTTACAGTAGATAATCCCCATTCCATAACACAACAATCAATAAACTTACCAGTTCAAAAAAAAAAAAAACAATCAATAAACTTAACAAAGTTATTTTCATCTTCTTTTTGATGAATTCTTATAATATTAGTTTGATGAAGATGTTCAAAGTTCAAACTATGTTTGCAACAGTCGGTAGATAATCTGTAAACAAGAACATCTTCCCATTTCATATTTACACCTATGGACATTAAAACCCTAAGGGAATAAAAGAAGAATATACAATTTATCTGCTAATTCAGCTGTGTCATAATCAAGTATTATGAAAGAAACAGTGAAGAAACAAGAGATAACAAGAAAATCAAACCAAAGAACTTTCACAAAATGAAAAAAAAAACATTTTTGCTCGGTCACGCGGTTTTCTCACGAGCAACCAGAAAACGAAAATTCTACTTGCGAGGCGAAAGATTGCGAACAGTTCTTGGATTAAATGATGCTCTGTCTTCAATACTCAACTTCCTGGCGAAATCTTTCTTCTTCATCGCATATGATGAAGATCCTCGGTTTCCTCTCTGTTCCTTGATCGTTGGTACCAAGTACCAAGCAATACAAGTGCACATGATCGCAACAGATCTTCCAAAGAAAACCAAGAAAACAAGAACCAAGATCACAGTCACGGGAAAGAAACGGTTCGGTCTTGTGATCTTCTTCAGATTCTCATTCAAAACACAGCTCTGTTTTTCCTCTGTTTCAGGTTCTGTTTTCTTTGTTTCCTCTGTTTTCGATTCGTTGACTACTGTTTTGACTTTAGCAGCAGCAGAAGCGGCAACATCTTTGGTCTTCTTCTGTTTATGAAGATAAGACGATTTGATCACGACTGGGACACACTCACCGGAGCTTGTGAACACGAATCGGACAAGAGGCGGGCCACCGGAATCGACCTTCTTTGAGTAGATGATCTGTCTCTTCTCGTCGAGCTCTGAAAGAAGCTCAGAGAACTTGTCAAGTCCACGGTTTGAATAAGGGTTCTTGCTCGCTTTTCTTGATTTTCTTGGAGAAGTACATGGAGTTCTGAATGGGCTCACCATTTTTGGTTCGGCCGATGATCCTTTGGTTTCTTTAATCTTGTGTGGTTCTTGTGAGATTAGGAGAGTTTCAAGGGATTTGTTTCGCAGACAAGAGAGACGACCTTAGTAGTAATATATGGGATTTGTATTGAATTTTAAAAGTCTTGCGGGACAAAACTATTTGTTTTATAAAATCGAAAAAAACTCGTTTCTAATAATATTTAAAAACTGAAAATATGAAATTATGAAAGTATGAAGTTGACCGGATCTGATGAATGAAGAAGCGTTATAACTTGGTCAAAATAAATATTGTGGATGAATATAAGAAGTTTCGAAGAATGACTGACTTTCTTGCGGCAGAACTAGAAAAGTCGTTTTCTTTCCTTATTTCGAGAAAAACAAAAATCTTAGAGCATCTCCAACCCCACTCCATTACTCTATAAATAGAGTAACTCTTTTATTTTTTTGTTCATTGCTCCATTTCCCACTCCATTTTCAATTTTAGAATAAAATATAAAGTAGGGTTGGAGATGCCCTTAACCAAAATCTAGTGGGAAGTCGTTTACAAAGAATTTTATAATTTGATTTGATATAGCAAATTTTGGAAACCAATCTCTTATATATTTAAAGAGAAGCGCTACAATTTCCCTTGTATATAAAAATATGTCATCAGAAAAATATGTTGGTCTACTAAACATATATTATATATTTCACTAAGTGTTTTGCCCGCACATATGGACATAATTCTTTAGTACATATATTTGAATAAACAAACTATTAAATTTAAAAATCAAAATTTTTAAATTAAAAATTAAATTTATAATATTTTGATGAATCTTTCAATTTTTCAAACTTTGTCTTTTATTGATTTAAAAACATTATTCTTGCTAACAATATCAATAATTTATTATTACAAAATATGTTATAATCTTTAAAAAAATTATTATATTAATTTATAATCAATTATCTAATTAAATAAACAAATATATAACTGTTAATATAAAGTGATGTTATCAAACCAAATTCTTGAATTATCAAAACCTACAAAATATCAAAATAAATCAAAAGCAAAAGAATATTCAACCTAACCAAACTTTACATATTGTATTAATCAAAATAAATAAAATGAATGATATTATATAATTATATTGTGAAATACCTCCCATGATAACTGAATAAACACTTAAACACACCAACTACATCGACAAACAAAACATTAAAATATAATATATATAAGACGAAAACATTTTCTATCTATTATTATATTCATTTCTAAAAGTTATAATAAAGGAAAATATATGCTATAGTGAATCTCTATTTTTCATTTAAGATTGAAATTGGTATTTTCTTCTAAGTATAGAGATCAAATAATACTTCTTTACTATAAAATCATAATTTCTTATTTTCAAAATGGTCTTTTAACTTTGAAACTCTAATAATTATAGCTAAAACAGATAATTTTGCAAATACATTTTTTATAAAATAGAATCACATTTTTCTTTACATAATAATCTTTTCAAGAAATTGTAATTTAAACAAAATCATAATTCTGTGAAATTCTTGAAAACATAAAAGTAAATAGAACTAATTTTAAATTAATATTTTGAAAATATTCTCTTTTGGAGACAGATGTTTTGAAAATATTGATAACTCCATTCCCAATAAAAAATATTTAAGAAAATAACGAATAATAAACAAATATTACAGATTTATTGTTATTGCTTATATACATCTTTTTAGTATTTAAATACTAAAATAAATTTAATAATTTAGAAAAAAAGTATTTCATGACATATTACGTTTTTTGTTATTTTTATAAATCAATTTTTAATATTTTTGTATAATGATAAATTTAATTATCATATGTATATACTTCTAATTATAAAAACAATAGTGAATAAGAAAGAGAGATATAGATAAACACAAAACAAATACATGAATTTATTTTTCAAAACACGTTTTCCATTATTTTTTTAGATAAATTTCGTAATATTAATTTGTAATCAGGTAAATAATGAATTATACTTTAATTTAATTATTTTGGTCAAAATTAATAACTCAGCCTAAAATTATCATAAAATTGTGGAGAATGTGACTAATAAGCAAATTCACTTTTCAAATAATAGTATAGATTAAACTAATCATAAAATTGATTAACAATCTACGATTGTTATTTTTTCTTTTTTCTTAAGTAAGAGCTACGAAATTTTCAAAAGTGAATAAAATATATATTTGACAATTAATGATTTTAAAAATAAATATTTGATAATAATTTACATATCTTCCACTATTTTTAATGTTATATTATTAAAATAAATTAAACAATCATATCAACCGTATAATAAAAAGTTAGATTTTTTTGTTTATGTTATATTTGAATTTTTTAAAACGAATACAAATTACAGAAACTGTTAAAAGTCTCGCATTGAAAATTTAATGATCTATAGCTTAAACTTTTTGTTATAATTAAGTACAAATGATCAAAAAACTATATTTAATAAATATTCAGATTAATATATATATATATATGGCTTATGAAATGATATAATTATGGTTGAACGGCCAAAACTAGTATTTAACAATTATTAGACTATTCATTCATTTTGCGTATATGCGCATGTAATCACCTAGTTTTACTTATAACATGTGTCATCATCCAAATGATTTTGAAATCACTATAGAACTAAGTTGGTTCATCAAAATATATACTATATTTTTTTATTAAACTAATTATTAATGTAAACATAAATATTTTATTTCAACTATTGATTGAACATGTATAATTAATAAGAAGTGAAATGAATTTCATTTATTTTATCATCATTTGTGAAAAATGTCAAAGTTACACTTTTATGATATAAAAACAATCAAGGATTCTAGTAAATCATATTATAAGTTTATAACCATAATGTTTTGCAAAATTTATTTTTTGTTAAAGTGCTCAAAGTTTTGATGATAATTATTTATAATAGTTAGCTTAGAAACTTAGAGCATGCGCAGTAAGCAGTAATGGTATGTGAACAAGTCTCTTGTGATTATAATATTGAAAAAATAGAGTAGAGTGGAGAGAGAGAAAAAGAACAGAAAGTTGGAGCAACGTCTTTTTTTTTTCCGTCAATAGGTATTTGATTAATGGGTCTAAAAAAGCCTCATTACAAACATACAGAAGCCCATATAACCGGGCCAAAAACAATAAAATTCTGGGCATAAAGCCCAACAACGGGAAACCCTAGGACCCACGAGGCTTAGCTGCCGCGCGGACAAACGCTGCGGTTCCGACGTTGCCCTCGCTTCGAAACAACACCGGGAACCAACCGTCGGTTCACCCGAATCCACCGGAGCTCACTGACTCCACACCATCACCACCGCCAAACGTCTTCGACACAAGTGAGCCCAATTTCGGAGAGCATCAATCGACTGATCGAGATCTTATCCGTCACCATTCGTCGCAATCACCGAGAGAAAGACTTCACGTGAACCATCACCGTTAACCTTGGTCGAGCTTCAATCGTCCTCCGACGTCGTCACCACCAATCCAAACCAACCAAAAACGACAACACACTAAAAGGAAAGAAACAGACTAAACCCTAAGAAATGGAGCTAGGGAACCAGCCGATGGCGAGGCAAGGCATGAAACGCCTTCACCCCCGTAATCTAGACCGACAACGGCAGAGCTAAACGTAGCCTCCACCTCTCGGGGACATGAACCGGCGTCGACGGAGCTGACGGAGCCTCCGCCTCCCGGAGACAAAACCAAATAGCCGCACAAAGAGCTTCACCACGCCTTCCTCACCACGACTGCGCCTTTACACCAGAACCAGATCCGCCATGGACGGCCTTCTTCTAGAGCTCAGGCAAGGCGGAGGAGAGAGGAAACGACAGCAAAGCGAGGATCGAAAGCTTTAAAGGTGGTTTGAGGGACTCCGGTGACGGCACGCACGCTCACGCGCCGGCCGGCCACCGGACCCGAATATAGATCTACTTTCTCTCTCTCTCGTTGGAGCGACGTCTCTTGTACGAAGGACTTTCAGAAAAAGATAAGAAATTTTTCTTTGATGTGTTTCACTGTTATTGGTTCATATTCTTTTTTGTTTATAATTTAATTATGAAATAAATTACATTAATATTATATAGATCAGAAACTCTTGTGAGAAAGTGTACTACCGCTAATGATGCTCTTAGCTCGAAAACTTGACATATTAGTATATAAATTATCGTTCACATGATTTCAGTGGCTTACTAGTATGCTCCATCATTAATGGCGCATGTGACAATTAGCTGTTGTTCTGCTCGTTACTCGTACGTGTTATTTAATATCTTCTTTTTTTTTCTCTGGTAAGTGTTTTTTATTACTCTCTCTCGGTTATGAAATGTAAGATATTTTGGGTAGTATACACTTATTAAGAAAATTATTTTTTATTTAAAAAGTATCATTAAAACTATAAATTAAAAATTATTCAACCAATTACAAAATAGAACTAATAAATTTGATTGGCTATACAGTTTTTGATAAACTTAAAATTACCTAAAAAGATGAAAACATCTTATATATTAGAACATAAAATTATTCTAAACATTTTACATATCAGAACAGAAGGAATATATTACACGTTCAGCGTTCCCACTTTGTATTCATGCACTCGTGTATACCTACCTATCAGTTACTAAGATATGAATATGATAGTAGTTTTTTTACTAATACTTCCTCTGTTTAACAAAGATATATATTTTTAGTATTTTTACATATATTAATAAAATATATTCAATCATTATAATAAATATATCATTTTCTGTAATTTTTAATAACTTTTAACCAAAATAATTTATTAAAGTCAATTAAACATCTTTTTCATAGACATCTTAGTGAAACAAACTTTTTTTCCTGAAACCTCTTAACTTAATGAAACGGAGAGACACTTTCCCCCTGTTTTATTATTTATTGAATTATGGTTAGATAAATAATTAATAATAATTTATTTAAGGTTTTTTTCATTGGATTTTCCTGGTTAGGTTTTTAACGAGGTAACATCTCACGCGCATTATATACATTAAGGGGAAGTGTTATGAATATTGTGGTGATGCCTATTATAAAATTATAACGATTCTTAGATGTACTGGTTCTCCAAGCTTTCTTATTTTTCAAGTTAGATTTTGTTTCCAAATTATTGTAATCCTATATAAAATACTCATTACTCATAGAATAAGACACACGAGTCTCTCTTTTTTCTTCTTTACTATATCAAACTAGATGATAACGACCAAATTATTTATACTAATGTTTATCCATTAAATGGTTTTTAACATTTTGCGACACTACAAATTTTATCGATTGTAAAATGATGAATAAAGAGGTTGGTCTCTTACGTATATCATCGTCGTTGAAAATTTAACGTATTAAAATTCATTTTAGTTATTTTGAAGACTTCATATGTACAAAATAAAATTAAGTTGTAGTATTGACACAAATCACAAAAACAAGATTGACAACATCAATTTTAAATGACGAAAGAAGATTAGGTTTTCTGCTATTGATTTGTTTACTATTGACTCTGAGTAAGTGATTTCATTTTCTACCTCTATAAAATTGTGCTTTCGTTCTTATTTCTGTGTCACTGATATGAGTTTTGTTTCTTTTAAAATTTCTTCTGTGAATTCGGTGAATTACATAAGCGTCAATTTAAGAAGATGGACACCTGTAAAAGTTAGTTCCACTCCAGATACATATCTAAGAATTAAAATTTTGAAGAAAATTACCGGCAAACGCTATTCACAGGTTAGTTTTCAAATTTAATATATTAAGCTGCTATCAAATATAAGTGCAGACTTAAAATATAAATGTATGTGTTGTATATATTCATATGTTCGGTCTAAAGAGTATACCCTTGTACCCAACGCTTTTCATGTTTATCACCACTTTTTTTTTTTTTGACAGCAAACATTTACAGACTCATGTAGACTCTGTAAACCAAGGTGGTAAAACTACATCCATGTGCACGACGACAGACAGTTGTTGCCGAGCACTCCGTGCCAAGCTATCCGCCCTTTTGTTCTCCGTCCTAGGAACATGAACAATTTTTGAGTTGACAAAACTTTGTCTCAAAATCTTGATATCTTCCAGGTAGCTTTCAAATGCTAGCCATTCCTCTGGTTCTGAAACCATCTTCACCAGTTGAGAACAATCCGTTGCAAACGTAACCTGAAACTGCCTTAAATTTTGCATACATTCCATCGCCCAAATCAATGCCTCCATCTCCGAATGAAGAGGTGAGAGGGATGCCCTTACATTTCGTGCTCCCAATAAGCCATCAAACCCTGGCAGCGTGCTATGCCATCAAACCCTGGCAGCGTGCTATGCCATCCTTGCCCTGAAAAAAAATCTTTATCTTTCCAAGAACCATCCGTGAAACACCATCGTCCTATGGTCCCTATATCAGGCCGTGCCTGTACTTCCTGTACCAATCTACGTTCTTTAATAACTTGTGCTTCAGCCCACAATGTTGATTCCACTTCTGCCAATCTCAGCATGTCTCTTGGGTCCATATCTAAATTACTGAACACTTTGTTGTTCCGACCCTTCCAAATATACCATAATATCCATGCAAACCGGTGATCCACCATTTTTGGATTAAGTCTCCAGAATAAATGATCCATATTAGCAAAAAGAGAGCCAATTGGGAAAATATTTGGATTTGATGGGATCTTGGATAATGCCCACACTTGATGTGCTGGAGGACATTCAAAAAACACATGGTTTATTGATTCCTCCGGAGCTCCGCACCTGGCACAGCAGGTGTCTCTTTGCGTCCCTCGTGCTTTTAATGTTTTCGTCACCGCTATACAACCAGATACCAGCTGCCAAAGAAAGTGTTTTAGCTTCGGAGGACACCTCACCTTCCAACAGTATGCCTTAAGGATATCCACATTAGGGCCATAAAAATCAGGTGGTTTCTCCTTGTCAGGATAAATCCTTTCTACCTGATATCCTGATTGTACCGTATATTTTTCATTTTTTGTGAAATGCCATCCATTCCTATCTGCCAACTGATTTCTGCCCAATGGTATACTCTCAATTATTTTTGCATCTTGTGGATCCACCAAATCCCTAATTGCATGTACATTCCATGTGCGTGATTCTTGATTAATGAAATAATCTACAGTGAGGTCCGGGTAACTATTATGAAGGTTTTTATTGGCTGGTCTCGGGCGAGTGGATGGGAGCCAAGGGTCATTCCATACTGAAATAGATGATCATGTTCCTACCCTTTTAATTAGTCCTTTATAAACCAGAGATCTAGCAGAAGTAATACTCCTCCAGCCATATGACGGGGAGTATGAGCGAATCGGTTCCAGGGGTGAAGAATTCCTGTAATACCGTCCTTTGAAGACTCGAGCAAAGAGGGAATTTGGCTTCTCGATCAGCCGCCACAACTGTTTCTCAAGCATTGTCGTATTAAAATCAGTCAAATCCTTAAAACCCAACCCACCATTGTCTTTATGGGCACACACTTTATCCATGATTTCCAATGCATACCTCTTGTGCTACCTCCTGGACTCCACCAAAATTGGGCGACTGCACCTGTGAGCTTCTTCACCGTAGTTTTTGGCAACCGGTACACAGACATCACATGGTTTGGCAAAGCCGTAATCACTGATTTAATGATCACCTCTTTTCCACCCTTGGTAAAAAAACGAAAGGTCCATCCATTAATCCTACTATTCAGCCGTTCTTGTGCAAAGCCAAACACTTGTACTTTAGAGCCACCTAGACTTTCCGGTAGTCCTAAATAAGATCCCATTCCACCTAAATTCTGGATTCCCAAAATATCCCTCAATTCTTGACGGCTAGCCTCTTCAATCTTATGTCCAAATTGAATGGAAAATTTCTGAAAATTAATTTGTTGCCCTGAGACAGTTTCGTATTCCTTTAGAATCCTAAGAATAGTCTGACACTCCTCCTTTTTTGCCTTGCAGAAAAACAAACTATCATCAGCAAATAACAAATGAGAGATTGCAGGGCAAGCTCTTGCCACTTTCATACCAGTTAAATGTTTCATCCGCTCTGCCTTTTTAATATTCAAAATTAATGCCTCCGTACACATAATAAATAAATAAAGAGATAGGGGATCCCCTTGCCGTAAACCTCGCTGGGGGGTTATAAGACCCCGAGGTTGCCCATTTATAAGAACCCTGTATTGGACTGAGGAAATACATTCGCGCATTAATTTGATCCAGTGAGAATCAAAACCCATTTTGTAAAGGAGAGCCTCAATGAAATTCCACTCTATCCGATCATAAGCCTTGCTCATATCTGTTTTAATTGCCATAAAATTATTCTGACAAGACTTATTGGCTCTCAAACCATGAAACATTTCCTGTGCAATAAGAATATTATCCGAAATTAGCCTTCCTGCCACAAAAGTCGATTGTGTTTCTGAAATTAACCTGGGAAGACAACTTTTCAATCTTTGACACAAAACTTTCGATATGATCTTGTAGCCAACATTACAAAGACTTATCGGCCTTAGTTCCGTCATCCTTGTCGGCCTCTCCACTTTTGGTATCATACAAATATTAGTTAAATATCATGTTTATCACCACTAAATAAACATTTTCGAAAATATATTCTTCATTAAAAAGCAATAGACTTTTATACCCTTGCTCAATATATTTTTTTCCAATAATTATCTAAATAAATAATAAAAATTTTAAAAATAAAAGTGTTTTTTTTTTCATGTTTTCGAATTATAATTTTTCAAATTCAAACTTTTTTTAAATTTTTTTTTGATTTTTCAAAATTGTTTTTATTTTTTATTTTATTTTTTTTTGAAATTCGAAAATTATTTTGAAACTATTTAAAATTGTTAGAATTTTTAAGTATTTATTGGTATATTTATTAGAAGGGAAAATTACATGTTTACCACTTTTATGATACCACTTTTCATTTTTACCACCACTAAAGAAATATTTTCAAAAATACCTTCTTCATTAAGTGGCAAAAGACTCTTATGTCCTTGTTATTTTTATATAATAAACCATTATTTAAATAAAAAAATTAAAAATAAATAAAAAATAAAAAGTAAAAAAAATAAAAGAAGTAATTTTTTTTATATTTTTGAATTATATTTTTTCGAATTCGAACTTTTTTATAATTTTTTTTTTACTTTTTTTATTTTTTTTTCAAATTTCTTTTTGAAAAACAAAAATTATGTTTGAAACTATTTTTTAAAATATTTTATATATTTTTTAAGTATTTATTTTTATATTTATTAGAATCCTAAATTTTACATTCCAAAAATCCTACCCCATCAATCAACTCTAAACCCTAAGACTAGATTAGTTAACCCTAAGAATATAATTGTCTTTTACCCTTCATTAAAAATGAGGAAAAAAATGATTATTGTAAACATGAAAAGTGGTACTATGAATGTGCTATTTGTGGCAATTTCCCTTATTAGAATTCTAAACTCTACATTCCAAAAACACTACTCCACCCCCAACTCTAAACCCTAAATTTAGATTATTAATTATATGATTATAAATGTTTTTTTTTTCTTTAAAATTGAGAGTAAAAGTGGTTAAAGCAAACACAAAAAGTGGTATTATGAATGTGATATTTTTAGCAATTTTTCATGAAATTACAAAAAATTTAACAATTTAGGATTTTAGTGTTTTTTGTAGTTAATCAAATTACGCTAGTACGTGACATCATCATCTAGTATAAATAGTAAAAAATATCAATAGCAAGATGAATTGACGAGATAATGGCTCTGGATGAGAAAAGCGGCAAACAAAATAAGATTGTATCAACCGGGTCTATTGGTATAAGTGTGGATCAAGTGGATTTAGCGGTCAAATAAATATGTTTGAATGAAAAAAATGAAACAAAAAGGATCCAAAATACTATATAAATTTAAAAATAATATATATATATATATATATATATATCTTTATATATATATCTTTATATATATATATTCAATATCATTAAATATTTTTCATAAATAATAGTAGCTTTTGTAGAAAATATTTTATAAATGCAACAAATATAAAATTTTATTTAAAATATTTGGGTACCTTTCAAATTTTGTTTAGATCTATTCGAGTTTCTGTATTTGGAGCTAAATAATTAAATTTTATACGAGTATTTATAATTTTTTTTATAGGTTTGGTTCAGTTCATATACCATTTAAATTATGTAAGGGTTTTAAAAATTCAAATATACCTTAAAATCACCGTCGACAAAAAAAAAACCTTAAAATATTCAAAAATCTAGATCAATGACATGATTTGGTATGAGTTCCGTTCAGATCACATGACATGAAATGCATGAATCAGGTTAGACGTGATGATAAGAATTTCATGACTTGACCTGGTCTTCTAAACACTTTCTATCTATTTGGCTCTATATTCTAGAAACTTTATCTCATTGATTTGTTTAGTGTTTTTTTTTCTTTGGACAAAGTTTAACATCATTTTTTTGCTGACTCTTATTAATATACAAAAGTAAAGGAAATTGCCACAAATATCATATTTATAATCCTAGTTTTTATGTTTACACTAATCGCTTTTACTTTCATTTTTCGAAAGAGAAATTTAGGATTCTAATAAATGTATAAATAGATACTTCAAAAAAATAAAAATAGTTTCAAACATACTTTTCAAAAAAAAAAGTGAAAAAAATTTAGAAAAATTTCGAATTTGAAAAAATATAATTTGAAAACACAAAAATTATTATTTTTTATTTATTAAATAATTATATATATATATATATAGAACAAAAGTATATGAGTCTTTTGTCACTTAATGAAAAATGTATTTTGAAAATATCCCTTTATTGGTGGTAAAGATGAAATTTCCCCAAAATTAAAAGATTCTTATTAAAAAAAAGAATTCTTCATCATACAGTGTTCATGTAATTATTTTCCCATAATAATAACATTCTTCTAGAATAATATCAACTAAAATTTTAATCTGCGCTGAGCGCCTAAGTTTTTTTTATTTTTATTTTAAATATGATTAACCAATTTATAAATCTTAATTAAAAATATTAACTTTAAGATAATTCAATCATGACAATTATAAACATTTTTCTTTAAATCTCTATATATAAAGGAGTGTTATATTCACTCCTGAAGTTGCCACATAGGATTCCAAGTCACAAAATCGAAGTTTCTGGAAGCGACACATGTCTCGTTCTGCAAAGTGCAGCGTTTCATTTAAATTCTTCTGTCATGGGCTTCTTTTGCGTTTGTGTGGTTGGGATCTGAAACTGGAAGGTGTATCCGGCCCGGTTAGATTGATTCCACGCTCCAAACCTAATTTTTTGATCGAATAAACGAAGATCGTCTCTCTTCTTCGTGTTACGGCGACGAGTTGACGTTTGCACTTCTCCCTACGATATGAAACGGTCCGAGTTATGGCTTCGTGTTTACTCCCAATGATTGAATCCCCCACTATGTCGTCTTCAATGCTTTGTTTCGATCTGTAAGGCGGTGTCTCTAATCCTATAAAAGGTAAACCTTACTTTCCGTAGAACATCATCATCTTTACTCTTGATTTCACATACATTTGTTGCTTTTGTTTTTGTTTGTATTTGTTCGTGTTTTGCAGTCGCCATTTCCTTCTTCGCCTTCGCCGTCAATCATCGTCACTCCTCTAACCGGTTAGTTTATTCTTCTCTTAGTGGAGCACAATATGATATATTCTTAATATATAATGAAACTATGATTTTGTGTTTTCGTGTTTCGATTTGATTGCATTTTACCCTAGATTGAGAAACCCGATTTTGTGTTTTAGATGAGCAGTAAGGGTTTCTTCAATTGGTTCAAAGTATATGGCTGCTTCAGTTTCAACCAGACTTATTTGCACTGTTTGATCCTTTTCAGCTTTACGACGCATCATCAGTATTATCTCAGTTTTAAGCTCTTTCTTATAGGGCAATTGTCAATAATAGCACATTTTAAAGTTTATGTCTCAAAAATAGCACTAGAAGGAGAAAGTCACAAAAATGACATTCATTAAAGGGTAAAATATCCCTAATACTCTTGGTTTAAAATTAAATAAACAAAAATAAAATAAAATAAAATAAAATAAAAAAAAAATAAATAAATTTTTTTTATAGTTTCAGATTATATGTTTTCAGATTCGAAATTTTATAAATTTTTTTCAAATTTTTTTTTTTGAAATTTTTTTTTTTTTCAAATTTTCTTTTATAATTTAAAAATAATTTTTGAAACTGTTTTAAAATTTTTTATTTTTTTATTTTAGTATTTATTTTTTATAAAATTTTAAACCCTAATTCCAAAACCCCACCCCCTTAACTCTAAACCCTAAGGTTTGGATTAATTAACCCAAGGGGTATAAGTGTATATTTACCTCTTTAATGAAACCTATTTTTGTGACTTTGAGCCTTGAGTGCTACTTTGGGAACAAAAACTTGGTTTAGTGCTATCCTAGTCTTTTTCTCTTTCTTATATGCAAAAATGTGAACTTTTTTTCCTTTGATCTCTAATTGCTTCTCTGTCTCTTTGGCACAGCTAATGCATCTGAAAATTGTTTAAGCTCTCCTCCATGTCATCAAAAGTTTGGTTTTTAGATCATGAAGATCTCTTCATGTCACTTCCATTGCATACAACTAAGATCAACTTTCATCCCGATTGCAGAGAGTTTGGAATCACAGTGACTCTAAAGCCTCACCAAGTTGAAGGAGTCTCTTCGCTTATATACAAATATCTACTCAGCGTCAATGTCCTTCTCGGTAACTATCCGCCCTTTTTCTTCCAATACAAACCGAAACTCAAAAATTTAAACCAATTATTTCATCTTTTCTATTATGATTGCAGGATACGTGGTACCACCACTTTTTTTCCGAAACGCTGTCTTTGTGATTGTATCCATGTTGAGTCTAATCTACAGATTGAGCAGATGGGGTTGGGGAAAACTCTACAAGCTATTTATTTTTTGAGTTATCTAAAGTTTCATCAAGGATTGCGAAGGCCATTTTGTGAGTCAAATGAGATCTGCTTCTTAAAGACAAGTTCTTGATGTTGTGTCTTTATTTTTGGCAGTTGTGCTTTGTCCTTTGAGCGTAACGGATGGTTGGGTTGAAGAGACAAAAGGTTCACTCCAGAACATGAAGTTCTTAGGTATGTTGGTGATAAAGATTGCCATAGGAATTTTCGTAAGGTAATGCATGATTATGTCAATAAGAACTCTAAGGGTTTATCAGCTGTGTGTAATTATATTGTTCTGTTTGTTTCGTTCCAGGAATCTTTGTTACTATTTAATGTGTTGTTTACAACGTATGCTATAGCATTGATGGATCAAGACTTCCTTTCTCAGATTCGGTGGCAGTATGCTGTAATTGATGAAGCTCAAATACTCAAGAATCCCAACAGTGTTGTCTCATTAGGAATGTTCATCGAGTTTTGAACTGAATGATATCAAAATCTGTCCATTACAAACTTGCTTTAGTCATTTAATAGCTGGGCTAGCATTCATTTGATCCAGTGAGAATCAAAACCCATTTTGTAAAGGAGAGCCTCAATGAAATTCCACTCTATCCGATCATAAGCCTTGCTCATATCTGTTTTAATTGCCATAAAATTATTCTGACAAGACTTATTGGCTCTCAAACCATGAAACATTTCCTGTGCAATAAGAATATTATCCGAAATTAGCCTTCCTGCCACAAAAGCCGATTGTGTTTCTGAAATTAACCTGGGAAGACAACTTTTCAATCTTTGACACAAAACTTTCGATATGATCTTGTAGCCAACATTACAAAGACTTATCGGCCTTAGTTCCGTCATCCTTGTCGCCCTCTCCACTTTTGGTATCATACAAATATTAGTTAAATATCATGTTTATCACCACTAAATAAACATTTTCGAAAATATATTCTTCATTAAAAAGCAATAGACTTTTATACCCTTGCTCAATATATTTTTTTCCAATAATTATCTAAATAAATAATAAAAATTTTAAAAATAAAAGTGTTTTTTTTTTCATGTTTTCGAATTATAATTTTTCAAATTCAAACTTTTTAAATTTTTTTTTTTGATTTTTCAAAATTGTTTTTATTTTTTATTTTTTTATTTTTTTGAAATTCGAAAATTATTTTGAAACTATTTAAAATTGTTAGAATTTTTAAGTATTTATTGATATATTTATTAGAAGGGAAAATTACATGTTTACCACTTTTATGATACCACTTTTCATTTTTACCACCACTAAAGAAATATTTTCAAAAATACCTTCTTCATTAAGTGGCAAAAGACTCTTATGTCCTTGTTATTTTTATATAATAAACCATTATTTAAATAAAAAAATTAAAAATAAATAAAAATAAAAGAAGTAATTTTTTTTTATATTTTTGAATTATATTTTTTCGAATTCGAACTTTTTTATAATTTTTTTTTTACTTTTTTTGAATTTTTTTATTTTTTTTTCAAATTTCTTTTTGAAAAACAAAAATTATGTTTGAAACTATTTTTTAAAATATTTTATATATTTTTTAAGTATTTATTTTTATATTTATTAGAATCCTAAATTTTACATTCCAAAAACCCTACCCCATCAATCAACTCTAAACCCTAAGTCTAGATTAGTTAACCCTAAGAATATAATTGTCTTTTACCCTTCATTAAAAATGAGGAAAAAAATGATTATTGTAAACATGAAAAGTGGTACTATGAATGTGCTATTTGTGGCAATTTCCCTTATTAGAATTCTAAACTCTACATTCCAAAAACACTACTCCACCCCCAACTCTAAACCCTAAATTTAGATTATTAATTATATGATTATAAATGTTTTTTTTTCTTTAAAATTGAGAGTAAAAGTGGTTAAAGCAAACACAAAAAGGGGTATTATGAATGTGATATTTTTAGCAATTTTTCATGAAATTACAAAAAATTTAACAATTTAGGATTTTAGTGTTTTTTGTAGTTAATCAAATTACGCTGGTACGTGACATCATCATCTAGTATAAATAGTAAAAAATATCAATAGCAAGATGAATTGACGAGATAATGGCTCTGGATGAGAAAAGCGGCAAACAAAATAAGATTGTATCAACCGGGTCTATTGGTATAAGTGTGGATCAAGTGGATTTAGCGGTCAAATAAATATGTTTGAATGAAAAAAATGAAACAAAAAGGATCCAAAATACTATATAAATTTAAAAATAATATATATATATATATATCTTATATATATATATATTCAATATCATTAAATATTTTTCATAAATAATAGTAGCTTTTGTAGAAAATATTTTATAAATGCAACAAATATAAAATTTTATTTAAAATATTTGGGTACCTTTCAAATTTTGTTTAGATCTATTCGAGTTTCTGTATTTGGAGCTAAATAATTAAATTTTATACGAGTATTTATAATTTTTTTTATAGGTTTGGTTCAGTTCATATACCATTTAAATTATGTAAGGGTTTTAAAAATTCAAATATACCTTAAAATCACCGTCGACAAAAAAAAAACCTTAAAATATTCAAAAATCTAGATCAATGACATGATTTGGTATGAGTTCCGTTCAGATCACATGACATGAAATGCATGAATCAGGTTAGACGTGATGATAAGAATTTCATGACTTGACCTGGTCTTCTAAACACTTTCTATCTATTTGGCTCTATATTCTAGAAACTTTATCTCATTGATTTGTTTAGTGTTTTTTTTTCTTTGGACAAAGTTTAACATCATTTTTTTGCTGACTCTTATTAATATACAAAAGTAAAGGAAATTGCCACAAATATCATATTTATAATCCTAGTTTTTATGTTTACACTAATCGCTTTTACTTTCATTTTTCGAAAGAGAAATTTAGGATTCTAATAAATGTATAAATAGATACTTCAAAAAAATAAAAATAGTTTCAAACATACTTTTCAAAAAAAAAGTGAAAAAAATTTAGAAAAATTTCGAATTTGAAAAAATATAATTTGAAAACACAAAAATTATTATTTTTTATTTATTAAATAATTATATATATATATATATATAGAACAAAAGTATATGAGTCTTTTGCCACTTAATGAAAAATGTATTTTGAAAATATCCCTTTATTGGTGGTAAAGATGAATAATTATATCATAAAAGTGGTAAACATGAAATTTCCCCAAAATTAAAAGATTCTTATTAAAAAAAAGAATTCTTCATCATACAGTGTTCATGTAATTATTTTCCCATAATAATAACATTCTTCTAGAATAATATCAACTAAAATTTTAATCTGCGCTGAGCGCCTAAGTTTTTTTTATTTTTATTTTAAATATGATTAACCAATTTATAAATCTTAATTAAAAATATTAACTTTAAGATAATTCAATCATGACAATTATAAACATTTTTCTTTAAATCTCTATATATAAAGGAGTGTTATATTCACTCCTGAAGTTGCCACATAGGATTCCAAGTCACAAAATCGAAGTTTCTGGAAGCGACACATGTCTCGTTCTGCAAAGTGCAGCGTTTCATTTAAATTCTTCTGTCATGGGCTTCTTTTGCGTTTGTGTGGTTGGGATCTGAAACTGGAAGGTGTATCCGGCCCGGTTAGATTGATTCCACGCTCCAAACCTAATTTTTTGATCGAATAAACGAAGATCGTCTCTCTTCTTCGTGTTACGGCGACGAGTTGACGTTTGCACTTCTCCCTACGATATGAAACGGTCCGAGTTATGGCTTCGTGTTTACTCCCAATGATTGAATCCCCCACTATGTCGTCTTCAATGCTTTGTTTCGATCTGTAAGGCGGTGTCTCTAATCCTATAAAAGGTAAACCTTACTTTCCGTAGAACATCATCATCTTTACTCTTGATTTCACATACATTTGTTGCTTTTGTTTTTGTTTGTATTTGTTCGTGTTTTGCAGTCGCCATTTCCTTCTTCGCCTTCGCCGTCAATCATCGTCACTCCTCTAACCGGTTAGTTTATTCTTCTCTTAGTGGAGCACAATATGATATATTCTTAATATATAATGAAACTATGATTTTGTGTTTTCGTGTTTCGATTTGATTGCATTTTACCCTAGATTGAGAAACCCGATTTTGTGTTTTAGATGAGCAGTAAGGGTTTCTTCAATTGGTTCAAAGTATATGGCTGCTTCAGTTTCAACCAGACTTATTTGCACTGTTTGATCCTTTTCAGCTTTACGACGCATCATCAGTATTATCTCAGTTTTAAGCTCTTTCTTATATGCAAAAATGTGAACTTTTTTTCCTTTGATCTCTAATTGCTTCTCTGTCTCTTTGGCACAGCTAATGCATCTGAAAATTGTTTAAGCTCTCCTCCATGTCATCAAAAGTTTGGTTTTTAGATCATGAAGATCTCTTCATGTCACTTCCATTGCATACAACTAAGATCAACTTTCATCCCGATTGCAGAGAGTTTGGAATCACAGTGACTCTAAAGCCTCACCAAGTTGAAGGAGTCTCTTCGCTTATATACAAATATCTACTCAGCGTCAATGTCCTTCTCGGTAACTATCCGCCCTTTTTCTTCCAATACAAACCGAAACTCAAAAATTTAAACCAATTATTTCAACTTTTCTATTATGATTGCAGGATACGTGGTACCACCACTTTTTTTCCGAAACGCTATCTTTGTGATTGTATCCATGTTGAGTCTAATCTACAGATTGAGCAGATGGGGTTGGGGAAAACTCTACAAGCTATTTATTTTTTGAGTTATCTAAAGTTTCATCAAGGATTGCGAAGGCCATTTTGTGAGTCAAATGAGATCTGCTTCTTAAAGACAAGTTCTTGATGTTGTGTCTTTATTTTTGGCAGTTGTGCTTTGTCCTTTGAGCGTAACGGATGGTTGGGTTGAAGAGACAAAAGGTTCACTCCAGAACATGAAGTTCTTAGGTATGTTGGTGATAAAGATTGCCATAGGAATTTTCGTAAGGTAATGCATGATTATGTCAATAAGAACTCTAAGGGTTTATCAGCTGTGTGTAATTATATTGTTCTGTTTGTTTCGTTCCAGGAATCTTTTACTATTTAATGTGTTGTTTACAACGTATGCTATAGCATTGATGGATCAAGACTTCCTTTCTCAGATTCGGTGGCAGTATGCTGTAATTGATGAAGCTCAAATACTCAAGAATCCCAACAGTGTTGTCTCATTAGGAATATTCATCGAGTTTTGAACTGAATGATATCAAAATCTGTCCATTACAAACTTGCTTTAGTCATTTAATAGCTGGGCTAGCATTCTATTTTTTGCAAGCTGGTCTATTGGTTGACTTCGAAATGAAGTATCGTTCTAAATTATTTTTTCGCTAAATCAGTGTTGGTTCGTGAGACGTCTAACTAATAACTATCTTATAGCATATATTTTTCCTTAGAATAAATTCAACATAGTTTATATCATCTGTAAAACTTTTAATATATGTAAATAAATTAGAAATATGAAAATCTAGTAGTTATATTTAATATTGTAAATACTCTTTAAATATATTAGAAATATGCATCGATGTAAGAAAAGTAAAATATAGTAGAGAAAATTGCTAAAAAAGAACAAAAAACAAGGTTGTTGTCCCTTTGGTATAAAACCAAATTTATCCATTTTTTCTCTTTTTTACCTCTTGTATTTCTGAAAACTAATGAAATAAATAATTTTATTAATCAAAAAATTTATTAAAAATATAAACAATTAATAAAACATCCATATACACAAGCTGGTAATTTTCTTTTGTTCAAAAACTTGGTAAATAAGATTTTTAAAATACGTTCTACTAAAAATAGAGTGCGTCTTCTACGAAAAATGGTATAGTGGAAAACAATTTCTAAAATAAACACGTTCATCTACTTCTTTTAGAACGTCCATTTTACTATTTACTAAATTTTAAAAAAAGAGGAATGTGCATTCTACTAATCATAAAGGTATCCACTTTTCTTCCGAATGCATCTTCTACTTTTATAAAGTATTCTAAATTTTTGAAAATGTGTTTTCTACAATGTACTCTTACGTCTATTCAAAGTAAAAAGTGTATTCAGAATTTTTATCATTCTTCTAAACTTTTAGAAGTCGCCTTCTACGGATAAGAATACCTGATTTTTGTGAAAATTAATGAAATTTCGGTTAAGGAAATATTCTAAAAATCTCCTAAAAATATTCTAACTTCCTAAAACGTGTTATGGTCGATTTTACTTGAAAAAAAAAAAAAAAAACGATTCTCCTTTCTCTTCTTCATCAATCTATGGTTTTTCCATAGTTTTTCTTTTGATTCTTCTCACAAACTCTTGTTCTCTATGATGCATATCTATACCCTTTTTTTTTTCCGATTGCCTTTCAAATGTTTTATTTTCCTTTTTTCCATTAACTTTTTTAAGAAATTCAAATTAACTTTTAAATTGTATTTAATTAGATTAAATATAGGGTTAGTTTTGGGATTATAAAAAAAAATTATACTATTGAGACAACTTCATGTTGGTTTTGTACCAAGGGGACAATAACCTTGTTTTTTGTTCTCTTTTAGCAATTTTCCCAATATAGTATCATTTAAACCATTTCAATAAACCTATTAGAAATTTATTCTACAACAAAAAGAAGAAAATTGAAAATAATAGAAAAAAATAAAAAATAACAACTACATAGCTAATAAATAATGATTAATATATCAAATAAAACTAAAATTTGAAAATTAAAACAAATATTAAAAGATATAATGATAATAAGCTTCCCACGCGAAGCACAGGCTAACCCTAGGACCTAATATAAAAATGTTTATAAGTTATTAAATTGAATTATATTCAACAGTATATTTTCACATATTGTGTAAATAAATGGATTTAAAATTTTTAATATTTTAAGATTTAATTTTTCCTTATTTAGTTTCATTACAGAAAAAAAATGAAGTATTCGTAGTCATATTTAGATTTTCTGTTGTTAAGAATATCCATTATGTAATGGATAATATGAGTAGAAACTCTTTAAATGTTTTTAATAAATGATTTTTTGTGTTAAGAATATAGGTTTCCCAGATCTTTATATTTTTGTTATGAATATCTATGAACTAATTTTAACTAACTTATGTCCTAGACATTATTTGAAAAATGATTTGTCACATGTCAACTCTTTATTTTATATTTTGAAAATTTTGAAATATGTATGAATTTTTAAATTAAAAAAAAAAATTAAATGGATTATCCGAACCCAACCGATCCGTGAAGATCCAAAACAAAATTTATAAATACTCGAATAAGACTAAAATCTTTAACTCCGAAAACCCGAAACCCGAATAGATCCGAACCGAATCCGAGTGGGTACCGGAATGGTCACTCATATTTAAGCCAAAAAACTTTTTATGTCAATTTTAGTTATTTGGCATATATTATTAAAATTTATATGTTATAAATAATATCTCAATTTTTTTTAGTTATTTGGCATATATGACACTGTTATAAATAGTATAACATATCAAAAAAGTCTCTCGTTTTAATAATGTAGATAGTGAAATTGCTAAACGATGAAATATTTAAAATAATAAAATGGCATATATTGCCTTTTCCCACCGATTTTTTTTTTTGAAAAAGGGTTTGTTCTTTACCTACAGATTTATTCTCTTATATCAATATAAAATAGAGTTGATTTCGTGAAATACAATTGATTAGGTACTTATTGACAAATCACAACCAATTAAGCCAATTTTAACGCAGGTTAAATAGTAAGTTTGAAAAAAAAGTTTGAATTCATGAGTAGGTCTGAAAGTCAAAAATATATTTAATCTATAACACTGTATTGGAACATTCCAAGCATCGTTGAAAATTATTAGGAAAATGAACTGATTTTTTATTTACTAGAATTGGAATTGAACTATGTATATGTTTTATTTACTAAAACAGTTTTTTTTTTATTCAGTATTAGTGTATTACTACGTGTTACAAATGTATTTTTGGCAATTAAAATTTAAATGGTAGAAACATGTTTATCATGCTGTTAGAAAAAAACATGTTTTTTCTTCCTCTTGAACAGTTGAACAACAAGGAAGTAGTTTCTCTGCATGGTCGTAAATTGTAGTTGGTAAATTTACTCGGTGAACTTAGGACACTAAATAGAAATGGAGTTTTCATTTGACGGTGTTTTGGCGAATGATCTGTTATTTAGATCTATTTGAGTTTTTAGGGCTTCAAGATACCGATGAGCTCAAGGAGATTATATAATCATCAGTATTCAACGAAAACTGCAAATAGAGTTACGTTGGTGGAAACAAAAGAAAAAAAAAGGGTCGAAAACTGATTCAGATATGTACATATGATCGGTGCGTTCGTTAGCAGGTGAGAGACACTGGTTGAGACGCGTGCATCCGTACCTTCCCATTCTCAAACCTCCAGTAAACATGTGGTGGTTTTTTGTTAATCTTTATCTATTTTAGATTGTCGATTGGGCTTCGTTTAGGTTTCTTTTGGACCTTCCGTTTCATCATGTACTGGATTAAGCCTAAATAAATAAATCAGTTTTGACAAAAAAAAACAGCTAGCGTGAACAATAAATTTTAAAGACAAAAATATGATAAAGAAAACAGAACTTTTATGTACAAATGTTACAGACATTTTAGTTTATATCCAGGAAAGCAAAACAGAGCTTCCATGACACAAATAAATCACGTAATTAAAACTTTTTTGTTCCTCCTCTTCGACACACTATTAGTAACAACACTGTAACAAGCAAACATGAACCAAACTTTATTAAAAAGTAGTTGAAAGATCTCTCTGAAGTTATCTTCATAATACTTAAGATCAGAGCTCAGAGTTAACAGTTTCTGGATGATAATGAACCATTTCCTCCCACATCAACTCTCTTATCATCTCCGCCCCCAAATCCTCATCTTCATCTACATCGAGATCAATAGGAACTTGAGCAGGAGGATTTGCATTTGGGTCGTACAAAGGCGCCATGTAAGGATGCTGAAGCGCTTCCACGACACTAATCCTCTTGGAAGGGTCAAGAACGAGCATCTTCTGAAGCAGATCAATGGCTAGAACATTCGCATTCGGGTAAAGACGAGAGAATGATATCCCCGGTGAGTAAGGGAGAGACTCTATGTATCTTTTGGCTTTCGGGTTATCGATAAACTCGAGATCTTCCTCTTTCTGGCTCCCCAAAATGTTAATGATGAGCTTAATCTGGTTAAGACATTCTGTCCCCGGGAATATCGGTTTTCTTCCAAGAAGCTCGGCGAATATGCATCCAACCGACCAGACATCGATGGAGGTTCCATAGTTGTCACAACAGAGGAGAAGCTCCGGTGCTCGGTACCATCGAGTCACAACATACTCAGTCATGAACTGACCTTTGGTGTTGCTCATGCGCGCTAAACCAAAGTCACATATCTTTAAGTCGCAGTTTGCGTTCACGAGGAGGTTACCTGGTTTCAAATCCCGATGGAGAATGTTGGCTGAATGAATATACTTCAGCCCTCGAAGCAGCTACACAAAAAAAAAAAGAAACAAAATCAATAAGACAAAACAACACGAAAAACCAACGAGCTGTTGGTCTAGTGGTAAAGGAGTATCTAGTAGGCATTCCGCTACTCGGGTTCAATTCTCGTTGGAAGGAGTTATTTACATCGCTTAGGTTCCTGGCAAAGAGGTGAAACTCCCCGAAACAACACGAAAAAAGAACACGCAAAACCTCATACCTGGAACAAGAAGTATTGGCAATGGTCATTACTCAACACTTGAGAAGACTTGATAATCTGGTGAAGATCAGTATCCATGAGCTCGTAAACAAGATACACATCTTTAAAGGTTCTTTTATGATTAGCCATCATTACATCTTTAAGAGCAATCACATTGTCATGTCGAAGATGACGTAGTAGCTTTAGTTCACGAAGTGTCCTCAACGCATCGATCCTGTTCTGAAACACATTGTGGATCTTCTTGATCGCTACTCTCTCGTTAGTCTCTCTGTTGACGGAAGAGCAGACTACACCGTACGCGCCACGGCCTATGGGTTTGATGGGAACGTATTTGGTGTCGATCTCGAAGAGTGTTTGCCACATAGAGAAGTAATGCTTCCCTTGGTTCCTAACTCCATTTGGTGGATCAACCGGAGTCGCCATTCTTCCTTCAGACAAGTTATGCAATAACATTTTTAGAAAGAAACTGAAAATGACTATATTCAAGAACACGTTTCTTGAGCTTGAAAGATCAAAAATATGATCCCTCTTTGATCTTAGAGTCTTTAACGTCTATTTGTTATCTGTTAATAGTGAATTAAATAAGTTACTGTTTCAGATCACTCGAGTTTACTATTTTATCAAAAGCTTCACAGAAGAGCAGGAACTAAAATTAAATATTTGATCGATGTTGAGATTGAGCTCGGACAATGGGAATTTGCAGAGGGCTTACCACTGTGAGTATTGGATACGATTCAGATTTGTGGGTGAGCAAACGACGATCGCCGGTGAGATTCGGGTGGAGAGAGAGAGAGAGAGATTTGGTCAACGTTCTGACCGTTGACTCTGTACTTTCTTGTTTATTACCATTTTAGAAGTTTGTGTCCGACAATCATTTCTCTCATCTTCCCACTAATCTTGGGCTCAATTAAGCCCGATTTAATTTGCAACATAGACACTATTATATATTAATTACATATTTAGTACGTCGAACGAAATGTGGACGTGCCGGAGTGGTTATCGGGCATGACTAGAAATCATGTGGGCTTTGCCCGCGCAGGTTCGAATCCTGCCGTTCACGATTTTTCAAATTCTTTTATTAAATAAATTTGATTTTTCAATTTCTTTTGTTAAGTAATTTGTTTGTTCGAAAAGATAGTGGAAAATAATTTGTTTGTTCGAAAAGATCACAAATTAGTGGAAAATTTTTAACAGTACTAATGAGATGTTTAATTTCGGATCTGGATCTATTTCGGTTTAAAGTTTTCGCTTTCTAAGTTTATTAGTCTTTGTATTCAAAGCAAAACCTTTTGCACAACAATTTTTTTGCATAATATGCAGTGCTTTGTACGGTTTTCAATATCTGAACAATTTTTTAGGTGTTGCATCGTTTTTGGCTTTTAGTTTTTTTTTTGAGATATAAAAAAGTGAATTACGCCATATCTTGATTATATAATGTTGTCTTCGGTTTCCAATTCCACTATTTTTGTTCAGTTCGGTTTGAAAATTTGATTGAACAATTTTTTTTTGGATTGGGTACACTACATAAGCTAATTATAGCAATGGATTAAACATAAGTACGGAGAGCTGTTTCTGCTACTTGTATTTCGGATTTTGAGTGGTTAATTTCCGCATTTTGGATTCGATTTCATTGTGAAAAGTCACTAGAGACTTCTGCCTGGTAGCTAAAGTGAAGCTGATTTGCTTAATCTCTTCTACCATCTCTTTTCTTTTCTTCACTTCCACGTTGAGATCTTTCAAAACATTCTCTTTATCTGATGCAGTCAGTCTCTGAGTTGATTGAGAGATTGCTAAATCTCTTTCTTCCTGTAGAAATTGTACTTCCTTTTCCAGCCTCTCATGGCTCTCTCTTGAAGCTTCTAGAAGCTGTTTGTCCAAACTAAACTCTTTCTCCACCTCGTTATATCTTTCCTTAATGATGCTGACCTTAGACTTTAGTTTCTCCTCCACTGCAGCTATTTCTTGTCCCTTAAAATCACATTCAAAACCTGTCTTAGGAAACCGGTAGTAGTGTGACCACAAGATCTAACTAACTAAACAAGAACCAGTTCCTGTTTTTTCTTGAAACATTGGTTTATAAAGATTCAAGCAAAAAGCTCAAATGGGAGAAGAACATATTTAGCTCAAATGAGGCCACTCAAACTTCATGTCCGGTTAAAACTTTAGCTTGTTAAAATGTCAACAGTGTACTGTAGAACGATGAGGACAGTTTGATGAGACTTATTAAGACGAAGCATATGAGAAGCAAACATTTAGCATGCAGAAAAGCATCGTTGCTATTTATCTTTAGATTGCCAGGAAGTAATTGTAGAAAAAATGACATTTATTTAGATTGATTTGCATTTAAACATATATGGAAGCGATCATTGGACTATAAAGCCATAATAAGAGCCGGTTTCATGTTAAATTGAACCGAACCCAAATAAAAATATCTATACACTATACTAAAAGGGGATATAAGCTCCTCTTAGAGTGTCCACGTAGGCACAAAAAATCGTCCAATCAGAGAGTCCGAAGTTGCCACGTCATCTCATTTATTTTTTCGTAAAAAATGAAAAACAATGCAAATGAAAATATCGAACCCGGGTTATTATGACATACATATAGGGCAGATATCACTAAGCCATTGAAACTTCATTGGACACATATATAAAAACCACTAAATATGTAATCACAAACTCTTATGTACATTTACAATAATATGGTTTCAACTTTCAAGACTCCGATACTTTGTTTTGTAAAAAAAAAATAAGTAAGTGACTAAGCTAATATATTCTTTGAAAGTGTGAGAACATTGACAAATATGAAAAAGCATAGATTTTTTTTTTCGTGACAAAGTTAAGAATTTTGTAAAAGTAAGTTTAACATAAAAAATTTCGTGACAAATATGAAAAAGCATAGATTTTTGTACAATTTTGACAAAACAACTCAAAACATAGTTCTCTAATGTCTTAATAAAATATTATTTAAGGGTGCAATAATTAAATATATCAATTCAATAATTTTTTTAATTTATAGACAAAACAATAACACAACAAATTTTGAAACATTTGTTTAACCTATCGATTTCTTTTCATGAGAATCCAACTAAACAAGATAAAAAAAACAATTAGATTTATTTAATTACGATTTTATTCAATTTTGATTAATTTCAAATTGTAATAATGTATCTTTTTGAAGTTACAAAAAAAAATATTCTTTCTTTATTACACTAGCATTATATATAGATTCCATATACACAAATAAATATAATATAACAACATAAGTTTGCTTTCCCCGATTCATATGAAAACTTTTTAAGTTATCCACCAAAGCAAATTAATTAAATCAATCAAATTGTTAGAATACAACAAATTAATATATAATTTTATTTTAAATTAAATTATATAAAAAGTGTATTTTCATTAAAAACAAAATAATAAATAAGTAAAACTGATTTGATTGTTATTTTTATGACATATATATATTATGTGAAAGAAATATAAGATTAATATGGAAAAAAATCTTAAATACAAAAAACTCTAAAATTAACAAAAAGAACTAATAAAAATTAAACTATGATATCAATTGAAAGCTTCTTAGATAATATTAATAAAATATTTAAGCGATAATTAGACAAATTTGATTTTTTTTTGCCAGCCAAAAGTTTATTATTAATTAGCATAAGTTATTTTAAGATGTTTAAGAAGTGATGGACTTAAATGATATATGAACTATGAATAGTAGTAATTTGTAAAGCTGGCTTAAATAACACATGTGCGCATCATTTCCAGTCATTTTTGATGCTTAAATTCAATTTCTTTAGAGCAGTTATTCCACAAAGAGATCTTATAAAATATTGTTTTGATATTCAGATTTGTTTCTTGACTGTTAAGAAGATTGATAACTGTAAAAATGTCTCCTTCGAATATTATATGTTTATAACTGAATCCCCAACATGAGACAACTTTGTTTAAAAAGTAAATAATTTCATTTTTTTTATATTATATAATAAATATATATTATTTACTGATATTAAAAAATATAGTTATTCATCTATCACAAACATATATGCAAATTTGTGAGTCAAGTACAACAATCAAACAACATAATGATTTCCACAAAAACAACTTAAAAAATATATTTATGTTAGGTAGTCTTATTTTATATTCTTTAAATAATGTAATAAAGTATTATACATTATTTTTTTAGAATTGAGAAATACATATATATCATTTAGACAAACTAAGCGATAATTAGACAAATTTAATTTTTTTTGCCAGCCAAAAGTTTATTATTAATTAGCATTAGTTATTTCAAGATGTTTAAGAAAGGATGGACAAAAAAATAGGATGGACATAAATGATATATGAACTATGAATAGTATTTTGTAAAGTTGACTTAGATAACACATCTGCACATTTATTTCCAGTCCTTTTTGATGCATAAATTCAATTTCTTCAGAGCAGTTATTCCACAAAGAGATCGTATGAGATATTGTTTTGATATTCAAATTTGTTTTTTGACTGTTAAGAAGATTGATAACTGTAAAAATGTTTCATTCGAATATAATATGTTTATAACCGAGTCCCCAACATAAGACAAATTTGTTTTAAAAGTAAATAATTTTATTTTTCTTATTTTATATAATAAATATATATTATTTACTGATAATAAAAATATAATTATTCATCTATCACAAATAACTATGCAAATATGTGAATCAAGTACAACAATCAAACAACATATTGATTTCAACAAAGAAAATTTAAAAAAATATATTTATGTTATGTAGTCTTATTTTATATTCTTTAAATAATGTAATATAATATTATACATTATTTTTTTTTTTAGAATTGAGAAATACATATAATATCTTTAAAAACTAAACTGATATTATTATAAACTAGGTGGTTGAATGTCCGCGAATTCAGAGGTACAAATGTTTTAAAAATATAATATAATATTTTTATGTTTTTGGTACGTTATAATATATATACTTTTTGTTTTTCAAAATTATTTGGTAGATATTTTCTCAATAAATTATTTTATATATTTATTTATTTTGATTATTTTATTACTTTTTAAAGTATAAGTATAATTTTTTGTAATGTTTAATAAGATTTTTTTATCAACAGTCATATATAACTGATTAAGATTTTCTTCCATTAAAAATAAGAAGTGTATGTATATATATATATATATATATATATATAGTTTAATAGGTTTGTAGATCAATTTTTCGTATAATTTCTTTTATAAAAACATGAATTCATGTGCCAGAAAAATCCACGATTAGAACTAAAGTATAAACACACAAAAAATATTAAGAAGGAACATAACTATATATATGTGGGACCTTTTGGTGGAGTGGTAAGAATAATAACTTGAAATGCCAACACGTTTCAGGTTTGATCGACATGCTGCGTGAAACTAAGTCTCATTATTCATGGACTTCAACATGGATATGTGCCTTTGTTTTTGGCACATCTGAATACCGGGAAAAAAAATTTCATCAGTTGCACCTTCACTTATAGATTAGTCTAAGTTCTTCCATAGGCTCGGAATATCCTCTAGTTAATTAAATAATTTCACAGAAATTTAAACTCATTATAAATAACTTCACAAATCCTAATAAATGATTTTATAAAGTAAGAGAAGAAGTTATTATCTCTTATAAATAATTTATAAGCTTTCACAATGATTTAAGACCATAAATAGTTTTATAAATACTTACTGATGGTTTTATTTTAAATAATTTACAAACATGTTAATCTTCATAAATAGTTTCAAAAGCTTCTCGAAATGATATATTATTCCTTATAAATTGTTTTATAAATCTTTATAAAGTATTTTGTAAACTCTTATTGATTATAAAATATTCATTATTGATGATTTAAAAAAACTTATTAGAAATGAATTAGTATAAATAACTTTTTAAAATTCTTAAAAATGATATATTAATCATTAGAATGATTTTAAACTCATGTATATAATTTATAAACCTGTTTAATAGTTAATATAATGAATTATATACGTCTATTACAACTAATATAGGAAAACATTATATTTTAACACTGATTTGTAATAAGAAAACAAATATGTTGTATTTTTGTATGAGTTACTTTTGTAAAATTTACTTTATATAGTTTATAAATAAATGATAAAAGAAATTATGCAGCATTATATAGGCTTTCTATAATTGTTACAATTAGCTACTATAATAAATATATGTAAGATTATATGGCAATTAATATTAAATGGTTCTAGAATTGCCTTTTTAAGCATGATTAAAATAACTAAAAATCTAAGATCATCAATCAATCAGATTATAACAATTTCTTTAAAAATTTCACATATGATTAACAAGTCATTTAAGTGGCATTTCAATTAATATAGAAGAGGATATAAACTGGCTCAAATATTTTATTTGGTTAAAACTTAAAATACAAATATATTGTTATAGAAAATGGGGCTTTTTGCAAAATTGACCTAGAACTCAAAGTCAAACACAAAACTAACCTCCTTTTTTTGGAAATTAGTTATGCCCTATTCACCCCACAAGTTTATATAATTTAAGAAAATGCCATCAATTTTTTTTATTTTTTATTTTTGAAAACGATATTTTTACTCTCTCACCCTCATCATCTTCAAGTAATTACAAAATTGCCATTGTCATCAATACCCTAACCACCATGAACAACCAATTTGAAGCTCTTAATGCTCTCAAAATTGATTTACCCTTCTTCTTTCTCCATTCTTATGAACTAAACACAATATCTCTCTCACTTTCTCTCCACATTAAGCTAAAAAAACCCAAGATTTTGATTCTACATTTTTTATGGTTCATAGAGTCAAAGAAGCTAACAATTCTGGGTGGGTCACTTTCGTTTAAGATTATGTGTTCTTGGAGAAGCCTTATGTGTGCTAAGGAAGTTATCTCACCAATTTAAGGTATGAAATCGTGTTTTTTTTCAGATCTGTTCGTCCAGATCTGGCTTATGTCTGGCTGTAGACGACTTACCTGGAAGTCGTCTGGTCAACGTAAAGGTTATTTTTGCTATTGACTTTGAAATATGTTGACTGAAAGTTAAGTCGTCTGATTTTGTTTGGTTACAAAAAAATCTCCAAAGAACCTAGACGACTTACATTTCAGTGGTCATAGGTTAGTTTTGCATTTGACTGGATTATTTCAGAAGTTTGACTTTCCCGGACAACTTACATTTCAGTCGTCTGGTGAAAATTGAAATATCAATATTTTATTAACACTAAACTACTTACAATTAAGTCGTTATAGGTTAGTTTTGCAATTGAAAAAAAAACTTCAATATTTAATTATACCCAGACGACTTACAATTCAGTCATCCACCCGACGACTTACATGTAAGTCATCCAGGATTTTATTCCGAGATTCTGGTCAAACCTCGTAAATCCTGGACGACTTACAAGTAAGTCGTCTCACGGACGACTGAATTGTAAGTCGTTTATATATAATTAAATATTAAAGTTTTTTTTTCAATTGCAAAACTAACCTATGACGACTTAATTGTAAGTCGTCTAGTTTTTAAAAAATATTGATATTTTAATTTTCACGAGACGACTGAAATGTAAGTCGTCCAGGAAAGTCAAACTTCTGAAATAATCTAGTCAAATGCAAAATTAACCTATGACGACTGAAATGTAAGTCGTCTAGCTTTTTTGGAGTTTTTTTAACCAAACAAAAGTAGACGACTTATTTTTCAGTCGTCTAAAATAATAGATTTCAAAGTCAATTTCAAAAATAACCTCTGCGTTGACCAGACGACTTATATTTTAGTCGTCTGGAATACTTAGATTGAAGTCGTCCGCGTCGACCTAAATGGACGACTTCTCTGGGAGTCTACTAGATGACCTCCGTGGATGTCGTCTGCGTCAATGTTTAATAAACTTGCATTTTCTCTAAAACTATAAAGACTTTTTAACATTTTCTTGTTAATTCATGTTTATTAATGAATAATTGGGCTACTGAATGAAATTTATAACTTAATTGGTGATATTTATGAGGTTACCAACATTCACGTTAATTAAAGTTTCTACCTGATCCGAGAAGTCTTCTCCACTAGTTTTTAAGTTTTCTATGCTAGTTTTTGAATAACTTGTATTTTTAAGAGTGATAAGTAACTTCATGATATGTAAAACTCATATTTACAAAATATGTTCTGTCCCTTAGTTTTACTAAATTTGACTAAGTTTTCAAATAAAAAATATGATATGCCTTGACTAGTTACTATTGTTTGTTTCCATCTCTTAAGTATTATTGTTATAGATACTAATGATGATTATTGTTATGAGTTGGAAGAAGGGTTAAAATGCTTCTTAAAATGTTGTATCAATATGAAGCTTCCAACATTCTTGTTTATTAAGATGAGAAAAAGGCCATTGGAGTTTATTATTGCATATGAGAGATCCAAAGATAAGAAAAAGGATACTGAAGTCTATTATTTCATTGATTTGTAAATGTGTAAACACATTGTTAGCACATGTATTACATCTTGGGAAACATTATTACTGATTTTACAAAAAATTCACAACTAAAAGAGTAGACATGCATTTCACAAAACATACCACAAACAAAACTATTATAGATCATTCCTCTACAAAGACAAGCTTGGACTTCACTTGATAAGGAAGAAGACTTTGTCAGAAGACATCCAGGAAGTCCAGACGACTTCTAGGAAGTCCAGACGACTTCCAGGAAGTCCAGACGACTTCCAGGAAAGTCATCCCAGAAGTCTTCCAGATCTGAAAAACCTGCATATCAAATCCAGATCTGAAAAACCTGCATATCCAAAAACATTCATATGACTTAAAAACAGAGAAAATGAGTGGAAGATTAGATAAATCTAACTTTATAGAACACACAAAAATACATATCTAAAATTAATAGATCTATCTTTAAATGAGTGAAAGATGAGTACCATCTGATTAAAAACCTGCAAAAAAGATAGATTAGTAAGAAAGACATGAGAGAAAACTGAAAAATTCATATAAAATTTGGTGTTTTGAAGTCAAAGAGATTAGAGTGGGTTTGGAGAGTTTTAGTTTGGAAAAAAAAGTAAGAACTTTATACAACAAGAAGTTACCAAATGAAGAAAAATCAGACATAAAAACTTATCAAAACACTCAGATCTATTATGAAAGGGAGACTTCGTTAGAAGACTTCCAAGAAGTCCAGACGACTTCCACGAAGTCCAGTCTAGTGCATTATATTTTAGACAACTAATATGTAAGTCGTCCCAGAAGTCTTCCAGATCTGAAAAACCTGCATATCAAATCCAGATCTGAAAAACCTGCATATCCAAAAACGTTCAAATGATTTAAAAACTGAGAAAATGAGTGGACGATTAGATAAATCTACCTATATAGAACACACAAAAATACATATCTAAAATTAATAGATCTACCTTTAAATTAGTGGAAGATGAGTACCATTTGATTAAAAACCTGCAAAAGAGATAAATTATTAAGAAATACATGAGACAAAACTGAAAAATTCATATAAAGTTTGGTGTTTTCAAGTCAAAGAGATTAGAGAGAGGTTGAAGAATTTTAGAATGATGAACATTACATTTTTGTTACAGTCATTGGAGAAGAGGAGAGAAAATGTGTAATTTTTTCTTTATATAGGGAGACAAAAAATCCAATTAGGTTAAATATTTTTGATTCAGACGACTTACTAGACGACTTACTTGTAAGTCGTCCAGAAGAGTTTAATATTTTTAGCGGTAAATTAAAATATTTTTAGCGGGAAACTAAAATAGAACACTTTCCAGACGACTTACAAGTAAGTCGTTTGGTTTAAATTATTTAAGCGGAAAAATAATTTTTAAAAAAATTTTAGGCGGGAATATTTGGACGACTTACATGTAAGTCGTCTGTTTTAATTTCTTCACCAAACGACTGAAATGTAAGTCGTCTAGACCCTAAACATAACCCCTAAACTTAATTAACTAACTAAACACTTCATAAAATCAAATTAAACTTCAAAAGTGTTTACTATATACAAAAATAAACACGTATAGGTAAAAAAATATTTTTTTAAAAAAACATTCAAGCTTTCCAAAATCTAATCCTAAGAATACATACACTACTATAACATATGTTCCCAAACCCTAGACCAAAGAATACCATGATTCACTACCTACACTCATCTATGTCAAAAACAATTCAATTTTGTTATATTTTAATTTATATCTCTTAAAACTGTTTATAATTACATGATTTTAATTTTTCGCTTATCAAAATATTTTTTAAAAAAATTTTTAAATTATTTTTAAGATCAGCTACACCAGAAGACTTACTTTGAAGTTGTCCAGACGACTTTCAACATCTCAGACGACTAAGACGACTTACTAAGGCTATATTCGTAAAAAAAATAGCTCCTGTTTTTTTTTTGTTTGGTCACAAGGGGCTGGACTGTAATTTCACAAGGCTTTTAAGTTAGTTTTGCATTTGATTCAGGTTTGGGTATATGTTTGGGATTAAAATCAAGTTGTGGGTTAGTTTTGGCAAATTTCCCTAGAAAATGACTGGTCAATCACTTGTCGCATTTTCTCTTGTTGACCTTGGTTGTGGAGGCCAATCACTTTTTACACATATTTTTTTTAAAAAAAATTGTTCCAATTTTAATCTTTAGCGGTGGAACCACCATAGATCTGACACCCACTGGCCAAGAGCTTTGAACAAAAGTTACTATATTACTAAGTTGATTTGCCACAAGATTAACATAGTTCCTCAATTGTATAAGAAATTTTTTTGTGATACTCTTATGTTGAAGATGTATATATAACTAACTTAGAATGTTTGTTACATGGATTAAAAATAAAGAACTGGTAAACTAACCAATTTCCACCAGGAGTTCCTCGATACGCTTTCATTACTTGGTTAGCTGTAAAAAAAACAGGTTGTCTACAGGAGACAGGATGAGACAATGGGAACTGATACAGGGATGTGAGTTACGTGGAGAAAGAGATGAGACAAGAGACCATCTCTCTTCGCATGTCCTTACTCCTATACAGTATGGGAGATATTGGCTCGAAATCTTGTAGCAAGTGGGATAAACCCGGATTGGCAGTGGACGTTGCAGCGCTTGCAGAGAATGGAAGTGAAAGGAACGGATTCATGTCTGGCTAAACTCTTGTTTCAGACTACAATCTATCATATTTGGAGAGAAAGAAACGCTAGAAGACATCAGAATCCGAGAGTTTCCACAGACTGTTTACGGGGGCTCATATATAGGGCGATGAAGAACATGATCTGCTCTTTCAAGTACAAGCCTAACCATAAGCTGGAAGGGTTATTGAGAAGATTGTTTGAAGTAACAACACAGTAGTAGAACATCACATTTATAGAATAGTTTTCAGTTCTTAAAGGTTTTGAGTTGTAAATAACATTCTTTTGATAGTTCAATAAATTTGAAATTTCATCAAAAAAAAACACTAACCAATTTCTAATTACATATAAAGAATATAACAATCATTTTGACGTAACCAAACCCATGAAAATGTAGTCATATTTTTTGATTAATATCTTCTGCAGTTACAATTTACCGGTGACAAGATAGAAATGATGAAGTTGAAGCACATGTGGATATGATAAATAGGGACTTTTGATAGTGGGAAAAGTGATGATTTTGACGCATAAGCACAAGTAGACATGATAAAACATGATTTTTGATATTCAAATCAGTAATATAATACTACATTCCCACTTCATTACTGCATACATAAGTACCCGATACAAAAAATATATACATCCTCTAGAAATAATACAGTCATTACTGGTTCACATTATAATCTTTACTTGTTTATGATATTAAACATTGTCTTGACAATCCTTGATTTTCAAGAACATAGCCCTAATATGTTGTCATTTGTAAATTCTTAGTTTTGATCAAGACATAAACCAATCGATTCATATCAGTGCTACAACAACAAAATATAACACATGCTTATTTACTATAAAATTCTACTATATTCTACATTCTCCAAATAGATTAGAACAAAAAATTAGTACATTAAAATAGTGTCATGAGGTGAAGAGATGATGGGTGGCGACGGTTGTGGAGTAGATACAATATGTATCGTTGAAATCCAATTCTTCCTCCAATCTATATACAAAGATCAAACTCTTTTTTTTTTTACTTTCATCGGCTCCTTTACAACCGCCAAATTAAGCATTTACTTCGCCCATAAATAACGACATGTTTTTGGAGGAAGGGGTGGGTCATTTGGTATGGAATGGTCTTTCGGTGGTTATGGCAACATCTTCTAGAAGTTGACATATGAGAGGCTCTCATTAAAGGAAGATGAAATGCAAACACCACTTCGCACAGGAGGGGGAGCAACAATGGAGACGCCCCTGATGAAGTTATGTATAATATAGAAGATACTAGTATAGATCATTTTCAAATAGTACAACATGGATGGTCTATTCCATTTTACATGCATAGTGTTTTATATTTACATATGTGAATTGGTAAGTTGAGCATTGGATGCAAAATAGCATGAAACTCATCAATAGTTTCTAATTAGATTGGATTAAATATGGTTGATATTCATGATACTTGGAATCATCCTCAACGGGTCGACAAACAAAAATGATGGGCATGCCAAAAAAGATGAACATACGCAAAACCCAAACACTATTCCATCTGATACCATGCTATAACTTTCCCAAACTGTGGAGCATACAACATCTCCAACTGCTCATCATCTAAAGTTGTTTTAATCAGCTCTATTCACTAGAAGTTGAAATGGTTATTTATTGGTTTACGGCCTACTGGTTCACATATAATTTTGGAAAATCTACTTCACAAGCTTAAATCATCCATTCCAAATCCGAGACACACAATACACATGTCAGTTCACAATCATTAGAAGTATTCATTCATTAACAATATGAAAGATTTACGTATGACATGTTGCATACCAACACTTCACTATCTGAAACAAACTATATGTGACATAATTAACAAAAATGAAACTAAAACCATTCCATCTAATACCATCGTAAAAGATTCCATTTGCAAAAAAAAATAATCAACTAGTGCATTCAAATCATAATTGCATACAACCATACGTACTATTTCATGGGACATTGTTTAAAGGCAGTCTATAGGCGGCAAATCCCCTCTAACAGAAACAATTTTCTTAAAATCCAATTTATAAGACTTAAATTGGTTTAAACCATTTCAAATCGGTTTAAACCATTCTAAAGCGGTTAAAAAATGATTTAAATTAGTACAAATCTGTTAGATTAAATAATAATATTAGTAAAATTTTATAAAATTTTCTAATTTCTTTTGTTTTGTATATTTTAATTTTGATTATTCATCAAAATAAATTTATAATTAAACATCAATACTAAAATATCTTAGATAAACGTAAAATGTATATAAAATAAATCAGTAATTCGTTAAAGCCTAGTTTCCGCCTAGGCGCTAGTCTTTTAGAGAGCGTGTAGTTACTGCCTAGTGATTTCTTGAATATATGTTTTTCCATATGGATTACACATAATATTTATACATATGTATCTTTAAATTAAATTTTAAAAATTCTTAAATAAAATCGTTAAACCTTTACAAAAATCATAATCTTGATTATTTTCCTAAATTAAATCCCGAGCTTTGTAATATAATTTAACCTCGTTGAAATTGGCGATTGCATGGCTACTAGAAACCGGTACAATTTCAGTTCGTCGGTTCTCGTTGATGATGGGAGTGTGATGGTTTTCGGGTCATTGACCGCCACTTCCTAACGCTTAGTCTTAGCTCACATCCCAGCATCACATAGGTTTGATTGAGCTTTGTGTGGTGGTGTGCTTGACAATTGCGTGGATGCTGGGCTCGGTGTGGGAGGTACGGAGGGAGCAACCCGTTTAGCTCGGAGCGGCATCGTGTACAGGCTGTTCCCGGGTCTAATAAATGTGCGGTTTTAGTTGTTGCGGAAGGTAAGGCCTCTGCTGATACTGTCTGTTCGTGTGGGTTGCTGCTATAAAGCCTCGGCAAGCTGTTCTCGGATGGGTCATTATCTTTAAAAGCGAATCATTGGGGAGGCCAAAATTACCGGGGTCTCGACTTTCGGTTGAACTTGGCTCATTCTTTCGCGGCAAGCTGTTGTTGCGGACTTGGTGGAGCTTCATGATAGCGATTTTGGTTGTTGTGTCTGTCTGTCCCGTGTAAACTAGTTCGAGTCTGTGTTTAGATTTTTATTTTTGTTTTTACTGTTTCTTATCACCTTTGTAATTTCTGTCAAAAAAGTAAAAAATTGGTAATAATATGTTTACATTTTTACCAAAAAAAAAGAGAGTAAAGAATACAAGTGAAACTGTAGCTGCATTCTCTTTATATATTTATGACTTTGAATATGAAAAAAGTTTCTCGGTTAAGAGAAATACCAGGCCAAAATTTTGGCATTTTGTACATTTTGATTATATAAATATTTTACGCTAATACATATATGGTATGTTTATATTATGGAGTCTATGGTTTAGTTATATTTGAATTATTATTTAATAAAATTTATGATTCATTACAATAGACCCGGAAGAGTATAACGCTTTGTGCTGTTGGTTCACTTTATTTTACAAACTAATTCTTATATAGTTGCATAAATAAAATATGAGCCATGTAATATAACTTTTTTTTGTTTGATACATTTTTCCGTTAGTTGTGTTAATTGTAGTCTAAGACCATCTACAATGGACAGCTGAAAAAAGAAATTAAAGAGTTGAGTGTGGTGCAATGGGAACTTGAATAAAAAGAGAATCATATGTGGAATCATTCATATTGAAAAGAATCGATAAAAATGAGATCAAAAAGTAACATATGGCACATAAGTATTGTTTTTATTGGCTACAAATTTGTTTGTTTTTTTTTCATACCAACTATTTCAAATCAAATATTTGATCGTAAATTATTACCTTTTGTTTTGTTAATTTTATAAAAATTTATCATTTTTAAAACTCTACGAATAGAAACTTTTCTATTTGATTTGAACATATAAAGTCTATATTTGTAAGAAATGAAATAATAGGTGTAAAATAAAAAAAAACTGATGTGGAGTTGTCAATGTAAAACTAGAATGTTGAATATGTCTTACCATTGTTGGTAGTCTAAGTAAAAAATATTTAAATGTAAATTTATTATTATATTTACTATAAAATGATTTTATTTTGATGATATAGCAAGTTGAGTTGAAACTCCGGACTGTTTGTAGAATTCATAAAATTTCTAAATTTTTGTAAGATGAATAATTTTGAGGTGACATACCACGTATGCTTTGTGATTGTAAATTTGCTTGTTATATCTCATATTTGTCCTGTAGAGAAATATTAGAAATAACATATGGAGCAAGAAAAACCCAAACCGAATAATACAATAAATCTTAATATAATAAATATTAGTTAATTTAGATTATATGATAAAATTTAGCTAAGTTCTAAGATAGATTGTATATATATACAACTTTATATAAAGTACAATACAATAATGTAATTCAATAATAAATCATATTCTCAATTGTACCCAAGGAGAACGATTAAAAACCAAAAAAGCATTTTTATTGGTGAGATATGCTCTCAAAAATCTCAACTACATAATATAAATATTTAACTTTGTTTATTTTATTTTACTAGTAAATATCTCAAAAAGGTATCAAAATTTTTCAAATGAAAGATTATTGTCAATTTTTTATATATATGGTAAGAGCCATTGAGATAGTTCTAGTGGAGAATCTCTTAAAACCATGATTAACGAGAAATCTTAATGGGGGAAGGGGGAGGGAGGGGAGGGGTTTAGGTGATTTTGTAATTAAAAAAAAAAAGAAGAAAAATTATAATTATGTTAAGCAACGGGTCTTAATTAGGAGAAGGAAGAACCGGGTCTCGAGGAACACGTGTTACAATTACACAGAGTTTGGTTTGAAACTCATTTCTCTCTCTCGACGATCAAAGAGACGATTCAGTGGACCTCTTCCTCTTCCGCGGTTGATCTCCTCCACGATTCATCACTCCACCTCAGTTGATCTCGTCGACGATGTGACTCACCTTGGAAGCTCTCTTTGTGGCTCTGATTGACGAAGAATCACGCTGCCGATCTCTCTATGGCTCTCATCGAGGAGGAAAATCGGCGAGGTCTGTTGCGGTGGCTTTCCTCGACGGGGAAAATCGGCGACCTCAGTCGCGGTGGCTCTCGGAAACGAAGAATCACTCCGCCTCTCTCTCTCTCCGTGGCTCTGATCGAAGCAGAATCACGCCGCCTCTCTTCTCTCTCGGTGCCTCTAAAGCTAAGTTATTTTCTTCTTCTGTTTGAATCCTTCAATTCATGCATGCCTTAGCTTATTTGTTGTGTTGCATGTTGTGTTGTGTTCGTTTCTGTCTCAAAGAAGTGATCAGTCCGAGAGAGAGAGAGAGAGGATACCAAGTTTGTATTCTCAAAGTTGATTAGTTTGTTGTGTTGCAAGTTTTGATGTGTTGGTTTATCTCTCACATACATGATCAATCCGAGATAGTGGTCACACGTCTGTCAAATTTGTTTACTTTGTTGTGTTGCAAGTTGTGTTGTGTTGGGTTCTGTCTCACATACGTGATCAATCCGAGATAGTGGTCACAATTTCTCTCAAATTTGATTACTTTGCTGTGTTGCAAGTTATGTTGTGTTGGGTTCTGTCTCACATACGTGATCAATCCGAGATAGTCAACACAAGTTCTCTCAAATTTGATTAGTTTGTTGTGTTGCAAGTTGTGTTGTGTTGGTTACTGTCTCACATAACTGCTCAATTCGAGCGAGTAGATCACAAGTTCTCTCATTTTTGAATTGTTTATTGTGTTGCAAGTTGTGTTGTGTTGCTTACTGTCTCACATAACTCATCACAACCTCATCTGTGGTGATCTTTGTTTGATTCTTTTTTAATTGTTTCTGTGTTTGTGTGTTAGGAGACATGATCAAGGTTCTTCAAGAGAACTTGTGCAAGGTTCTTCTGGCAAGAGGACAACAATTGCAAGTGGATCAAGAGACATGAGCAAGGTTCTTCAAGCAATGTTTCAGATTGGTAATAGACATGTGTTTGATTCCGGTATTGTCTGAATTGATGAGTTATGTTAGATTATGGTTGAGGTTGGTAATAAATGGATGTCAGGTTAGATAGAAATCGAAGTTAGATAATAGTTGTATTTGGTTATAAATATGGTTATATATAAATCGATGGTAAGAGTGATTAATATGTTAGATAAATGTTTAGTCTATGTGGTTGGTTGTGTTGAATGTGCTCATTAAAGGTGATCTCTCTTTTCTGTCTCTCTTCTATAAAACACCTCTCTTCTAAACACATGTTCTTATCTTTCTCTCTTCTTAATCCATATTCTGATATGTATTCTAATCAATATAGCCACATCTCAAAGTTTATTGATCTTCTTAATAGACAACAAGAAACTGTCTTCGGTTTCTCACAAGATAGTGTCAAACTATCTTCATCACAACTCCCCGGTTTTGGCTTTCAAGCAACTGAAGCTTCTAACTTCCAAGCGCCTGAAGAGACACATGCAGAGCATAGAGAAAGGAGAAAGTGGACGCCAATAAATGATGTTGTGCTCATCAGCTCGTGGCTAAACACAAGCAAAGATCCTGTGGTGGGGAATGAGAAAAGATGTGGTACTTTCTGGAAAAGGATAGATGCTTACTTTGTGGCAAGTCTCAAGATTGCAGGGAGTGAACATAGAGAGGCAACTCACTGTAAGCAGCGCTGGCAGAAGATAAACGATCTCGTGAACAAGTTTTGTGGGGCCTATGAAGCTGCAAGTAGAGAGAGAAGTAGTGGACAGAATGAGAATGATGTCCTGAAATTAGCTCTTGAGATCTTCTACAACAATCTCAAAAAAAAAAAATCATCCTCAAACATGCTTGGACAGAGCTACGCAATGACCAGAAATGGTGTGAGCTTTCTAGTTCTAAAACCCATGGTCCTGCGGCTAAAAAGAGGAAGTGTGATGAAGGTGCACAATCATCAAGCTCTTACGCAAATGAAACAACCACGGCTGAAAATGATCAAGGCAGCAATCAACCACCGGATGTTAAGGTAGCAAAGGGGCGTGGGAAGAAGACGATGGCGGAGGGGAAGGCAGTGTCTGAGTTTCAAAGAATGTGGAGCATCAAGAAGGAGGATTTGGCAATCAAAGAGAGGCTGACTAAGATCAAGCTCCTTGACAGTCTAATTGCAAAAGCAGAACCACTTGCCGAGTATGAAGAAGCTCATAGATGATTTGTTGCTTTCTTAAGCTCTGAAGAAGAAGAATCACTAGCTACTTGACAGTTTATGTTGTTTCTGTTGTTGTTTAATTAGTTTAAGCGGTGACTTGATGTCTAAGTGGTTGTTTATATTGACTTTGCGTCTAAGTTTATGGTGTGGTTTATGTTTCTTGTTCTTGTTAAGTAAAGGAGTTATTGTTCTGTTTCTTGTTCTTCTAATGCACAGTTTATGTTGTCTTCTTCTGTTCCTTGTTCTTGTGCATGTGCATTTTATGTTGTGTCTTGTTCTCATGTTTCTTGTTTTTACTCTCAGGTGAAATAATGGAGCATTGGTAGTGGTGGACTCACGAATGAGGTTAGTGTCGTCAGTCAGTCACGGGAGTGGAAGATTCATTCACAGGCTGTGGAAGACTCATTCACGGGCTGTCAATAAGACAAGGATGAGCTCAGTGTTGCAAGTATTGTGTCATAAACTATGTTGTGTATTATTGTATCAAGTATTGTGTCTACTCTTCTATCTTGTATTATTATTGCATTTCGTAAACTCATCATTCTGGTCTTGTACTTACAAAGTCATCATAAATAATTGGACTCACCATTCTAGTCTTTTATAAGTTAACTCTTCACAATCCCTTCTTCCATTCTTCACAAACTCATCACATCGTCATCTCTTTTATTAGCAAACTCTTCGCAATCCATTCTTAGTTTCATCACAAACTCATCACAAACTCATCACAACCTCATCTCTTTTACTTACAAATTATATTCAAAATCCCTTCTTCCATTCATCACAAACTCATCAGAACCTCATCTCTTTTATTCACAAATTATATTCACAATTTTATCTAAAATATTTTCAACTCATATATGTCATCTTCTTCTCATAACAATTTAGAGGAGGTAGATGATGAAAATTTTGATCAATATTTTGATCAACATTTTGATCAAATCTTTGAGAATCTTTTCATTCAACAACAACCGCAAGAAGAATAAAGAAGAAAACGAGTTTATATCGAAAGAAATCCAGAAGCAGGCCATGTACGTTTATGGAATGACTATTTCAGTGAAACTCCGACATATCCTGAAAATCTATTCCGCCGACGATTTAGAATGAACAAGCCATTGTTCATGCGTATTGTTGATCGACTCTCCAATGAAGTTTACTTCTTTCAACAAAGACCAGATGGTCTCGGAAGGCTTGGACTCTCTACACTTCAAAAGTAAACAGCAGCTATCTGTGTCTTGGGATATGGTACTGCGGCTGATACAGTTGATGAATACCTCCGGCTTGGCGAAACTACTACTCGGTCATGTGTGCAAAATTTTGTGGACGGAATAATATATTTATTCGGCGATGAGTACCTAAGAAGACCAAAACCGGCTGATCTTCAACGTCTTACTTGATATTGGAGAGCAACGTGGATTTTCCGGGATGATAGGAAGCATCGATTGTATGCATTAAGAGTGGAATAATTGCCCTACCGCATGGAAATGTCAATATTCACGTGGTTCGGGAAAACCCACAATCGTTTTAGAGACGGTTGCTTCGTACGATCTATGGATACGACATGCGTTTTTTTGACTTCCAAGTACCTTAAATGATATCAATGTTCTTGATCGCTCACATGTTTTTGATGATATAATAAAAGGGCAAGCTCCGCAAGTCACTTTTTATGTCAATGGAAGAGATTATCATTTGGCTTACTATCTCACTGATGATATTTATCAGAAATGGACAATATTTATCCAATCTATTCCAATAACACAAGATCGCAAGCGGTTTTATTTGCTCAACATGAAGAAGTTGTCCGAAAAGATGTCGAGCGTGCTTTTGGAGTCTTGCAAGTTCGCTTTGCCATTGTTAAAAATCCATCATTTTTTTGGGATAAAGTCAAAATTAGGAAAATTATGAGAGATGTATCATACTCCATAATATGATAGTAGAAGACGACTGCGATGGATACACTCAATATGATGTTTTAGAGTTCCAACAAGGGGACGACAACGGAAGTTCACATATGGATCTTACGTATTCTACAGATATCCCGACAAATATCGCCAATATGATGGGTGTTCGAACTAGAATTCGTAATAGACAAATGCATCAACAACTGAAAGCAAATTTTATTTGAACATCTATGGCGTAAATTTGGATGGGATGAAAGCAACAACTGAGCTCAGATGCTTCTTTTTAATTAGTCTCGCATGTTTTACTAATCTTTGTTTTTTTTTTAAATCTATGTTTTAAATGTTATCTTTTAATACTCCCTCTATTTCATAATACTTGATGTTCTGCATTAGTGCACAAAGATTAAAAAAACTACATTTTCTATTAAAAGAATATTTTAAAGATATAATTTTAAAATCAGTTAACCAATTATAAAAAAGACTGTAAAATCTGATTGGTTGAACAGTTTCTAATAAAGTTAACCTTAAAATCTCAAAACTTCATGTAAATTGAAACAAAATAATCATTCTATAACATCATCTCTATTATTAAAAGAGAAGTACCAATATAAATTGCCCCTTAATTTTCAAAGTTATTTACATTTGAATGCCACTGAAGTAATAAATTTACCAATCTTTTAGTATTCTTGTCTTTTATAGTTTAATTAATGAATTTTCCTAAAATAAAGTATAACCAATTATGTTTATTTATTTAAAAAATGTTTCCTATAATCTGGGTAAACAATAAATTATACTTAATGAATGTCAAAAATGTAACAAGATTTTATTATTACGGGGTGGTTATTTTTTATTTTGGTATATTAATTACGTCTAAAAACATAAAAATGTTATAAAAATACATAATATAAACCACAAAATTTAAATAATATATTGAATTATTTAATTGTATAAATCAAATATAAAAATAGATAACTATTTTATTTTACATTAAAATTTTGATCCATAAAAAATACATTTGCACGAACACACGAGTTATATTTTAAAAATAGGGTTGTAACAGTTGACGGATCAAAAAATAAAATAAAATTATTCATTATAAATTCTAAAATGATTGTGTTTAGAAATATATTAAATAATTATTATATATATATATATATATATATATATAAATTTTAAAACATATATTACCATTTATATAAGATAAATTTTTTTTTTTGCAAACCAAAAATAAAATCCACGCGGGTGCATGGATCGAGCTGTAGTCTATATTGAAACAGAGTAAGTATGTAAATAAATAAATTTGATCTTAAGAAAAATGTTTAATAATTTTTTTTTTCTTAAAAACATTTAATTAAGAAACTTTCATTGGACCATTCATAATGAAAATTTCTTAATAAAGTTTTTTAGGTTACATTTATTACTAAAAAAATCACTAAGAACCCTCATAAAGGTTTTACGGATAATCATGCTCTAAGAGTGAGTTAAGACCTAGAAAATTAGAAAATGAAGAGTAGATGAATCTAATAGATTCCATTTTTTTTTAATTGAATAGATCCCAAATTTACTTCACTTTCATTTATTGCTGGAGGTAAAACTGGTAGGTAGTAAACCAGAGTCTTGCAACACAGTACAATTCAATCAAAGAACGTCATTTGAACAAAACACAGCTCCTTTTCCAGCACTTTCTTTTACAATCTGAGGTGCAATGTTCTACTCCATGTTTACTGGTGGAGATCCCTAAATCAACACGTTTAAGCGTAATTAGTCAGCGCAACAGATAAAATCGAATTTAATGATCGGTGAGATGAAGAGAAATGGTTTGTTTACCTTGAATAAGAGATCATGAGCTATAGTGTCCCATGGCAATGAGATGGACATTAAGCAGCATTTGAGAGGGAACATCTCGTCTTCATCATATGAGGCCGTAGCAGCTGCTATTGCATGTTTAGCTGCCACAGATGCAACAGATGCTGCTTTACGGAAAATGGAGCCGAGATCGATGCTCTTCTTCGAAGACATTGGTGAAACAGGACCTAAAACTACTTGGCTCTGATCTGAGAAAAGCAATTTCTATACAATCATCCCTTAAAGCACCACTACTTTCTTAAATATGCTGCTACTCTGACTTCATAAAATGTTTCTGTAATTATCTCTATCCTCTTCAAACTCCTAAATAAAAGATCTATATTTTGTGCAGCCAATCAAGAATAAGAAAGGAACAGTACCTATAACGCCAGAGACAGCTACTTCAACTTCTCCACGTCCTCCAGGACCTTTCATATAAAGTCTGTCTGCTTTTCCCGAGTGATGGCCCAGTGATAGGAGACTTCCGAACCGGTTCCTCCCCCCTGTAATAAAAGAAAAAGATTACAGACAAATTAAGGAGAAAGTGTGAAAAATCAATTGGCCCATATCCACAAAAGCGTATCAGCCTATTTAGTCAAGACAAAAAAAAGCAATTTCTTTCTTTGGGTCCTTTAGCTCTTAGTATCTCAAAATGCCATGTCTACAGAATTTAATTTTGTCTTCCAGCCATCTTGAGGATAGATACCATTTCATACCACACGGCTTTTGGGTCAGTACTGGATTCCACCAAATGAGCAAAATACGAAGATGAAAACTGCATGTTCCTGAGAGGATAGTCTTAACAGGTTCCATGACATCAATAACCACTAATGGATTCTGTGTGCTATAGTAGAGGCAAGTTCGAGAACAAGCTTCAAATTATCAAGAACTCTTAATATAAAAGAAATAATAGTACTAAGCACTGAAAGGACCTATGCAAATAACTAGCGAAACATAGCATCAGGACATGATTACAAGATTTCCTAGACGATTGGATTAGCTTCTATATAGATGGATAAAACAAGAAAAGAAGCTGTAAAGCGACCTTCATAGGCTTCTCGAACCATTTGATAGCTGACAAACCCAGAAAACAGAGTAACCTGAAACCAAGAGTACAAAGCACGTTTCTTTTCTCATTTGCATGTCACTACTATTAAATGTGTCAATACGTTTTACAACCCATATGGATTAAATCTATTAAGCATATACGAGCCTCTTCGCAAGCAACTCATAAAAGGTAGCAAAGGAAAATTTGGTATATTATTGGCAGGAATTAGATAGAAAACTACTAGACCTTAGGATCTTTCACCCTTCTCGGATCTGTATTTGTATTAGAACCACTGGAATCCTTATCAGTTTTTACATCTGCACTTGGAAAGGCTGCCCCATCATGAGAATTAAGAAGTACACAATAGCAATGATCTTTTTCTGTCAGAACCTGTAAACATCAATGAGAAAGCCAATGAACAAGGATGGAAAACATATGGGAAATTAACATGTGACTAAGTTATTAACAGGAGCTATAATCTAAACTCCTATTTCCCCTAAACTGCAGAAACAGGCTGGCCAGTCTTCTGAAGAACATAATTGAAGAGCAGGCAATAGACTAAGTAAGGAAAATATTTCAAAAGCAGTTGAAAAGGTAATTAAATATCTGGATTCTGATTAAAAAAACCAACTAGGAATTTGCTATCCAATTAAGATGGAACTAAGGAATACATGTATCTTCCAGAGCTCATTTCATTACGAACATAATCTCACACTTCCATAACATCCATTCATGTCTATAGAGTTTTTTTCGAACAGGAGGACATTTAGTACTTGGAAGGACAATACAAAGCAAGGGAAAAGAAATGTGTTACCACGGCATCAAAGGTTGAGTCGAAATCATCTACGGCAAAACAAATTTCTGGGTAAGCAGGTGTTGTCTCCACTTCCTAGGTAATCAAGAATCATCAAAACGAATTCGAGGTGCATAAACATTGCAACGAGAAAAACAACTTTACTTGCCTTCTTTGAGTCCAGATGAAAATTAACACGACTAGGTGATGCATACACAGTTTTTACAACCTGCATGAAATGAATGTAATATCACCATTATTGGCTTACATAATACAAAACCAATTTAGGCTCAGAAAAATATAAAATATATGCTTATATAATGTCCTCTCTTTTGAGAAAAAAAGAAGAAGCTGGTTTCATATTCCGTTTTTAACTCTTATCTTAATATACTCATGATAAAAGGAAGCTGGAATTACACATTTTGAACAGTAGCTTATACAACTACTCTTTGGCTTCAGTTGCTTTTTTTATACGAAAAAATTAAAGAAGAGCTGAAAAGTCAAGATAATTTCATCCAACGCTGGATCTCTAACCTTGTATATAGGAGAGAGTGTTGTATCTTTACTTCCTTGGTACTTCTTAAGGGCCTCATTACTAAAAACATGAATTCAATGTTACTATGATGAAGAAAAATAGAAAGACGAGAAGCCATATGATAAATAGAATATGGGTCACCGAAGACACAGGTTATTAAAATAACTCAAGGCCTAATAACTGAAACGAAGAAGTGGTCATCCAACCTAGCAAACAGTTAGACAAAGTAATGCTTGATGCAATCACATGAGTTTGGAACCAAAAAGGAGGATAGTAATACTAGAATATCAGTACATGAGAGGACAAGAATTGTTAATATAAATGAGACTGGAGTGAAATCAGGAAATGATGTGGGTAAATCACAATCAGAAAGTGACGCGTTTACCTGCAAATCGCCACCGTAACAGTGAAAGATGTGTGAGCAACCATGTTCAAATAAAATGATTTCCTCCAATCAACTTCAGCCAGAGTTTCACCAAGCAGCACATCCAACTGATTTATTAAGGGAGAACAAATCTATTAACATATGTTTCCAAACGATACATAAAGGTGCAACATAACAGATAAATGGATACTTTGAAGTATCATGGGGTCTAATTCTCAAATAAATAAGGTATGAAAAGCTTTGGCATGTAATTGTAGGCTCATGAAAGAACAATCCCTCAAAAAATTAGGTAGTATTGTAGCTTAAACAAAGCTGGCTCATCCGAAAAGAGAAGAAGAAAAGGTTGATACCCCCATAAGTAAATCAAATTTTCAGTTACCTTCTGGGGAACTATAAGCTAATTAATACCTTGTAATATTGACAAAACGAGACCTATGTGAGTGAGTAGACTTAAGTGACTTAACCAGAGATATGTATTGTTTCCTGCAGTGTTTACCTTAGGTGCCCACCTGCGCACGAAGTAAGGAGCTGGTGCATCCTCATTGTCAGTCAAACCATAAGATTTACAGCTCTGGAAATGAGTAACAGAACAATCGTCAAGGTTAACAAGCACGGGAAAGTCAAAAGTTTAGTTTTTGATTGAGAGAAAGGTAGATACCAATTTCCTCACAAAGAAAAGAAGATCATCGTCTTGGCGCCTCCTAGACTCCATGCATCGAACGAAGTACACGTCAAACACACCATGCCAGAAATTGGAGTCCATCTCTACATCTGAGGCCTCTTGCTCATCAAGAGACGTCTTTCCCAACGACTTTGAGTGCTTTTTCACCATGCTCAGGATCTCATGCCTGTGTAACATCAATCATGCATGCAACAGATCAATCAATCATACAGCTTGCGTAGAGGATCGAATCACACACTATCTGATTAATCTCAGTTCAATTTCAGCAGAAACACACGAGAATCGAAACTTGTATGAATCACCTAGTTAGCGTCTCTTCTCTATCGTTGAGCATTTCTACCCTGCTCAATTCTTCGCGGTTGAGAAACTTTGCGACGATCGAATTGGCTCTTCTGCTAGAATCTCTCTCTCTCTCTCTAAATCGATTCGTCGATCTGGTTTTGATTTAGCGGCCAGTTGCGTCAATCGGAAGAAGGAGGAGCCTCAATAACTACTAGCACACACAAAAGTACAATTAACATTAGCTAATGATATCGCAGAAAAGATATTTACAAATGCTGGTAATTGCTGCTCTCCCTTTTATCATTCTACCAAGTGTTTATTAATTTATTAATTTATTATTGTTACATAAAAAAGTATGTACAATTATTTTAGAAAAGGGAAAACTTAATTTAACCATAGTTCATCATTTTATTACTAGATTAACTCTAATTTTATTTAGTTACCAATTCCGTTTGACACTTATAATTAGGCATGAGACTTATTATCCGAGATCCGCTCCGGATCCATTCCGAAAATAGGATATCCGGGGTGCCTGGATCCGAATCTGGATAGTAAAATCTTAGATCTATCTAAACTGAATCCAGATCCAGATATTTTAATTTTTAGATCTGGATATCCGGATCCGGATCCATATTTTTAAAGCACATTAATTATCTAATTTCATTAATATTTATATTTTATATAATAATATTTAGGGAAATACCCTAAGATATCACTAAAAACGTTTATATCACAAATATAGATTCTAAGAATCAAAATGACCAAAATGTTTTATTAAAGAGGTAAATATACATTTATACCCCTAGGGTTAAATAATCCAACCTTTAGGATTTAGCGTTAAGGGGTCGGAATTTGGGTTAGAGGTTTAAAATTTTATAAAATAGAAAATAAATATTAAAAATTTGAAAATAAATTTTTTAAAAATAGCGAATTACAAAAAGAAAATTTGAAAAAAAAACTAAAAAAAAAAACTAAAAAAAATAATAAAAAAGTTCGAATTTTAAAACATATAATCTAAAACTACAAAAAAAAAATATATATTTTTTTATTATTATTTTTTATATATCTAGGGTATTAGTGTTAATATTAGGAGTGTCAAAATGGGTCAAATGGGTCAACCCAACCCAAAACCCAAATGGGTTTACTGTTAATGGGTCATGGGTCAACCCAACTCATTTAATGGGTTGGGTTGACCCATGACCCATTAAATTAAATAGGTTAGATGGGTTAATGGTTGACCCATCGACCCAATATCTTTATAATAAATTATTTTTAAGTTAAGACCAAGTTGATCAAAATGATAAAATGTTTTTTTTGCGGTTTTGGCGGAAAAATGGGTTTTTGCGATTTTGGCGGGAAAATGCGTTTTTGCGGGAAAATTGGTTTCAGTTTTGGCGGGAAATTGCGTTTTTGCGGAAAAACGAGTTTTGCAGTTTTGGCGGGAAAACTTGTTTTGTAGTTTTGGCGGGAAAACACGTTTTGGCGGAAAAACGTATTTTGCGGTTTTGGCGGGAAACGCATTTTACCTCCGAATAAATGATTGGAGTTTAGAGAAACTCATGATTTTTCAATTTTATCAAATCTTAAAATTGAGTTGGTTTTTTTTTTAATTGAAAACAAAATGGGTCAGAGTTGACCCAACCCAATAAACCCATTAACTTGTTAACCCATTAACTTGTTAACCCATTAACCTGTTAACCCATTAACCCTTTAACCCATTAACCTATTGGATCAAAAATAAACAGTTCATTTGGGTTAATGGGTCAAATTGGGTTGGGTCAACCCATGGGTCATGACCCATTTTGACACCCTAAGTGTTATTTTACCTATTAAATGAAACATTTGGGTCATTTTCCTCCTTGTGATCTATTTTTGTGCCAAAACTTGAAAATAGTTTATTTATGAGAATTGTCCTAATATTTATACCTAAATTAATTTTATAATATTATATTTAGTTTTTACAATATTATAAACATATATATATTTAAAAATCTTGTATAAATATTTAATTTATGTATTATTTTTTAAAAATTAGTATTTAAAAAAAATTAATTTTTATGCGGATCGGATCCGGATATCCGCAGATAATAAAATATAGAGGCGGATATCCAAAATCTGGATATCTGAAAATCACGAATCCGGATCCAGTTACCCTACATGTCCCGGATATCTGAATCCGTCCCAGGTCTACTTATAATGCCATCAAGTAATTTACTGGAAAAAATATTTTCAAAATGTCATTATATGATTTTAATTAAGCAGAAATAAATAATTACAATTTTACCCACTGGACAAACTTCTTTTATATACACGCTACATGAAAAAAAATCTTATTATTCATATACTATATTTCATATTCCCATTACCCATGAATTTATATTTGTAATTTAGTTTAGTTTAAATGATAAATTTAAAATTAAAACAATAGTTCATATAGATATATATATATATATATATATATATTATTTATTGAAATGCATTAAAATATGATTTAATATTTTCCTACTTATGTTTGTTATAAAATTATACCTCTAAAATAATCACTTATAACCTATCTATTTGTTAATATTTATAAATTTATATTAATTTTATAAACATATTTACATTTTTATAAAAAGTATTTAGTTTTTACATATTATACATATTATTTGATGCATATAAATAGCTAATATACGATTGTGAATGTCAAAACAATTAATCTATCTATACAATATTTAACTTCTGTTTGTAAATACCAACGTTATAGAATGAATGTGTGCTTCTTATATATTTATTGTATGCACAAACATACTTGAAATAATTTTATTTAATTATTTACAAATATTGACTGGACAATGTAGTTATTTTCAATGTATAATGTTGTATCTATATTTTTTATGTATTAGCTATTATTGAATTATTATGTTACTTGAATAAATGCTATAACCATTACTTCTGAAATATAAATAAAATAATCCGTTAATTTAAATGATTTTTATTGATTGAAATCTTTTTGCAGTATCTAAACCTGCAAAAATATGTTCAATTTGATTTTTTTTTTAATTATTTAATTTATCTAAACCTGAAAGAAAATTGTGAAAAAATTATTTGAAATATGAGATCTAATATTTTATACTGTTTGATCACAAGATTAATTATATTGTTTTTTGGAAACATGGATAGTGATATAAAGAAAAGAGTATTAGTGATTTAAAGTAGTTTTTTAATGACCCTGGTATTCGAAGCCTCGAGAGGATCCGACTAGCGCCAATGACCGTCCACCGAAGCTTTAGCCGGGGAGCTCGCCGAGACATCCAGGAGGACCTGTGATCACCCTATGTAAATTCCACCAGTGGCCACACATTAGCAAGCTTCTCCATATTTGACCTGAAGATATCTCAAGATAATCACCTCCCAGCGAGACTCGAAAACATGACTTTCGAGGTTGAGTTTAACTACAAGACCACTAACATGTGATTTAAAATAGGTTTAATTATAAAGTAGAAAATTGTATTTAATAACTTACGAAAGAAAGTTTAGATCCAAAGGTAGGATTCTGTTTTAACAATAGAAATTAAAGGGTGTATATGAAAAATATAAAAAAAATAAGTTAACTTAATGGTCTTACCTAAATTATTTGTAAGTAGATAAATTTCTTTTTATTAGTGTTGATGATATACCAATATAAAACTCTAACTAATATATTAGATATATTGTATAACCAAATTATAAGAGATGTTATATTTTATTTTTAGTGAGATGTCAATGGGTCAAAATTTTAAGTGACAATATGTTTAGTAGATTAATAGTATGATTCTAAATTAATAGAGTAGATATCAATAGTAAAGAAAGAAAAAAAATACTTGAGTGTCGTTTTGTTATCTGGTTCTCTTGTGTAAATAAGTAAAACTAAGTGGTTGCCAGCGAATTTGCGGATATAAATATCGTATGAAAATGTATATTATGTATATAATATCATAAGTTTTGAATAATAATTAGAAACATTAATATATATATTTTTAACTTCAAATAGTTTGAAAATCAGTCGTAAAGTTTTTATAAATTTTATGTAATTATAAAATTAACTTCACCAATACATATTATGCATCTTCTTCGGCTTCTTTTTATTTTTTCAATATTATTTCGTTGTTTTATTAAAGTTTGCTAATGTTTTCCTAATTTTACTTATTTTTTTGCCAAATATTTATTTCTCTCACTCTAAATAGTAATACAAAATATACAATCAATAAAACAAAAGTCCATCTTAGAATTCTTTTCAATCATAACATTACCTTATTCACTATATTATCTGACTTAAATGAAAATATTTTTAAATCAAATTTCTCCCATGTTTCATTAAATATAATCTATATGTTTTGTCTGTACCCAGAAAGTAGTAGGCACGACGGCATTCGTACCTCAGTATCATCTTGGCCTTGTTCTCCTCTTCGTCTATGTGGCAAAGCGTCTCCCGCCTCCTGAGTGTCCGTTTGTCCGGAGAAATTGTCCTTTTATTGTTATGAAATATGTAGATCAGATCCTTTTAAGTTGTAATAAAAATTAAGAACTGGTTTTTGAGTCTGGTTTTATTTGTATGAAATGTGTAGATCAGATCTTTTTAAGTCGTAATAAAAATTAAGAACTGGTTTTTGAATCTGGTTTTAAGTCAAGATAGGGAAGTCAAAAGTCCGACGGTTGAGAACACATCAAAATCTCATACAGCGACAACACGACAAGTCGATAACCTTTGTCCTATGAAAAACAAAAATCAGTGATGTGAATGTAATTTTTAAAATATATACTAGGTGGTTGTCCGCAAATTCATGGATATAAATATCGTATGAAAATATATATTATGTATAAAATATCATAAGTTTTGAATAATAATTAGTAAATTAAAATATAATTTTTAACTTCAAATAGTTTGAAAATCAGTCGTAAAGTTTCTACAAATTTGATGTAAAAATAACTGATGAATATTTATTAATAACAAATGTTTCTACAAATGATCGGCAAAAATCATTTTAGTGATTTCTCGTTTAATATATAGGAGAATTTTTTTTTATAAATGTTTTAAAAATGCATATAAATAATCTAAATTTGTTCCAAATCACACTTTCTCACTCATTTTTTTTTTTAATTTAGTGTTTTATATAAAACTCAAATGGGTTAAGCAAACAAATTCTTCTTGAAATTATCTCTGATCATCACACTATTTTATCAAACACTAACTCATTCAACCAAATGTTTTTAATTAAAACTAATCATAGTTTACATATATTTTACAATTATTGTTTTAATTTATTTTAAATTAAATTAAAACATACATATATTAATTAAATCTGATTTACTAATAAGAAACAAAAATTATTTCAATTTTTAAATAACCAAATGTTGTTATTTTAGGCATATATAATTAATATTAATGTGATATCCAATATTATATTAAATAAAATGTTTTTAGTTTTATAAAGTTTGTTAAAAGTTTATTATCGTACATTTTAATAGTTTATTATAGCGTAAAAAAATATATCTCATTGATTTTCAAATATTTTTTTCTTATTTTCAATTTACAATATCTTCTCTATATTTGACTTTAACAATTGTAGAGATGGTCATATTTATTGATCTTCCTTACTAAATTTATATAAATATTTTAAAAACACATAAACTAATTAGTTCACATTTACAGTAACAGAAAAAAGTACGTGTAACTCGACAAACAAATAAAATTTAAATACATAAGAATATAAAAATACCAAGAACACAACAAACATATTTTATTATTCTTTCTTCTTGTTCTTTTATTTAAGTCTGTTTTTTCCTATTAAAAATAAGCATGCTAATTTTATTATAATCCAAACTATATGAATTATATTAATAGGTGTATTAACACTAGAAAAAGCTTGTGAAAAATACTTTGATTAATATAATTAAATGACTTATCATATAATAAATTAAATGAATTACCAAATAATATAATTTTAAATGACTTACCATATAATAATGTTAATTCATTTGTTTATATTAATAGATGAACTAAATAAAAAATTTCTTAATTAATATACGTTTAAATAACTTACCATTTAATTTTAATTTTTTAAAATATAAAAATATTTTAATCATTTCTAAAAGTGATAACGCATATATGATATCACATTGTCTTTGGAAAATGACTGGAATTTTTTAGAATTATACATCTGATTGTTTTACATTCATTTGACACATTTGTATACTATAAATATAGTGAATGAGTGAATTTAATTAATATTATTAAGTTTAGATTAATTAGCTTTCTAAAATCCATGATTTATTTTATTCACTAATAATATAAACATAATAAAAACTGTTTTTATAATTGTTTCTATAGTATCATATGTATTTATATGTATCTTATCAATTTATATAATGTAATTTAGATATTTAATTATTTCTATAAAAAAAATTTATGTTAATTCATCTATATTTAAGATGCTTAATTGTATATTTGGAAACCTAGATTAGATTAGATAATTCTATGAATAGGTTCATTTCAAAAACTTTAATTAAATAAATAAATAATAAAAAACCATCAATCAATCAAATTATAATAATTAATTGGAGAGCTCTTCTATGAGCGATACGTCAACATAAATCAATAAAGTGACTTCTCAATTAATTTATAGGAGGATATGAGGGATAAAATGTTTTAATTATTTTATAAAATAAGACATTATAAGACATTAATAATTATTATAATTCTTTATATACGAATATAATATTATATATAAGAATATGAAATTGTTATATCAATTTCTATAAATTATTCTCTACTAATTATTTTATGTAGTATATAAATATAAAAAAAAATAATCAAAACATTATTGCAGTTTCTATAATTTTGAAAATTAGTTAACCAAAAAAGGTTTCTAAAGTAAGACTGGGCTTCTCGAATTGTATCATTAATCTGTTATATGGAACGTCGCCCCATAAGCCCATCATTTGTTTCAGAGAACCCTAATCTTACTACGCCCACACATATATATATATTCCACACATTTCTTCCCTCGCTTTATCGACAATGGCCGAAAGAGGTGGAGAACGCGGCGCTGAGCGTGGCGGTGACCGTGGTGGGTTCGGACGTGGATTCGGCGGTCGTGGCGGCGGAAGAGGCGGTCCAAGAGGCCGTGGACGACGTGCAGGCCGTCCCACAGAGGAAGAGAAATGGACACCAGTCACCAAGCTCGGTCGTCTCGTGCGAGATGGTAAAATCAAGCAGCTAGAGCAGATCTATCTCCACTCTCTCCCTGTCAAGGAGTACCAGATCATAGATCTCCTCGTTGGACCTTCGTTGAAAGACGAGGTTATGAAGATCATGCCTGTCCAAAAACAGACTAGAGCTGGTCAGAGGACAAGGTTCAAGGCCTTTGTCGTTGTCGGAGATGGTAATGGACATGTCGGGTTGGGAGTGAAGTGCTCGAAGGAGGTTGCGACTGCTATCAGAGGTGGGATTATTCTTGCGAAGCTCTCTGTTGTTCCGGTGAGGAGAGGTTATTGGGGTAACAAGATTGGGAAGCCACATACAGTTCCTTGTAAGGTTACTGGGAAGTGTGGTTCTGTTACAGTGAGGATGGTTCCAGCTCCCAGAGGTGCTGGTATCGTGGCGGCTAGGGTTCCTAAGAAGGTTCTTCAGTTTGCTGGTATTGATGATGTCTTCACTTCCTCCAGAGGATCTACCAAAACCCTCGGAAACTTTGTCAAGGTCCGTTTCTCTTATTAGCTGTGATTTAGTTAGCATTTGCTTAGTTGGTTTATGTTAGAATGTAGAAGAGTATCTATGTAATTGTTAATGCCAATTGCTGTTTTGTAGAATATTTAAGCACGCAAGTTCCTGATTAGTACAAATCATTTCTTAATCATCTTTGATTGATTAGTAATAGGTTTCATTTGATACGATGTTGTATGTTTAGACTATATGATAAAAAATTCAAATTTTAAATCTTTATAATTCTTGATCAACCTGAATCTGTAGTTAATGTATTTCTGCCAATGTCGATTGCAATTAGGATATAATAATTTAGCATATATCTTCTTGATAATGTTCATACTAAATGCTTAGATTGATATTGGTTTTTGATGTTTGTTGTTGTTACCACCACGCAGGCTACATTTGATTGTCTCCAGAAGACATATGGGTTCCTTACACCAGAGTTCTGGAAAGAGACGAGTTTCAAAAAATCTCCGTACCAAGAGTACACTGATTTCTTGACTACTAAGGCTGATTCTGCTGCCAAGGTTATTACCGAGGTTGAAGACCAAGCTTAAAGATTGTACGGCCTTTATGAATTTTGAGTATTATCAGTTAAGACATGGTTTTATTATAGGGTTTGGCTGTTGCAAATGTTTTTCCCATCTTATCTGATTTGGCTAAAGATTTTGTACTATGGTAGTTCTGTCATAATACTTTTACTGCAAGTCAGTTTTCATGAATAGCATTTTCAGTCATTTTGCTTTTTTATCAAATTTGTCTTTAAACTAAGTGTAAAAGAATCACAATGTGCAACTTTAAGTTGTACTAGATTTTGACCCGCGCTTTCGAAGCGCGGGATTATCTCCTTTGTAATTATTTATCTTGTATTTAAACAAAGTTGTATATAAAACAATATAAATAGAAGTCATATATTAGTTACATGCATTTATATATTGTAAACAATATCTATACAATTTTAAAAATATATAAATACAATGGCCACTCTAAATACAAAGAAATAAATAACACCTTTTTTGACAAAAGAAATAAATACTCACCATTTTTAAGCAAATGTTTGGTACATTTTAAAATAAATACTCATCAGCTATATAATTGTTTTTGGTACATTTAACGTAAACAAAATTAAAATGGGCCAGCATATTAATTGAAAAAGAAAAATTATGCAAAGCCTACATCAAACCACATACATAAAAAATTGGCCCAACCACAGTAGTTATCTTTTGATGTCAACCGACAACATTAACAAAAAAAAGAAAACAATCTTCTTTCAGGCATCAGTTTGCAAACTCAAAAAAAAAAGATTTGCTTTAATGGCGATTGTAGAGAGTTATCGAGTCATGGACGATCATGGACGATCTAATTCAGCTTCATCTCCGGGGTAAATCTTTTCTTTATTTTCTTCATCCTTGATATATGGTTGAACACAAAATATTTGTTAAGCAATTTTTTTTTGGTTTTTGCTATCTTTTGCATGTGGTTTCAAATCGAGTTTAATGTGTACTCCTAATGAAATCGAAGCAGATCTGAGGCAGTCAAAGAAAGATCAATCTGAACTCATTTGTTTTGGTATTCATCTTGGAGTTTTGTCACTTGATATGCCATGCTCCAATTGGAAGAAGGTTGTACATGTTCCAAATACATTTATAATATTTACATCATTTAGAATAATAACTTTTTAATAAAAACGTGAATGAAAAATTTAGGATTGCTTACATTCTCATCCACCAAGACGAATTACATGGTTTCTCCACCTAGTTGAATGTTTTGTTTCCAAGAATGTAGAACCTTTGCATGAACCATCTTAGTGGTGTGCACTGGCTTCAAGTTGTTGATGGGGATGACTTGTTCATTAGAAACAATCGATGTTTTGATTTGCATTTTAGAAGCCATTTGTTTGGTTGAGGATATCAGTTTGTTTAGGACGAAGCGTCCTTATTTATATAAAGAAGTGGCGATGGGGAGAGTTGTTTAGGTTTTGTCGAAACTTGTGGAATACTCTAAATCTTGGTAAGATTTTCTAGTTAATAGTAGTATTTAATAGTAATAAATTCAGTTACCAATTTGAAACCAAAGATATTATGTGAGTATTATACACAAAATATAATTATAGATTGAATTTTTTTAAACCGTGAATGTAGCTTAAGCGTATATTCGTTTTCTATATTTGGTTATACATTTACTTGCACCATGATTATAGCTAAATCGTACTTTCCACCTTTAAAGTCGGATAATCACATATGTAATATTATATTGTTTCAATTATTAATACTTGCCGAATCATGTGATCTTAAAAGGCATACCTTCCTCTATTGCCAAAATTTATGAGTAAATTAATCTTTTTAAAATCATTACGAAAATTAGGGGATGATTTGAAAAATATAGTTAGAATAGATATGGTATCCAAACAATATATAAAACATTTATATAAATTTAGATTATTGATTGTTTTAAAAATAAATCTATTTTTAAATAAATATTGTTTTAAGAAATACAAAATATACCATAGTAACTTGTTTTATGAATATATTTATTTTAATATTTTTGATATAACGTATATTTATATGTGTCATCTATACTATTAAAAATAGAAATTCTCTTTTTTTTGTATTATATTCATAATACTTGATAATTATAGATTGAATTTTTTTAAACCGTGAATGTAGCTTAAGCGTATATTCGTTTTCTATATTTGGTTATACATTTACTTGCACCATGATTATAGCTAAATCGTACTTTCCACCTTTAAAGTCGGATAATCACATATGGAATATTATATTGTTTCAATTATTAATACTTGCCGAATCATGTGATCTTAAAAGGCATACCTTCCTCTATTGCCAAAATTTATGAGTAAATTAATCTTTTTAAAATCATTACGAAAATTAGGGGATGATTTGAAAAATATAGTTAGAATAGATATGGTATCCAAACAATATATAAAACATTTATATAAATTTAGATTATTGATTGTTTTAAAAATAAATCTATTTTTAAATAAATATTGTTTTAAGAAATACAAAATATACCATAGTAACTTGTTTTATGAATATATTTATTTTAATATTTTTGATATAACGTATATTTATATGTGTCATCTATACTATTAAAAATAAAAATTCTCTTTTTTTTGTATTATATTCATAATACTTGATAATAATCTTTGTGCTATGGTTTTTTATCAAGATTGGTACGTAGTGTCTATATTAATTTCATGAATGATGAGTACGTTAACAAAATTTGGCTGAACAATAACTTCTGTTTTGATTTAAAAAAGATAGGGCTCGGGCTTAAATAGGTGTAATGGGCTATGAGGTATAATTTTTGATCGGGTTTAATCATGTATTTGGGATATGAGGTATAATTATCGATGGATAATGATTGGTAATAAATTTATTGGCGACATTTATTTTTTTTTAAAAGAAAAGGCAATGGCATTCCTTGGTAAATAACTCAAAAACTATGGGTAGAATCCTAGTAGGGATTCTGCTTTAATAGTATAGATTTGTTCAATTGGAATATTGATGTGCACCAAGTGTTACCAAGTGGAAAAGAAGATCAGAAGCACAAACAAAGAGTTGTTTTGCTCTTCATTCTTTTGAGAAATCTCAAGAACATTTCTTCTTGCAGTAACTATAAAACCTACATCCTTAATTTCTAACAAGAAGACTGTACTTGCTTTAATGCTTTTCCGTGGTGTAGTTCCAACCGAAGAAAATGAATTCCATATCTATTTACAGTGACTGAGTATTCTCATTTACCATTGACTCCTTTTGGAGCCGAGCCCTTGGACAGAAAATTCTTCTGCGTATTGAAGCCTCAGTGATTGAACGAGCACGTAGCATTACTAATTACTTCCACCTGTGAAAACGTTCTAACTCCGTTTGTGGAGTTCGATCATCGTTGGGGTACGATGCTCTGGTGAAGAAGCACTAGGACACGACTTGTCTTCATGTTCTTGACCAGACTCATTGCCCTGATAGCCCCATAACTCTTTAGCTATTGCATCTCCTTCCTCTGCACAAAAAAGGTAAAAAAACAAAATGTAAATTTCTCATCATTTAATCAAGTTGATCAAAACAAACCAATGGTCTGAACTCTGAATTCAAACCTGGCTTCAATTTCTCTGGATCCGGTAACTCCTGATTCGCGAAAGGAGTACTGCATTCGCCTTTGCTCGATGATTTCTGAGAGTGTAATGGTATTTGCGAGTACACACTATGTAACTTTTTGTGTAACTCTTCCATCTTTCCCGCCATTTTATCAGCTCTGTCCATGTCTATAAGCACCTGTAGAAGAAAAAAAAGAAGGATTTATCAGGCACCAACCATAGTGGCAAACATAAAAGGTTCTCTGGTTACATCTGATCTTAACCTGAGCGGGATGTTTGTGAAAAATGGGCGCAAATCTGTGCCGGCAATACTCACTAAAAAGCAGAGTGAGAAGAATTAACGGTATGGTGAAACCAGAAGCAACAGTTGACAGCTTTAATCCGAAAAAACCCAAAGCTATAATCTGTGTCAAGAGCAGCGAAAAGATTGTTGTGTTGTGAAAGATAGGCCAGTATTGTCCACCGCTTTCATACTTTGTGATATACACGTTGAGTATCTGCAAAAAAAATAGAAACAACGCTGGTAAGCCTAACACTGATATTATTATTAAATAAAAGAGATCAGAGAGAATGTATAATACCTGATTCTTGTATATCAGATATGCAAGGAAGAAGTATATCAACAAAAACGGCAGAATAAGTGGCGCTATGACTGAGTTGGTGAAACCCAGGAGCCCAAACAAAAGCAGCCTAGGAATTTCGGTATGGTATGGGAACCTTAGTGTTTCGTATGACTCATCCTTGTTCTTTGAAACAGCTTTTGCTACCAGATTCCATATGAGAGCCATTGGTTGCATTATTTCACAAGCCAAACTGGCCCACCCAGATGTGAAACAATAGGTCGTAAAGAAGCCAGCCTGCGTATGTCAATGGTTCAAGCCACCATATTCAGAATTAATCATATAAAAAATAAAACATGGTAACTCACCTGTGTCGGAACTGCTCTTGCGAGTTGTGCAGGTATGTCCCTGACACTAGAAAAAACATTCAATTGCCTGATAACAGAACCGGATAAAATATTGACAAAGAACACATTCCAGATAGTAAAATATAAGATTTTGATGCATGCACTCTTCTTCCTTATACTCCGCGCAATACTTCCCTCCAGAGTTGAAAAATACATCATCAATGGTGGAACGGCGTAGAAAAACAGAATCAAGATCACACTTGGTAAGTACCCTGTAATGACCTGGTTTATAAACTTCCTGCATAATGGTTTGAATGGTTAAATAACTTTTATTCTCATGCATGGTTGCTAAATCTACAGAGAATGCTCGTTTATTCTATATGCTTTTCCGCAGGCCTATCTAGTTTTTAATGGCATATGACCAGAAGAGTGAAAACAAAAATAATATACTCACTCCTTCAAGATGCCTCTTAGAAAGGGAAATGCATGAGACAGCTGCTGTAGTTGTGTTAGCCCTTGAATGAAGGTCACGGGAATAAGAAACACAAACATGAAGGCAACTGCACCAACGAGAGTTGCTATTCTCCGTATCCAAAGTTGTCGATAAGGTATGTTAAGGTTTCTCCAATACACATCGTGAGGTTCTGGAGCTAAGTCTGTCACCCATAACATAGGATTTGATGTTTGTAGAACCTCTGAAACTACAAGTGCATCGTAGCGTGTCTTGAAAAACACAAAAGCAGCTGGACGTTCCTGAAAATGAGCAGACATTTTGTGGCCTTAGTTAACCATTCTATATTGTGAACATTTCAATTTAAGCACTGATAATTCAAGCTCTATCATAAGAGTGCAAATCTTAATGGACAGTTTTGTAGTACAAATCAATAAGCATGGTTTGGAACTATTCTTTATTATGTTATGACTATTTCAATGTAAGCACTGCTACTTCTATTATCAATGAAAGTTAGAAGAATTCCTTACTTGCTCTGGTGTAGTCATAGTCAACTCACCAAGCTCCATTCCTTTTACACTGTCACCCTCATTAGAGAGGATGTGAAAAGAATTTGTGGCTGTAAGCCCTCCACAAAAGGTGCATGGAGTCAAACTCGGTTTACAATTAATTTCAGGAGCAACATGTTTTAGACTCTGGCACATCCTCTCCGCATCAAGCTGAAACAAAAATTGTAATACTAATTACTAAAGGTCAAACTTTTTCTCTGATACAAGAACACACCATCCACATCATTCATACCAAATTTCTAACTATTTCTGTTTTGATTCCACATGCTGAGAGATACCAACCACAGCATTAGAAATCATCAGCTATGAATGTAAGAGCATCTCTGCTTATAGTCATCAAATAAATAGTCCTTAATAACATCCTAAGCCGTAGATTAGCTATCAACAAAAATTATTACAAGAAGAAGAAATGCATAAAGCAGGCAAAATTTACAGATCATTTACACTAAGAGCAAGAACAGCTTTGTTAAGAACATTCTATCTGACAAGGTTAATGAAGAAGAACCATTTATAACAAAAGAAAAAAGACCAATGACTGGACCCAGGAGAATGCGTACCAGAAGTCTCTGAATGATGCCATTGTGGTAAACCATTTGGTGGGACATATAGCTTGAGGAATAATAATTTGTGAAGTATTTGCTCAGTGTGTCACTGTAAGATTGGTCAGGAGACCATGGAATAGCACGGATAAGAACGGTAAATTGACTTGGCTTTGAGGCAGATCCAGTAATATGTCCAAGCCTCATTTTGGCTATGGTCCTATACTCCTACATTAAAACAAATTTCTAAGAGGAGGAAAAGTGAACTGAAAAGATAACAAACTGCCAAAGTGAACCAAGAGTAAGAAAATTAAGAATGCATGAGATAAACCAAAGTGGTCCTCACAAAGTATAGAAGAAGACATGCTGCTGAGGTTATAATGTACAGTGCAAGACAATGAACCCATAGCCTGAGAGTTACAAAAAATGAAAGAATCAGCACTTTAATACTCTTTGTCTGTGTAGAATAAATTAGAACTATATTTTGCTCACAGAGAAATGAAAACAAAAGTACAACAATTACCATTTTGAGCCTTCTTTAAGATTTTCAATGGTGAACACTTCGGATGACTCCAAATGGATTTCCTTATGCACCTTCGGTTGCCCATAGTAATTAACAGGCAGCACAAAGGCGATGCAAACAACAGCAGTGATAAAGAAAATACGAATACTGCAGGAAAGAAAAGAAAAAAAAAACACTAAGGCAAATCGTTGAAGAGAACCAAAGAAGCAGAACAAACAAACAAAAAAAAAAGCAATTTGGGAAAACCTGAAAATCACCATCCTGAGGAAAACAACAGCGTCAAGACCAGCAGCAGCTAACAACTCATCTTCACTAGTTTCCCATGCTTTGACAAGCCAACTTGGAGAAGGCACAAACCTCTCATACCAGAAAGGATCATAACGTCTAGCACCTCCACAAACAAGCCTTCTTCCAAAATAGACACAGTAATTGGCTGGCTGCTTCCTGAGTATTGAATAAAGGGAAAGAAGCACAATGCAGATCGAAATATTGATTCCAGCAGATGTTAAAAGAGCTGAAATCTCCATCTCGCTCTCAGTTCGACCTCCTCCTCCTCCCTACTAAATAATTGCAGGCAGAGAAGAACAAGACGAGGATCTTGAATCCGTAAACGAACTGTAAAGAGACAGAAAGTAATAAGAAATGAGATATTAAATATCGTAACGTTAATTGGTAAGAGACTCATTACACAACTAATATCACAGAAACACCCCATTCTCTATATATTCATACGCTTTTGTAATTTAATAAATTAAGATAGATCGAGATTTATTAACAACAACATAAACTTTCAAAATCATAATCAGTACCTAAACTTGCAGAAGAAGTTACGACACAAATGCTTTTAGATCGAAATAAATTTATGTTTCCCCGTAGACAGTAAATGATAATACTACATGTTCTTCCTTCTCCAGACGCAAATCGATTTTTTTTAATCTAAATGGCGTAAACGTAGAAACAACACAACGCCATTGAATAAAAGAACCAGATTCGAGTAAAGCCACAGAGATTCTGATTCCCTAGAAGAAGACGAGCGTAAAACGAATCTAATCCAATGAAGATGAGCCGATTCTTTCCGAATACGAAGTGAAACAAGAATATAAAGCAAAAACGGAAGAGAGATGTTCGCGGTGACTTACATGGAGAAACGACAAAGCTTTGCTTTTGACTAAAGAGAAATCGATTAGGGCACAGAATTCAGAAACCCTAAGAATTCGCAGAGAAAATTGCTTTGCAATTCTAATCCCGCGCGTTCCAGTTCATATCTTATGAAAACATATTTTAAATACGATAATATTATTATGCCACCCTGTGTGGCCGGTGTGAGACGGATGCGAGCATTACGCCACCTGTCATGACGATAATGGTTGACGCATGAAGATTGGCTGCTATGTGAGAACGACTACTCTGTGGGTGAATTAACTCTGACCGTTAGATTTTAACATATGGGTAAGATGGTGACACGTGTGGTTTTGCTTATGATTAGTGTATTTATGGCGTGTCGCTTTTTCTTCCAACCGGGAAAGTACGGAAAGGCCAAGGAATATTTTCATGTGTTTTTCTCGCTGTGAGGGTATGCATGAATTTATGACAAAGTTTCAAATTAATATTCATATAGTAAAACAAAACATTTACATCAAAAGCAATCAATTCCGGTGGCCGGTGGCAGTGCCGCCAGTCACCAACCCTATTTTTTTTGTTTTTTTGTTTGTAGATTAACTTTTGCTAGACGAATTTCTTTTGTTCCGGTTAGCAGATCTAATTTTCGCAGTGGCGACTAATTTTGTTTGTAGATTTTTTTTTTAAAAAGTTGATATAACGAGATGCAATCACCCATTTAGTTTTTACCTAAAATTTTGATTAAATTTTTCATAAATTTTTGTGAATCTGTAACATCAATATTTGCAAAATTACAGAAACCTGATTATTATTTATTGATAAAATTTGTAACTATTTGACTAGTAATTATTTAATAAATAATTTTAAATTTTATATATATGTTTAAGATGTTAGTATTTAAGAACTAGTAAGTCATATTTTTATTATCTAATAATATTATTATCAAGTAATAACTTACAATTTATAAAGATATTTCATTGTTTTCTATGTTTTAGTCAATTTGTAAAACTAAATATATAAGAATCCAAAAAAAAAAAAAGAAACGTTAACATACTGGGTAAATATATCACTTATGTTTAGTTTACTTATGAAAATATATAAATGTATGTTTTAGGCAATTTGTAAAACTAAATATATAAGAAAGAGAAAACGGTTGTCAAAAAAAGAAAGAGAAACGTTAACATACTGGATAAATATATCACTTATGTTTAGTTTACTTATGAAAATATATAAATGAGTTATCTTACTATGATTTAAGAAAATGCATATTTCTTCATTAGTAGAAATGAGTAACAAGTCAAACAACACCAAGTAGTTACTTTTATGTAATATTTGATATTTTGTTTATACTTGCAAATAACTTAAATAGATTACTTGATATTCGATTTGGTCAAACCCGATTTTACCGGTCAAACCCGATCTTATTAGTCAAGTATCAATCAAGTAGCAAGTGTGGGACTGATAAAAAGTAATTGTGCCCACCCCTAGCTTTTAGGAGTTTTTTTTTACTTTTGTAATCGAGATTTTACTGAGTTTTTTACAAAGTTGAAGACATGCATGCATTTATAAAGATAAGATATTTTATGAACAATAGTTTGTTACACAAATACTATCTTCTACTTAGGGTCCGACTGGCTTAAACGCAGCAGTTGTGGTTACAGGTGCGGGAGTTTGCGGATGCGGGTGATTACAGTTTCAAGCGTTATTAAGCGTTTTGTATGACTAGTATAACGTTTAAAAATTATTGCGTTTGCGAGATATTTGTGACTGGTTGATTATAAGATATTGCACCGGTTTAATAATAAATTACCCATATTAACATATTATAACATTAAAAATATAAAAAATCTACTATTGTAATAAAATATAATAATTATCAACATAATATGATTAATAAAAATATCATGTTTATTTATAAGAACTATAAATTAGTTGAAAGTTATAATTTTAATAAAATTTGTTTTGAAGATTTATATTAAAAAAGTTTTAAAAATATCTTATTTCACTTTATATATGTGTATATATTTATATATTTGTGTATATAAATGTTTAAAAATTCTAATAAATAGCTAGTTTAAAGTTTTTAAAGAAAATGATGATACTTTTTTGAATTTTAATTAATATATAAAATATGTATATATTTTTTTTATAATATTTCTATTTAAAATTTTAATTTTAAAATATTTTTTAAAATATTTTCATATTTATTTTTCTACCCGCAACCGCAAACGCTGGCTGGAACCAGCTTTTGATTTTAAGAGGTTCGGAGCGGTTTGTATGATTGTTTCGAAACGCTGTAAGCCGTTACCAACTGCAAAAGCTACGTTTGTGGGTCGTAGCGAGAAAACAAGTCAGACCCTTAGTTATTTTTTTTGATAAAAAATGTGCTTTCACCTCTTTGCCGGGAACCCAAGCATTGTAAATAGTCTATCTCCCACCGTGAATTGAAGCTGGATGGCGGTAGTTACAGCCGTAACCTTTTTACCACTATGCCTACTCAACGTTGGTGTATACTATGATTAAGATTTGCACAAATTTCAAAGAAAGTAAGCGCAACATTAGCAAGTCATAACTCATATTAAAAATTGCCCCAACTATATCAATACGAATATTCAAAATTATTCCAGAGGACCACTGTTTTGTGTTTTTCAATTTAACTTGCACACTATCTCTCTCTGTATTCACTTTTGAATTAAAAACACATCAAATACTAATGGTGGTCTCGTCACTACAAAAAAAAGACTGGATTGTATCACTTAATTTGAATCACAAAAATAAGTGATATTATTTTAAATTACTTATTTCTAAATGAAACAAATATTCATTATTTGGAATCAATTATAGTAACTGATGTTATTATTAACTAATATAACATCAATTCATCTAAACTGATATATTTTATATTAATTTGTATCACTTCGCTAAAATTGATATTATTTTGACATTTCCATCGATTAAATAACTGATGCATATATTATTTTTAGTTAACTTCATTTATTAAAATGACACAATAGTTACATCAATAAATAACTGATGTTAACAAAAAAATATGTAACTGTATTTCATTTAAAATCAGTTTAATAAAAGTGATGTTATTTTATGTTAGTCTACATCATTTAAATCATTTAATATAATATAAATTAATTTATATCAATAAAAATTAGCCTAAAACTTCAAAGAAACCAAGATCAGGAGTGGTTACGATTTTTTGGGTTTGATACTGTTGTGGCTTTAAGTTAATTGGATCTTTTCTTCCATAACTGTCTCATCTCAACTAAGCATACCTTCGTCTCCCTCTCTCTGTCTCTCGATGATAACTGTATCATCACAACCAATGCCAATCTAAATGATCCATTATGATAGCAATATTTGTTTTTGTTAATTCCAATCAGATTGCAGCATAGACACACACTCATTCTCGATGTCATATACTTCAGGTCTTCGTTGTCGTCGTCTTTCCGTCACTGGACACATAGCTTCTGCTACCTAATATGCTATGTACGTTAAATCCTTTTTCTCAATCTGTGATTTCTTAATCTGTCTAGCTAGATCTTCTGAATACTTTGTGATTTCCATTCTCTTAGTTAATGAGAATTCCCAAATTTGATGTTTGTTTTGGATTTGGTTTCTTATAGGAATTAAAATGTGATGTTTATGAGTTGTGGATATATTAATAATTTGCGTTTGATTATAATTCTGACTTTGTTACCTTTATAACTGGAAATTTTCAGAGATGGGATCTAAATAAACTCCGGCTGTGTCTTCTTTTTTTTGAAGGCGACTCCGGTGCGGTGCTGTGTCGTCGGTGAGATATTACCAATTCACTAACAACAGAGTGAGTTATGTTACTTTAGTCACTCTCGAATTACAAAGTCACAACTAATATCGGTTTTTTGTGTGTGTGTTGTAGGCGCAGGCTAACAACGTAAGAAGATAGATATTGAAGTTTTGTGACGAATTCTTTTAGTTTTGTGACGAATTCTTTTTCAACAGATTGTATCTTCTTTTTTTCTTTAACATATTTTATCTTCAGTGTAAAGAAAATAAGAAACGGTGATTTAATAATATTTTTATTTATTATTTACTTACATAAATTTATCTATTGAAATGTTTTAACATCAATTAAATACAAATAATAATAACTAAAATTAATAATTATAAATGATAATTAATAAAAAAATCCGATATTAATTTTGCTTCATTTATTAATAAATGAAATAAATAATTAAAATCGATTATTTTAAATGATGTTAAGACTAACATCATTTTAAAAGCTGATATAAGTATTAACATCATTTTATTATAATTGATATAAATTGACAACACTTATAATAATTGATTCAAATATTTAATATTTTTACATCAATTATCAATCAAATGATGTAAATTATTTGCATCATCACTTTCAGAGTCATTTATTTAAGTGATGTAAAATTATTTTACATCATTTATAACTAATGCAAATATTAAAAATAATTGATGCTAACTAAGTCTTTTTTTGTAGTGCGTGAAGCATATAATCACAACAAAAGAAAACCCCATAATGCAAGAGAGGTTGAACGAAATCAGTGTGATGTATTACACAAGTTTTGGGTTAAATCAAATAGCTAAATAAATACTAGTATATACAAGGAAATAAAACCAACCAAGACATGCTAAAACCATTGAACGAGTCCAAAGAATTTCTCTAACCATGTGAGCCTAATTGCATTTTCTAATCTACGGCACGACTGAGAATGTAATGAGAATCCCTTAGAGCTTTATCAACATCATAAGCACTGGCAAAGCGAACAAACCCAAATCCTAACCCTCTGGGTTGGCCAGTGGCTTTCTCCTTAGCAACAACAGCTCCCAAGACAGCTCCATATCTACTGAAATGCTGCTTCAGAGACTCTTCACTAGTCCCTCTTGGTATGCCTCCAACAAATAACTTGTATCGGTCACAATCCATATCCCCAATAACCCTAATCTGCAGCTTTATGACAACAATACTAGCTCTAATTTCGCAATTTAAAGTCAAAACATCAGAGCTGTGAAATTACGACTGACTCCAACTGTCAAAATCAAAACCCATCGAAAATTCTTGTAACAGGGATGATAAATTAAGAAGCAACAATAATGAAAGTGGGGATAAACAACGAAAACCCTAAATTTTCAGGAAGAATACTGTAGAAAAAACCCTAGAAAATAAGTAACATTAAATTTGATGGCGAAGGGGAAAGTTTACCAAATAGGGGAGAGAGAGAGAGAGAGAGAGAGAGAGAGAGAGAGAGAGAGAGAGAGAGAGAGAGAGAGAGAGAGAGAGAGAGAGAGAGAGAGAGAGAGAAATAGAACACTACAGCAAGGCCCGTCTCAAACATAAATTGGGCCCTGTGCTACAAAAAAATTAAACCCATTTTTTCATACAATTTTTTTTTTTTTAAATGGGGGCCCTAAACCTAGATGAAAAAAGACAAAAAATGAAATAGACCCTGTGCAAATACACCTCCAGCACAGGGCCAGAGCCGGGCCTGACTACAGTGGTCTGACTTGACACGGATGGAGAAGTCGAAGATGGTTAAAAGTTAAAAACTCCAGAGTCTTTTTTTTCTTGTTGCAGATATGTAATTGTAGAACGGAACTAACATGATTAAAAATGAGGGCTTAGGGTCTCCCAGCCCGCATCGTCAACATAGGGCCGTCTAGTTTTAAATTACAGTACCATCAGGGTTATTTTTTCTCATCTTTCTTAGTCTCAATACACCGAGTCGCGGACAAAGAGAAAACAACAGAGATCTCTGAATCAAAATCAAAGAAGCTTGGAATCATGGGTTTGTTCTGAATCAAAATTGAAAGCACTCTTTTTGGGTTTGTTCTGAATCGAAATCCAAGGCTATATGTTCTTCAGAAGACAAAATTGAAGCTTCTTTCGGGTCTGTTACAGTCTCAATCTTCTGGGTTGTCTCAAACGACTTTTGGGTTGTCTCAAACGACTTCTGGGTCCGTTACAATCTTGCTCTTAGATGTTGTAGACTTGCTTGCTTAGATATTACACTCTCGCCTTTTAGAAGCTATCACGTTTTAGATCTTTTGGGTTTGTAAATTTACTTGGTTAGATGTTGTAGAGTTATTTAGCTTTGTTACTCTAAACTGAGATTCATATCGATAAGTTGTCTAGTCTTACATTGTCAGAGAACAATGACGATATCGATAAATTGTTAGCTTTGTTTTTATGTTTCAATGTGTTATGCATTGTGAATCTGTCTCAGCTATACATTGTGAAGCTGACTCATTTGAGCCGAGCTTAGAATCTTAGTCCAAAATTTGATTTTTTATCTGCGATTGTGACATGAGCCGAGTATTGTATGTCTCTCTTATGTGGCAATTATGTGGTAGTGATGTATGTCTGATTAAGTTCTTGTGAAGTATGATGCTTGTATAGTTGTATGATGTTTGTATAATTGTAGAGAACAAAAAAAAAATACCATTCTCGTTTAAGTTGTTTAGATTCGTTCTCATTGTTTTTTATTTGCTCTGTAAACTAGATTGATGGTGATAAATTAACACATACATATGCTATGCTACTTATGTTGTAGGATTTAGCTTTGCTACCTCAACTTATGCTGTAGGAACTCTTAGGCAACATCAGGTCGGTTCCTGCTACTAGTTCTGCTACTATTGTGTCCCTAGTAAGGTATGCAAAGTCAGGTTTTAAATTTAGTGTGACACATTTTGTTGATTTAAAAATCTTTAACACCAAATGTATATCTTTGTTGATTCCATTCATCATGATGATATCATCTTTCTATCTGTTATGTACTTATTTAGCTTTGTTCTTGCCAATCTCATATTTCTATGCGTTATGTACATTTCTAGCTTTGTTCTTTGCACAATGGTTTAAGTAGACTATTTTTTCACTTGGGTGTGTTTTGTAGTATGAACTGGTTGTTGTTTGTTTCACTGATGCTGCAGCATGGACTCGCGAACATTAGAAAGAATAACAACTTTTGATGCATAAAATGAATATATGGAAGTGGAGAATATTGTAGACACTCAAGAACATCATCTAAGTGTCACTCAACCTGCTCAATCAACACACACTCAACCTGCTCAACTAACACATAAAAGAGCTAGACGAGCTTCACGAGCTAGATGTCCTAAACAGGTATGTAAAATATGCACTTCTAAATGTTGGGTAAACTTTCCATCAGTAAGAGTATAGTCTTATGGGAAATAAAGGGCTAGATGCAACTACTATAGTATAAATTTGGTGATAGATAAGAGTTGTGGAACATCAACATTGATACGTCATTCACACATTTGTCCAGAAAATCTTGAAATTGTAGATAGTGATTCTTCATATGATCACAAAGTTGATATGGATATGATTGATGCGATCATAATTTATCATGACCTTTTGTTTCACTATGTAGAATCTGAAAATGTTAGGGAGAGAGATAAGTTTCTCAATCCAAATTGTGAGCCTATATGTAAATAAACTGCAAGTGCTGATGTCTATAAAAGATATGAGTAGAAAATCTGAAGTTGAAAGAAGTGGTTGCAACTTACCAACGTCAAGTGTTTTTTACTTCTGATTTGTGGATATCTCGTAGCCAAGTAGAGGGGAGGGTTTATATATACTTGATAGCTTATTATATTGATGAGAAATGAAAGTTACGCACTCACATCTTGGTATTTTGTGATCTCACCCCCCCCCCCCCCCCTCCCACATAATGCTGCAACATTAACTAATAAAGTCTTTGATATCTTAAGGCTTGAGAGAGAAAAGTATCTGTTGTCACCTTGGATAATGCATCCGTTAATGACAATATACAAAAGTTCCTTCTCCATGTAAGGTGTTGCGCCCACATTCTGAATTTGATTGTCAAGAAAGGAATAGAGTGAAGTTCTTGCTTTTGGTGAATATTATAGATCGTTAACATTGTGAAAGATTTTGATTCAAATGACTCTTTTGCTGCATGTTTTGAGAGTGTGGGTATTGTAAATGGGGTTGGTTAGTCCTTGGATGTGGATCCACGATGGAACTCCACTTATCAGATGGTGGTGAGAGCTCTATAGTTTTGTAAAAATTTTGCTAATTTGCAATACTATGGCAAAAATTACAAATCATTGCCTTCTCAAAAAGAGTGGGATCACGGTGAGAAGATTCAAGACTTCTTGAAGTCATTTAGTACAACTTTATGGAGTGAAATACCCTACGACCAATTTTTATTTCATGCAAGTATGGAAGATTGAGTTGATGTTGTAGAAATATAAAATTTGTAATGATGATGAGATGAGAGTAATAGTTGTGGATATGCAAAGTAAGTTTACAAAATATTGGGATGAATATAGTGTTGTTTTAGCTATGACAACAAAATTGGATCGAAGGATTAAGGTGCAGATGCTTAAGAAATTTATAATAAGTTGGATCCTGGAACTTCTGAGAAAAAAGTTGAAATCGTGAAAAATAATTTGGAGTTTCTCTATAAAGAATATAGATTTAAGTCTCTAGAAATTTCTTCCAAATTTTCAACAAGAAAAACTCCACATGAGCTTCTTATATAATCACTTCTTGAAGATTGATTTGGATGATGTAAGTATCTTGTTTATTTAGACATCTTAATAACTGCTTGCTTATCTTCGATTTTGTTTGAATCTCTCTAATATATGATCTACTTGATCTTGAAAGGTGTCTCCAATTTGGTTCAAACAACAAAGGAAAATATGGACATGTATTTGGCTGATACTAAGGTCAAAACTATGGATTTCTTATATATGGAAATTTTAGACTATTGAAAAGATAAGCAACATAGGTACGGTGATTTAGCTTTTCTTGCCCATGATGTTCTCAACATTCATATTACTACTGTTGCTTATGCATTTGCGTTTAGTGTTGGAGGTTGGTTTCAAATCCTTTTAGAAATTGTATCCACCCTAAAAGTCTTCAAGCATTGATTTGTACTCGAAACTGGCTATGTGGCTTTGCTGAGTTTGAATGTAAAGTTTATATGTTTAGCCCGAATGTTTAGCCCGTATGTTTAAGAAACAATTGATTTTGCATTGGTGTTGCATTGAGTTTAGCCTCTGATGAAGTCTATATCTTACCACACATATCGATGATTACTTCGTTGAAGATGCTAATAAGAAAGCAAATAGCTCAAGAATTAAAGATTCAAGCATATGATATGTGGTCAATACTATATTTTATACTCTGTTTTAAGTTGTTGTAGTGAGACTCTCAGTTCAGTAACTTTTGTTCACTTGGGTCTGTTCTGCATAAGTAGTTGTATGTACTTGTGAATAGTTGTCTGCTCATGCATGCTCGTGAATGTGTGACTGATCAAGTAGATTCTTGTGAATATGGATTTGTTTTGAGTTTCTTTTCTGAGTTTCTGATTAAGTTCTTGTGAAATATGATGCTTGTATAGTTGTACGATGCTCTCGAGCTCAATCATGATTAATGTTGATGCTTTTGTTTGACTGATTAAGTTCTTGTGAATATGTGATTCTCTGAAGTATGATGATGCTTATCACCTTGGTGTATTCTGTAGACTGTAGTATGTTTTACTAAGTAGAGGTTGTGGTTTGTAGTCGTATTAAGTTCTTGTTTCAAATGTAGCAACTCTTCTGTTTTGGGTTTAAGTTACCATAATTATTCTCAAGCAACTCTTCATGATCATCTTTTACTATGTTGTTGCTGCAGAGTGGAGCTTGGAGTAGAGCAGGTGTTGTTGCTAGTTGGAAGAGAGGAGCTAGTGTTGTTGCTTGGAGGAGAGCAATGGATGTTACGATTCATATCACATTTTAAGTTTTTAAATTTTATGCTTAGAGCTTGAAGACAAAAAAATGAGTAAAAGAGATTGTTTCCATTTGTATGATCATATCTGGAGTTCTTTTTTTTTTAAATATGTAAACTTTGGTTGAAATTGATATACAAACAATTGTTGACTTGTATAAAAATAAAATGGGATAACCCTGATATCAATCCTAACCATGCATTAATATAGGATTATGGTTAAAATAGGACTTGATTTATACTAAACAAAAGAGGCTCAGACCCGAACCATGAATTTAACATATCTAGTCAGACATGATTTTTTATAAGTCAAGTATAATTGTTTGTTGTATAATCATCCGTAAATTTCTTGTAGTAATAGCATATTATCCAACGTTAAAAATATCATATGTTATAATAAGACTAATGATATATGGTCTTGTACGTTAAGTAAGTCAATGAATCTTTTATATATGAGCAAACCAAACGATGTTCACTACATAATAAAACCCATCAACATGCCATCTCATACGTACCTATAATCCTGACCTATATAAAACTTGTTATGACTAGCAACGTGAGAAAGTAGATAACCAGACCAATCGTCGCTGTCGGGATGACAAACAAGGAGCTTCTCACAATCGTGCCTATGACCCTTCAATTCCCTTGTAAGCCTTTATTTTGACTTTTAATTATTTTGCATGTCTTCTTGCTCCGTTTTTATTTTTACTTTTTTGAGTTACTATGTTAAATAATTTTATTCTCTGGTTTGATGTAGTTGAATTGGAGAAGCCTATCTCTTGCTATTTTTACTTGAAGAACCAGATGGACAATAATGTAGCCTTTAAGGTAATAATTCACAATTAGGTTTTGAATCGGCAATTGTTGTGATTATCTCTGGGGTTTCTAAGGCTTCTCGGGTCTTTTCTTTCTTTAAGTTAAGCTGAACAATCCGGGAAATTATTCCGTTAGGCATACGAGTGGAGTTGTTCTTCCAAGGTCGATTTCTAAAGTTCATGGTCTGTTTTTTGATCATTTTCTCTCGAGTTGGATATATAAATATATATATATATATATTTGTTTATTTTAATTTCAGTTGCGAAATCTGGAATTAGGATTATGAATTTGATGAATAATTGTCTGGTTTGTCTAGTGACCATGCAAGCTCTAAATGAGACTCCTTCTGATATGCACAGAAATGACAAGTTTTAATTCAAAGTGTAATAGCTACTCCTGGAGTCACGGCAAACGAAGTTACTCATGAGATGGTACTGATTCCTATTGTTTATTTTGTTGATAAAACCAATATCTGGTTTTTTGTTTCCTTAAATATGGTGTTTCTTTTTCGCCCAATGCAACTTTGCAGTTCAGTGCAGAGGTGGGGAAACAAGTTGAGCAGAGTGTACTGAGAGTTACTTACACCGGTACCCGCAAAAGTTGCATATGCTTCTGAACTTTCTTGTAAGTATACATCTCTTAGAATTGACTGTTTTGGTAAGATATTTTCTCTTGACCTATTGTAGTTTTTCAGTCTCTTGTGATGGAGTTTAAGCTGCTGCTTGGCATGAGCTCGAAGCAGAAACTTGTACAAGAGAGTAAAACTCAACTGATTCTGTAAAATAAATTTTATGTGAAATTTGATTGGTTATGTAAAATGATTTTTTTTTTATAAAACTCGCTTGATTCTGTATAATAATTAATTATACACTCCATTAATTTTTCATAATAATTTTTTTATAAGAAAATCATTATGAAAAATAATTTGTTTGCATTAAAATCTCATGCAAAACATAATTTTTTGGAGATAGGCTTTGCTCCCTTAACAAGGCCTTTAAACAATGATTTTTGCCCATTTTCAAACATGGAAAATCACCAAAAAAAGTTGGCCAAAAACCGTTGGAGGAAAAGAAAGAGGCATCATTCTATATAAATAAAAGACTTTTTAAGTCTAGAGGGAAGACAAGACTGAGAGACTCATCTAGGCACATCGCCTATCATCAATGAATATCTTCTACCCTATCATCTAGGTATATGGACATTGATTTAGGCAGCCTTCCACCAAGGCCCAAAAGACCTAGTTCTCTCTCATAAATGCCACTCTAGCAACTTGTCTCTTTTTTAATAAATTACCATTGACTTGATTCCTATTTAAAGGGTACATAGGCAGCATCTAACCGGTTTCAACTACAATTTATATAACCTCTTTTATACTCATTCTTCTAGCTTAGATCTCAGTACGAAGACTTCTCCTAAGTCCACCATTGAAATTGTGTGAACTTCAGTACATATCAAATTCAGATTATACAACTGGCACCATCTGTAGAGAATTGAGAATTATCTTTATAGAAGATCGATCTCAATGCAATAGAAGCGGAAGCTCTGCACATCGCACTCTGGATACATTTTTCCTTTCAATCCGAACTACATGTCGACAAAACTATGACACATGAGGATGCTATTTTATCATTGTTGGACCCGGATTCTGTACCCATTGGGAGTGGTGCATGCAGTACGAAGGGATCAAAGATGACAAAGGTTCAACCTCGATCTCGAACCAAACAAACCGGGAAGTCGATGGTCGTCAAGGTCGCAGCGTGAGGATATAACTTGGTCAACTAAATTAGGCTTTACAGACTTTCGATATTCTCGGCAACAACCAAGCCCTCGAGATTGTTGGAATCAAATAAACAAGAACAGAGAATATATCGGAGGTGTTAAATAACTTGGAGAAGTATATAAAGAACGGAGATCAAGAGAGGAAGGAAATTCATTCATGATCACATACACACACATATACCTCGACCTCAAACTCTCAGCCCTAAACACTTCGATCTCACTTATTCTTTTATTCTTGTTTTAGTTTTGTTTCAAATATCAACACAAAATTTGTAGACTTATTATAGTCATTACAGTCCATTTTCGTCAACATGAGTCTGATTACATCGGTGTGTTCTAAGGATATTGATGTCCATAAGTCTATTTTCCCTAATCGTTTACAAACAAACACTCTCAAATACTTAGTGTGAGTTTTAGGATCTACATTTTTGGCCCATTGCAAAAGTGTTCTAATTTGATTCACGCTTTACTGTGAATGGTTAATTGCACTATCATAAATTGCAGTATCAAAAATTGCATGCTTTAGAAGTTTAAGTTTAGAGTAAAGTTTAGTTGCACTAACATAAATTGCATACTTTTTTTGATCGAAACCATACTTGATTACTTAAATAAACATCGTACTTCACTCATCCACAGACGGAGAGTTGATTAGGGAGCGCAAGGCCGATTTCGCAAGAGTATCTGCCAAAGTATTTCCCACACGCGGGATGAACTGAAAAGAGATAAATCTAAAAGAGAGCGATAGATAGTGGATATCAAAGAGTATTCCTTGAATCCAAATATGGTTCTTCTTGGTGGCAAGAAGATCAATAAGCGATTTGGAGTCAGAGAAGACTCTGAGAGAATCAATGCCACGAGTAACCGCTGATGAAAGAGCGGCCTTTAACGCCAATGCCTCTGCTACAAGGGCTGAGGGAACTGCAAGGCGTTTTGCAAAGGAGCTGCCTGATGGTGAGGCCGAGTTGTCACGGAAATGCCATCCCATTCCGCATTTTCCAGAGGTAGGTTCCCAAGCAGCATCCGAGAAGACACTCCACGTAGAACCTGGAACAGACAAATGAGTAGGGGTTTGAACATTAAACACAGGACGAGAAGGATCCACATTCTGTGGCACTTGGGGATTTTGTTTTGACTCTTGAGCCACCTTCCAAGCTCTTGAGTCCTGCAAGATTTTAAGCACTGATTCCTCAACAGTGTATGCTTTACTTTCGAAAAGTAGCTTGTTTCGATTGGTCCAAAGGGTCCAAAATACCCACGGGAAGATGGGAGTGGCCCCGAGCCCTGTTGGAGGTAAGGTAATTATTCTACTGCAGCTATCAAGCAATTCTGGTATCGACATTGGGGGTTGTGAGAGGGAGGATGGGGCGTCAAGGCAAGGAATGTTGTTCCAGACTTCAGTGGCATAGGGGCAGTGCAGTAGAACATGTATCTCTGTTTCAACAGCTCCGCATCTGTTGCACTTCTCGTCAACATCTATGCCCCTGCTCTGCAGTGCAGCTCCAACCGGTAAAGCACCTGCATTGGCCTTCCATAGTAAGTGTTTAAGCTTTGGGGACGTGTTGATAGACCATACTCTTTTCTTCCAGTCAAAAAGATCATCTGGGTCGGCATCCTTGTTGATTTTTGTCAGCGCATAGCCAGACTTTGTAGTGTATGCACCTGATTTGTCATTAAGCCACACCCGCTCATCCTTCATATTGCACTCACTCGGGATTAGCGACCTTATAACATCCTCATACTGAGGCAGATGGTCTCTTATTGCTTGGACGTTCCACTCCGTAGAGTTAGGCAGGAGAAGGTCTGCAACACAGAGGTTGGCATTGGACCGTGTCGGAGGTCCTATGGGGGTTGTTGGTTTCTCGAGGCTGAGCCAGGGTTCTGTCCAAACGCCAATGTCCTTTCCATTCCCCACAACCCAGCCCAGACCCTGACTGAGGACCTCTCTGCCTGCAAGGACACTCCTCCAACCATGGGAAGCTGAGGCAGGGGCAACACAATCAAGGAAGTTGGAGTTAGGGCAGTATTTACCAAGCAAGGTTTGGCCTAGTAGGGAATGAGGGTCTTTCAGGATCCTCCATGCGTTCTTTGCGAGGAGAGCATTGTTGAATTGTTCGATTTCTCGAAAACCCAAGCCGCCAACACTCTTCGGTCTTGTGAGTCTTTCCCACGACACCCAACAAATTTTACGAACCGATGGCTTGGCGTCCCACCAGAAGCGAGTTAGGACACTTTGAATCTGCTTACAAATCGAGATGGGGAGTTTGAAGCATGACATCGTATAGGTGGGTAACGCTGCTAAGACTGCTTGTAGGAGGACCTGTTTTCCTGCGCTCGATAAGAATCTTGTGGACCAGCTGATGGAGCGTTGTCTGATCCTATCGATTAGGTTGGCGAAAATGTCCCTTTTTTTCCTTCCAAAATGCTCCGGGAGGCCTAAATATTTCCCAACTCCACCTTCGTTTTGAATGGCGAAGAAATTCTTCACTCTGTTCTTCACTTCACTAGGAGTTTTGGCTGAGAAGGTTATTGCCGATTTAAGGAGGTTTATACACTGGCCCGAGGCGTCTTCGTACAAGGTTAGGATGCGCTTTAGAGCTACACAACTGGGCACGTTTGTTCTGGTGAAGAACATCGTGTCGTCGGCAAAGAGCAAGTGGTTTATCGGTGGGCATCCTCTAGCCACTTTAACTCCCGCCATTTTTCCATCTTCCATGGCCTTGTAACAGAGCTTTGAAAGTACTTCAGTGCAGAGTATGAAGAGGTAAGGAGACAGGGGATCTCCTTGTCGAATTCCCCTTGAAGGGGTAACCTTCCCTTGGGCTGCTCCATTCACCAGGAAGGAGTATGATACTGTCCGGATACACTCCATAATCCATCCTACCCAGATGGAATGAAAGCCTAGCTTTGAGAGGACTTTCTCCAAGAAACTCCACTCGATCCTATCGTACGCCTTGCTCATGTCGGTTTTAACCGCCATTGAGCATCGTACTCTTGCACCCGAGGTTTGTAGATAGTAGAGAACCTCGTGAGTAATGAGCACATTATCAGAGATTGCTCGTCCCTTCACAAAGGCAGATTGGTTCTTGGTGATGATGGTCTGAAGCACTGGTTGAAGCCTAGAAGTAAGGACCTTAGCAATGATCTTATAGTGTGTACTGCATAAGGCAATTGGGCGATAGTCAGCAACTGTCTTGGCTCCTCTCGATTTCGGTATCAGTTTGACATGGGTTTCGTTATACCGGGCGTTGAGAATGTTAGAGGTGAAGAACGCTACAATCTCAGCCGTTACATCTTCTCCTATGATGTCCCAAAAGCCCTGGTAAAAACTCGCAGAGAAACCGTCTGGGCCCGGGGCCTTATCCGGGTTGATAGAGAAAACGGCTTGTCTGATCTCAACTTTTTCTGGAATCCTAATCAAGGCATTATTCATCTCAGTTGTGATGACAGGAGAAAGGACGTCATCGACTACTTGTAGCGCTGGTGTCCGTTGCGAAGAGAATAGCTCATGATAGTAGTCGGTGATCGCCTTGAAAATGTGGTCTTCCTCAAACTGTGGTTTGCCCGTGGAGTCCTCTATGACAGAGAACTTGTTTATCGTTCTTCTTTCCCTTGTAATAGCATGGAAAAATCCAGAGTTGCGATCGCCACTGTGCAACCATTGGATTCTGCTTCTCTGTCTCCAATATTGTTCTTCCTCGATGTATGCTTTCTCGAGTTCCTGCGATAGGATTCCAATTGCTACCGGGTCGGGAGTGGTGCTTGATAACGCCTCTTCTAGCTTCCCCTGTGTTGTCAGTATAAGCTCCTTGCTGTTTCTGTTTTGGAGCTTGGCCCACTCCATAATCTTTCGTCGGATTCTGCATATCTTAGAGATAACCGACTCATATGACATAGATGTCCAATTTGCCTCCACAAGTTCCTTGATCTCTGGCTTGTCTTTTAATCTTCTATCAAACCTAAATAAGCCGCGCTTTTTGGCTGTGCTTTGGTTGAGGTGGACTAAGATAGGCCTGTGATCTGACCCCTCGAATCTCAAGTATTCACAACAGCCCGAGGGATAGTTCTCAGCCCACTTACAGTTTATCATTGCTCTATCCAATCTGGATTGGATAAAGTGGCTGTAGCGGTTGCCCCTCCATGATAGAGAGTTCCCGGCATGTTGAAGGTCCCAAAGGCCCATTTGTGAGACAAAACTTCGGAAAGCTAGGAAAGATCCCTCCCAACGTAGAGGTCCCCCTACTTTTTCGGAATTGTCTAGCAGGTCATTAAAATCGCCCACGATAAGCCAAGCTGTTTCATCTCTTCCTAGACCAAGTTCCGTCAACTGGTTCCAGAATTCGGCTCTATTTTCTGAACGAGGTGATCCATATATGAAAGAGACAAACATAGTTCTCTGGTGCATTGCAATCGATGTATCAATGAAGTTTGGAGAGGAAGAGAGTATATCCACCTGAACATCTGATTTCCATGACAGTGATAAGCCTCCTCCTCCCGTCTCGCTTGGTGGTACTGTGAAGTGGCTTGTATATTCCGTTTTTTGGAATAGTCGGAGCACGACTTCGTCTTGATTCATTGTCTCCATAAGGAAAATAACTTCTGGGGATATTCGTTTCTTGAATTCCCTGATACGCTGGCCTGTCAAAGTGCTCCCAATTCCTTGACAGTTCCAGCTGAGCAGCGCTAAGGAAGAGCGCTTGGATTGACCCGAAAATCCTTCTGTTTCCTCTTTATCCCAGGAATGATGTTGGTTTTCGGGGGTCTTTGCTGGCGAGCTAAGGTTGTTGGTGTTGGTGCACCAGCTTGTGTCCTTCTTTTGGGAGAGCTCTGTGTTTTTGTAACTCTCCTTTTCTTCAAGCTAATTCCTTGCAAAGGACTGAGGTTGTATCGCTTCTTCTGTGGCAACTTCCCTGCCTTTTTATTTGCCACGCTTCTCGTGACAATTGTGGGCCTTTCAGGAATGCTGGGGCTGTCATACTGGAGAGGTAGAGGTTGGGGTCCCAGGCGTAAGGAGACATGTCTTCTATCTTCGCTGAGAGTTCTTATCGGAGATCTCTCGCCTGGAGGTGAACCCGGATCTCCCGGAGGCCTGGAGCCTGACGCTCGAGTAATGGTTCCAGGTCCTACTGGTTGAATAACCTCTTCCAGATATTGTATCTCTATGTCTTGTAGGCGGCTTGAGCCTGTAGAGTTTGCTTGATTTCCAAGTCTTGATTTCCCATTGGAGGGCAATGATAATCTTGTCTTCGCCGAGGGTCTATCAGTAGAAAACTGGCCTCTATTTCCAGTATCATCTCCATCATCTCTTAGAGCCAGTGTTCTCCTTTGGTCTGTTGAATGTGGGATTACCGGTAAGGCAAGTCTGTCCTTAGCTGGCCGTCTATCAGTGGATACTTGATCACCTGAAACTTCTTCTTCCTCTCTTAGTGGGAGACCTCTTCTTAAATCTGTTGAGTGAGGAGTCAGAGCTGGCACTGCAGGAGATTGAATGGTTTTGGAACCTGAGTCCTGGCAATGGGCTCGACTGTTTTCACGCCTTATTTCCCCGCTACCTCTGCCTCTGTCTTGTCCACCAGCAGCCATAGGTGGGGCATCAAAGGTTAGATAGTTGCTTTTGCTTCCAGTTCGAGCACCCGAGTCTCTCGAGTTTTGTCTCCCTATAGTATAGTCCTCCCTACCTCTACGGAATTCGCTGGTTACTGGTTCGTTGGTATGTCGGGGGCGGGAGTTGTATCTAGATTCTGATCTACGATCGTTATACTCGTTTCTTCTTGAGTAAGGTAGAGAGATATCTCTAGATAGTTGGACATGGTGTCCTTTATCTCTTCTTCGTTCTTCATATGACTTTCTTTTTTCATCAAGGCGAGCCATTGTGTTCCTTTGGGAGATACCTATTTTTCTGGGGCTTCTGTCTCGATCACGAGAGTGCACCAATAGAGGGCAATCGTCTTTTTCATGGGAGAGCGAGTAGCAAGAAAAGCAGTGCTTTTGAAGGTTCTCATAATCAAACTCTACTTGAATGATTTCTCCTGAGGGTAGGCTAAAGTCTCTAATCATCTCCAGTGGTTTGAGACCATTGATGAGTACTCGAACACGAGCTTGGGTTGGAATACAATCTTCCACCTGGCCCAGTTCTTTTCCAATGGCTCTTAGGGCTTCATCTGACCAGTAATGGAGTGGGACTCCATTTACTTGAATCCAGAAAGGTAGGTATGCAGGAAACTTTTCCGAGACCACTGGTTCCCAACGTTGAATGAGTAACATCCATCTTTTGAAATGGAAAGGGGCCTTATTGAGGATGGTGAGTAGGTCTTTTTCGTTCTCAAAACGGAAGTGGAACATCTGAGGTCCTAACTCCCTCCCGGTGATACGCCCGACGACGTTCCAGTGTTGGAGGAAGAACTCCACAAGAGCCTTTGTGTTCTGGACTGCAGGGTTTGTTACTCTCCCAATTAGGGTAAACTTGTTTTCTTCAATCAGAGCAGCAGTGTTCGAGTCCGGGATTGGGACTGGGGGTTTGCGGTTTATTTGGGTTGAAGTAGAGACCCATTTCCTCTTCTCTTCCCTTGAGTAGCGATGACTCATTTTGACTTGGGTAGGGGCGTTGTAGTCACTTAGTAGTTACGGGGGACAAGGAGATATTCTCAGAATAGAGCAAGGAGACGGAGGAAGAGAGTTTGTAGACTTTTCACAAAGCTTCAAGGAAGGTATCTAGTTCCACAGTTCCAGCAAGGTTCAAGCGAGTTTGAAAGAGCTGGAGAGAAACATGGTGGAACAGCGGTGAGGAAGGTTCATTATGTTTCCGTCGAGGCAGCGGCGAACGACGGTGGTGAGACGGTCCCTCCGACCCGGGTCGGGGGAAGAACCCGGTGGGTAAGAGATCAGAAGCTTCTTTTGTCCAACAGACAAACCCAAAAAGGGTAATAATTCAAAAGTAGATGTACTTTGAGTTGAGTTTTTGCCCGAAGAGGAAGAGATTCGGTTTGCTAAGCGTGGAGAGAGGCTACGGACCGTTGGTTAGGGACCAGTCTTGGGAACTGTGGCTGGGAGAGAAAAAAGAGCCTTCACTCACACTTGTGTAATTTTTTCAATTTCTTACTTTGATCTCCATCTTTACATAAATTGCATACTATAATAAATAAATATATGGTAAATAAATGTTTGGTGTGGTTTTCACTACATGATGGAATTATAATAATTGTGCTTCATTTCTAGCCATAACTATAACTGACGATGTCATCCACACTCTTCTTCTTTCACCAGTACCTGTCAAAAGAGAGGGTATAACCGACTCAATCATAGACAAAATGTTATTAGATTAATAATGTCAAAATCAATGTTATTGGCTTAATTTCTATTCCAAACTTGGTTATTTGGCAAATTCTAATGTCAAGATCAATGCTATTGGCTTAATTTCTATTCCAAACTTGGTTATTTGGCAAATTCACCCCTTTATTTAAGTTATCTAAAATATTAGTTTTTAAAATCGGTTTTCAAGTTAATATTGATTTGTAAGACAACTAGTTTGATATAAAGAAAATATTGAACTGGAAGGAACTGTTAAGGTTAAAAGTAAGATCCTAGGGACAACGTCATCATCTGTAGCGTCTTTTATCTATCAGAATGCCAGAAATTACAAAGCAATAAAACCATCATTATCACCTGTCCTTCGAGAAAACCAATCTGTGTACTTGTGTAAACTCATATACACAGTACTTGTGTATACTCATATACACAGTACTTGTGTAAACTCATATACACAGTATATATGTAAACTTACGCATCAAGTAACAATAAAAAACTGAGTGTGTGGCATTACATTAAAACACACACACACACACAGACCCAAAACTGTACATTCTTTTTGATTTTTGTTTGGTCGTGTGCAGGTATAATAACTAAAGAAGTATGCTTACCTTTGTATCTAAGACGTGGTTTGAGCAAGAATGAGATCAGAATTCGTCAGAGTTCCCGAATCATCGTAATCAAGTTGCTCAAACTCTTGCAATATCCCATCAATATCTTCCTCATCAATCTTCCCCATTTCTTTTAGTTTATATAATATAAACTCCGCAGCTCTGCAAGGCACAAAAGACAAAGATAAGAAGAAGTTAAAGGAAACAAGATGAGAGAATTTGTCTGATGTCTCACACGATAACTCCATCTCCATCAAGATCAGCTGCTTCGAGATCATTGTTTGTGATTCTCCTTGTTAAAACCCATTTCACTAACTCTCTCTGTTTGGTTTCTGCATTTAGCTCAGCTACATAGAGGAAAAACTGAGCCAAGCATATCGTGCTCGTCAAAATCCAAAACACAGCGAAAAGACGTCCGGTTCCCGAGTTAAAGCTCCTATCTCCATAACCCAATGTTGTAACGGTGGAACAAACACAGTAGAAAGCTTCAATAACCGGCATTTTCTCAAACATTACAAGGAAAATCGTACCGACAAGGACGAGAACTACAAGGACAAGAAATGTCACATAGCATTTGTGTCTCAACTTAGTATGCAACTCCTTGAGAATTTCTGTTGGACCAACTGTTTTGCGCAAATCGAAAGCCTTAGCAAGCAAAGTCTCTTGCCTCTCCACTAAGTAATCTGCTGCTCGACTTAAAAGGTGACCCACAAGGACCATTCCCGAAAAGACAAACGCACAAGCAAGTAGCCTTGAGGTTGAACTACTAGGGACAAGATCACCATATCCAACGGTTGTCATTGTTACAACACAGAAATAGACGGCATCCAACACACCGTTGGTCTTATTACCGGAGATCTGGTTTCTCACGAGGTAGAAACAGAGTGTACCAGTGGTTAGGTATAAAACAAAGAACAAGATCACTTCCCTGAGATTCGGGTTTAGATCCCTGAACATTGGGATTATACTCCGATGAGGAGGTGGTTCGTCGGTTTTGACATCTTCATCATCATTGTACATACAATCACCCCGAGGAGCGCTTCTACAACGACGCAATCTTCTTTTTCTTGAAGAAGTTAATGAGTTTTGGTTCAAGTCTTGATCCATGGGATCTATATGCTCCCTAGCTAACAATGGAGCTGAATGGTTAGACATTCTGTAATCAAACCAAATACTGTAATTTCTGATATCTGCAGATTAATTAATTCTCATGTCAGTTCTTGATTTTAAACCAAAAGACGCAGATAACATAGTCATTAAAGCAATAATGAGTGTCAAACAAGACCAAATATTAGAAAATTCGAACAGAATCTTCACGGATGAAAAAGTGAGACTTACCAATTCGCTTCAGTGCTTACTTCTAGTTTTTTTTTCTTTCTATTTTCTGTTTTTTTTTCTTCTCTTTATATATATATATATATGGATTTTCTGAACCTATGATTTATAATCTCTTCGGTGGCCTTCCAAGAAAACTTCAATTATTGAATACTAAAAATTTGTTGAACATTTAAATATTTTGTGAATATATATTTTATAACTATACATATACAAAAATGGAAGTTTTAGGGTTTTGAGTGATAAATACCATCCACTATTTTTGAATAGTAAAAAACTTCAACTAATTTTTTAATGTTTCAATCCTCAACTTACAAACTATTAACGTGTGTCACCATCTGTCCAAAATTCTGTAACGGAAGGTTACAGACGTTAACGGTTTATAAGTTGAGGGTTTAAACATTAATAACTTAATCAATGAGTTTTTTTCCGACTAAAAAATAGTTGAGAGTTTTAATCACTAAAACAAATTTTAAATAAATTGATTTAAATAAAGAATAAATGAGTTGGTTTTTCTCTAAGTATCAAATATTTGTCTTAACTAACACTTTGGATTGGACAAAATGACTGTAAAATGTAAGTTCATCGGATTATGTGGGTTCCAAGTAAGAAATGTTTGATCATGTGGGTTCGGATTAAAGAAAATTTGTTTATCGTGGGTTCCAAGTAAGAAATGTTTGATCATGTGGGTTCAGATTAAAGAAAATTTGTTTATCGGATTATATGGATTCCAAATAAGAAATGTTTGATTAGCAATTATTACGGGATTATACGAAAAGAAAATCGGATGTGCGAGAACTAGTTAAGAAAATGAGTTTGGCCATTTGATGGTGATATTTAACTACGCCAAATATGAAACCCGTCATTAGGTGCCCGGCTTGGTGAGGAATCTTAAGAAATCCTTTGTAAGGATGCTTTGACATTTTCAATGGCCTAACTCATTCTCTACAAAAAGAATATATTTGACTAGTTCCAACAGACCCTATCTTCTTTTCATATAATTTTGCAACGGTTGTGAATCAAAATTTCTTACTTGGAATCCGTATTATCCGATAACCAATTTTTTTAGTTGGATTTTACAGTCCCGTTATTTATGTACTTAGGCTAAGACTGTCCCACAGTCGGTTTACAATTATTTTGTCTAACCTAAAGTGTTCTTAGTTAACAAAAAATATTTGATAACTAGAGAAAAATCAACTTATTTTTTTTTGTTAAACCAATTTGTGGAAAAATCTGTTTTAGTGATTAAATCCCTCAACTATTTTTAAATCGAAAGAAAAACTCTCAACTATTTTTGTAATGTTTTAACGTATGTCACCTTCAGTGGCGAATGCAGAAAAATCTTTTAATGGGTGTACATCTCATAAATGCCATAGGGTGTGTCGAACCTGAGGTATAAGGGGTGCACAACAGCACTATAACCATCCTTTCTTGCTGATTATTGTGTTTTGGCATACCAAATATTTAATATTTCTAAAACTGTCCCTCTTAGTTGCTGGTGGCGACCAGTCACCTTCCTTTATAGAATTATATATGGAGGGTGACATAAGTTAACAGTTTGTAAGTTGAGGGGTTAAAACATTACAAAATTAGTTGAGAGTTTTTTTCTACGATTCAAAAATAGTTGATGGAGTTTAATTATCACTAAAAATCCTAAATTTTAATATTTGTGACAAAATCTTTTCTAATAGAATTTATTTGACTTTTTTACTTTCTTTTATGCGTTTATAACCACCACTTGCTAGACACTAAGGCCGACTATAGTGAGACACTAAAACACCAAATTTGTTGTATATTCATCTCCTATGAAACACCAAAAATTACACCATTCTACTAAATTTGGGGTAAAGTAAATAATGTTACACCGAATTTGGTGTAACACTATTCATCACACAAAATATTTAAAATATATTTTGTTGTGTTTCATTTAAGAATTTAATTAAATTATTATTATTAATTATTTCAAATTCGTAACTAAATATAAAAATACGGTATTATTTGTATTTTTAAATTATTTTTACATAATTCAAATATTTTTTTATTTTCAAGTAAAAATCACTAATGGATTATTATCATTTTCTTTATATATATATTTTTTAAAAATATAATATTTTATTTATTTTTATTTTATTTTCAAGTAATAAATCACTAAATGATTATTATCATTTACTTTATATTGTAATATATTTTTATTCTAAAATATCAATTATAATTTTTATTTAGGGTATATTTAATCAGTAATTAATAATATTACATTATTTCAAAATTATAATTAATAGTAAATAATTATAACTTTATGTAATACTATTAAATTCTTCAAATACAGTTAACATTGTCTTACTAACTAATACAAATTTCATTAAAATAAATATATTATTTTGTTATGTTCTTTTCATAATTAATAGTTTTTAAGTTTTAATATAATATTTTATAAAAAATAAATACATAATAGGTATGATATTGTTAAACCAAAAAATAAATATATAAATAAATTTTATAAATATAAATGTAAATAAATTTTATAACCATAAAATTACAAAGAAATAACAAACATAATATCTAGGGAAATTGGGTCATATAACCACAAAAAGCCTAATTCACCAAGTAGCCATTATCCCTAACAAACATATTCACGCCGTTACACATACATATTAATACTGTAATACCCATTTCCTCCACCGGCGCAACCTGCTAAAAAATAAAACAAAAGTTAATTATTAATCCCACAAAAGTAAATCGTGGCTTTACTCGACTTCACATCTTCAGATTTTTACAATCGCCACTGCTGGTCTTCTTCCAGCCCACCAATTTTCTCTTCACAGTCGCCACTGTCGGCCTCCTCTGCGTTTCTTCGACTCCTAGAAGTTCGTTGCGAAGGGGAAATCGTCTGCGCTTGTGAAATTGGTTGCGAGAAGAGTTCGTATGTGTGATCGGCGTGAACGACCACCAGAACCTCATCTCTTTCATATCGGCGATTAGGTTGAGACCTATTGTAATATGTAAGTTCTCTGTTTTGTGCCATAGATTCTATTATTTCAATGTTATTTTTCCTATTTGGAATAGATTCGGCCCTAGTCTATTCTAAGTTGGTAAGCTGCGGTAAACAAATTGATTTAGGATTGAACTTATCTGTTTACTGCGAATAGGGGATAGTGATTATGGAATGAAAAGTCCCTTTTGCGATAAAACAAGTTTAGTTCTCTGTGAAATTGAATATTTTATGAAACATGTGCTATTTGAAATGGAAAATCTTAGTTTTAGAGATTGACTACTTGTCATTCCATTCCTCTGCTATTTTTGTAGAATCGTATCAGAACTAATATACTATTCGCTTTCCATTCCTTCTGACCATATGTTTCGTTCCATATATATCAATTATATATTATATCAGATGGTACAATTCTAATTGCATATGTTATTTTTTTACTCGCATAGGCTATTTGGGATTGATAAAACTAAACATTTAACCTAAGCATAAAGTAATTCATATACTAGTAGCCTATCTCACATGCTGTCATTTCCTTCCAACTTGTAAACTAACGTGTGTAATCATTTTCATTTTGTTCTTCAGGTTTGTCATGGATGAGTTGGACCGGTAATAGTATTTATATACTATTTTATGAAATGGAATAGACGGTCTTTCCTTCAAATTTGGCTCTTCTCTTATTTGCCATGTTTATTAATATATAATATACTATTTAGTAAGTCATATTTCATTCGATGCTTGAAAGAGAGGGTTTAATTGTTCGTTGTTGTTTCATATTCTATTAATATGAGTTTTGTATTGGTGTATACATGTGTTTTATATTAGTCTGTATATGATTTTGTAAATATAAATAATATATTGAACGTAAATGGAATATAATTTATTATGGCACCAAAAAAAAAAAAATACAATGTGATGTTGAATGGGAATGATATTTATATGATGTTGTCTCATCCATCTCTTTTCACTAATGTCGTCAATCTTCATTTCTTTTCGCTACAATCAATCTAAATTTGGTGTAAGCATTAACCATTTCCTATAATCATACACTTCAAAATTTGAACAATATATATGTATTGTGCTATATCGTTTGTTACCTTTTCTATGTTATATGATCATGTAGAATAGAAATGTATGTTACTTGCATTTCAAAATTTGGGTTTAGCTTATGAAAGATTGGGGTTCACATTGGATTCCGTGTAGGGTTTAGTGATTAGTGGTTAAGGTTTAGTTTATGAAATATTGGGGTTGACTTTGGATTAGGGTTTATATTTCTGTGATTAGTTGATAGGGTTTAGTTTATGTACAATTGGGGTTGACATTAGGGCAAACATTACCACCTTCCATGAAGGCGTAGCCATACCAACAGTTGAAAAATATGTTAACCTGATCTTTAGATTGCAACTACATTTTCACCTTTTCTATTCAATATGCTCATGTAGAATGGAAATGTATGTTACTTGCATTTCAAAATTTCGGTTTGGTTTATGAAAGATTGGAGTTGACATTGGATTAGGGTTTATATTTCCATGTAGGGTTTAGTGATTAGTGGCTATGGTTTAGTTTATGAAAGATTAGGGTTGACATTGGAGTAGGGTTTATATTTCCGTGTAGGGTTTAGTGATTAGTTGATAGAGTTTAGTTTATGTACAATTGGGGTTGACATTGGGGCAAACATTACCAAATGTTAAGATGATCCTTAGAT